>NC_140497.1:27030780-28230780 GCF_964271855.1 Acomys minous
ATAAAAATCAAATTTTCTACAGGAAGAAGTGTAAACTGCTCCATGAAACTTTTACGATGAATCAAAAAGAACCTTTTGTATTTGCCAGCTGGTGGCTGGTGGGTGGTTCACTGGGTGCATCCTTATAGGACTCAGTTAAAGACACAAAAACAACCTTTGTGCCATTCTTTTTTTTTTTTTTTTTTTTTTTTTTGAGGAAAAAGGGCATTTGAAAAATAGCCCTTTGCTTGGAAAGTGAGGCTATGGTTCCTCCAATTCCCTGAGATTGTTAAGCCACATTTGTTTGTCTTTCTCTTGTATACAGAGAAACAAAACAATGTTTCCCTTTTTTTTTCAATATGATAATAACTCTTTTTTTAAAAAAAGATATTTATTATGTACACAATGTTTTGCCTGCACGTACACCCGCAGGCCAGAAGAGGGCATCAGATCTCATTATAGATGGTTATGAGCCACGTGTGGTTGCTGGGAATTGAACTCAGGACTTTAGGAAAAGCAGCCAGTGTTCTTAAATTCTGAGCCATCTCTCCAGGCCAATAATAACTGTTAATCCAAATTTCTGCCTAGGCATCTATCTAGCACATGAGAGAGACCTTTGTCTTTATTTGTTGATGTGCTTTGGTTGTCTCCCAAATTGGTAAATACCAAAGGTCTTTTCCACCCAGAGTAGAAGTTCCATCGGAGCAGTTTATGTGTCTTTCTGTAAATCTTTTTTTTTTTTAGTTTTACAGATTACTAGACATTATCTATATGCTTATTAAATATTTAAACCTATAAACTCATTGTTCATAAATAAAAATAATTTTAAATCTTATTCTCTGTATTGAGATCCAGTGACTTCTGAAATAGTCTTTAAAAAATGATCAGGGGCCAAGGGTACAGAAAGTTTAATACTGTAAGGCAGGTGGTTTCTTTCTTTGATTAACAATCATTAAAGGGAGAATGCTGACAGAAATAGAAACATATAAATGAAATTTTCTGGACTAAAATCTCACTGATTTTTGAAAGGGGTGATTTTTTCCTTGTTAATAAATAAAAGATGATTTAACCAGAAGTGAAGACCGTGATGGTAACTCATTTGGTTATCAGTCCACGATAGAGAGAGCGACCCAACTTTCTCAGAGAACACACACTGTGTGCCCAGAAAAGGGACGACAAGTTGCTGTGGCTTCTCATTCAGTTGGTCTCTCCTGCAGTTGACTAGTCTGTGTTGTCTGCAGAGGGCAGTCCCGCTAGGCTACCAGTTACATAAGCACAAATCAGCACATGGCTGATGAGAGAGAGAACCTAAGAAGCATATTGTATAGCACCTTCACACAAATCCCAAATGTGGGTGTTCTTGAAATGCTGCGTTTTGCAGTGTCTACATAGAACATATGTTTAATGTGGGTTGGATTAATGGATAAAAATAGCTTTTGTATTTCTGTATTTTCATAATCCAGGGCATAAAACTATACAGAATCTCTTTTCTTGGAAGCTCAGGGTAGATGAAATATTAGTTAGTGACAAAATTCTCTTGTTTTCATTGTTTAATTATGAAAGACACAGATCATGAAGTAAGTCAGAACATGGAAGCATTTCAGGGATTGTGTTAACTTCTTTGAGCCAATGGAAAAAACATATTCTAAGACTAGTATATTAAGTATTGGTGCCTTCCTGGTTTTTTTTTTTTCATTGTTAAAAATTTATGGATTTATCTATTTATTTTTATGTATGTGGATGTGTGTGAGCCAATGTGAGTATATGTAAACATATGTATGGGAAGGAGCCCTCAGAGGCCAGAGAAAGGCCTCAGTTGCTCTGGAACTGGAGTTACAGGTAGTTGTGACTGGTGAAAGCTCTTAACTACCCAGTCATTGCTCTAGCATCAGCTTCCTAAATTGTGACTCAGGGAGAGTACAGTTGCAGAGAGTGCTAATTTATAACTCAGGAAATTTCCTGTACGTATTCAATGACAAATAGACATTTTACCACTGAAGACTTCATTTTCTTTACAAGCATTTAGAATGATCTTGGAACAAGTTTGATTTATTTTCTTCCATTAGTCCTGATTTCAAAGACAGAGGTGTGACTTAGTATTTTTCTTTCTCTCTTGAATGATTATCAGTGATACCATGTTCTATGAAGAATAATAGACAACCTCTTTCTTCTTTTAAGGGGTTTATATTGTGTGTGGGAGATTCGTTCACAAACATCTAGCCAAAGTGCAATGAACCCAGAGCTGAAGTTCTGTCAAATCATCAGCAACAACTCCAATGCCCCAAACAAATAAAAAGATTGTTGGTATAATAAGTTCCTGCTTGCCGGGCTGAGCTTTCTAGAGAAGGCAGCATTACAGGTGACCCTTACAGTAGAGTAAGTTTGGTCTTGCAGTGTGAACATGGCTCAAGTGTGGACTGTGTTTGCCCAACCGCTGGTACTGGTTTAGAAGCTGGTGGAAACATGGTGGGTCCAACTGGAGGACGTAGGTCCTGGGAGGCCTGCAAATGAAGGTTACACATGCTGTGCCTTTCCCTTCAGGTACGCTGCTTCATGTAAGGAGCTTCAGGCCCACGCTCCTACTGCCATGATGTTCTACCTGACACAGACTGAGAAACAGCACAACTGGTCTTTCAGCCGAAGCCTCTGAAAGCACGAGCCTCAGTAAGTCCTTCCTCCTTACAGATGCTTAGGTAAAGGTATTACTTAGCATATCAGTGGGAAAGTCACTGCAACCAGGACGGATGGAATGCAGAGGCACGCACGGTGTAGTAGCCGTATGGTACGATGAGTCATGCAGAGGATGGTTTTGGGACTCTGCTTCAGTACTAGCAGGGAACCTACATTTGTCACCTTAAGTTACTGGCAGAAGTAGACGCATAGCATAAACTGGGAGAGGCCTTCGGACACACACACACACACACACACACACACACACACACACACATACACACACACACTATTAGGTGTTTCCTCACTGTACTGTGACTACTTACTCAGAACTGGCATTTCTACAAAACTTGTGCTTTGCTGTCAGCCGTTATTTAATTTGATACAATTCCATTTGGCCACTGATTATTTGTTGATCACTGAAAGGTCAAGTAAACCAGAACACATAGATCTCTAGCAGAACCTGTCACCGTTACAACTAACAAATGATTGAGAAGTCATGTTCTGTTGCAAGGAAGTTAGAAGAAGAACTAAGCGTTTTTAGACTGAGTGTCTCTGTGCGGACTGGAAGTGTTGATCTGTTACAGACTTAGAAAACCCATCCAAGGGGAAAATAAGAATTATGATCTCATTATTTGAAAGATTCAGTTATGTGCCGAGTACAATATAACCCAAATGTGAGTTTTACTACTGCTACAAAATTAGAAAGTAAATTAAATAATCCTAAGCAGTGTCTTTATTTTATTTAGTAGAACCTTAAAAGGACGCTTCCTCCTCTAATTTTAAATAGAAACACAACAGGATTATTCTTGCAGACAGTTCTTGAAAATTTGGAAATTAAAAATAAAACAGCACAATTCACTGCCCTGCCTTAGAGAAACAGTGGAGACCAAGTCAGGCCTCCATGGTTGGACTTCAGCTGTTCTCTCTGCTCTTTGCCAGGCACTGGTGACTGCACAAAATTGACTTGTAAATGTGCATTTATTAAAGTATCTGCACTAAGCAACATACCATACCAGTGCATATGGGATACAAGTGGCTATAAGTACCATCACACAAATTAATTGCTCAGTTCTGTCAGGGAGTTTTCTGGCCCCCACCCCATCCCACCCCAAACATATGACGTCTCCACAAACACAGTTTTTCAAAGCCCTCTAAATACTCAGGGTTCATTTCTCCTCCCAAGTCCCTGGAACATCATGTGCAGAGAGAGAAGGGTTGGTTACTATCTCTCAGGGAAATATGCAAGCGCCACAGACAGGTGCACCAGGGAAGATTCTGTTTCCCACACACTCCATGGCTCCTCTTGAGGACAGGAAGGAAAAGAAAAATCCTCTATAAAAAATTAACCACATGTTAGTACTGAAAGTCTGCCAGGAACACAGACAGTTCTGAGGGTTTGTTTCAAACCAATCCTGATGGAGCCTTGGGGGCAGAAAAGAAGGGTGCGTCTCATTCCTAGTTCACAGAACTGAGTATTTTTATTTACACAGAAAAAAAAAAAGGAGTCTGAAAACAAATGACAGCAAGAAAGATACTGCCAAACACGCAGCCTGGCTGTTGGGAGTGCAGAGTCAGAAAGTGTTTCACTGTTCAGTCAGTCTCAGTGACATCCCTGGGATGCAGAGGGGCCACTTGAGTGGAAGATGGTGGTGAAGTTGCAGGTTTCTGTTGCTGTGATGAAACACCATGACCAAAAGCAAGTTGGGGAGGAAAGGCTTTATTCAGCTTCCACTTCCACAACACAGTTCATCATCAAAGGAAGTCAGGACAGGAATTCAAGCAGGGCAGGAACCAGGAGGCAGGAGCAGATGTAGAGGCTATGAAGCTCCTTACTGGTTTTCTCCTCATGGCTTTCTGAACATGCTTTTCTATAGAACTCAGGGATGGTACCACCCACAATGGCCTGAGCTCTCTTCATCAATCACTAATTAAGAACGTACCCTACAGGCTTGCCTACAGCCCGATCTTAGGGAGGCATTGTCTTAATTGAGGCTCCCTTCTCTGATGACCAGCTTATGTAAAGTTGACACAAAACTATCCAGCATAGGGGGATTGTGAAGTTTTCCTGGTGATTGAAAACACAGCCCTGTGCTGAAATCGCTGAATTGGGTCAATATCATGATCATAATATGGCATATCAATGATGTCATCAAGCAGATTGTGGTTTAAACGGAATCAAGGGCAACATTTCCCAACCCCAAATACCTCCATTTGGTATTATCTACTAACTAAAAGCTATTCAGGCTTAGTGTGCTACATAATCTTCTTAAAGAAGAGAACAGAACTGAAAGCTGTTGTGTGTACAGTTTACCTCCATCGAAGCTGGCAGCCAGGAGCTATATGTCAAGTAGTTTTTTCTTTTTTTATTTTCTGAAATTATCAGAGCTCACTAGATTGTACATTACTATGGAAATACACAGGATTTATTTTGTCATCTATCATCTATCTATCTATTTATCTATCTATCTATCTATCTATCTATCTATCTATCTATCTATCTATCTATCTATCTATCTGAGACAGTGTCTTACCATGTAAGACTGGTCTTACCATGCATGGTCTTACCATGTAAGGCTGGTCTGGAACTCCCTATGTAGACCAGGCTGTCCTTGAACTCACAGCCTCCCAAGTCCTAAACTAAAGGCATGCACCACCATGTTCTTCTAATGTTTGCTTTTTAAAAATTAGTTCTGGTAGCAACAAATGGGGTGGGAATTGCACAGCACTGTTTTCAGTTATCTGAATATTTATCTCTATGTTTCAATAAATATTTCCGTTTATCTCAGATAAAGTTCATCTGATTCATTCTTTTCATTCCAGCGAACCCTATTCTTAGATTTAAACCTCGTTTTCTCTCTTCATACCGTCTTTTCTCTGAGGATCACAGAATTTAAAACTCAAGGAGAATCATTTATGTCATTTTGGTGTTTATGCAGATCGGAAAACAGGCTTGCAGAGGTAATGCTGACTTAGAAACTAGCCATACAGCGCACAGGCCCATGCTTTCCCCATTTTTCTCCTATATATTGCACATCTCGGCAGGGCTTTGGGACTTGTGGCGAAATCTCTGCTCTTTTCTTTAAACACTGCCACAGCTGCCTCTCTAGGGATTTAGTTAAATTCTTGCTGTACTCAACACCCCAAGGTAACTTCAGTGAGACAGCGTTGGAATGTGTCTTATCATATCACAGGTGTTTCTTAATTTATTTAAGGATTAGTCTACAGCACGCCATTTATAAATATGCATTTCCCTGGCTTTTGTCTGATGTAGCTGTGGCCCAAACAAGAATGTGGCAGGTTCTGCTGTTTGTTCATGCTCACCGCGTCTTGAATTGCTGTTTTATGGTTATAAGAATTGTGTGAATGGCTCCTGGGCTCTCGCTAAGGCAACACTGCTCAACACCCACCGAACAGCTGTTTCAGGTGTCCAGCTATGTCTAAAACATTCTTCAGCCATCTGTGGCAGAACTCCTTCCCACAAGATTTTCCCACACTTGTTTATTTGGTTTTGCAAGTTCCGATCTGATGCTGGATTCTTCAGTTGTATCCTCACAGTCTTCTTGAGATCATCAGGCTTAGCTGCCAGGGATCACTCTAGCCCTCACTCCCTTCTCTTTTCTATGCTTACATTCGCAGTGGTAATTTGTGGTACCTCCATGGCTGAGGGCCACTGACATACTGTGAGGAGAAGCCGAGTACTCAAAGCCTAGCTTGTCCATAGTATCTACCATTATGGAGCAAGTGTGGCGGTCAGGTTTCTAGAAGTGAGTGCAAAAACCAGAAAGCATTCTTAGGATGACTCTTGACGTGATGCTGCACATCCCACTTGAGATCCATAACCAAACCATTTCAGCAGGCTGCCAAACTGGATCTACCTTGAGCTCCAGGTGGCTGCCACTTATGGGCATCAAGAAAGGTGACCCAGAAATGAAGGCATCACACAGAGGTCTCATTAGAAGACATTGTAATATGGGGGATACTGTGAGTTGTGAACTAATGTAAAAAAGAAGAATTATCAGGAGCAACTATAAAGCAATCTATCACCGATCATTCAATGAAACAGTACGTGCTCCTGATACCAGGATTTCTCATTTTAATGGTAAGAAATTACAACCCACACACATATAATTGGCTTACTTAAATTCTATTAAATGTCATTTGAGAAGGATTTGATTCTCTTAAGAAAGGCAAAAAACCCAAACACATCTTAGTCCATTTTAAGATTGTTGTTTGCTTCTTACGCCTGGAAAAGTCGTGTCCACTCCTAGGAAATGTGTGATGGAGACTGTGAATTGCCCCCCTCATAAAGGAGCCAGGCAAGGAAGACTCAGGCGATCTTTGCGGTTGGCAGCCAGCAGAGAACTAGTGGCTTTTGTGAGGCTGCTTTTGAGAGACAGAGTTGAGAGGGCTGCAGTTGTAAGAGTGGAAACACACGTAGACAGGATGTGAGCAGACAAGGACAACAATATCAGTCTTGTGCTTGTTAGAAGTTTGACTGAGAAGGAAAACAGTGTCCAGGAGTAGCTACCACATGGTGCTAGGCGCCCTCTCCCCGCTCTCCCGTTCCCTTCCCTCCCCTCCCCTCCCCTCCCCTCCTTTCTCCTTCCCTCTTTTTTTTTCCTACCCTCCTTTGCCTTCTCCTCTCTTCCTTCTCCTTCCCTCTTCTCCAATTTCCTTCCCTCTTCTGTCCTTTCCCTTCCTTTCCTCTTCTCTCTTTCACTTTCTTTTTTTTTTTTCACCTCCACTCTCTTTCTTTGCCTCCTTACTCTCCTTTTCTTTCCTTTTCCTTTTCATGAGCGGGGAGCCTAGAGGTATTTAAATGTTGAAATGAATCAATCAGTTTAGAAAGAAGAAGTCATGGATAGTGTGGAAACTTAGGGCAAGTGGTGAAGCAACGCCCTGAGAAGGCAGAGGTAGACGCAGACACAGAAGGTCCAGGCTACTGGGAGGAAAGGGACTATTGAGACCAGTCCAAGAAAGTTACACACATTCACAGGGAACAGAACAGACCTTAAAGAGATTTTCCGAGCCATGGATACTTTCTCTTTGGTCAAATGGACCACTGCTGGAAGTATTTGGGTGTGTCCCAGGTCCCAGTACAGCTTGCCAGACATGACAAAATCCATGTATGTGTGGCAGCTACAACCAGAAGTGGGAGTGTTATATTCTCAAAGGCAGGACTTCTATTAAGGTAGTTGCAGATTGGAGAAAGCAAGATTCCTAGCTATCCTTAACAAACCAACTGCAAGGGCTTGCCCGCAGGAAACATTAGCCAAGGCTGCTTTTCTCATTGTCAGATGTATCAATGAGATACACAAGTAAAGTTTCAGAGTATCAAAGTATCTTTTCACAAAATGACACATAATAGTATTTTCTTTCTAAAACTGACATAGTAAGATGAGATATTTCAATTATACACTGGTTGTTAACTCAGTCACATATATTATCATGGGATTTTAGTCTCATGGATTTAGTAGGAATTCTGACATAAAAGTATCTTCACTTTGGGGAAAAATTAAAAATGGGAAAATATTTCTTTTGTTTATGGAATGGAGAAAAACAAGTGGGCATTCTGCACAGTCAGATTTGATAGCTTTATAAACAGTGATGTTACCAATGTTCATGGCACTCCAGCATGAGTACCGAGACAGAAAATAACCCGCTGCTTCTTCTAACAAAGAACTCTCCAGGGTCTCATATGTTACCGTTCTAGATTACATACATAAAGCCAGAACCAGACATGTGTTAGCATTTTTACCTGAAGTTATAAAATGTGCAGGCATATAAGTATTGAGAACGTATGTGTGAATATGCACATATAGATACATACACACATACACAACATGTGGTAACAATTTGGAGAGAGAGTAGTAATGGAATAAGTAGTCTCTGGTGAGTGGGATATTACCAGTGGAATCACTATTATGTATCTGTGAGTGTTGAAAACCACACTAGACTAAAAGGAAGAAAGAAATGACTGGCATCTTGAAAGTCTCGGGAATCCAAGATATTCCTTCAACATTTCAGGAGAACAAAAATGGGGGAGATAGTGTACCAGCAAATAGGAAACAGAAGGAGGTGACTTTTCTAGTCTTCACAAGGCACATTTCAGTATCGGTTGATCCACTTCCTGCACTTGCTCTTGAAATTTTAGGCCGTCTAGATCGCAGGGTAAACATGCCTGTTCTTTAATTTTTAAAAGTGGTATTACATCAACAGATGGCCTATAATTCTATTGTGGGTTTAGGTTTGCTCCCCGAAAGAGATGTTAAAAGAAAGCAAGCCATGGTCAAGCTGAGCCTTTCGTACCTGTGCATGTGACCTCATTTGTAATGGGTTTTCCGGATATATCTGAAGAGGTCATACAGGCTTAGTTCAGGCCAAGCCAGCGACAGTCCTTATGGACAGTGGAGGATTTCTACACTCAGACCCATGGGGAGAAGAGCGTGTGTGATAGACGCAGATGCGATAGTGCACTTGCAAGCTAAGAGGCATGAAGGCTTCTCGGCACCTGACAGAGGCAGAGGACAGAAGCAGGAGGATTTCCTGCCCTAGAGCCTCCAGACAGAGGGCCTAGGTCAGACTCCTAAGGCTGTGCTGCAACTCATTACCGTTGTTTTTAATCACGTGACCCAGTCCACGTGCTCTGCAATTCTCAGAAACTCAAATACATACTTCCCGATTAGCCCTCAAAGTGTCAAGATTGCAAAGACGACGGTGGGGACACAGACAAGAAATTTTAAAGCTTCACCATCAGTTTCTCAACCGTGACAAAAGGAATCTAGTTCTACAGAGGTAACTAGTACCCCAGGCTCCTGACAGATTAACAGGAAACAGGAGCCAGAACCCAGAGACCTGCCTTCCCAGTCTGTAACTTTGATTTTTCATATTACTCAAATGTACATAAGAACATATTTCTGTCCTACAGAAATAAAGCTGCAAACTAAGTGACTACTATTACCTGATTTGCTTTACTGTGCTAACTCAGCCGCCCTTACGCTTAACTTGACAACAGCATCATATCAGATTTTTACCGTTGAGTATTCAATTACCCATAAAGACCCAATCTCTGAAATGGGAAGCCATTAGTACCCCTAAAGCCCTTCTGTCTTTTCCCCACCTTCATTATTTTCATTATTCCAGATTCTCCCACAAAATAGGCTCTTCTTTCCCTTTCTCTCTCTCTTTCTCTCTCTCTCTCTCTCTCTCTCTCTCTCTCTCTCTCTCTCTCTCTCTCTCTCTCTCTCTCCCTCCCTCCCTCCCTTCCTCCCTCCCTCTCTCCCTCTCTTTTCCTGTAATGTCATTGTCTAAAACTTTGGGCCATACAAGTTTAAAGACTCCTTTAGGAACAATGGGGAAAAAATCTTCTTACCTTTTTTAGGCATTCATTTTAATGCCCTGCAAGTAGACAATTGTGAAGACTCACGGGCCTGGGAGAAAATGGTAGTTTCCAACAGCTCTGCTGTGTTGTGCTGCCTTTTAAGATGGAGTGGATTTAAAGTGCGCTTCACAATATAAGCATCCATTTATCTGAACTATACTCTAAGTGCATAGGATCCTCTTTAGAAATCACGGACCTCTATAAATGAATTTAGTCTGCAGATGTTTATAAAGTAGAGGTTTAAAAGCAAACTTTGCCAGCTTTGTACACAATGCTGCTGGGGTGGGTGTGGGGAGGTATACAACCCAGCCCTTAATGGAAACTGAAAGCTTCTTACATTTAAAAATTCCATAAAATCTGAATTTCTAAGGCATATATTAAAAAGCAATGTATTTTAACACATAGTTACACCATTTTTAAGTTGACAATCGAAAAATAAGCTAAATAAAATTTAGGAACAAATACAACCTCCTGTCTAGTTTGTAGCAGTATCATCTTTCTGCTTTCTTGAAATCTTTTTTTTTTCCCTTTAGGAAGAATTGGAAAAATTGTTCATAAGTCATTTTGCCTATTTAACACTCCTGGCTCTGATGTCATCATGCATGCCAACATTAAAATAATTGTTAGTCATATCTCAAAGATCTTACAGAAATCTGAATGCTCCCGAATTTCAGCTTTGTCTTTGATGCCCATGTCTTTCCCATTGCTAGTTGCTGTTTTTCTCCTGTTTGTACTATTTCGATGTTTTCTCCAGTTAATGAGCAGAAATCTGAAGAGTGTGGGTTTTCTTCTAAACAAGAATATCAAGAACAAACAAGGAGTGGTAGTGGAAGGCCCTCATTTTGATTGTTAATAGACTGTTGGTGGCTTCCAGGCACACGGCAATTGCTCACATTTTCAGAATATGCCAGGTGAGCATCATTTAAAGGAGAAACATCTTTTATTTTCTGACAGTCAAAACACAGAGTTCCATCTCATACTTGGTCTAAGCAAAGTGAATCATTTTCTCATTAAGCAAGAAGGTCTCCTTTCTCATGATTAAGTTTATGTTTATTTCTTTCGACAGTTCACATCTGCACACATGACCTCATGGAAAGGCTATGTCTGAGGCTTACAAGGTCTGTCCCCATGCTTACATATAGCAAATAATATTGTTATATTGCCCTGGTAACTGGCTCCTGGGGACCACAGAGTAGGCAGGCCTGCAGGAGCTGGGGGTGCTATTTCTTAAGCCATGTCTGGGTACAGACAATATGCTTTCAACTCTCAACTTATGAAATTTCCTGCCAGAGAATGCCCTCAGGTCATCAGTGAAATAAAACCTGATTCAAATAACAACATTAGGAGGCTGTCTGGACTCTTTGAAGGTCATTGATGCTGACCCAACCCCTACACAGACCTACGCCTGCTTAAGTCAATAGGTCCCAATAGGATTTTATAACTGTCTAGGACTCTGAATAATTTTGAGATTACTATTACAGACTGAGGAAGACATAATCCATGTTGTGAATAAACTGGTTTGTGTTTTTCTTGCCAGTACTTTACTATTAACTAGACTATACATTCTACAGTTGTATGATGTTTTTAGTACATTTCTTTAAAACAGTAATTTTTAATTTTCTTTGGCCACTGGAGAAGTCTAGAAAGTATTGGGGATAGAGAGGTGACTTAGTAATAGAAGTACTTGCTGCACAAGCGTAAGGACCTGAGTTCAAATCCCTGCCAGCCACAAGCCAGGTGTGGTAGGCCACACCAGTAGTTTTAGCATTGGTGTTGCTGTGACAGAAGGATCGTAGAGCTCATTAGCAATTCAGTCTGGCCAATCAGTGAGGCCCAGGATCAATGAGAGAAAGATGGAGAGCAACTGAAGAAGACACTCAGATATCAAACTCTGGCCTACACACAGACAACACACACACACACACACACACACACACACACACAGAGAGAGAGAGAGAGAGAGAGAGAGAGAGAGAGAGAGAGAGAGAGAGAGAGACAGAGACAGAGAGAGACAGAGAGAGAGAGAGAGAGAGAGAGAGAGAGAGAGAGAGAGAGAGAGAGAGAGAAGGCATGTAACTCCACACATACACAGAGGGGGGCATGCAACTCCACATGTATACATGCAGTTTGCATACATTCCCCACATGAATGTGTACATGCACACATATACACACCTGCATGAAAGAAGACAGAGAGCTTTGGAAATGAAGAATTTATACTCAGACCTCAGCCAAATAAATTTCATGCAAAACTCCATATTGCTTGCAACACTGGTCCTTTAAAAACTGCCCACGAGATTTTACTGTGTGCTGATGGGGATGGATGGTCTTTGCTGCTTCACAGGTGTTTAATCAAAAGTATTTTTTGTTGTCTGATAGTAACGTGTGTTTTTATCTTTTAAAAATTGAAATGTTCATACTTTATTCTTAACCCATTCTGAAGTGAGTTTATGAGCCGTGTGTGTGTGTGTGTGTGTGTGTGTGTGTGTGTGTGTATTAGCTCATGTTGTTCCTATAGCTCTAAAGCAATGCAACGCCTTCCCAACAGTGGTGATCTTCTTCACTTACTGTTTCTGAGGAATTGTGCCCCAGCCTTTGGCTAAGACACCATGAGTCTTTCCTGCTTCTTTCCTCCTGCTGGTTTCCTAGATATTTTTGAACAGTATGATTTCCCTGTCTTCCCAGAAAGCTCTCTGCTTGGTTTTTTGAACTTACAGGTTCATTTCCTCATGGATTTCTCTCTTTTCTAATATCAGCTTCTCATAGAGTCCTTCCTCATATAAAAGAGCTACCCCCTATCGCTATGATCACGTCCCATCCACTGATAAATTGCATTCATGTCAACACACTTGTCGTGTCACACATGTCATGACACACATGACACACATGTCAACCAGTTGTTGGGGGTCCCACATGAAGACCAAGCTGCACATCTGCTACATATGTGTAGGGGGCCTAGAACTTGTACATACATGCTCTTTGTTTGGTGGTTCAGACTCTGTGAGCCTCTGTTGGCTAACGCTAGTTGACTGTATACATATTCTCCACAAGCTACTTTTACTAGTATGTACTATCCATGTATATGCTTAAAATATTCTGTAAGAACAATCTTGTATTCATACTTTGTTAGGAAGCAAATTCTAATTATGACACATAATATTAATAGTCAAGCATGGTAAACATGAAATATATCCTAAAATAATGCTACAAAGAACCATTATGAAGGAATCCATTCATCTTCAATATACCTTAACTGCTGAAATGTACAATTTTTGCCTGTTCTGAAAAACAGAAGAAATATGTATTCTGTGCACATTTGATTCTTCCCCATTTTGTTCTCTAACCAATTTATGTTGCACCCAAAGGAGGATGTGTGAGAACTGCCAAGAATCCAGAGGCAACCTTTCTTTCTCTTCAACCCTCAGAACCCCATCTTTTTAGTACACTTTGAAGGCTAAGTATGGTGAAGCAAGCCTGTAATGGCAGCCCTCAGGAGGCTCAGGCAAGAGAACTGTTGCACAGTGAGTTTCAGAGTGAGACCTTCCCTAAAACCAACAACCAACCAACCAACTAAGCAACCAACCAAAAAACAACCCAGAACACAACAACAAAAGAAAGTCAAACATAATTATCGCCTACAGCATCAAAATAAACCTCAGGGAATAACACAGTGAAATGTCTAATTCTAATTCTTTGTGTTAAACATATTAGTCCTTCTTATTTGTTAACTCATACCAACCTGATGTGAAATCACTCCTCATGATCTTGAGAACCTTCAAGGGAATCTGAGAGTCTGGATGAGAATTTATCAGATGGTTAAGCCAAATGTTAACTGAAGCCTATACCAACAGAATATCATGGAAAGACTACTTTTGGCCATTTGAGTTATGGAAACACTATGTTAAATGTATAAATACTTCTATATTGCAATATTCCTTAGAAATTTTGTATTATAATGAGCATGGCTTTCTCAAGTTTTTTTTCTTACACACACACACACACACACACACACACACACACACACACACACACATCATGCATTTTTATGCTATGGTGTTGGTCTCAGGAAGCTGTGCTCTTCCAGGTAATGTCAAATATTTAGCATTCATCTCTTCTTTTTATGCAAGATTCACTAGCAATTAAGATTTACACTAAGCCATTGGCATCCAGCATCCTAGGCCTAGTGACAATTATGGTTTTCTGAAAAGTCGTTCCAGTTAGTTTCATAGACTCCAGAAGACAGTGACAAGGCTAATGTGTTCATATCTAAACTCTGCATCTGAAGGATTAAGAAGGAAGGAAGAGAAGGAAGTTGGGGAAGATGATGGCAGAGTGGAGGAAGAGAAGAGGAGGAGAGAGGGAGAGATGGAGAGGAAGGTCAATTGACAGATTTGTGGTTGGATCTTACTGCTCTTGGTCTCTTTCCACTTCCTTTCAAAAATCAGTTGCAGTCTACAAATTAGACTGGTGCATAAACCAATATATTTTTTCAGAGAAGGGGTGAAAAAGTAAGTGGAGGTCACATGCATTACACCCTACAAGTCAGTCCTTCAGAGTCAAAAGCACAGAGGGACAGGACAGAGAGCTACAGGGATGGCAAGACAGAGAAGAGCCCACCAGCTTTGGTACCTTCTACCGTCAACTCCAAGGTAGAAAAAGGCCAAGACAAGAGCAAGCAATCATTAAGGCTAGCACGTAACAACCAACATGAACAGACCACTTGCTGGACTCCTCACCAGATGCAGCAATGAGGACAGAATTAGCATCTTGGATGGGCTGGTGACTATAGACTTTACCAGCCTTAATGATAGGGGAGCTTCTTTTGTGTGTGTGTGTGATACACACTGTACCCTGAGGTGCAGTAGCTTAAAAAGGGAAGGGAAACAAAAATAACCCAGACAGCTCTTTTCCAGGTTAGTAGTTACTTAAAAGCCTCAAGGAATTTGCACACTCAGCACCTGAGAGTTGTTTAAGAAGCCAAACTTAATTAAGTATACGTGTGTGCTGGTGAGAGTGTGAGCAACAGAAGTTTCAGACTATTGTGCCCATATTTAGCATTCTTCAGCTCCAGGGAGACAGATAATCCAAAAAAGGAGTCATGGAACGCTCTGTCTTTACTTGGTTCTACGGCTGTCAGATGAAATAGGCATCGGCTATTAACCTCTTATATACATGATGACTACTTGAAAGATTTAGCTACAGATCAAGGTGTATCAGAAAAATGCTGTAAAGATAAGGGATTTTTGGATTGTTTTCTAAAATAAAAAAATAAATAAATAAATGGGCAAATCATGACATTAAGTGGAATGACCATAGTTTGCCTCCTGAATCAATATTACAATATTAAGGTAATATGGACAAATTTCATAATTTAGTCCACAAAAGGATAAAAGGAATAAGCAATGCTTGCCCTCAGTACTGATGGCATGTCTACTCCTCCCACTTTGTGATGGCACCACTCCCTCAGGAATATAAAATGTACACTATAATGTACTTTACTGTTATTGTCAAAATCTGACAACCCACATGCTACTGAGTCATCTAATGATTCTGTTCCTTGTTGTCCACTTATTTGTGTATGTCGCTGTGGGTGGGGTTGCCATGGCTTGTGTTCAGAGAACAACTTGTGGGCGTTGGTTTTCCCCTTCCACTGTATGGGTTCTGGGAATTAAACTCAGGTCACTTGGCTTGATTTTAAGTGACTTTATCCTCTGAGCTATCTCATTTGTTCCTTTTTTCCCTTTATAAGAATACTCATTTCTTGTTTTTTTTTCCCCCTGAATACTCATTTCTTAACATTATCTTCTGATTTCCACAAAGCCTTCTCAATGAGAAAACACGTTATTAGAGATCATAGCCTGGGCCTGTTATTTAGGCAGGATGAAAGTCTAAATCCATGCACAATGTAGTCAGAACCACTTGGCATGTTGTATATTTTAAAAAAGAATAAAGAAAAGGGGCCAACCCCCTATAGTATTTGGTTCTTATGTATGTTATGACTTTAAACATTTTATTCTAAATTTGTTCTGTGTCCAAGGTTATATAGACTTCATTGCAGTAATTAACATGGGTGTTATGAGTCTACACTTGCTTTTTAAAATTTATTTCGTGTGTATATGTGTGTGTGTGTGCATGTATGTGTGCATGCATCCATGTGTATGTGTGTGCACTTGCAGAGGCTAGAAGAGGGTACTATATCCCTGGAGTTGGAGTTGTGAACCACTGGGTGTGGCTTCTGGAAGTCAACTTTGGGTCCTATGGAAGAGCATTGAATTTCCTTAATCACCAAGCCTATATTCGTTAACGGCTATTTTCCAATTTTTCTTTTAATCAAAACATACTTGACTTTCTATAGGTTAAAAATGGTCAGCCTCAAATTGTGATCCTCTGTATCCCTGAGAATAAAATACATAGATTTTAAAAGCTAAGCCTTTTATGCAGTCTTTGATAATATTATGCAACTCTTTTTTCTTGTGATGTGACCCTGAGTGAGACCTATTTGATATGAACTAGATTGGGCTAAGGTGGATACAGGTTTGTGGAGACACAGTTTTCTGTACATTGCCAAGTATTTTAGCCAGTGTGTGAGTCTTTTCCCTTTACTACACTTTAATAGTAATTTAGAAGAGAAGAGGAGGACTCTCACTGGATGAAGGCCTTTAATTCTCCCCGGGAATAAGCCCTCCAACAAAACATTACAAGAAAACCTCCCTACGTTTTTGTCTATTTTGGTTTGTGCAGAGGAAAGGTCAACAACACAACATGATATGAAAAATATTTTTCAGTATTTATTCTTGTTCCCAAACAGATGTTGCTGCTGTTTGGTGTTTTGGCTTTGCCTCTTGTTTTAGGACTCACCCCCACTTACACCAACTAAATTACTTTTCTTGACTCTTTGGAAACGCTTCTAAACCTAATTTTAAACAAGAAACTATCTAGCTTCTAAGTTGACTTAGTTAATATTCTATGGCTGTGGTCAAGGTGACTTATAGAAAAAAAGAGTTTATCTGAAACTTGCAGTTTCAGAGGACTGTGAGGTCCATGACCATCATGCTGGGGATGGGTGGGGATGAAGCTGGAGCAATAGCTGAGAGCTTACATCTTGATCACAAGCATGAGGTAGAGAAAGAGGGAGAGAGGGAGAGGGAGAGAGAGGGAGAGGCAGAGAGAAGGGGGAGGGACAGGATGCGCATAGCTAACTGGGAACACCATGGGCTTTTGAAACGTCAAAGCCCAGTGACAAATCTCCTTTGACAAGGCCACACCTCCTAGTCCTTCCCACATAGTTCCACCAACTGCGGACCAAATATTCGAAGGGTACCTATGGGCGCTATTCTCATTCAAACCACCACATAGGTTCAATATCTTTAAGACATAATCTGCATTTTAATCTAATTTTGCCATGCTACCTATGGAATATTGATATATTTACAGGACTCAGGGATTCAGACTCATGGCAACATGGATAACTGAATCTCAATAAATAGAGCATTCTTAAAAGTACAATTTTGAAATAACTCTCATTTTTAAGAGTACTTTTACTAGATTTTGTCAGTATGACTCATGTCCCTTGGCAATGGTTCAGCCATGTTGTGTCACTGTGGGCCTCCACTTATCACATGGAAAAAAGGCCAGTTGTGACTCACAGAGTCCTGTATTTTAGAGTAGTATTCATGGACTTTCCCAGGGTGGGAAGAAGAGCTTCTGCCCTGCTTTGAGAGTTCTCTTAGGTAGTGTCCACATCATCCTTTCAAAATTAGTCTAGTCCCTTTCTTCGTTCATTCATTTCTTTTTGTTCTCTGAATGTTAGAAATGACTTGTCTTTGTTTAGACCATTTTCATGGAAAAGGATGTCATTTTGAATACATTGTTATGAAAGCATAAGGGCATTCTTGGAAAAAAAAGGGAAATATTGCTACTCTTTGACCATTTCCTGGGAGCTACAGGAGATTGTGAGGCAACTGTTTTCCTGCTATGAGCCAATTCAGCCATTTTGTTTGGAGACCTCAATGAACTCCATCTACTAATGCCAGTTTGCAGACATTTCAGTTAATTACCAAAGAAGCCAATTTAATGAGCACATGGTCCCTTATAAGCCACAACCATTCTAGAGGTTAACCTTATAAAGCAATTAAGAAAAGTAACCCCAGGATTGTGAAATGACTGAGCTTCAGAGGTCGCTGGACTTGACAAAGACTCTTTTTATTCAGAAAGCTAAGTATACCTTTGGGCTGGAGTAAATCATAGTCCTTGGAGATGTGGAGGTTGGCACATGGCTTGACTCCAGTAGAGTCAATATAGCAGAGTACTTGGGGAGACCTCTGCCTTTATAACAGGAAGGGAAAGAAAAGGTCGTCACTGCAGAATTCACGGAGCAAAACATCTCAGTGTCAAGTGAGAAGTACTTGCTTTATCCAAATAGTAGATGGTGGTCATGCTCATTTTAGTTACACCAAGAAGTGTACTTTTCACTCTTTGATTTATTATGCTGAGGGAATATACTTTTTGCGCTATTTTGTACTACAAACTAGATATTGTATGCACTACTGTCAATCATGGACCAGCATTTAGGAATGTGACATGGGAGTTGAATTCTGTATCGCCTTTTCACAAACTAGTAGTAACAGGTGATGATGTGATGTGAAGAAGAAACAACAACAAAAAACCTGGATCTAGAAGATGTGAGGGTTATCCATCCAAGAGACTGTTTTAGTTTGGTAACAACTACAACTCAACAGCATTAATCACATGGTTTCCCAACTGCTATTATTACATAGTTGACGATTAAAAATGCCATTATGACTGCTGAATTTTGTTGTCCTTGAACTTCACAATGACTTAAATCTCCTTTCATGTCATTTTTATCTAAACAGCTCTTAAGGATGGAAGGAGAATGTTTACACTGAAGTATTGGGTAATAAAATAGAAGGCTTATTCTGAAAAAAAAAAAAAACTAGAATTGGAATTGTAAGTGTACTCTTCCCTGAAATTGTGTGGCTTATTTTATGATTTTTCTTAACGACCTTTACCTTAAGGCTGAAAAAGTCTTATGTAAATTAGTCTCACAAAATTGGTAGCCATGAGCAAATTTTTCCAAAAGAAATTATTGTCTTAAGAATAAAGAATAAATTTTAGCCAAATTTTCTTAAAATAGCAATGAGGGACTGTCAGATTGGGAATAAGTGCATACTTGTAAAAACAAAGCTACATAATTACTTTTTATTTTGCCCAATTGTGATGATTTTAAATTAGTTTGTTGAGTGCTTATAAAATTTGAAAATTAACTTATATTGACTATACATAGTAATGGACTTCACTGATATTTCCAAATATGCAAATTTGATCTGTCCAGGTTGGTTTTCTCTTTTGTCAACTTGATACAAGCTAGAGTCATTTTTACAGAAGGACTCTCAATTAAGAGAATGTCCCAATCAGATTGACCTGTGGGAATTCCTGTGAGGTAATTTCTTGATTAATGATTGATGTGGGAGTGCCCAGACCATTCTGAGTGGTGTCAACCCTGGCAGATGGTCCTGAATTGTATAAAGAAGACAGGCTGAGCAAGCCGTAAGAAGTGAGCCAGTAAACAGCCTTCCTCCATGGCTTTTGCTTAAGGTCCTGCGTTCACGTTCCTGACTTGCGTTCCTGCCATGACTTTCCTTAGTGTTGGAGTGTGAGATGAAACAAATACTTTCTTCACCAAGTTGGTTTTGGTCAAGGTGTTTCATTACAGTGATAAAAATCCTAACTAAGACAACACTGAATCTGACTTGCCACTGAATCTAGAATTCAATTTGAGATGGCTTAAAAATATTTTATATGAAAAATAGTCACTCCTAAGAGTTTCCTAGTGAAAAATGCTTAGTTGATTTTATTCAAAGTAATTATGTTTATATCTGACCATAACTTGCTTCATCTGAGTAAATGAACATCAAAAATGATGATACAATAGGAACTCAATTTCTTGTTCCCTTATATACAAGTAGAAATGAGACTGAAATACTTCACACTTGTTATCAAAATGTCCAGGTATCCCCGTGCCCAAGTTAACTATGTGATTGCCATAATGCAATGAGTTCTAAGTTTTCACCCCTTTCCTGCTACATTAGGTTCACGCACTATAATACAAACTAGGAGGAGATAAAATGGCCAATTGAACGTGTTGCTTTCTTCTCCAGCCGTACCTCTGCAATACCTCACGATACTCTCAGGATGAAAACGTGCTTCCATTGGTACTACGCCTATGGCAGAAATGACAACCATGACCAAGGACGCTTCCTGCACTGCAAATCTGACCAACCCGCACTATTATGAGCAAATCCAGGAGCACTTTTATCTGCTGGTGATCCTACACACACGTCCACCTGTGGAGCTTGGTGATTCTGGGACTAGGGAGTTTGCTATGTGCTTCCATGGTCTGTATTTGCTTCACGCTACCTTCATGGTCATGCTGTTTGTAGTTTCCAGATGATAGAACTAAGTGATCACAGAGAAGTAACAACAGCCACTTACAGTTTCTTGTGCTTTGCACCTCTCAGAAGTAGTTCACCATCATTATCTTACAAAGTCCTTATAAATAACTTGGTCAGGGAATTTAATCCATCCATATTCTATAGAAGAAATGGCAAACAGGAAACTGACTGTCCAAATCATAGTGCCTGGTGAGCGTTCTTGTTAAGATAAGAAATGTTTTTAAGCCTGTAGCTATTTGTCAGAAAGAAGAAAAAGAATGTGAGTATATACAAGCAATAAGAAAACTGAAGATTGTGTGTGTGTGTGTGTGTGTGTGTGTGTGTGTGTGTGTGTGTGTGTGTGAGTGAAATGTGTGCAGGCCAAAGCACAGTGTCTCTGGAGGCCAGCCTTTGCCTTTGCTCTATCTGGAGTCAGGGTGGTTGGCTGGCAGGCATGCTGGCTGGCCCTTTAACTTCTGGGAATTCCCTCATCGTTGCCTCCCTGCACGGTGTGAGCACTGGCTTAGATGTTTGGCTGCACCTGGCTTCTATGTGGGTGCCAGGCATCCCAACTCAGGCCCTCCCATTTGCACACCAAGCACATTACCCCACTGCATCATCTCCTACACCCTGAGGATTTAATTTGCCAAAAAAAAAAAATTACTAGGAAAAGAATGCTCCAGTTCCAGGTATTCACTTTTTTTGTTTGTTTACAAGAATTACAAAGGTAGATGAATTTCTCAGATGACAATTAATAGGGCAGATGGTCCAGGGCAGTCTCTTCTATTATCTTCACATAGATATTTTCTTTTTAAAAAAGATTTTATTTATGATTATGTACACAACGTTCTGCCTGCATGTACACTTGCATGCCAGAAGAGCACATCAGATCACATTATAGATGGCTGTGAGCCACCATGTGGTTGCTGGGAATTGAATTCAGGACCTCTGGAAGAGCAGTCAGTGCTTGCCACTTCTAAGCCTTCTCTCTAGCCCTATATAGAAAGCTTTACTGAGACTGAATTGAACAACTAATTCATTTGTCTGCCTCAAGGAAGCAATCCGTCATTTGAGATCGCATGACTATCCTCAAAGGAATTTACAGAAATGCCACGAGTCCAGCTGGGTTTTCTTTTTCTTTAATTTCTTATAATTTGAAAGCACATAGCAGTCTACTTAGTTGCTGCTGCAGAGTTCCTAGTGTTTAATGTAACAACGATGCCTCATTTAAGAGATCTTAAGATATATGAGTTATTATTTATGCTATTGAAGCAAATAAAGATTATCTTTATGCACACTTTCTTGATAACAACAACAACAAATTAGAATACTGTGAAAACTGTCTCAGAATATTAAAATAACAGTGCCAAGCTTAAAGCCTTTCTCCTGGTTAAATGTTAACATTAAATTCCTTTCACAACCACTGCACCAGAATTCCTTGAATAGGACTTCTTTTTTTTTAAGGGGTGATGAAAAAGACAGAAATTTTTTTTAAACTACGTGCAATTTGACTTGTTCATGTAGTTACAAAAAACAAATGTTTATGCAAGAAAATGCTGAGAATCATGTCTCCAGGGAAATTTACACAAGGTCATAGTTTTATGAGCATTAAAAAAAATCCTGTAAAGCAAATGAGCATGTAATATAAGAAAGCAAAGAAGCTGTGGGAGAAAATTTGTATTTTTGCTGGCTAAATCATGTATTAAAACATTAACGTTACTGTCTTGCTAAAATACCATATGTCATTTGGAAAAACTAATATTTGAACAGTACATTATTTTCTTTATACACACAAATATAATATATAATATATATAATACGCTCAAACCAATTTCCTGAGAAAAAAGTGGGGTAGTGGTCAAATTTCAACAATATTCCAAAGAAAAGAGTTAAGATTTGAAACACAACTGTCTGATGGGCGTGTAATAGAGATGTCATAATGGTCATTCCTGAAAGTGTGTAGAATGTGCGATCTTGGGACACTTTGCTGCAGGAAGAGGGCTACAGAGGTGCAGTTTTCTGTGTGCAGACAGCATGGCTGCAGCTGCTCTGAAATCTGGGATAGGTTTCTTCCATGCACTCCTGACTTCACACATTCCAAGCGCAGGGTCCGTGGAAGGCTCTCACCGAGCATTTGCTCAGTGGCCGTGAGATCATGACTTGTTCACAGAAAATACGTGAGAACTGATTTGATATCAAGACCTAGGGACCTTAAGGTGAAGTAGCTCCTTCACTTATAAATAATTCCTCATGGCCCTTTTTTTTTTTTTACTTATAAAGCAAATATAATAAGCAAATACAATGGGAATAAAAATATTTGTCTTTGGAGGAGATAGTCAATGTTGTATCTGAGACTCACAGACGTACACGGTATACATACATTGTACATGTGCTCACAGACGTACACGGTATACATACATTGTACATGTGCTCACAGACGTACACGGTATACATACATTGTACATGTGCTCACAGACGTACACGGTATACATACATTGTACATGTGCTGCTCAGAACGTACTTGATCGTGCTGTTCTACTCTTTAGTTCTCCATCTCCTAAACCTCCCAAAGGCCTCCAGAACGCTTGGGATAAGAGCCAAGGATATTCTGACCCCCACAGAGTCTTGCCAGGCTCTCATCTCTTCACACTTGTGTCTCTTCCTCTGCAGGAGCCACCCCTATCCTCCTGTTCCTAGGACAAGGTCTGTAGCCTGGATAGCTTTTGGTTCCAGTTTCTTTATCTCGCCCACACCTGGAAATCATACTCTTGCCTGCATTAAGGTTACTCCGTCAATGTCACCTTTCCACTGTCCTTGTCTCATCGTACTCATGCATTTTCCTTCCAGATCTTTTTGGTACCCCCCCACCCCCCTTCATAACCAAGCACTTGGTGAGACTATGTAGTCACTTTTGTAGCTTTCATGTAGTTTGAAATTTTTTGGGATTTTTTTTTTTTTTTTTTTTGGTTTTTTGAGACAGGGTTTCTCTGTGTAGTCTTGGCTGTCCTAGACTCGCTTTGTAGTCCAGGCTGGCTTCGAACTCACAGCGATCCGCCTGCCTCTGCCTCCCTGAGTGCTGGGATTAAAGGCGTGTGTGCTTATTTCCCTAGCCTTCAGAACACATTTAGGAAGAAAACATTCTTTGAATTAGTGAGTGAACCTGTGAATGAATGGACCAAATTAACATAACTTTGGGCCTTTCAGATTAAAGTCTTTCTATTTTCTTTCATTTCTAAATTTTTGAAGGATGCAAAGTGACTGACAGGACAACTGTTAAATGAAATGACAACTCGTAAAGGCAGGGAGGAGATAAGAAAATTTTGTTTCCAAAAGAGTGAAGAATAGGTCTTCTCAGATAAAATAAGATGTTTTTTGTTTGTTTTTTGTAATAGTAAGATTTTAAATTAAGGTTTGGGTTTTATTTGTTTGGTTTTTATTTTTGTTTTCCGAGACAGGGTTTCTTTGTGTAGCCTTGGCTTAGTAGACCAGGCTGGCCTTGAACTCACAGCTATCTGCCTGCTTCTGCCTCTCTGAGTGTCAGGATTAAGGTGTGTGCCACCTGCCTGCCTGGCCACTTTGTACTTACTCTTTATTTTTGTATTTGTGATACAAAAGATATGTAAGTAAAATATACAGTATCATATACATAAAAATAAGACCATAAAATGAAACAGCAAATGGAACAGTGTCCGAAGGGTCTGGACTCACACAGATAGACGCCTGTTAGTATTATGTAGATGCATATTATGTGTAACTAGTAATCAGTTTTGTTAGTTGCTCAAAGTCACCTTTAAGGAAGTATAACCAGGGTGGTAAAATCATCCACCTGTGACATCCTCTTTGGAGAGACCAGAATCTCAACTTCTGATGGAGCTTCCAGCATACTAGACTGTCTAGCAGATTTTCCAGTTAGTTTTCATCAGAATGTTAAAATTCAGTCTCCAGAGTCTGTGATCTCCAACATGCAAATGCTTAACAACCCCACACAATCTCTAAGAGTATATAGGAGCCTCTGATGCTGTTGTAGAGTACTCCAGTATTGTTGCAGGGTACTCCAGTACTGTTGCAGGGCACTCCAGTACTGTTGCAGGGCACTCCAGTACTGTTGCAGGGCACTCCAGTACTGTTGCAGGGCACTCCAGTACTGCTGCAGGGCACTCCAGTACTGTTGCAGGGCACTCCAGTACTGTTGCAGGGCACTCCAGTACTGCTGCAGGGCACTCCAGTACTGTTGCAGGGCACTCCAGTACTGCTGCAGGGCACTCCAGTACTGCTGCAGGGCACTCCAGTACTGTTGCAGGGCACTCCAGTACTGTTGCAGGGCACTCCAGTACTGTTGCAGGGCACTCCAGTACTATTGCAGGGTACTCCAGTACTGTTGCAGGGTACTCCAGTACTGTTGCAGGGCACTCCAGTACTGTTGCAGGGCACTCCCATGCCGTTGCACGGTACGGTTGCTGTCTATTAAACTGCAGAGGATGAACATGTCCACATTCGTGGCTTCGAGCAGCCTTACCATCCTTGTATTTGTAGCTGCCATAATTGAAAGCATTGTCCATATTTAGAACATAACCCCAATTGTGGCTTAGGTAATCTGCATTAAACTTAAAAACTAATTTAGGAAACTGTTTAGTCTTAAGGTATTTCTGTAGCTGTAGTTGGACACTCTGGTTATTTGAAGTGCTAAGATGGCATTTTGAGAAAGCTCTAAAATAATAATTTATTCTCTGTTGCTATGGAAATGACACCGTGCTATATTTGAAAAGGGCCATTTGGTATTAAGTCACTGCCACGATTTTGAAATCACAAATCTTGCTGGCACTTGGTATGCCTACAGCGGAAAGGGTTCTGGGTGACCTTTGGAAATCTCTGAGTCTATAATCGCAATCTTTCCCTTCAAGCAGAGCTGACATTTTGTATGCTTTTTGCCCCATCATGTAAGATGAGGTCTGAAAAACAAGGTCCTAATTTTATTTCACCTAGAAAAAGTAGGCTATAGCTTTTGGTTAAAAAAAAAAATTTATATACTATACTTAGTATTTATTCTGCCTGTACATTGGTATGTAGATCAATTTTCATATGATGCAGTAATGTAGATTTGCTGCCCAGCTAAGGATGTTAGGCTCCCGTTCAGTTCCGTCACAATGGACGCATTTCTTGTACCCAGCTAGTGAATAATGATTCTTTTCTAATACGAAATGTTTTTTAAGTATTTCTACAAACGATGGCTGTGATTTTCTAAAAGTAGAATTTCTACAGTTCTCTACAGTTCAGTCCCTTCCCCGGCCCCCGCTTGCTCTCTGGGGACTTTCTGAGCTCTGTGAAGTCCTGTGTTTTTCAGCTTTCTTCCTTTCCCTCCCCTTCTTTCCACCCCCCCCCCTTTTTTTTTTCTTTCTCTGGGACAGGAAGTAGAGCCTGTGACCTCTTCTGGATCCATCCCAATGTCTGAAGGTGGTCCTCACAAAAAGATTCCGAGGCCGAGTTTCCTCCTGATTTTATTTTTCAGATAACTGTGTCAATAAATAAGTTGTGAAAGTTATTCCCTTCTCTGCTCACAGCTGTATAGTGAGTAAACTCCTCCGAGGCTAATTACTCAGCCCTTTGGTTTTCCTCTTAGAGAAATTGGTGTTATCTGCCTGCGCTTTGGAGCTGTACTGTGTTTTCCTGACAGGGACGGATGGGGGTGGAAAGGCTTGGTGAACCCTGGGCCAGGGGATCCTCCCTTATCTGTGTGCTGCGTGGACACTTAGGCACAGGCAAGTTCTGAAGAGTGGCTGGGATGACTTTCCTTGCCCATTCGGCCTCAGTAGAGACCCTTTCAATTTTTAGGGGGAAAAAAAAGGCATGTTATGGTAAAATTACTTCCTGTGAATAAGCATAATAGAAGTGGCAGGATTCAAAAGCCGTACAAAACACTCTATAAAAAGAGATTTGTACATAACCCCTTTCATAAATTGATGTGTGGGAGGATGTCCTGGAGAGCACACACCCGACTCACCCAGTGAATACTTCCTTGGGTGCCTTGTGCATGGAAGGCCTCCAAATTCTTCTGTTTGTTCCTGAACCCGCCCATTTTCCAGTTCCACTGGGTTGACATCATAGTGGCCATCTGACCTTTCCTCCACCCTAAAGCATTGTGCTCAGGTCATTGGCTGAAGCTCAGGGCTGGTGCCTGAGTGCTCACTTAAAAGCTGTCTAATGGTGAAAAATGAATCTCAGAGCCACTGAGGTGACTCTGAGTGGAGTTCTTTCTGTACGTCACTTGCGGGTTGCTAAAACGAGGCTGCCCTGTATTGTGTCTCTTCGAAGATGCCCACCCATCTACCATGTTTCTTCTCTTCTGGAAACTTCCAACTCCAAAGCTCCTTCCTCATAAAATGCCTTACTTATTGCTGAAAAACAAAACAAAACAAAAGCCGAGGGAACGCTGCCTAGTTAACATGTTCACAGAACCATCTGAAGTCCCCGTGAGTGAGTTTTCTCTCTAGTAGTCTTACATGCATATTTTGAGATGAACTTCAGTAAACTTGTACAAGTGCGTTTTGCAACAAATGCAAAAAATAGTTTCTACCCCAGAGAATTTCCTAGGTCTGAAAAAAAAAAAAGTTGATAAAACCCACACAGTCCAGGCCAAGATGCGTCCTAGTCATCAAGTAATACTTAGCAAGCACAGGCCCTCAGTTCAATCCCCAGAGCCACAAAACCAAGCGGAAATGAATGAACCCCCAAAGGTGAATAGCTCAAGATAAGGCGAGTCGCCTGAAGACTGCAGAAGTAAGGCTACGAGAGGGCGAGGCCTTGAGAAGGCGTGGAGCGAGTGTTTGGGGAGGTGACAGGTTTAGACCAGACTGACGCGGCACAAGGACAGACCCCATCCATCCTCCCATCTTTCCTGTAAGCATTTCTGCTATTCCAGGCTTAAAATGATCCTGTATGGGAAAGAGGTTATAAGGGAAACCAAAGCCAGGCAGGCCGAGGAATCTCCACACAGATGGCAAACTCCACTTGTACAGGGCTGACTCTCAAGACAGGTGTCTTGCCTGGTGGGAGTGTGATGGTTTGTCTCACAGGGTGTTTGTAAGGGGAAAATGGGACCCTGTGGGTACTTAAAAAATATATGTGCCGAAACTACACAAGAAAGATGCAACACATCAGGGAATTAGCCTTAACCCACCGCAGTTTTTCCTGGGATAATTTCTTCATATCTTTATGTATGTGAGGATCCAACTCCTCCATCTGCACAGTGTTTCTCAACATTGTGCTGCACACCTAGGAATTTCCCTTCATCCATTTAAGGATCATTAACAGTTTGAGCCTCTCTCCTTCCTTCCTTCCTTCCTTCCTTCCCTTTCTATCCTTGCCTTGCCAAGGCCATAACGATGCTTTGAGAAGATGCTACCGTGTAGTTATCACGCTCCACCTCATGAGGTGGGTTTCTCTTTTGGCGCGGGTATAGTTTATGTTCTTTCACAATGAAAATAAACGAAAATTGGAAAACAATAGTGATTTGTAATTATTTGACGGTAGTTATTACTGACATCAAGCTATGCATGGTCCTTTAAGAACGGACATTTCTTCTAACTCTCTCTCTATCCTCTGTGTAAAGTGTAAGCCACTTCTGTGTCTGACAGGGTAGGCAGCGCTTTGGAGGACTCCCTTAAGATTACAGAGTTTACAAGTGGAGAAGCCAGTAGGTCCCTCCTCTCCCCTCTCTGATATCAAGGTTCCTTCCATCACCGCACAGGTCTTGCTTTTGTCTAGGTCATTGTACATAATGTCTAAGGACACTACCTGACTACATTATGTGGCCCTTTTGTGTACATAGAAGCATCACTGAGTGAGGTTTGCATCTCTGCTGGCATCCATTGTGCTTGCTCTGTTAGTAGAGGGGAGAACACATAGTTTTAGGATCTTTTGCCTTTTTCATTTTGGTTCTTGTCTGTGCTACAAAGGATAAAGCTACATCATGTGTTTGGGTGCAGGATGAGACTAACACCTTCAGTCTAGTCCTTCCTTAGCAGGGCTGTTGCTTGGAGGCCATAGGACGTATACGTTTTCTCATTTGGCCACCATATCTTCCAATTAGTCCATCAATTCTGTCTACATCTACTCAAGAAGTGATTTAATATAATTCACAGTTTTCTTACGTCATTTCATCTGATAGTCTAAAATATTCTGCAAATGCTAAGACTATGGGGAAGGGGGGCGGGGAAAGGCGGAGGAGAATCCTCTGTTTGCTGGGAACTTTGATAAGCTTGCAGGAAATTCATCCTGAACAAGAGGAATCAGATGGCTTTTCCTTCCAGGCTTCTGATTACTTTTATTGTAACTGTTCCTATTCGGTGTATCTAAGTCCAAGGCCCTTTGAAGCCAGAAGGAATTTGCCTGATTGTGATCAGGTCAACTGTAAGGTGTTGAGGCTCACCGTGTACCCATGGTGTTCAGAGAAGGGCACATGTTCCAGCTGCTATGGCTCCTTCTGGGGCCCTTAGGTCGCCATGGATGCTAATGGATATCATTAACACAAAGAGAGAAAACAAGTTGGAGGTAAACAGCCTTTTCCTTTGCCATCACAGACAACACGAGTCTGACATTTTCTCATGGAAACAGCTGGACTTCTGAGACACCCTCATATATATCCTTAGAAAAACAAACACAGGAGTTAAGGGATGCTCTTTATCTGGTGGCTAGCATTCAGGGAACCTCACAGGAAACTTATCTAGTGGAGTAACGTGGTGTGACTGAATATGTACACATTCGTCCTGGGACTCGGGCCTCAGTGGTAACTCAGTGTTTCAGCGTCTGTTAGGTCCTGGGAGGGAATGCTTAGACAGCACAGATGTCCTTATCATAAAGCAGCAGAGCAGTCTGGGAAAGTGAGTGCTGAAACAGACCACAGGCTGCAGATTAGTTTCCTCGGATTTGATTCAAGGCATCAAAGAGAATAACTGATGCACATGACAATTAAGTACCATCCGCCATCTTGCTCCCCATCTCCTCCTCACTTCTTGTTGATGAAAAAGCTTTACTTTTGTTTACCTGTGAATTAGGTCTCTGGAAACTGGCCTGTGAGGTTGGTAAAGACTTCACATCAAATTGGCACGGAGTAGGGTGTGTGTGTGTGTGTGTGTGTGCACTGAACTTCTCCACATTGGGACTGGCCATTTCTGGCCACGAGGAAGCAACATTGTTCTAATGGCCACTCAGAGCTATTATTTTTGGCTTATTGTTCTCTGGTGAGGAAACAGGAAGCTGACATTTTGCTGCATTCCCAGGACCTATGTCTTTAAAGACTAGCATGATCAGCCTTCCCAAGAGACTTGCCCTCTAGGGAAAGGGGACCATCTGGGGCCGGAGTGGCAGTTCTATTTGTGGGGACATGAAAACTTAGAAGAGCTAGAGGGAGAACACGGTTAACTAGCCGACTTCCTTCTCTGCAGTCCCACAGATTAAATAAATAAACGAGATAAACTAAACTAAAAAAAAAAAAAAAAAAAGGAAGAGAATGTAAGAGGATGTTTGAACATAGTGAAAGAGGTTCAGAATCTTGGAAGACCCAGGATCTAGGCTAACAGCATCTGAAAAACCATGGGGCCCTTGGCTGAGGGCTGAAGCCTGGGGGGACTTGTAGAGCAAGGACTGGATATCATGGGGACGTTGACAAAGAGTGCTCCCGAAACTGTTAGGCAGACAGACCTCTAAGTCCATAATCTAGAGGATTAGCCGTGTAAGGCAGATCATGCTCCGTGTGCGAGGTGTCACCAACACAGTAGTTCTGCATCCTGTTCACTGAGTGTGGCTTAGAGGTCTAAGTGCCTGTGCCTGTCTTTGAGCAAGCCGCAATCTATTTACCGAAAGAAAATCTCAAAAAATAACAGCTTGAAGCACAGCGATACAACTTCTTCTGAATCTTTATGCTTCAACCCATACAAATCCGCTTCAAGTCAAGGTTCACCCTATTCCAGTTGAGCACATCAATGGATACAGGAAACATGTTTCAATCCTCTAAGTTGCAAGGGGCAACACTGAAGGGCGATTCTCTGAGCCCTGCTGTGTGGCGTAATGAGAAGCAGACAGAGGATTTGCATCTACTTATATGGTCCTGTCATAAGCCACGCCACCCACCTCCCACTGAGCTACAGTGCTGCTCTAAGTGTTTTTGCTTTGCTCCTTACTCTTTGCTGGTCTAGAATACAGACTTTTAAATTGCCCGCGTATGTGTTAAAATACAATTCTGTGTTTATCCTGCAAACATGTGTAATGCTGTGTGAGCCTCTAAAGCTCATTTCCTTTTTAATCTCCGCAACGTTCTTTTACAGAACCTCAGTGCTTGGAGTTTTAACTACACGCCTGTAAAAGGCATCTGTGTGAAACATACATGCTTCGTCCACTTTCTTGTCAATGGTCATCTGAATGATTTCTAATGTTTTAGTAGTATAAAGGTCACTCTTCTATATCCATCCAGGAGAACACAGGACGCTCCCACGTCTAGAGGTAGAAAAACTTTCTGAATTTTGGAATGTGTAAAGGACGAAGCTATAGCGCTAAGCGCTGTGGCTCGGACCTGTATTCCCAACACTAGGGAAGCTAAGGCAAGAGAATCACGTTCTGAGATAACCTGGATTACATAGCAAAACTGACTGGAAAACTGAGACATTTGATCCTTAGTTACAGCCTACGTGACTTACGACATGGCTTTCCACCCTGGCATCGACTGTCTAGACGTGTAACAGTGCGTACCCTTCAGTTACTCGGTCACTTCTCAGGGCTTCCCTGCCTTTTTTGCTTCCAACCTACCCATTACAACTTTCCATAGAGAGGGAACTTAGGGCCACACACTGACTTATAGGAAAGGCTTTTGCCCTCGGGTTCCTGGTGTGCTCTCGTTCCTGCTCTCGCTCGCCATCCCTGGGTGAGCTCTCCCACTGAGCTATGTCTAGTCCTTGAGTGTATTGGCTAGCTCTACTCTGCTAGCTATGGGAGCCACTGCCCTCTTCTCTCTGGGATCTTTAACAGAGCGCATGGTGTATTTCATCGGTTAGGGTGCATTGCCTCATCTATGTCTCAGCACTCAAACCTCCTTCTGGTCAGGTTGTCCTAGGAAGTAGTTATCTAGGATGAATGAAATCGGCCACAAAGTGTTCAGGAGCCATCAGAAGAACAGCTGCTGGTATAAGTAGGTTTCCCGAGAGAGCGGCAGCTGGTCACAGGGAAGATACCTAGGCACCAGGCTGCTGTCTGGAAAACAGGCAGAGTGTAAACACCAGGGACCATTGCAGCGGGAGCTGTGAGATTAAAGGACGAGTCCATATCAGCTCTCTCAAGAAAGAACTCAAGGCCCAACTAGGAATAATGACATCTTATTTTATTCTTTTTTTTTTTTTTTTTAATTTTAATTTTAGTTTTTTTTTTGTTTTTTTTTTTTTGAGACAGAGTTTCTCTGTGTAGCCTTGGAAGTCCTGGACTTGCTTTGTAGACCAGGCTGGCCTCGAACTCACAGAGATCCTCCTGCTTAGGCCTCCCAAGTGCTGGGCTTAAAAGCGTGTGCCACCACTGCCCGGCTTCTTTTTTTTTTTTTTTTTTTTACTCATTCCTAAGAACATGAGAATCAAATACCAAAGTTCTCCACATTGTGAGGTTTATTTAGATTTTTTTTTTAAAGTCTTCTCCTCAAGTAGCTAATTTGTCTATTGCGCCACAAAACACATTACATTACTAATAACATCTTTCTGAAATGTCAGTATGTGGGTTTGTCAGTTGTCTCATCTTTTACTCCTTCAGTGGTCTCTGTCCAGTGTGCTTCCACACAGACTTTAGGGCCTATTTGTTAAATGTCTAGAAAAGCTTAGAACTCTGTTTTTCTTTGCAGTGACTCTAAGGTTCATATTGGGAGGCAATGGCAACTTCACAATAATGCATACAGATATGAAGACTGTACAACCCTTTATCATTTATGTCCTTATCATCTTTTAGGCCACTAGACACTAAAATGAGGGGCTAGGAAGGTGACCTCAGTGGGTACAGAGAGCTTGCTGGGCCAGCATGAGGACCTGAGCTTAGATTCCAAGAAACTCATATAGTACCAGGTGAGTTAACGCATGCCAGTAACCATAGAGCTGAGTGGTGGTGGTGGGGGGTGCTGGGGGGGGTGCAGAGATAAGCAAATCCCTGGGATTTGTTAGCAGGATTCAGTTAAAAACTTTGCCTTAAAAAAAAAAAACAATAAGTGGGTGGGTAGGAAAAACAAAGGAGAAGTGATATAATTGCATCTTAATTTAAATGTATTTACAAATGTAAATGCTGCTAAAAATTCCATTTGAGTGATTAAGTGTTCATAATAATAGATTTAATTTGGAATCAGGAAAATAAGAAAGTGACTCTGAATATGGTCAAAATACATTATTTGAAATTATAAAAAAAATACAAATGGTTCATAAAAGGAAATCAAAGATATAGATATAGATATAGATTTAGATATAGATATAAAGTGGGTACCTAAAATAAACTCTGGCCTCCACAGGCACACACAAAAGTGAGTACATCCATGTATGCAAGTGCACATACATGCCTAACACAGAGACAGACAACAGACACACACACAGACACACAAAACATGAAAATATGTAACACCTGAAGATTTTCCGGTTTATTTCTTTGTAACTTATGGTTTCTAGAACCTCCATAAAAGATAATTTTAAAAACACATCTTCTGGAGATACCCAAATGTGCTCAACCTGCTATTTGCAATCACGTGTGTGGGCAATCATGTGTATGGGCAATCATGTGTGTGGGCAATCACGTGTGTGGCCGCTCTGTGTGGGGTTTGCTGATTGGACAGTCATCGGCATGTAGTTTGATTCTTTTGCCTCTTCCCCTGGGGTGGAGGTGAGGACTAGGTTGTACAGGTACCACAATGGGAGCATCATTCATTACCAATGTTATCTGCCTTAGACTTCTACAGGTCTGTGGGCCTTTGTAGGTGGAGGAGACCCCCCCCCCCCCTCCGGATAAGCTTCGTGCTGGCTCGGAAATAGGCTGGTCTTCCCCCTGCTGGCAACAGTCCACAAGGCCAAAATGTGTTAAAAGGCTAGTTCCTTGCAGGGACACTTGCAAAGCAAACTGCAGACGTTAGGCCAAAAGGTGTCAAAAGCTGGCTCTTAGAAGAAACACATATCAAAGCTGCCCTGGAGACAAGCCCCGGGAGGGGTCCCGGGTGTGGCTCCTGCAATTCACATACCCTTGGTTTAAAAGCCCAGAGGTCTGGGATGGAGGCGCTCACTCCCTATTTCTCCCTTTGTAGCTTCCTGTCTTTCTCTTTCTTTTATCATTAAGCTTAGTTAATTAAAATCTAGCTCTTCTACTCTCAACCGTCTTATTTTTAAGCAAGCGCGCTAGCTTATCTGGCATTTTCACAAGTCTGAGGCTCCCTTCCCCCACCTAAAAGGGACACTGGACTCCTGACTAAGCGCACAGCCATCCTGCGCTCCCTCAAGCTAAGGAAGCTCCCTTACTGCTGAGGAGGCCTTCCTAGTGACCGGTTCGCTGGAAAGAGCCTTCCTCGGCTACCCTCCAGAAGGCTGAAGAAAACTCTGTGACCAGATTCTTAGCCCAGCCTCCCAGAGACTGGAACCTACACAGGTCCCTATTTGTAAAATTAGACAATTCTCTCTTTAAAGAAATAAAATTGCACTGAAATTTCTAAATACCTTTTGTCTCCATTGAGACAAGCACACAGTGTTTCTTTGAACCTATTAATAAATGTCTTTAAGACAGCCCAGAACATATAGGCTTCTGAATACTAACATGTTCTTTTATTCCTAGCATGAAATTAATCCAATTGACACGTCTTCCCTTGTTTTTATACTGTTGAGTTCTCTATGCAAAAAAATCTGTTTAGTGCTTCTGAGTCTACATGGGAAACAAGATTCCTTCCTTCGTGTTCTCTGGGAGAATTAACAACAGACTGAAATGATCTTATTTTTAAAAGCTTATTAGAGTTTGGTATGATAGCATATAGGTTTTGGATTTTCTTTAAAGGAAGTAAAAGGAAGACACTTTCAAAATAGTGTTGATATGATTTTTTTTTATTGATTTGGTACAGCTATTCTTTTATAGAAATCCATCCAGTTCATGGAAGTGCCCAAATTCCTTAAGCAAAAGTTAATTTTTTGTTCTATTCTCTTATTGCTTCTTTAATCAACACTTTAACAATAATTATATATATATATATATATATCTTTATTCATAATATTTATTTTTCTCTTTCTTCTCTTGAACAAGTTAATTTTCTTAGGGTCTCCAAGGGATAACTTTGTTGTTGATTCCCCCAAATTTATGACTAACTTTGTTTTCTTAACTTTGACTTTTATCCAAATTATTTCCTTTCCTTAACTGAACTTGCATCATTCTTTTTCTAAGTAACTCTTTCCTTATTGGGAAGTTCTGGGCTTCCTATAATCAAACAAGAAGCTGTAGACACTATAGAAATGCTCACTATCATGAGCCAGTGTTGGCCTTGAGCAGCATTTACAGGAGCCTGCATTTAATCCCCAGCACCACATAAAACACCAGTCCTGCACATCCTAGAGAATGAGCCTCTCACGTTAATGCTCATTCCTGGGCCAGGGTGGCTTTGGGGTACTGACTACATGAGCTCTGAGTGGCAATTTGTCTGGGACCTCGATTTGTCACTTAACTCATTTGTCAGGACGTCAATACTTTTTATCTATTTGTATATACTCTATAAGTTTTTGTGATGATTAAAGGAGAGAACTGATGAAGAATGTATGCATGGCAGTGACATATATTTAATGCTCAAGTAGCAAGAATTATATTCACCGAGGTAAATTTTAGACAGATTGTTTAAGTTTCCATATTCTAAAAGTTGCACTATCTACATTTGAATCTTAAGATTAACATAAATTTGCAGTAATAAAAGACATTAAAATGGCATTGACATATAAACCCTACATAATTTTTAAGATATTTGTGACTTCCTATTAGTCTTGAAAACTGTGATAATTGCTTTGCTGAAGTCTATGAAGATATCCAGATGCCACAAGGGTCTTGAGTCTTTAGGAAGGAATAAAAAATATTTGAAGAGAACTAAACACATAGGCAGAGTCAGTCTAATGATATCATCAACTCACTGTGGGAAAACATCCAGGCAGGGCAGCCAATTTTGCATAAAATGTGGCAATTGGATTTCCTTTGATTTTTCTGTGGTTTATATAAAGCACTGCCTAACAATAAATTCGCTTGTGCTCTACCACCAATCTCACCTTATTTTCCCTCTTACTGAGCAGAGTTACTTCCTCCCATGGAAGAATTTAATAAAACCCTTGAATAAAATAATCCTTTGATACAGCTGGAAAAACACATCTGTCTCATCTGATTATATAAGTTAAAAGTACTTCACACAAAAAACATTTTATTGCCCAAAGCATTTTTATTTTTTATTTTATCTTTTGTGTTGTGATGTGTGTGTGTGCGCATATGTGTGTGTGTGTGATGTGTGCATATGATGTATGCATGTATGTACGTGATGTGTGTGTGAGATTTGTGTATGTGTGTGATATCTTGTGTGTGTTTGTATATGTGTGTGACTTGTGTGTATGTGTATATGATGCATGTGTGATGTGTATGAATGTATGATGTGCATGTGCATGTGTGTGATGTATGTGTCTTTGACATGTATACATGTGCACATGATGCATGTGTGCATATGATGTTCATGCATGAATACATGTATATTGTGTATGTATCTGTGATGTACATGTATGATGTATGTATGTATGCATGCTGTATGTGATGTGTGTATATGATATGATATGATATGTGTGCATGAGTACTTTTGTGTATGTGTATATGCACAAGTATGTGTGTATAAGTGTGGGTGTACATATAGCATGGCGCATGTGTAGAGTCAGAGGACAACCTTCAGGTGTAATTCCTTGCCTTTCCACCCTGCTTGTGATGAGGTTTCTCAGATGTGGCTGCTGTGTCTATAAGCAAGGGAGTTGGCTTAGAGTTTCAGGAGACTCTTGGGCCCTCTCCAACTGCTAGTATTCATGCTAGAGTTATAAATTCTGATGTCATTTTGTCTGGCTTTCATGTGGGATCTGGACATTAGAACTCAGGTCATCAGGCTTGTTCTGTGGCTACTTTACTGGGTGAGCCATCTCCTCAGGCCCTCGTTTTAAATCATAATGTTCTAAGTAACTACAACAATTTGAAGCATTTGCATGCCACCTATCTATAAAAGGGAATTATATATGCAAAATCTGTAAGGACCCCAGACAACTGAATAGCCCAAATCCAAAACCACAACAAATGATCCAAGAAAATCCAACAGTAATAACCCAATGGTCACAAGAACCCCAATACCTCATTTGAAATAATGTGAAAGATCTAAAAGGGTATTTTGCAGAAGAAGATACACAGATGACAGACAGGTATACGGCCACTTATCAGAGAAAGTGCACATTGAAATCCTACCAATTCATAACCAGGTGGTGGTGCACACCTTTAGTCCCAGCATTCTGGTGGCAGAGGCGGGTGGATCTCTGAGTTTGGGGCTGGCCTGGTCTATAGAATAAGTTCCAGAATAGCGAGGGCCATACAGAGAAAACACTGTCTCAACTCCCTGCCTCCAAGTTATACAAGTACAGGTGAGAGCACCATCAATCTAAACAAATTTTGATGATCAGTTAACTAAATCTGGAAAGGTGAGACTATCTATCCAATAGAGGAAATATTGGCATTTTTGTACAACTAATTAAGACCGAAGGATGCACTACCAAATGAAATGAGCCACATACAGAAAGAAAGACACTATGAACTTGACCTCACTCTCTGTGGAATCTAAATCAGTCACACTGAAAGAAGTAGAGAGTAGAATGGGAAATTATTAGGAGCTGGGAATCTAGAAAAGGAGGAGGCACTGATAAGGGATTTTTCAGGTCAAGATAAACACCTTTCTGAAGACTTAGTAAACAACTGTGTGAATGTATCTAACATGTTTATAGGCTTAAAATTTGTCGAAAAGGTTGGGATTGAGTGTTTTCACCTAAAAATAATAGCAATTAAAAAAAAAATCTAACGACAAAACCCAGTAACTGAGTGAGGGGATGGGTATGTTAATTAGCTTGGTTGTAGCCATTATTTCTTAATGAATATGAACAATTTGAATGGAAATATAGGGTATCTTTTAAAGATTGTTTATATTATATATGTGTGTGTGTGTGTGACAGAGAGAGAGAGAGAGAGAGAGAGAGAGAGAAACAGAGACACAGAGACAGAGAGATAGAGACAGAGACAGAGAGATAGAGACAGAGACAGAGAGACAGAGGAGGAGGAAGGAAGAGATGAGAATGAAGAGAAGAGGAAAGGAGAGAAAAAGAATTATTCTTTGTCACAGTCTGTTCACATCCACCCACACCCTAACCACTCCCAGTGTCACTAGATGATGTCAATCTAGGTTGTCCTCCGGAAGACCTCAGGGATAAGGGGTGGCCATGAACCTTTCCCCATCTGGGGAGCTTGAAAATCCCCAAAGTTTTCTTAGTTGACACCCTCTAAAAATGAAGGCCCTATACACAGAGGGGTCTGTTTCTATTTCAGCTGTGTATCCGTTAAGATGGAAAAATTTTAAAGTCCACACAGATGGTAAATAAATTTCTGCTACATGAGGCAGTTCCTGGAATAAAGCAATTTTCTCAAATAACAAGTGCCAACTTATTTTTTCAGGAGGACTTATTTTTAACTTTCCCAGGGAAGGGGAGAGACTGGGAACAGTATCCTTCAACTTAGGAATCCCAGAGGCCTTCCAGAAGAAACTAGTGTGTTCTAACTATAGATAGACTTACATGCACATGTCTGTGTGAGTGTGCATGTGTGTGTGTGTGTGTGTGCATGTGCACACTTACACATACACATACACACACACAAAGAGAATGAAGGTAGTGGTTGTTCACTTTCTTGGGGAGGTGAATAGTGAAGGAATGAGAACATGGAAAATTTGCAGAAATATTTATGCTTTCATCCAACATTTAGCTTTCTATAACTTATTCCAAACAGTATAAAACTGACTCATATTCTTGCTTAGGAATTCATTAAGTCTTGGACAAATGATCATCAATCTTTGGACATTCTTTACACACTGTGAATCTTGGCCTGTGTCCCTAGATGTCTTCTGTAATAGTCTCCAGAGACACAGTTGAACCCCCCTAATGCTTTGCAAGGTCATTGGGAAGAGCCATCCATGGTCTGCAGTTGGCAGGGAATGCTGGTATCTTAAATAAAACCACTCTGTGTGCCAAATCAGGGTGATTCACACACTTCTGCTTGTAGTAGGGATTCCCTCTTCATAACAAACCCAGGGACTGACCATTAAACATTTAAATGTGGTGCTAACACTAATTACTCTGAAAAGGGCATTATGGCATTGTATCTTTACAGAATATTTCACAGCTCAACAGACTGTTGGTCACCTTATAAATGTTTATTTACTGAGCCACTGTAGGAGTAAGAAAAACAGAAAAGAATATTTTTGCCTTACAGAGGTTATAGTTTAAGGAATAAGGAGCGCCCTGGGAGCCAGACTGCGTGAAGTTGGCTGGTGCTGGGTAAGTCAGCAGTGACATGCTCATGTGACATGTCGGGAAAGCCCACAGTGCCCTGCAGGTACTAGATGGGAAGGAAACATGTACACACAACAGGAAGACAGATTTTCAGCAGAGAATCCCCAAGTCCACTTTCTAGAGATATGACTGTAACCTTGCACTTGCAGAGGCAACTTTTGTATATTTCTGTACCGGTTTCTTGTGCCTGGGGGTAAACACTGACAGGGAAGCAGCTCTCATTGACCACAGAGCAAATGAAAGCATTGGCGGGGATGAGAGAAGTGGAGAGCTCCGCATGGCATCAAGAGTTCCTAGTGGCTCACTTTCACCTCAGAAGGTGACTGACGTGCTCTCCGTCCAATGGCTGGAGCGATGGACCACAAAAGCAAAAATATTCTTCCATATGCAGTTTGTGCAGTAATAATAATAATGATAGTAATAGTAGCAATAATAATCAGTCAGAAGAGGGCATGGCCTTTAAAGGTGCTTTCTTCCCAAGGCTGTTAGCATGGGTTGGGTCCTGGAGACCCCCTTGCTAGGAGGTGAGAACTGACTCCTGCTAGTTTTCCTTTGACATTCACATGTGTGCCATGGCATGTATGTGTGTGCACAATGAACAATTTACACACAGCCACGTACATAGAAAATAAATAAAATTAAATAAAATGTCAAATTCAAGAATGTATGAGAGAGTTTGTTACTGTGATTTATCGAGAATCTAGGACCTCTGGGACTGATATGTTCTAAAGGTACACGCCCAATCAAAATTCTTGCGTTGTGATCCAATCCTTGGTGGCATGGTACTGGGAGATGGGAGATGGGAGATGGGTGTTTGAAAAGTGATTAAGTTCTGTGAAGGAACCCTAATGCGTGAGACTAGGGTCCTTAAAACAAAGAGCTTCAAATCCTGATGTCACATCATATGACTCTAATCCTAGTACTTGAGTGGCAGAAGCAGGAAGATGTTGAGTTTAAGGTTAGTCTGCTATAAATGAGATTCTCTCTTAACATCATCATCATCATCATCATCATCATCAACAACAACAACAACAACAACAAAAGCAACAGCAAGAACCACAAAAAAAATCCAAGAAATATACCTTCCATTATATGGAATTTAAATATGCCATCTAGGAACTGAAAAACAGATCCCCAGCAAATCTCAGATTTTCTACTCCCTCTGATCTTCTCACTTTTTAAAACTATAAGGGGTGAACCCATGTTGTTATAAACTTCCCAAATGGTAGCAGCTTATTTCAGCAGCCTAAATGATTAAGGGAAATCCTAATTTTTTTCCTTAGCTTTCTTTTACTTGAACGCTAATTTTCCCACAGTTTTACACTTACTCAAAGTATAGGCATTAATTAAATGAGAATATATCTTGACAAGGACATATACAAATAACAGTCTTATTTAATTTTTCATATACTTTAATCATGTTTTCCCCTTCTTTAACCCTTCACAGAGTCTCCCTCCCTCTCTTCCTCCCCACTCAATTTCATGTACTCTATCTCTGTCTGTGTATCTGTCTCTGTCAAAACAAACAAACAGAAAATCTACAAATCAGAACAGGCCATGGTAGGGGAGGAGGTCACCTTCTGTCAGAGGTCTAGGGGAGGGGAGTGGGCAAAAGAGGGAGGAAGGATGGGAATGGGAAGATACAAGTAAGGAGATAACAATTGGGACGTAATCCGAATAAATTATAACAAAAAGGGAAAAATTCAGAACAAACAAAATGTCGTTAAATCAAATGGCAAATTTAGAGGCAAAATGATTAAAACTGTAATTGTAGTTTTAAAATATAAAACATTTAAAAAACCTTTCTAGGTGATTTTACTTGTTCTCAATGTTTTATATTAGGGGTAAATTTTGATAAAGAATCCTTTAAAAAAGGATGCATGCTATGAAGTAATACAGATATTTTTTTTTACTGAAAATCTTTACTTTGAAGAAAACCTCCATTTATAATTTTAGTTCAAAAGAACTTTGTAATGTTGAAGTGAAGAGCCATTTTTCTATCAGGTCTTTGATGAACTCCATGGTTAAAATCATCAGCTTCCTGTTATTCTTAGTGTGTGCCCAGAAGCCAAGGGGACTTTTGGATTTAGTGGATTAAAAAAAAAAAAAAAAGAAAGCAAAAAGATCATACTATGAGTAACAACCATAGAAAACCAATTTTATAAACTGTATAAAGAAAGACATAACCATAACCACAAATTTTCAGCTCTGTGGTAAATTTGAGGACTCTAAAACCTGTGGCTGACACTCCGATGCTTAGAAAACACTATATGGAGAGGTATGATTTATTTACAAATAAAATGTGAGTGATTTACAAGTATTTAAAGTATGACACCAAGAACTGAGTTGGTGAGTTAAAGTGACCACAGATGTCATCTTGAAAAGCTAATTAAAGATGAACGAGATCAAGAAGTTCTTCAAAACAGAATGAACCATCACTTCCGTCTGGAATTTTCTACAGGACTCAGACTTGACTCATTATTTCATGATTAGTTCTTCACTGAAATCTGAATGGGTGTCTCAAAATTACCTCCTCAAATAATCAGTTTAATAGATGCACACATATGGACACAAACGCACACCACACACACACTCTACACATAGATGATTAGTTTCAGGCTGTACAAAAGGGCCATAGTAACAAAAGCTACAGCCATATCATTTCCGACAAAGGTGCTCTAAATACTCATTGGAGAAAAGACAGCATCTTTAACAAATGATGCTGGGACACAGGATATCCATATGTAGAAACCAGATCCTTATCTCTCCCTTCACACAAAGATCAACTCTAAATAGATAAAAAAATTTAACATTATATGTGCAACTCTGAAACCACTAGAAGAAAAAGTATGAAGAACATGCCATAAACTCAGATTAAGTACATTCTCAATAGGATTTTAGTCGTTGAGGAGATGAGTCAAATAACTGACAAATGAGACCCCATGAAATTATAAAGCCTCTATATAGAAAAGGAAATTGTTAATTGAGTTAAGAGGCAGTCTAAGAAATGATAAAAATAGAGGATTATATCTAGAATATATGAAGAACTCAACAACAAGAAACAACAACAAAAAATCCTCCATTAAGAAATGGAACAATGATCTGAGCAGAGAGTCTCAGGACTCTCAAAAGGCCAGTAAATACATGGAAAAGTTTTCAGCATCATGAGCTATCAGTAAAAGGCAAAGTAAATCTACTCTGTGGTCCCACTCCCTGACCCCCGGCCCCCATTAGAATGGCTATCAACAGAAAAACAAATAATAACAGATGCTGGAGATGTTGCGAGAAAGGAGGAATACTTATCTACTGTTGGTGTAAGTGTGAACTTCTACAGCTGTTACAAACATTCGTGTGGATGATGCTCAAAAATATAAAAACAGAATTTTCATATGACACAGGTACATGATAGCGGGGCATATCAGAAGAACTTTCAATCCCAACCCATGCACATTTGTACATGCATGTTTGCTGTTACTCTTTTCACAGTTAGGAACTGGGATCTGCCTAGATAGGTCTCCATAGACAAGTGGACTCTGAGAATGCAATACATGTGCATGATAGAGTTTCATTTTGTTGTAAAGAATGAAATAATGCAATTTACAGGGAAATGATAGGAATTTGAAAATACAGTAAGTGAGGCCACTTAGGCTCAGGATTTCATCTTCTTTTCTATATGTATATAGAGAAATGGAGGAATGAGGGAGGGAAGATGCCAGGAAACTAGCACGTCAGGGACCCATGACACAAAGACAAGCTATTTCAGCAATCACCCTACAATGAAATCTCAGTAAACGTTATTTGTGTTGTATGTAAAACAGAAGACATGATTAACTAGATTGGCACAAGACCCATTATGAGGTGTTCTGAATGCCTGATTATGTTCTGTTTGAATTCCTTTTTAAATTGTCTTCCAGATGTGCTTTGTCCTCTGATTACCAATGCTACGAACAACGCCACGCATTTGGCTTTTGCAGATTCTACTGTTTCCACAGTTTCACTTCGGTTTTGATTTCAATGCCTCTCATCTTTTGATACTTCTCATGTAAATGTTAATCTTTCAGTAAAAGTCATCGTTTGAAAAGTGGGGAGTGTTGATTTATTCTTGACTACAACGAGGAGATGGGTTAGATGTACTTTTAAGGGAAATAGCTGTCTCTCAGGAAGATGCAGTGTGATCTTACTGTGTGGAGTGAGCTGGGAGAAAATGCTGCAGAGGACGTGGGGAGAATGGCAAAGAAATGGGAGAAAGAGCCAAGAAAGGGGGTCTATAAAGCAATATTAATATTTATATTTTGTGTTCTTAGAGGTTTGCAAAATGTTACATTTATAAACCTTGAACTTTCTACTGAAGGATACACCTCATAGCGTGTTTTTTCTTCATTCTCCCTCTTGCGTCAAGGATGAGCTAGCCGCTAAGATTCTTTTTTAAATATTTGTTTTACTATTTTTATTTTCATTAAGTGTGTGTGTGTGTATGTGTGTGTGTATGCATGTCTATGCCTATGCTTGTGTGTGTGTGTATCTACATGTGTGCTGGTACCTGATGCCTGTGTTGAGAAATGAACTTGAGTCTTCTGCCATAACAGCAAGTGCTCTTGGCCTCTGAACTATTGCTCCATCTCCTTAGCTAAGGCTGTCTTCAGATCTATCCTCTGTGCACTGAGACCCCTCCCACCACATCAGTTCGAGAACAGCACCCTCAAAGCTGTCTCCTTTGGCATATAAACATTGCCTTTATTAGATCATTCCTAACAGCAAGATATCTGTAAATATTCCTAGGAAACTGATTAAAAAGTGCATCAACTCCACATCCCTTTCTAGTTTCCATTCCCTCTATTTCCTTTCCTAGCAAATATTAAGCAGTCACTTATTAACTGGTTTGGCTTGCTTTCTTAACTGCCATCTTCTCTTCTAATCTTGAAGTCACTGAGTCCATCAAATGCAAGCTTTGATTCCTAAGATAGTCCCTCTGGACAGCTTGGCTGGGGCCTTCATGCTGCTCCGTGCTACTTGTCATCCTCATCCACTGTGCCTTACACACGGCATTCAAGATGGTGAACAACGCTTGCACTTTCACCAATCTTGAAGCCATTTTTTTGTATTTTGGAATTTTGAAATTATAGAAGAGAGCGGGCCAAAGGGGTACTATGTAAAGCTATTCTGGCCTGCAGTGTGAACACCGGTTTGTTATGGAGCAGCATTAGAGGCTTAGAAGCCAGTTAAGGTGTTTCCACAACCCAAGACAGCAATGGTGGTGATGATGGGCAGGGGGGATGGATATGTAGGTACTGGGGACTCGACATGATCATTTCATCAATTACTGAACCCACTAAGCTCACAGGCACACCCCTAAAAGTCAATATGGGTCTCAAATTTCTAGGTCTTGCAACTCGACTTTCTACAACTTTCTACAACAACTCATCATTCCACAGGTGTATATGGGCATGCAGCAATATGATTCCCATAGCCAATTTTATAAACCTTAAGGCTCTATGCACATTACACACATGCTGTACCACAGAGCCCTGATTTCAACCCTTAGTAGACATTTGCATTTCTGAAGCAAACATTTTCAAGGTGAGCTGATTTCCTTTCCTTCTTGGAGCGACATGTGAATTTTAATTTGAAGTGCTTTAAATCAGTGTGGCTTTTTACAGCCCCTCTCTTAAGTGAAGAGATGGGATCAAGTGCACGGTTGAGAGAGGTGTTGTTTTTGGCCTGATCTGAGTGGGCTCTGTTTATTTCAGATAGTTTCACCACATCCTTGGATAAAAAGGGGAGCAGGGAAGACATGTCTTACAAATGAGTCGATGGAATTCCGTGAAGAACAACTATAGTTTGGATAGCGAGAGACGGTAAATATGTCACTGGGGGACAGAAGCAGTCCCTCAAGGCCAACGGTGTTTCACGCCAAGAAATACATCTGTGCCTTCTCTCCTGGGTGCCCACGGACGGTGACACAGATGTGCACAGTGATAGACGTACAGAGGAAAGCTTCCCATGATCCTTCAGGTGGCTTCAACAGCAACTTTCATCTACCTGTCTGCCAACTATTCCTAAGAATCAGGTTCTTCACCTGGGCCAAAAACTTGTAAAAGTTGTCTTAAAATGTATAACTTCTCAGAATTTGAAATGGAACACAACAAGAGAAAGCTTTACACAAGGCCATTACTCACCTTAAATGACTCTTTCAATCACCCATAAAAAGCAGAATTTGAGTGGTACCAACACCCTTCTACTGTATTTTTTTTCTCCTTCACAAAGAGTGACTTTTATTTCTCTCTTCAGATCCTCACACCGGAAAGGAAACCAGTGTGTCGCCTATTGTCCTATTTGGCTTTACCCTCCTCTCATTAAAACGAGTTCACCAGATGAAAATAGGCAGTATCATAAAAGTGCTCTTTCTTCGAGGCTGTCGCTATCAGTCTTCTATGAAACCCTACCCCTTACTCTTCCCACCTCAGGGGACTTTGGCAGTGCTCAGTTTTGCTGTGACAGTCTGTGTGGCACCTTGTTTTAGGAAGACAAACTAAGGGCTCAAGTACTGAGAACAGTTTCTGCACACAACCCTCTGTACCACTGCGCTGACTTTTTGAAAAATATCTCCAGAGCAAAGTGGGAATTTCAGGACAGCCGAGATTTATGTAGAAATTAGAAATTAACTTTTATAAACAACCGATTACGGAGAAGCTGCCTATTCATCCTCTCTCAGTCAGTTTCAAGGCTGGAAATTTATGATTATAATAACTAGGAGGTAATCAGTATTGAAAATAAATTTCTTTCTATTCCACACTGCAAAGGACAGACTCAAATGCTTCTGAGCATCCATCTTATTTCCAAGATAGTAAAACTTTTAGGAATTAAAATGTAGAGCTTTATGTGATCATTGATATGCATAAGAGGAAAATCTACTTGAGATTGTATTAAAATGCACTGTCAGCTAAGAATCTTTGTCCCCTGCCTTCTTAGTGATTGTTCCCAGGGTGGACCTTGTTAGAAATACTACTCAGCTTGTTTAAAATTTATCACGCCTCAATCCAAACACTGTGGACATCTGAGAGAAAGTAATCTATAAGTTCTAAGTAGACCAAAAGAACTTAAAGATGAAAGCTTATGTCGATTGTGGGTAGAAAAATGCAGATAAATTGAATTTAGGGAAAAGTCATATCTTAGAAAAAGAGTGACTTTTTTTATCACTAAACTAGAATCCAGGAGAAGCTGAGGGAAACAAACATCATTTTAGATGTCATTTTCAATTTTTTTCTTTTTTCCTTTTTTCTTTTTTTGTATTTTTGTCATCATATACCTGAAACGGAGTTAAATCTTCAAGGCTATCTTTTCCCCCCTCCTGTACACAAAGTGAACAGTTGTCTAAAATAGAGGGATAAAATATTTCCTTTCATCGTTCAAAGGGGAAAAAACCCTTAATATTAGGTTTGTGTTACATTTTGATGTTGGCCAATTCTTTCTGATTACTTTTAAATTATAGCTTTTCTATACTAATATGCAACTCAGCATCTTCTACGTGGGGCCAACAACTTTGCATTGGTAGTAGGGCACACCACTATTAACACTCTAAATTATAGTCCCTTGACCTTGTCAACACATGCTCATTATTCCAATTAAAGTGTATTGAAAGGATGCTTAAAGTTCCTTCCATTTGTGGCATTCTAGGAACACTTGAAAAGCAAACTCTCTTTCACTTCACATATGTTAAGAAGATGCTGCTTGCACCAATCTAGTCAAAGAAACTATTGCTTAATGGGTAAATGAACATGAAAAAATGCATAAAGTAGCACACCCTTTATAACAACGTGGAGTCAAAATAGAAGGGCTATCTTTAAGGAGTGGGTAGAAAATTAAAATACCGTCTATATAATGGCAAACACATGCTGCAAGAAAGAATTAGTGTGTACACAGGAGGTAGGTCTTGTGTTTCTAAGTGAAGGCACTAGTTAGCCATATTGACTCAATCTTCCACTTCCTGTGATAGGGAAACCTGTCCATAGGACCCCAAAGGTGAGCCAGCTGCCCAATTGCATTTGCACATCCTTGGGAAACACAGGCGAGCAGACCACATTCAGCCCACTTACTAACATCCTTGTGTTAGTCACAGCTTCACTCATATTTTGTCAACCGTTCTACCACAAGTTTTAAAAAAAGACCTCTTGTAGGGAGCCAAATGTGGAATCCCATATCATAAGTGGTTGTTGCACATATGGACTATAAACTTGTTATTAACCACAAACTTCCCATTTGGTATATGTCTCTAACAAGAAGAGATAAAAGTTAAGTCACTGCATTCCTGTTCTCTGAACACAGTTATCTGCCAGGGTTCATAGCATGTACGGAGCCTATGGGAGCCCACGCTGTGTTCTTCATTTAAAATGTCTTTACACTGGTTTGAAAATGGTAATTTTAATTATTTGTCTGTTCTACTCTTATTCACATACTTTTGGGTGGCTTCCTCCGAGTGAGTCTAAAGAAAATTTCCCGTTATGCATTAACTTCTTGGCTTTTTGGCTTCTCATGCTCGCAGTTTGACAGACTTTTAAATTTCAGGTTAGAGTAAGCAACCATGTTTCCATTGTGACTCGTAGGGGTCAAGAAGAGTGTTAAAGTTAGCGGGAATGGCTACCCCAGGCCCTTCTCGGTTTGTGATCAGTATATATATCTACTGGCCACGTCCAACTATCCAACCAGTTTTCATGATCTGCATTTACTGTTCTTCTTCTAATCAGTTACTAATGAATTGCTAGTGAGCAAATTAACCTGACTGTAAAGCCAGTACCATTTTGATATTCACTGCTATGTAGAAATATACATTTACTTTTTATTTTTTTTTAAATGGATTTTTAAAACCCTAAGTTGGAAAAGAAGAAAGTTATTTGCTTCAGTCAAGCCTTGTCCTGTCATTCTCTTCTGGTTTTCATAACAATGGAAATAGCTGAAGAGAAACCTTATTATTTAAAAGTCTCTGTTCAATAATTTCTTTAACGCAACATTTGATTGTTGCTTGGATTTTAAATCTATGTTTTTTTCTTAAATAATAGCTTTCTTCAGAACAATTAAAATAGCCCAGAAAGAGTCTCCTCCTCCAGTACTACAAATACAAAATCCAAAGTGCACTCTTCAGAGCTCCAATAGGGCACAATTAAAAGAAGTTCCCTATTTGGAAGGGAATTCTTTTCTAACACTGTTTATCAGGCATATTTATGCTTTCTATCTTGAATTATGTTGAACCGTGAAAGTTTACTTATTTATTTGTTTACATCATGATCACAGTCCCCTTCCGTCCCTCCTCTTTTTCCAGCCCCACCCTCATACTTCCTCCCTCTACTTCCTGCTCTCATGTGTACCAATCTGCCCAGGCACATCAAGTCACAGCAGGACTAAACATTTTTTTTTCCCACTGAGGCCAGACAAGGCAGCTCAGCTAGTGAAAGGGATTATACTTGCACTTCAGTGCCTAATATTGTTTTAGATTCCAATACTGACTGTATTGATTATTACAGTATAATTTTTGACTAAAGTTACTTATTTCTTTATTACATTTCCATAAACAAGACATAAGCTCCTTTAAGTTAAGAGCATATATAAGACTGATAAAAACTCATGGGAAAGAAAAGGTGCTTAGTAAAAACTCAACTGACAAATGCAAATACTAGACCGAAGAGTATAATGGTAAAGTTAGATAGCTAATGTGTTCATACAGATGGCCTAAATTTGTTCTCTCTAATGTCCTTTCCCCTTCAATCATTCCTTACATTTCAGCTTACTCTCAAATCTGTAACTAGATCAAGTTAGTAAAACAATTAAAAATGATTGCTGATGCTAATGATAATTAGAAACACATGGTGTTTACTACCCCTCAGGCTCTGTTTTCATTATATGTGTGTATTCATATTCGTGTGTGAACAGATATGCTCTTCTTAACAACAGAGTGACACTACATAACACATATGGAAAGCCAAAGCACAGAAAGAGTAAATGATGTGTTACATTACCAAGGTGTAAGTGAGAGGCCCAGGCAGGTTGGCCTCAGCATCCTCTGCCTTCACTGCTGTGTTCCACATCTCGTTCTGTATCAGAGAAGCTGCTAAAGTTTCCCATGGACCATGAGTGGACCTCTGTTGAATTTACTTTATGCAACTGTGTTTGTTTCTCTTAGCTTATTTCTTAACCTGGTTGTCACACAAATAATTGAAACTCTTTTATAATCCAAGGCTTCACAACACAATCTCAGCAGTTTAAGTCTGTTCTTAACGCTTTATGCTATGTCTTAAGCCCAGGATACATCCCAGGGATACCTGCACTTTTGTAGCTTTCCTCGGCTCCAGCTCCTTCCTCCTCAACTTCCTTCACCCTTTCAGTTGCTTCTTCTCTAACTCTGCCTAGCAGGAAGTCCAGCCCTATTCTCTCCCCTGCTCATCGATTGGCTGTAAACTGCTTTATTGACATAACAAAGGGACAGTTGGGGAGCAGAGTTTATACAGCATTTAGACAGAAAATCTGAATTTAAACTACATAGTAACCTATACCACAACCCTCCAGAAATTTATGGATAAAAAAATATGTACTGGTGTGCACAGATGGTGCATATTCAGCCAAATTAGCAATTTCTGACTGGAAGACATAATAATTTTGTAAATTCCTCACTTACATGACAGCCAGATTTTCATCTCAATTTTACAGTAAAATTTTATGAATCTTTTTACGAATCACATGAAGGAAAGACAATTGTCCCTATGTTCAGAGGCATATATAAATCACAGAGTTTAAATAACATCCCTGATTTAGGTTGGACTCTTTCCCCTTATCATGGCTTCCTTTCTTGGCAAGAAATACCAAGCTCAGACCAAGCTATTCATTTTCTAAAGCAAATAGTAACTCTAACTCAACATTACTAAAACCTCTGAGTTAATTTTCAGTGCACATAAAAAGCAATAAACCCTTTTGAAGTTTTCACTGGCTTAAGAAATGGAACCTGAAATCCAAAGAGTTTCGTTAATCACCTGTTTTATTCCTAAACCAACATAAAATTAGAACACAAAGACGCAAAGAGTAAGGATGTATGTTTTCTAATTGTCTAGTTAATTCTAACTGTTGCTAAGAAAATTCTGCGCTTTATCTCGGAATCACTGCTGTAACTGTTGGTGCCATTAGAAAACGATTTGAGAGACAGAGATGTTGAGAACAGTGAAGGGTGTGTGTTCTTTCTAAGAACAGACGCCAGAAGCAAAGCAGATCTTGGCGCCCAGATAACAGTGGCAGGGTTCTGCAAGATCCTTTTCAACTACTGTGGATATTGGCATTTCTTCCAGAGGGGCAGCCAAAAGATCTGGCGGGTGTCTTTGGTATTAGAAGATTAATAAATTAGTCTTGGTGTATAGTAACAGAAATCCACGAGGAGGAAGCAAAGTCAGGGTCTCTGTTACCATAGCCTGTAATGTGCAGTTAGCTCTGGAGCGACCATTCATTCCCGGAAATAACACCGTACACGTGTTCTAATTCTCACTCCAGTAAAAGTTGATGTTGACTCAACGTGAAGTTATTAACGATTACATTAATAAAGAACGCAGCTGGCAGCGTGGGTCACTCATTAGATCAGAGGCCTATAACACAATATAACTAGGTTTTCTATAATACTTGGAAGAAGAAACTGTCAGATCTAATCGCTTCCTTCAGAATGCATAGATCCATGTACACATGCATAGACATTTACTATATACATTTCCCCGATGGTATCTGGCAGCCAAGCTCCTACTTTCTGTGGTACTCTCAATAGACATTACAAAGATACGTGCTGAAGTCTGAAACTTTCTAAACACGTTTTCCTTACTCTTTCTCTTTCCTGGTCTGCCGCCTCCCTGACACTTACCCTATGCGCCTTATTCTCCTCTATCCACTTTTTCTTACTAAACTTTGCACCATTCAGTGGCAGCCTTGTACATTAGCAAACAGAAGACCTACTTGACCTTTACACAGGGATGTAAGAAGCAGAAGATCCTCTGCTGTGTGGCTGCTGTTGGGGTACCCAGCACATACATCCTTTCCATACCATCCCTAGCTTCCTCAGAGTGACATTAACCAGAAACACCATGGAATTCCTAGCCTAGTAGCCTCACGAACTGCTTAACTGTGCGCTTCTCTTTCAGCATATGTCTCAGTTAACTATAAATGATAGCCATGCACTCTCATGGTAATATGCATATATATTATCTATAACTATATCTATAAATAGAAATAAGCTTTAAAGTAGACATATATATATATATATATATATATATGTCATCTATACCTATATTGCTATATAGCCTAAAGCAATGTTAATGGACTTTCTGTCCTTTTCCATTTCCACTATGTTCACTCTTCTCTAGAGGCAAACAATCGTATGCTACATAGTATTTACCTCTCGCACTGTGACATGTGCTAAGTAAGTTCTGATCATTACTTTTCAACTTGAGGTGCACACAGACCCAGATCTTATATGGTGTTTTTTTGTTGTTTTTGGTTTTGTTTTGTTTTGTTTTGTTTTGTTGCCCCACTTCCCTCATTCTCTGTTGTAAAAAAGGAGATTGTGATATAATGTATAAGCTATGTGGCCAATGGTTTGCTATATTTGACTTAGTTCTTAAAAAATGTGATCAGTGATTGCCCTGCCTCAGCCTCTCAAAGGACCACCATAGAAAACTAGAATCTGGCTGTCTGATTTAATTTCTTTAGTTTTTTTATAATGTAGACATTGAAAAAATAATATAATTTGTCTGAATAATTATGCTAATAAGGAATTCACCTGATTCAGGCATTTGCAGGCAGGTTCTAAGAACTGGGTAGATGCTACAAATGTAAGGTTGAGATCTACTTCGCATGAGTTTATGTTGTGGTAAGCAATGTAAGTGAATTTGTTGTTTATTATATATTATAGTGAGAAAGGATAAGAAAGATGTATAAATCATGTTAGGAAAGGTTCATAGGCTAACATGGTGACCCATGCCTTTAATCCCAGTACTCAGGAGGCAGAGGCAGGCAGATTGCTGTGAATTCGAGGCCAGCGTGGTCTACTAAATGAGTCTAAGACAGATTAGGCTACACAGAGAAACCCTGTCTCGAAAACAAACAAACAAATGAAAGAAAGATTCATATAGCTGGGCGTGGTGGCATACACCTGTAATCCCAGCACTCAGGGAGGCAGAGGCAGGTGGATCTCTGTGAGTTTGAGGCCAGCTTGGTCTACAAAGCAAATCCAGGACAGCCAAAGCTACACAGAGAAACTCTGTCTCAAAAAACAAAAAACAAAAACAGAGCAAAACAAAATAATGGTGGCATTTGATCAATATCAATTTTAACACATGACATTGTTTTCTGCCATAGCCAGGTAGGACGCACTATGAAGTTAAAGTACCACATACATATGTAGAATGCAATGGAACACATATGTAAGCTGCTATTCTTTTTACAAGCACTGTGACATACTGGACTATATTAGTATTAAGTGATCTTTCTCATTATGTCCATGGTAACCTCCCCATCTAAATATTCCTATACTTTCTTGATAATAGAAAGTTTTGGGCAAACATGTTTTTCTATAGCACACACTCTAATTCTCAGGCCCCTGATAGCTTAGTATAGGAACAAAACTAAATTCTAGCTTATAAACGCTGAGACAAAATAATATGAGTCTGTCTTCCAGATCCCCTGTATGTGGAAGGGTGTAACCACCCTATGTTATTTTCCTGTCCTTATGGTCTGCATACGATGAAGATTCAAGAGAAGGAAGAAGATTGATAAAAGAGGCCTGGAAACCAGAAAATACAAAGCCAATACATTTGCCTGTGCCTGCTAATACCCAGCTATTATGGACAAGTGAAATAGATTGCCAATGCCATTCTTGTGCAGGCTTTTAGTGACAGTGGTCAAGCCTAACATCTGAAGAATAGAGGTTAAAGTGTAAGATCCTATAATTTTTCTTATCATTTGTGTCTGTATACGTATGTGAATATGTGTGTGTTCATGCAGGTTCATATGTGTGTAAGCATATGCACACATAAGTGTCAGAGAGCATGTGTAGGTTAGAGATCATTTACAGGTATTCTCAGGTGTCCTTTTTGAGCAACTACCCACTTTCTTATTTAAACCAGGTCCTTGTGCTCCTGCAGTAACCACTTGATTGACTGACCTTCCTCCTCAGCCCAACTTTTTTCTGAGACCTGGCACTGTGGTAGCCCAGGCTGGCTCAGAACTTATAACGTAGCCCATAGCAATCTTTTTGCTTCAATCTATCAAGTGTTTGCGATTTCATTTATTTTATTTATATGAATTTATTTTTATATTTTGTATATATATATATGCACATGTGCATGAGAGACAGATAGAGAGAGAGAGAGAGACAGAGAGAGAGACAGAGAGAGAGAGAGAGAGAGAGAGAGAGAGAGAGAGAGAGAGAGAGAGAGAGACAGAGAGAGAGAGAGAGAGAGAGACAGAGACAGAGACAGAGACAGAGACAGAGAGAGTACGTGCACGCGCACACTGGTGCTCCATAGCCCATGTGGGATGGTCAGAGTATAACTTGTGAGAGTTGATTTTTTTCTTTCCACTACATAGGACAGGACATATAAGTCAGCTTTTCGGAGTTTCCCTGCCTAACTATCTTGCCAGTTTCTTCCTTGTGTTTTTAGATAAGGTGTTTCCCAGGCCTGGAGCTCAGTGAGTATGCTAGGCTGACTAGCTATGAGTCCCCAGGACCTGTCTGACTGCCCACCCCAGCACTGAGAGTAATTATACACGCAGGTTTCTAGGGATGGAACCCACGTCCCTATGCTTCTGTGGCAACCACTTCACTGGCTGAGCTTCCTCCCCAGCCCAACTCTTTCTGAGGCCTGGGGTTGCTGTAGCCCAGCCTGGGTCAGAACTCATGACGGAGCCCATAGCAATCTTTCTGCGTTGAGATTAAAGGCATAAGCCATTCTATGTACCAAGAATCCCAAAGTCAAAAGTGATTTGTTGTTGGATTGAGGGGGTTTCTTGGAAGTGGGTAAGGGTGTCACCTCAAGGTTATGATTTTTGCAACACTTTTTGGAGTTTTTCCTGCTTTGTAGTATGGCTCATGTCTCATCTAAGTGTGCTAATAAAAACACATTCGTACATTTCTTTAACTATAATATGACTTAAATGCCTGGCAAATATTTAAACGTTCTCTGCAGAAGTCAGAAATCGGGACTCTTTAATTAGTAAACCACCATCAGTGACAAATAACCCTAGTTTTCCCAAAACCTCCAACCTCAAGACTTTCCCCATGGCTTTTCCATCTTCACATATCTTTTGGTTTGAGAGACCACTTCTCAGACTGTCTCCCGCCTCCAGACTTCTGCGGAATGTGTCTCTGAGGACTGCTTTTAAGCCGCTGCCTGGGCCAGGGATTCACCGAAGACCACACGGCCATGTTGCCCATTCACTAATGCTCTTGGTTTCCCTTTGATTTTTGTGGTTTCAGTTTCAATTTCATGAACTATCTTAACATATTTAAGCTCAAAAAGTATTATTAACTCAAAAGCTCATTGGATAAGCATGCTACACAGTCCTCTGTTATGGAAACTCCTTAGAAATGTGTGTGTGTGTGTGTGTGTGTGTGTGTGTGTGTGTGTGTGTGTGTGTATCCTGGATTGTCACAAGCACACAAGCATTCCTGGACAAAGAAAGTCATGTCAACTAGTAAGTAGCTGCCAAACTTTACAGGTTTCAAAGAGTGTTGCTGTAGAGAGGAAGCACGCTGTGTCTGGAGGAGCTCTAGGCAACATTTTTACGAGATCACTCATTTGTTTCTGTTGCTCTGTTCCTTGATACAGGATCTTATCATATAATAAAAGCTACCTCCATATTTATTGCATAATGAAAGTTACTTTCATAGCTCTTATCCTTCTGCATCAGCCTCCCAAGTGGGGAGAGGTTTTTGGCCTGTATTGCTATCCCCTGCAGACTGAAGAATCTTGTATCCTCTGTTTTGCTGTCTCATTTTGTTTTGTTTGTTTTATTTAAGTCTTAGAACACAGACTATTTCCCAATGAAAGAAACTCTATGCTTGAAAATTCCATAAAGGATTTTGTTTGTTTGTTTGCTTGTTTGGTTGTTGTTGTTTGAGAAAGGGTTTCTCTGCTTAGTCTTGGCTGTAGACTTGCTTTGTAGACCAGTCTGGCATTGAACTCACAGAGATCTGCCTGCCTCTGCCTCCCAAGTGCTGGGATTACAGGTATGTGCCACCTCACCCTGCTAAATTTGGTATTCTTATTTTGCATTCAGTTAATGAGTTAATTAAAGCTCTCAAATGATCTCACAGCCTATTTTGCATTTCTAACCTCTCTTTTCATGTTATACCACGACCAAGGAGCAGTTTCATCTAGATAGATGGCTCATCAAACTCCAGTATCTAGATACTGACATTGTCCAGACATGAAAATGCGGCTCACATGTGTCCCTGAAGACATTGTTGTAGAAAACCCTGTGTCACGGAGCTCTAGTCATAGCTATCAAGAAGGCACAACCCCTATTCATATCTAGCCAATGGACAGCACATTCTCCACAGTTGTGGGGAGAGCAGGGGCTGATTCTGACATGAACTCTGGTGCCCCATATTTGACCACTTCCACTTGGTGGGGAGTCCTGGTGTCACTTAGAGGAAGGGTAAGCAGGCTACCAGGATGAAACCTGATAGGTTGTGGTCATATGGTGGGGGAGGAGGTCCCCTTCTGTCATAAGTCAAGGGGAGGGGAATAGGATGAAAGAGGGAGGGAAGGGGGAACAGGAAGATACAAGTGAGGGGATAATAATTGAAATGTAATCTGAATAAATAAATAAATAAATAAATAAATAAATAAATGAAGGTAAAGCAGAAAGATTCGAGGTTTGAGGCTGCCTGAGCTACATAGTGAATTCTGGGTCAGCCTCGGCCAGCTCAGAGGATCCTGTTTCAAAATAAAAAGTTTGAAAAAGAAAAGGTTGGGAATATAGCTCTGTTATAGGGCTCTTGCCCAGCTTCTTCCCAATTCCATGCCTCCCCCAAACACACATGGAGGCTTCTCTCTTTTAAACTGGCATCACTGAGCACTGACAGTACATTTCAAGCTTCAGTTAGAATTCTTATGGCTATTTTGAAAATCTATAAATACTTGCTTTCATTTTCACAAAGTAACTTTAGTGAACATACACAACATATTCCAAATACTTATATTTATACTGTTTTATTTTTGTACTTTACTGTATTCATTTCACCCATAAGCCCATCATCTATAAGAAATATATAGCCTACAAGTAAGAAAATTCTCCTTTTATCTTTCTAATTCCACACTCATTTAAATAACTGATGCCCCCCTGAGCCCAGCTAGAAGATATCCAGCATATTCTATTTAGTTATAGAGTGTCCATATATTCTATTTACTTATAAAGATTTTATATATTCTATTCAGTTATAGAGAGTTTATTCTTCTGTCTGTAGTGTGGAGATTGAATAAGAATGTCACCCATAGATTCATGAATTTGAATGCTCAGTCACAAGGAGTGGCACTGTTTGAAAGGATTAGAAGGATTAGGAGGTGTGGCCTCACTGGAGGAAGAAAGTCATTGAGGTTGAGCTTTGAGGTTTCAAAAGCCCAAGCCAGCCCCAGACACACTCCTCTTCCTCTTCTGCCTCAGCTTCTATAATACCAGGATGTAGGTCTCGGCTACTCCACCGAGGCCTGCCTGCTTGCCACAGTGCTCCTCACAATGATGGTAATGAACTGAACCACTAAAATTGTTAGCAAGCCCCTATTAAATGCTATCTTTCACAAGAGCTAACTTGTTCATGTGTCTCTTCACAGCAATAGAACAGTGACTAAGACAGACCTTGGTACCAGGGACTAGGATATTGCTGTGACAGGCCTGAGCATGCTCCATGTTGGTGGAATGTGGACGTTGAGAGTTCGAACTAGAAAGCAGTTGGCATTTTAAGTGGGGCCATCCTAGAAGGGGCAAGGAGAATGGTGCTGAGGGTCCTTTGTACAGTGGGGGCCCAACACAAGAAATTTCAGGGGAAGAATATTAATAATTGGCCTACAGACATTTCTTGTGGTATTTTCGTAAAGAATGTGGCTGCTTTTTGCCCTTGTCATAAAAATCTGTTGGAGGCTAAGTTGAAGAGTTTTGAATTAATGAGATTGGCAGAGTAGCTTTCAAGACACCCTAGTATTGAGTGTATACTGTGGGCAGTAATAATCACCCTTATGAAAGTCTACAATGAAAAGGAGCAAGCTGGACAAAGATAAATACAAAATGTACAGTTTGCTAAAAGTTTAAAGAAAAGCCAGATGCTAAATACAATAAAGGGAGTGGTGATCTCAGGGCAAGCCCTCCCCCTTGCTAAGCTTCCAACCTGTGAAAAAGAATTACAGAAAAGTTTAAACAGTGAAGGAAACCATCAACAACAGAAAGCTGATACAGACATAACTGGACAGGGAGCCAAGCTCCAGCCTCATCAAGCAGCAGAACTTGGCAGCTTTGCCCTGTGGTTCTGGCTTTAGAGTCAAGAATACAAGAGAGGGGCTGTGGAATTTCTCTTCAAGGCTAAGAAAAGCCACAGAAGCCAGGTATGTGCCAGAGGTGTCCCTGCGCAAAGGCCCCGAGAGGTCATTGGCACAAAGCTATGAAGATGAATCCCGGGTGTCATGGGAGATCCCAAGATGATGAAGATGCCAGAATACTGGAATACCTGCCAAAGAGAGCTGCAGACCAGGTATGACACCAGTTCAAGAGAGGAAAGTGTATTGCAGTCAACAGAGATGGAAATAGTTGGGGATCTGAAGAGCGCTTTGACATCACACACAGGGATACAGACTTTGGAATTTATCCTGCTGCTTTTTCCGTCTCGTTTCAGTCCAGTATTTCCTCACAATGCTCCTTTTCCTCCCTTTTGGAATGGTGATATATAGTCTGTGCCATTGTTTGTTGGAAGTCTGTAATCTGCTTTTCGATTTTACAGGGGCTATAGTTAAGAGATTACCACGAGTCTCAGAAGAGACTTCGAACTTTGGGATTTTAAAGTGTTGAGACTGTCAAAGACTGTGGCAACCTTTGAAATTTGGCTAAATGTAGTTTACCTTATGATATTGTTATGAGCCTACTGGAGCCAGGAAGTGGTGGTTTGAATTAGAATGCTACCCCCCCCCATAGGCTCATAGAATTGAATGTTTAGTACCTGGGGAATGGCATTATTTGAAAGGATTAGACGAATAGGAGGTGTGGCCTTGTGGGAGGAAGTATGCCACTGGGGGTGGGCTTGGACCTTTGAAAAGCCTTTGCTAGACCCAGGTTCTCTCTCTCTGTCTATGGGTCAGGATGTAGCTCTCAGCTTCGGCTTCAATGCCTGCTTGCTTGCTCACCTGTTTCTCACCATGATGATAATGGACTAAACCTCTGAAACTGTAAGGTAGCCCCAATTAAATGTTTTCTTTAATAAGAGTTTATTAATTTCTAAATATACAAATATATTTTTTACTCAAACAGGAATATGCTATACTTACTAATTTGCCATTATTTTCTTCTAGATGAACAATATCATGGATATCTTTTCAGATAAGTGCCATGAGTTTTACTTAATCTGTGTGTGTGTGTGTGTGTGTGTGTGTGTGTGTGTGTGTGTATGTGTGTGTGTGCACACATGTATATATGTGTTCATATGATTGTAAGGGCATACATGTGTGAGGAGGCCAGAGGTTGACACTGAGTGTTTTCCTCTGTCACTCTCCATCTTTTTTTTTTGTTTCAATTTTATTTTGTGTATGGGTGTTATGCCTGCAAATATATGTGTGCACCAAACACATGTCTGGTGTCCATGGAGGTTGAAAGAGGCATTTATTCCACTGGAACTGCAGCTAAAGATGGTTGTGAGATACCATGTGGGGGCTAGGAATTGAATCAGGTCCCCTGAAAAGAAAATACTCTCACTGCTCATGACCTTTGAGCAATCTTTCCAGCTCCAACTCTCCATGTTAGTTTTTGAGACAGTGTCTCTCATTGACTCTGGATCTTACTGCTTGGTTCTGGTTCGATCAGCTGGCTAACAAGCCCAGGGATCCTACTGCCTCTGAACCTTGAGTGCTGGGGCTACAGGTATGCCTTGTCACACTCAGCCTTTTATTTGTGTTCTGGAAAATCAAATTCAGTTTTTTCTGCTTGTATAGTAAGCATTTTATGGACTGAGCCATTTCTATAAGCCCCTCAGTCCAAATCTTCAAAGACTGTATAGTATTCAATATAACTCATAATAGTTAAGTTTAGGCTGTTTCTTTTATTTTTAAGTTATGTGAAGCAAAGAGCATCTCTGTACATAAATTTCTTATATAGATTTAGTTATTTTGGTACAATTTGTCCTAATTTTCAATTTATAGTTATTTAACATTCATTAATAGATAAATAAAAGTTATTACACATTTTATTATAATTATTTTTATCTTAGCTGCCTTTCTATAACAAATTTTGAACCTAACTGTGTGCATTTAATCTGCTTACCACAAAGCATGCCAAAAGGTTATACTGTCAAAGTAAGTATTTCAACCAACAATGCTGCAACACTTTGGGGTGTTGAAATGCTTAAAATAGAACATTTGAATTAGAACTTGCAAATGAGATATAACTACAGATGTCAAAGTACAGCCTTTAGCAGTATGCTGAAGAGCAGATTCCTTCCAGCATTCCTCATATTGATATCAATGCCCAACCATGAGCCAATGTTGCAGGAATGTTTACTGTGTCTGTAGGCAGTTGGGCTAGATTTGTCTTATTTTAGGGAGCTATGTTATAAGTCAGCTAATATTTTCTTGTGTAATTATTGCATTCTCTCCAAAAGATTTCAGAGGAGATATGGAAATTTCTGGAACTGTGACCAAAGCATTCGAATCATGATAACTTCATGGAGCACTGACACTTGAATACAGCTTGCGTAAGGAAGAGACCATTTGTCAGAAGCACAGAGTATTCTGTAGGAATATAAGTCTGAGCATATTGCTTTTTGCTGTAACATCTTTGAGTTCATTCAATCAAACTAGTTTGCTACATTTAGTTTAATGATCTAGTTTGTTAAAAAACCACAGTGTATGGACATAAGAAAGAATTGGAAAGGCCCCCCTCCTCATCCTGTGGGTGGATGACCCCAGCTAAAGAGAACAAAGCATTTCTGTCCTTTGTTTAGTAAAAGTGAATTTATGGATTAAGATTGAATCAGGAAAGGAGACATAAAGGCTGCTTTTCTTATGACACAAAGTGTCCAGGTATTCAGGGTTTCTTCAACTGCAACAGGAGAGTGATGGGAGAAGAAACTATCAGTTAGATTTCTACCACTTTACGGAGTACTATGTTGTCAGAAAAGTGTGAAAGAAGTCTGAAATCTTGACTAAAAGTTCAATGCTAACCCATAGTCAGATAGAGATGACTCTGTACTTTCCTTATGCGGAGGCCTCCTCAGGGAATCTGTAAAATTCCTCAAAAAGACTTTGCAACATAAGGTAAAATAGATAAGGTCTTCAAAAGACCTGCAGTATATGGCATTTAGAGATATTTTTATTATTTTAACAATTCTTTGACAAGACAGATTAACTCTTGGCAACACCCAGCCTACCTCAAAGAGGATGATGAGCATCAAAGAACCTCCTTATGGAGATGGCTTCAAATGAGGAAAAACGTTCTCATTTCTGCCACAGACGGAATTCTGCCTAAAAAATGTCAAGCTTGGATGCAGGCAGAGTCAATGGCCAAACTCTGCCAAGACAGGATAAGCATGTCCTCAAATAGTTCCTGCCTCACAAATATGTCTGTCAGATACACTGGACCATAAGGCTGAAGATGATGCTCTAACATTATAAAGAATTTTGGGTGACTCTTCAGGCAGTAAACTGTCTCTGTCCAATTTTTCATTTTGGAAGCTACTGACCTGTACTTCCGGTTCACTTAGGTAATTAGGTTTTATTCCTTCTCAAGTCTCTGATGGTGTTGAAGACCAGATTAAGCTTAGTTGTTTAGGAGTTAACGTGATTTTAGGTCTATACAGATGTTTTGAGTTAATAGAGATGAGATATAATAGATGTTGATTTTCATTCAAAATTTAAGACTTACCAAGATAGGAAAGATGTTTTCTTCAAGTTTGCCAAATACAAATAGCCAAACCACTATGAATGTGACATTTATATAATTCCTGATTGTTTGTTGGTTCTTCCCGCTGTATGTAGCTTATTTTATTTATGTGTAATATATAAATGTATATGTAAAAAAAGAAATATAATAAAATACATTAATATCATGTATTGGCCCCTTTCAAGGAAAAGATATAATGATGCATCTATTGATAGTGGACATACTAGTGTGAAATTTAAAGTAATATTAGCACATGCAAGGTGTTGCATTTCTATACTGAAAGGGTTATTTTGAATTTTTGGGAGTTACATTATTTTTAATTCCATGTATGAGCCTTTATCAGCACATGGGGTATGAATGTGAGTGCAGAGGCTCTTGGAGGCTGGGAGAACGCATGGAACAGCTGTGAGATACTCAACATGGGAGCTGAGAAATGAACTCTGGTCCTTTGGAGGAGAGCTACGTGCCTTTAAACTCTGACCCATTCTACTACTCGCAGGTGGCTTTTCTTTTAAATATGTGGCTGAAAATGACTAAATATGCTCTTTGAAAGGAAAAGCAAGCAAGCCCATGCAAATGAGACAAGATTAAAGACACCTCTGTTCTTCCTATAAAAATTACGTGTCACCTTTCAGAAGTCCAGGAACTCCTAAGCGAAGGGCAATGGTGAGCGCTAAATTCCTAGGGAAGTAAGCCACGCTGCGTTCTAGCTCAGCACAATTTTAAAGGGCCACAAACCATCACCGTGTTATTAGTGAGATAGTAAGATTATTGTAGGTCAACTCTTACATATTTCCATGGTTTTATCAAGTGAATAGTCTTTAAACTGTACTAGTTCCAAGACAGGGTAAGAACAACAAAACAAAATGAAACATCTGTGCATCCTTTTCTGTCCAAACACATTTCATGAGTGATGAAAATAAGGATATTTACAACATTTCAAAAGCCAGATGATCTACGTGTGAGGCTTACCTTTCTCTTGCGCAGTCTGACTTGATTGTCTATGGTCTCCTGGGTGGTCACTGGGCCCCTTAAACGTAAACACTGCATGCCATCTTCTGTGCTGACCTTGGGAGGGCTTCTGTTTTGATGTTCTGAGAACCCACCCTTCTCCAGGTCATTTTCTGCTGACATTCCACCAGGGCAGGAAGGAGGCTGCAGAAGGCAGCTTCCGCAATCTGCTTTTAATAATGGCAACCCGCTGTCTGCAGAAGGAGCAGCCAAGCAGTCTTCTTCTACTACAGGGTGGTGATTTTTTTCCTGTTCATCTTTAGGGGAGTCAGGTTTCCTTCGTTGTTGAGCCATCACTGCAGAATTAAGCAGTTGTGTCTCAGGTGTGGCATCTTTCACATTCAAAGACTCCAACGTATTTACTTTGGGTACATCTTTTGTTTCACTTGAACTTATATTCTTACAAAGCTCCAGGCTTTTCCTTATAGCATCAGCATCTTTCTTTTCCCCACTTCCTTCTGCTGGAGACAGGTCAGCTTCAGCAGCCATCCTCCAGGAGTTCTGAGAATCGTGGTTACTTTGCATGGTGGACAGTGTCTGCATGAAGGAGCCTGCTCCTTCGACACCATCTTGGCTGCCTCTTTCATGTCGCTGGGGAGTTAAAATCTGTGAGTCATTGGTAAGATGTAGATCAAAATCAGAATCCTCATCAGAAATGTGCACTAGTGTTTCTGTGCTGGCCTCTAGCGATAGAAACTGCTCTTCCCCTTCCTGGCTGTCACTTTCATCCACCTCCTGTGAAATGTGACCCATTGACCTCCCAGGAAAGTCTCCTGTCTCTGACCCACTGCAGCAGTCTGGTAGAGAGGCGCATTTCTCTTTATGGTCCACATTTAAGGTTGCATCTTTTTCCATACTTGCCTGCAAGTTGTCGGATACCAGTCCGTGATGACATGCTATGTCATACTCATCAGAATTAAAAGGCTGTTCAGTCTGTTGGGTCACATGCTCTTCCCAGCTCCTCTTTCTGATAGCAACAGACATGTCATCATAGTTTAGCAACAGATAAGGAGATGCATTCCATATGACACTCAAGGGGATGTAACTTGTTGAGCGATGATTTCGAATTCACGGATCAAGGAAGAGTGTGTGCTCTGCCATTTTGCAAACTGTTTAAAAAAATTGAAAATATGCTGTTATAGATATAAATTCCAAGGTAAAAATATTTCATGGCAAAAAATCTCATCTGTGCTATGAAGCAAAGGTAAAGGATAATACAAAGCTTTTGTTTAATAGTCTTAAAGGTTTTGTTTCCCAGAAGCAGTCTAATACGAAAGAAAATTTGTATTTAGTATTTGTAGCAAATATTTATCAATACTTAAAAAAAACCAATTGAGCTAGTTTATTAAAAGAATAAAGATACAAGTGCCAAAACACTTTAAGCCCCATTAAGAAAATATTTGGATTGCGGTACTTAATAAAATTCACTGGAAAAACTAACTTGTTGCTCTGGTTTTGCATGCTTTCCTGATTTACTTTTGTGAACTAAAGCCATTAAGGAAATTGATTTGCTGTTTGCTTTGAATTGAAACAAAGGTCACCGGGGGAATCAGTCCTGCAAAACTGGAGCAATGGAGGAGGCATGTGCAATGCATTAGTGGGTAAAAGAACTCAGACTGGTCCCAGTGACCAGGATGTCTCTACCCCAGGGAATAGCAGAGAAGCAGAATAATACAGTTTAGCTCTGATTAACTTACAATTCATGAATAGGAAACCATGATGTATCCCATCATAAGGCTTTAGAATAGATACTTCTATCCATATGTTCATTTTTTGGCATTACTAATATTGTTGAAGCCTAAAATAATATGTAAGTATTCCAAGCAATGGATCTAAGACATGAGCCAATATTTAAATTAGGTCAAGCTTCTAAGGCCCAGGCTCAAATAACCAGGGGATTTCATTGTCTCCATAGAATTGTAATATTTTAACCCCCATCCTCTTTCCTTGTGTCCTTACTGTGTATGAACTCTAACCCTGCCCCATGAAGGAATTCATGTGAACCAAAAGGGAGATATGCACATCATTGGACAATTAGGACCAGTCTTCAAGTACTCATCATCCTCTTTCCATGGAAGGATATTAGTATATTTCTGTTAGGATTTGGACCATATGAATTTAAGCAAACAACAACAGAATCACATGTAAGATAAAGTCAGAATCTAAGAACCTGCCAGGTCTCCGTCGTTCTGCCTTGAATTGTTTAAACGACTTAAAGCAAACACGTTGTGTCCTTGTTAAAGTCACCCTTTTAAAATGGACTAACTCAAATGTCAATCTACAGTGAAAACAGATCACTAGACTGTGAGTGAAAACTCCCATTGAGAAGAGCAGACCTGTTTAGTTTTTGCTGTGCACAGGAACTGCCAGCATATGATGTTTCTCTTGCTGTAAACCAGATTAACTGCTGGGCTGGCTTCAATCCCATCTCTTGAAAAGGACTCTGCTTCCCGCCAGAAATCTCAAATTATTCCTGATAAGCACATGCTATAAAGATGGATGGAATGAAGATGTGCTAAGCATTTTGGTACCCTGGTCGGATCAAATGTCCTCCTGGATACTTTTTGGCTCCTTCAGTGGCCATCTTTGAAACTGCCCATCATATTTTCCACGTTGGCATTCACCTTGCACTGAGAAGGAAAGTATAAAGCTTCTGAATTCCATGCATAAGTCATTATGGAGTGGGAGGCTACGGAAAGTGGGGGAAATGCTCAGATGCAGGCCAGGACATTTCTGCTTTCATGGGCAAATTTGGGTTGTAATAGGGCGGTTCCGTTTTAGATGCTTTCTTTTCTATATTTTTATCCAGTGTAGAAGGAGCAGGCTAACTTAAGGAATGCCAAGTGGTATTACTGTGTCATTCCTAAGCCCCATTTATGTTCAGGTTGAGGCTCAATTCTGGCTTTATTTCTTTTACTAAGGAAAAAATGCAGTTCTTTGAGCTCCTCAGAGAGCTTGAGCGGAATCTGAAAAATCAATACACAGGTTTTTTTTTTTCTTCTAAGAGCTTATGATAGTTTTAACTTATTTTACTCAGCCACGCAAGCAGGATAAGTGTTCCTGTCATGTTGAAGGATGATAGTTCACCAAATTTAGAGACAATCTAAAAGCACATAGAAATTATAAATTTCTTAGGCTCAACACTGTAACTCTGCTATCATTTCTAATTTAGGCTTTGAGGGCATTTAAAATCATTTTTAATGACTCCATGTTGTCTATTTTTAGGACAAAATAATTCTTACTCATTACAATCATCATCATTATGTTTTCAACACCTATTCCATAGTCCGTGGCCTGATAGGTTTTAAAACATTTCATCCTCACCATCTTTCCTACACATACTTCTAATTTAAATCCAGTGTAGTCTCATAGTTAAATCTTCCACCTAAAGCCCAAGAAGTTTCTAATGAATAGAAGCATTGCATATTGGCGCTGCATCTGGGCATACCAGGCATGCTTTCCAAACGTTCTGAACTGACTAAAACCCATGCTGCAGGATGTGTTCTTTCTAAAAAGTCTGACTTTCCCTAAGAGATTCTATATCAAGCTGCCTTATTTAAAGTTATCTTTCAAACTACACACCACTATTCTACATATTTCTGTTACATTTTCCCCCTTAATCCTTTTCAGGCAGTTTTATTCAGAATGAGCCTGGCTGCTGAGCACTTAGATGGAGGGTGGGCCATCCTAGGGTGTTGATTTTATGGGGTGAATTTCTGCAGGGGTTTTTACTTCTGAAATGCATGTGTTCCAACTCCACTGTGTTTGTGTGGCTAGAGACTCTGCACACTTCTGGTCATGCAAATGCCCTAGATGACCTTTATGAGATGCTCAAAGCAACTTTTTGGTAATATCAGTGCATAAAATATATATAGAAAGTGATTTCAAGTTTATTGTTCATGTAATTTTTTACTACCAATCCTTAATATAAACATCTCATGGAATGCAATATATTTCAGAATCAAACACCACTGAGTGTTACAGTATCTAAAAATGAGAGGGGCAGACACTCTAGTTTGAGAATCACTGGCCAATTTGTCATATTAAATTGTCATATTATTATTTATACTTCTGATATATGCATACCGCTTATAATTTGCTCTGCCAATTAAAAGAACCTTTGCTGACTATTGTCAATTCTGCAACTTTCAAGAAGGAGGAATAATTAAAGGCCCCTGTGGCTGGAATAGTGTGTGGTGGTACCCAGTGGACAGCAGTAGAAAGCACAATCAATATTAAAACCTCATTTACTGTCTAAAGAATGATAGATATGGCGCTGAACATAGAGCATAGAAATGTAAATATTGTATCCTGTCCTTCTGGTTACACCTTTTAATTGAATGAGAGATGTGCATATAAACAATGACGTAGCATCACTAATGGATGCAGATATTATGGAAACTTTCACCTCAGCTGGGAGCACCATCCCCTTTGTCCCGCTTTCTGTCCCTCTCCTCCTTCGTTAACAGAGAAGATGCTGGCTTTGGTAAATGTGCTAGATAAATGTACAGAGTGAAATCTTTTCTGGTTCACTTTCTGCCCTTACAGCATCTAAGTCTAGTGGTAAATTTGGTAGAGATGCCTACTTGATGAAAGAAATCTTCTGCTTCCAAGAACTTAACTTTTCAGGACCCTTTTAGGCAAGATAATAGATGCAGAAGCAAATGCTGAAAAATCATGTTGATTTTGAAATTTATTAGTCCACAGAAAAATGTCATTCCTCTGGAGCATTTCATTAAAAATGAAGGGAATCTTTTCTTCAAAGAAAAATATGAGCCAAGTGCATCTGTAAATGGTTCATAACAATATCAACACACTCGGTGTTATCTTTCTAAGATTTATTTTTTTTAATGGGTGTGTGTGTGTGTGTGTGTGTGTGTATGCGCACGCACCTGTGTGCATGTGACTGCAAGTGTCCACAGAGGCCACTGGAGTGACAGGTAAATGTGAATTACCTAATGTAGATACTGGGGATCAATGTTGGATACTCTGAAAGAGTGGTGCCTACTTTTAACCTCTGAGTGACCTCCCCATTCCTCTGTGTTTAAAAAAAAATCAGACAATATCCTAGGACTAGCTATCAAGTCTTTAGAGCCAGAGATTCAAGAAATACACAGTAGAACAAAGGAATAAAAATTTACTATACTCAAAAACATCTCTGTGGAATTTGAGAGCATATGACATCAAGCAAAGGCCCTTAATGCTTTCAGAGAAACAGAAGATTACATTTTAGAAATTCTGAATGGATATAGTGTTAGATTTCTCAGAATTAACATTGAAAAGTAAAATGGCAAGAAAATATGCCTTTAAAATCTCATGTAGGAATTTGTTTCTATTTTAAAATGTATTTCCAGAAGTGACCAGAGAAACAGGCAAGGCAAGAAGAAAGCCAAGAATTCAGTGTAAATGTCTGTGCAATAGAATTTCTATGATAGAAATTTATACAGTGAGTTTCTGGAAGAGATGTTGCTAAGAAAACCATCTTTAAAGGGAAATATGAATGCATACACTGAGAGGAATTGTATAGTAATGAGAGATAATGTGGGTGAAAGGATGGATTATGATTAATAGCAGGAATCACAGAGATCATTAGAGGAATCAGACATTAACTCTAGGAAAACAGTTTTATCAGAAAGGAAATGCAATCATCTGTGCTACCTGGAGAAACTGCATATTGTTTATGTAGTAAAAATAATGCAAATAATCAATACTGAAAAAAATGGGAAATAGCCATTTTCAAAGCATGGGGTTTTGTGAGGGGTGGAGTCAGATATATGAGGGAAAATTGAGGAAAGTACTTGTTTTCTGTAGTAAAAACTCAGGGATGCTTTCCAACATGGACAATACATCATATTACAAAGTACTGTTTAGAAATATGGATAGAAATCAGAAGAAATAAACAATACAAATATAGAATATGACTTTATTTGCTCAATATAGAAAAATATCTATTGCTGTAGAAGCTTCCTAAAATATGTACACGTACATATATTGAACGAGTTGAAGCTAAGCTACTCTGTAACGGGAGGTGGGAGTGGACAATATTCCTACTAAACGCCACAGGCTAGCAAATAAAAAAAATCCCAATGGAAGGAATGTGCTATCTTTTTTGGAGTTGTTGGCTGGCCGGTTCGCATAGGTCTACAAATATTATAGATTATTGAGTTTACTTTGATTACCTTCCAGAATTTGATGGTAAGACTGCATTGAGAATGACAAAACTAGACTCCTAGAACACGAAGGAACCGAGCCAGTCCCAGCTGAGAATCGTCATTCTTAGTCTCTAGCTTTTATACTGCTGGGGGGAGTTTTGCATTTGACAGGACAGTCATCAACAGTCTTACGCGACTATGAACCCCGCCAACTACAGTATTGACAGTCCCTGTGAGACAGGCAACAGTGGAATGAATATCATGGGAGTAACTAACCACCTTCTGGTTGGATTTAAATCCCACTCTGTAAGATGAAACTCATACACGGCTCTGCTACTGGGGCCAATAACCTGTGCCTAGGTAGATCATGGGCCAATAACCTGTGCCTAGGTAGATCATGGGCCAATAACCTGTGCCTAGGTAGATCATGGGCCAATAACCTGTGCCTAGGTAGGTCATGGGCCCTAGGGGAGAACCTAATGCTATTACTTTGCTAAATGGACATAATATTAAACTGACTTATCACTACTATAAGAGATTCTCAACACTCATCAGAGAAGGTGTTTGTTTTCTTACACTAAATTGTAAATTAAGACAGTGAACATCAATTGGTCTTGGTTCATAGAATCAAAAACTAAAGACTGTGGAGTGCTCGGCCCTACATGGGACATCGAGGTATCCATCACACTTCTTCCTGACTGTGCTCAGAGGTCATCGGGGAGGACGAGGTTGAATGATTGTGAGACCAGAAATAGTGAAGAACTATAAGGAGACAGTGTTTCCAGACACAACAGGGCAGCTGTGCATATGAATCTATTGCGGGTGTGCCAGTGCACACACCTGTGCAAGCTCAAGCCAGGTACAGTTCCAGCATGGAGAGTGGAGGTGAGATGGCAGTCATGTTTGTGAATAGCCCGTGCTCCCTACAGACCTACTTAATCAAATTAGAAACGTCAAGTAGACAACTGTTGAGAAGAGATATAATTGCACGGAAGTCAGACCTTCAAGTGCAGGCTCACTAACGTCAGAGTTAACACTTTATCACAAAGGGCTAGTGTGGAGCACGGAGATTTATTTTCTCGATAAAAGTATCAAAGCCTAAGTTATACAGATGGTGACGTGTGGGATACCTGCTCACTAATACAATGAAAAGGAATGTTTTCCAGGATCAAACTGAAATAAATTAAGCCAAATTCTTATGTATATTGAAAACTCATAGCAGATATGATTTTTTTTTCTTAAGGCCTTTATGTGAGCACACAAACAGCGAAGGTAATAACACACTTCTAAATAGAATTTGTAGGAGTCTAACAAGGCAGCCAGCTTCCAGTAAAAGAATTAGTGCTTTCTCCATAAATATTCACATTACTGAATCCAAAGTAGAGAAAGGTAGAATTGAATTGTAGGAGAGAGAAATTTCCAATATAGAGTGCAGAAATTTATGTCCGTATGCTGTTGTGAAGATATCCTTTCTTTAGCAACAGTGTAATGCCTTAATCTCCCACAGAACCATTGCCTATATACGTTCACATAATAATTATTATTTTAAAATTTCCTTAATCAAAATAGAATTACATCACGTCCTCTCTTTTTTCGTCCTTTCAGCTCCTCCCTCAAATCCTTGTCACGTCCCTCTAACTCTCAAGTTGACAGCTTCTTTTTCATTGATTACAATTACATATGTACGTGTGCGCAAGTAATATATAGATACAACAACCCGTTGAGTCCATATTTGTTGTATGTGTGTATATGTTTTCAAGGCTGACCACTCTGCATTGGGCAACCTATAAGGGGATTCATCCCTGGGGAGGCGGACTGTCCTTTTCCCAGCATTCCTGCTGTCATGGAAACCCTCAACTGGACACAGTGTAGAGGTCAACAGAGCACGCAGAGCCCAGCCTCAATACATATAACTACCGCATGGCTTGAGGAACAACACTGAAGACTAACTGGAAAGATTCTAAGACTCGGGATACCAGGAAGCCGGCTGTGAAAGTGTCTGTCCCAGAAAGGGCTGAATAAACTAGACTGGAACAACAGTAATTTCAGTGGATGTTGGAACAGTAGTAATATCAACCGATGTGCTACCATGAAGAGAGGGAAATTCCTGGGGCCTCACCCATGGCAAAGAACTTCAGGCAACTACTGTCACAGACCTTAATGCACAGTGTATTCACTATGCCTCATTAGCTGTTAGTAAGAAACGTCAACTCTCATTAGGACTCTTTATTGGTAAATTGCTTCATAACGCTAAAAATATTATATATAAAATAGCTTCCATGTCTCCACGCCTGCAGGTCTTCAAAAATATAACTTTAGTAAATTATAAAATAAGCCACCCATGACAGGATTAAGTAGCCCATCACTATTTTCAAGATATGCTTCGTCATGCCTATTAATTTTGGGTTTTGGGAAAAAAAAATGAAGTAGGCACCCAAATTAAAACTAACTTTTCAATGGTCAGTTATTTAATGCATACCTTGGAGCTTCTCCTAGATTTGGAAATCCTTTTCACATCCTTTGCTCTCAGAGTAGAATTACTCCAGTAACTAGGGAAATTTCAAAATTAACCCTTTAGATCGACTAAAAGTCCAGTCATTGGGAAAGAACAGGGCATTGCAAAATGGCAAGCTATTATTTTGGAAGTGCCCTGTTTTTACCTCCCGGCTCCTGAGCAGGGTCTAATTTCCTTGCAGGGAGGAGTCCAGACCTGGCAACATTTGCCTCACACCCACTTTACAGCTCAGGGCAGCCAGTTTTGCAGACTCCTCTAACATTTTTATAAGCATCCCACACGTAATTTGAGGAAATCTTGGAACATTTCATGATCTTTTTTTTTTTTGCCCACTATCAGGATGATGGGTCTTGGAGCTTGTGTATTCCAAGAGACCCCGGAATTAACAGTCACAGGGACGATACACGGCGTGGAAGCAGTATTTCCTAGACACCAGTGTTTTTGTGGCTTCCCATGCTCTTTCCTTCATATGTAAACATTTAGAAGCACACTGTGCCTTCGTTGAAGTTTGAAAATAAACTTATTAATGGGTGGTAACTTCACACGATTCTTTTCTCTAGAACAGTGGCTCTCAATCTTTCTAATGTTGCGAATCTTTAATACAGTTTGTAAGTCGTGATCCCAACCATAACTTTATAACTGTAATTTTGCTACTGCTACGGATTGTGAATTGTGATGTGAATACTTGGATTTTCTGATGGTCTTAGGTGACCTCTTTAAAAGGGCCATTTGACCACAGGTGGAGAACTGCTCTTCTAAAATATCTCATAATTAGTGTCTGTACTCTGAACTTGTTCCAGGTGGACTTTTTCATGTAATAGGGCCAAACTTAGAGTTAAGCTTGGTGTTGGAAACTTGCTGTCTCCATTTTAACTAGTACACACATTATAAAACTAGTGCCTCTTTATAAAACATTATTTCTGTCGAAAAAGGGACATGGGTTATAATGCTTTATCATCATAATAGCGAGATGTGACTTTGCTTTAAGTGGCCACTTTATTTTTAGCTTGGTTATCATTTCTAGGAACTCTCTTGCAGTAGAAATAGCTGTCACTCAGTAAGAGTAAGAGATAAGGTGTATACAGCACCATTGACACAGGTGCTTAGATAACCAAGTGGCAACAGGAAACTGAACAATTAGCTGTTCCTTAAGCATAGCCTTCACTGAAATCAAGAAGAACTTCTTTGAATTTATCTTCTCCTGTCAGCTGACTATCCTATCAGGGGCCAGCACTTTAAATTTCAGCTTTTGTCTCTTATGTGTAGTATGTATAATTTCATCTTAGTTATATCTATCTGCAAATACACATTTAAGCCATTTATCAAACACATAAAATGGATCAAGTACAGAACTAAGTATCTAGCTCAATGTTAAGTACCTTTCAGTAAAGATGGCTCTCTCTCTCTCTCTCTCTCTCTCTCTCTCTCTCTCTCTCTCTCTCTCTCTCTCTCTCTGTGTGTGTGTGTGTGTGTACAGGTATGATATCTGTTAATACATATTTCACCCCCTGGAGATTTCCATTGTTCCTTAAATCATTTGAACTTTGGTTTACCTGTCCCTACAATGAAAGTAATGAAAGCAGTGATAAGAACATAACAATGTATTAATGTAACATGATTTAAGAGGATGGCTAGAGTGCCTAATCGAAGGCACATTTCAGGCACTCCCTAGATGCTAAGTGATGCTGGTGTGGGGAGAGGAGGAGGACAGGGAGGAGATAATTTCATGAGGACTGCTCCAGCTCATGTTGGCTACAGAATCAGAGCCAAGTATGAACTGGAATTTACCTCTTGTCAGCTCATGCTATTTCAGTGTGGATGTAGTACATCAAAGTGTGAATCACGATGATTCGAGCCAAGGAGCACTGAGTAGCAGATGGAATCAGAGTCAGTGTCCTGAATCTTTTATGAGTCTTTCAGTACCCTGTCCTATGCAAACTGGAAAGGCCGCTAGCTCCCCTCACGCTGCTGCCTCCCATAAGCCTTCATTTCAAACTATTTCTGGAAGCTTGTGCTTCTGGATCTTAGTGAATTGTAATGTCATCCTAAAAGAGTGTTGTTAACCTCTGGCCTACACTTCTGATGGCTTCTGCCAACTACTTATCTCCTTTCCCCTTTAACAAGTATTACTCCATCATTTGGGGATGTCTGGAGAAGAGAGTGAAAGTCCAGTGTCGCGTATTAACCTTCTGCAACACTGCTTTTCTCTTTTTTTCTCCTTTGCCCCCATTCATTCATTCCACCACTTAACACCTTACTGACAAACAGGTATTGATAATTCTGAATGGGTTAGAGATATTTTTAGTTGCTGGGAACAAAAATAAACTTTCTAAATGTGCTCTTTTAGTTCAAAAATTTTTTTCCTACTTTTTGCCGTTTCCATTAGTAATCCCATTTTCTCTTTGGTTTCCCTGAATCACTTTGCCAAAGCACCTTGGGATTTCAATATAGTAGAATCACTTGACACGTGCAGCCCCTGCCTTGTCCCTTCTGCTCACTCAGCGCAGTGAATGGAAAAGTCCTTATGATGCTATCCACACTGCTTCATGGGTAAAGTGTCACTTTATGTGTGCTTCCCTGCTGATTCTTTTCAATGTCATGCACACACATACCTTATAATATGCTGATTGAAATCAACCTCCTTTTAGTCAGATTTCAGTGTCTATAGTTTGCGCTCATTTCTTAAGTGCTTCTTTGAAGGCGAAGTTCATGTACTTCTCAAAACTCTTAAGCTCACAGGCAGTTTATAACCAGAGAAGGTCCATAGTACTAAGCGCCATGACACTTCAAGGCTGACTCAGAGAGGTATCTCTAGGTAGGCTTGCTTAATTTCAGCTTCAAGAAACATATGCCTATCTGTAATTGTTGGCATTTTTGACTATATTAAAAACATCCAATGAGTCAACCATGGGTCATTTATTACCTGAAACCTCCCTATATTAAAATGGTTTCAAAGAGTTCTCATTTTAAGATAATGCCGGTGTTTTCCACTTTCTAAGAAGAAACAAACAAACAAACAAACAAACAAGAAATCAGATGCCAGCTCAGAAATGACCCAATTTAGAGCAATTTTAAGCCCATTAATCCACTTATCAGCAAATAAGATTACATATATCCCAGCAACTGGCAGCAAGGTGTATGGGATGGAAAGGGTTGAGAGGGCCAGGGAGGCCTCTTTTCTGCAGATGAGAACGGCCTTCGGAGCCCAGAAACGAGCAACACTCTCTGTTCATTATGCTCCGAGTTCATGCTGCTAGGTCCCCAGGCTGTTACAATGCAGTGTGATGGTAGTTGGAGAGGATTTAGAGCATTACAGATTTTACTATTAGGAAACCCCTAAACTAAAAGCAAAACAACCCCATAGCACACAGTCTAAGGCAGTGGTTCTCAACCTGTGGGTCGAGACCCCCTTGGGGGAGAATTGAATGCCCCTTTCACAGGGGTCCCATATCAGATATCCTGTCTATCAGATATTTACATTAGGACTCACAACAGTTTCAAAACCACAGGTATGAAGTAGGAATGAAATAATTTTATGGCCGCGGGTCACCACAACATGAGGAACTGTATAAAAGGGTCCTGGCATCAGAATGGTTGAGAAGCACTGTTCTAAGGAGAGGGCACCTATTAGAAACAGAACATATTTGTTTATGGGAAAATCTTTTCCCTGGAAGGCATACTGCTGCAGCACACATATGTTGCCAGAAAGGGTGTATGACGCAGAAGACCTAGCCAAACATCTCATCTGATACCACACTGGCGAGCCCTCATATAATGTAAAAGAGGTTCATAGCATACTGCTATGAGAAGAGTGGTTCTCAACCGGTGGGTCATGATCCCGCTGGGAGTCCCATATCGGATATCCTCCATACCAGATATTTACATTATGATTCATAGAAGAAGCAAAATTATAGTAATGAAGTAGCAACAAAAATAATTTCATGGTTGGAGGTCATCACAACATGAGGAACCGTATTAACGGGTCACAGCATTAGGAGGGTTGAGAACCACGGAACTAGAGAATTTTATTGAAGCCTTGGAGTAGATATAGTGATCAAAAGTTGAAGAAAAGTGAAATGCACACTTACACTTTCTATTGGACATACAGCCTCTTGGCACTTAGACCTGGAAACAGGCTGTGCAAGCATTTAACTGAGATGACAGAAAGATTAGTGAGAGTCTTGAGACAATTAAAATGGAGGGCTTCTGAAGGTCCTTGGTGAGAATAAACTTTTATTATAGCATTTGAATATAAGGATATGAAATGGGAACATTCCTCACTAAGTCATTTTCTTTAAAGAAATAGTAGTTTTAAATGAGTATCATGATAGCATATAGGTTGGCTTGCTTGACATAAGAATAAGATTTAACAAAGTAGCCGTTCAAAAGCAACTATTTTAAAACCCCAGACTAAAGCATAATGAATTCTTTTAAGAAACTGTAGCCATTGAGAAAAGAGTGATAATTAGTGAATTTAAATGTTTGGTTTTTATTTTATTTTTTTAAGATTTCCAATTTCTTTTCTGAAAACCAGCCTCCTAAAGGGTGGACAAGATCAAGCTTTAATGTGCACAGTTATCATTTGAGAGCAAGGTCTGCGATATAAAGACTATAACACATAAGGCAGGGGACTAAGGTTCCCCTGTGGTCTCCTTTCCTAGCAGTGTGACCTTGGACAGGACACTTTTGGATGTCCTTCCTCAGCTTCCTTGTTGGCAATCTCTGCCAACACCAGAGATAGTAACATTAGGGGCCATTTCTTTCACTATCATCCTACTTGGTTATTTTATTAAATACTTTTGACATGCCAGGACTCCTTTTTCTTGTTAGTAATGAGGATCGAACCCAGGGCCTTGCACTCGATATACAACTCCCCGCCCACTGATTTGTACTCCTAAAGCCACAGCATTTCACATTCTACATATTAAAAATCCATTTGTACTCATATTTTAAAAGCCTTAACAACGCTTAAATTATTAGAGACAATGTCAAAGCATCAATATAAATCATTCTAGCCTAGAAATTAAGGATTAGATTAGCTAACAAAGAAAATAGCCATCTTGTACTTTATAAAAGTTTACAGTTAAAGCCCTTGCTGATCTCTTATGACCCAACAACTATCAAAACTGCTCCTCATTTTCACTTACTGCATTTTGTGTTTGTTTCATGAAGTTAGAGAGAGGCATGGATGCTTGTTTTCTTTACATACTGTTCCACACAATTTTTCAAAATAATTTTCTGCTAAGTATCCAGAAATATAACATCATGCTCGTTATTATTATTCTAGGTTATTTTTTGCCATTGCTACATTTATTAGTCATGGGTCTCACATTTAGGCATTAAGACAATTTAGAGGGTTGAAGTGTAACAATATGACTTCACGATGGCATGAAGTATAAATATATGGCCAGTCAAAATTTCACGTGACTGGCATGACTGCATTGCCATTCAGATTGCTTCAGCTACACAGATTACTCATACAACATAAGATCTGAGCAGGGAATCCAAGCTTAATGTAAACAAAACCCACTTCTGAGATTTAAATTTCCGAAACTAAAATTAAACACGTAGAGACAGAACTACGCTGGAAGTTTGTATGTCTTCATTTCTCTTTAAAGAAACTGAGTCGTGCATAAGTAATTGGATATGTGATTGAAACTAGTCGGGGGAAATATTAAAGAATTTGATCTCCATAATTTTTAATAAGACACGGGATAGTCTTTGAACTCTCACTATTAAGAAAAGAAAATCACCATAATTTTATGCACTCTTTTTGTTGGGAAAACAGAGAGGAGGAAGGGTTTCCTAATGTTTCACACGTCAATGTGAGATTTGTTATCCTCAAGCAACTCTACCCGTATCAGCAGCACAGCACGTTATAGATGGATTGGTCAGAAAGTTAAAAATAAAAAGAAATCAGAATAAAACATTTTTGTATGGGAAAAGCGATTCAAGCTGCATGGAACATATTTTAGAAATGACATTTTGCTAAAAAGATTTGACTCACAGCTTTCTCCTGACTACACATTTTCCCTTCTGCTTTCAGGGCTCAGCTCCGAAAGCCATCCACAGCTGGCTGAAGACACCAAGGTTTCCCCACTCTGCCTCCTAGATGACAGTTGCCGCCGCCTCTTACCTGGACCAGGAGCCGCTGTTGCCTCCAAGACATGATGCTGTTTCAGCCAGGCTAGGAGAGCGGTTCCCCCCTTAGAGTCTCCAAAATCTGAAGTTCACATTTCGTGGCTGAGGTCACGCTCTATTCTAAGCAGTTCTCTTTAACACAGTGTGTGATTCTAACAAAAACACCCTCTGCAGCTGGAGGGAGCCTCTGCTAAAGCCGGATCCTGTCAAGGCGTTCCTAGTGACTTCTGTCTTCTAAATGCAGACTGATGTTTTGCGAAAGGGGCCTCCACAGCCAGGCCCAGATTGCCTGCAAAGTATTTCCTGCCTCTGAGAAGTTTGCATGTGAGCAAGCCTGCACGACGCTGAGGGGAGGGGCAGAGCAGAGCCGGCTGGGCGTTGAAGCTCTGATTTTACACAGAACTGAAGTGAGTTTGTCAAAGCACTTGAGATGATTAGTCCTAGAGTCCTTCCTATCCCACAGGGCTCATGGAAAACAAGGAAGAAAGAAAACGCCGCTCTCCCCTTCACAGCCTTTCCACTGTGTTAAAAGGAGACCAGAATACTTCTGCTCTCTTATTTCAAAAGTTTTTTAAAGACAGTTACATGAAGTCGGAGATTTGCAATACCGTAATTCTTCTAAAGTTTAGAACCTTTAAAAAAAAATGACTTCAATTTTTACATCCTGGACTTGAGAAAATCTGTAAGTAAAATTCTGAGAACCCAGGAAGTAGAGTGTTTTCTTCTTCTCTTTCATCCTCAGAATTCTTCTCAGAACACAGTGGTTTGTGTTACAGCACATGCAGCCTTACCTCCAGTTGGGGATCCTCCGGATACAGACACCAAGGCTGGAAAGGCAGACTCCATCTTGATCATGTTAAACTCCTGCTGACATTAAACACTTGCAGTGCTTCCTCCTGCATGGCCGATTCCCTCAGTCACATCTCTAAAGTGGCCAGCTGAGCGTGTGCATCCTTCCTCAGACACAGTTTGTGAACTTTCATCTGTTTATCTCCTCTGCTTTTGTGCCTTCACTGAATGACTTCCTCCTAGCTGCCCCTAGCCTGGGGAGCTTGGGCTACCATTTGGTTTTGATTAAAACCAGACAGCCAACTCTGGAGAATTTAAGGAATAAGCTAATGGAAACTGCGAGTATGGCTTTAATTAGTGCATCAATTAATAATAGATGTTAGCTTGTCTTATAATAAGATGTCATAAACGCAAAGCTCAAATCATTTCTGGAAAGAATTCATACCGAGTCTCTTTTATGACTGGGAATTCTCCCTGAGGGAAAGTGTAAGGGAAGGAAGGTCTGTGGCCTTGGGACATGAAGGTTGTGGCCAGGCCAGTGGGATAGCTTTATTGTTTATACCAGAGAAACAGGAAACAGCATCCCTCCATTTATCTTGTTTGGTTGAAACTGTAGAATAATCCTTCCCTCCCACTTTAGTTGCAGTCAGAGTGTTCCTTCTATAGCTCTTGGTGATTTATCCAGTTCTTGTTTGCTTGTTTGTTTTCACTGATTAGTGTTCAGATGGACCTAACATTTTTAGGTGGCTGATAATGGGAAGTGGAAGAATAATTCTAGCGTCCAAGTAAGAAACGAGTTTAACACCACATAATGAGAGGTAAGAGATTATTAAGCCCACATGTCTCAACATCTGTCCTCTTATCTGAAATGTAAGTGATTTTTTTTCATTGTTTACGTATATTCTCAGGTGGTCCTAACTCTTACAAATGCACGCACATCTTCCACCATCACAATGGCCATATTTTATTTCTCCCTGAAAACACCGTGTAGGTGATAACTCGATGGAGTGTGGTGTTATAACTATTGCATCTTTCTTCACTGGACAACTGAAATATCTCACAAGTAACTTCGAGAGGAACCAAATAGCAAGAAAAACTTAAGCCATGCACAGACTGGAAAATGAGATGCATTCTAACATAAATATACCGCTAAGGTTTGCCATGGTGGCAAAGTTCTGGCATCTCAGGTTTTGGGAGACAGATAAGGAGTCCAAGGTCAGCTGGTTCTACATAGAAAGGCCACGACGATGAGAAAGAAAGGGGCTGTGGAGACATATCAGCCACTAAAGTGCTTGCCACACTGAGTGATCTGAAGACTTGAGTGTGATATCCATAACCCACCTAAAAGGAGCTGGGTATCGGGGTGCAATCCTGTAATGTCCGCACAGGTGTGTCCCCAGCAGCTGAGTTTCTGGAGCTTACTGGGTAGCCCTACTTAGTGAGCCCAGAAGAGAGGGCTTGATTAACAAATGAACAATGGAACTAGAACAGTGACACAAAGGTTGTCCTAGAACATTTACACACACACACACACACACACAGAGAGAGAGAGAGAGAGAGAGAGAGAGAGAGAGGAAATGAACCCATCCTATATAGTTATTCTCCATAGAGAATATGTTGTCAGAAAGACTTAAAATTGTAGAGGTTAATTCTCCTACTTAAAATATGATTATTTAGATTATTTAAATTAAATCTTCAATCACACACAGACAGAATTCCATTCATACATTCCCCCCTTTTTTTCTGGTCCTAAGGGTCGAATTGAGGACCTCACACTAGGCAAGCACTCTGCCCATGAGCTATGATTCCCAACCCGTCATTCACTCATTATTTAAAATCTATTTATCCTCATATTCAAATCCTTCCACTGTCACTGGTCTTCCCAACATTCTTTGTACTTTTATTTTACAGATAAAGTACTAGGAAATAGTTTTCTCCCAGCCAAGGGATGGAAAGTGGCCAAACCTACTCTGCAGCCCAGTTCCTCTCTGTTCTGTGCTTTACTTTATCTGCGTTAACTGTCTCCCTTGACGTCCACTAATCATTGCATGGAACTGAGGAGACTTCTTAAATGTTGTGTTTCAGCTCTTCCTTAAAAATAGCCAGATTCCACACACCTCACAAGTTGGAGAGCAGGATATCATTTACATGTGCATCTATTTATATAATGTATTTTTAAGGAATACATTAAGGAATACAAATCTTTAAGGAAAGTCCTGCATCAGAGTCGAGTGAGAATGACTGGAAACAGCTTTTCTAAAATGACATTTGTCTCTGTTTTCATCTCTCTCTGCCTCTACTCCCATGATGCTACATGTTGGTTGCTCATTGTCTCAGTGGCTTCTTAACCAGCTTCATCATTAAGTCCATTATCCCAAGAATGCCATCGCCAGGGTTCTCGTTGCTTCTGTGTACATTTAGAACACTACCAACCCTGGCTCAGTGAGATGCCTTGGTTGCCTCCACAGTCCTCAGGAAGTTTCTACTTAACACCAACTTCTCTTAACAAATGCATAACCCTTACTTTCTCTGTATTGGAGACATTACTTGCCAGATATTTGATCATATTTGTTTTTCATTGTTAGTTGCCAGACTCTAAACAAATTGGGAACTTATGTTCTCATGAAGACTATTGTAAACATGTGTATGAAGACAATGAGGTGACTTCCTATGGAATCAGTATTGTGTCAGACTGGTAGAAGAGGTTTAAAATATATTTCCCTTTATGTTCACAAATCTAAACACTTTACTCTTCTAAGCATGAGACATGGCACAGATGCTATTATAACTTGAAAGCAAACTATCAGGACTACATCTGGCCCTACGACTAACACAAATGACCCTGTGCAAGTTCCAAAGTATTAAGCATCTATGATGTCAACTTGGCAGAACCTACAGTCACCTAGGACTCAAACCTCTGGGCACACTTGTTGGGTATCATCTTGATTATGATAATTGATGGAGGAAGAACCATCTCAATTGATGGTGGAACATCCCCTAGGCAGGCAACCCTGGACCATATAAAGAGGAATGAATAGCTGTCTGAGCACCAGAAAGCCTGAGAACATTGCTCTGTTTCTTGACTCCAGATGCAAAATAGGACCAGCAGCTGCTTCACCTACCTTCCACCTTGACTTCCCCATCATTATGGGGTGGTTCAGTACCTAGAATCATGAGCTAAAATAAGCCCTTCTTTTTGCAATTTCTTTTGCCTGGGTCTTATTTATTTGCCAAATTATTTATTTTATCACAGACCCTACAGCTTGTTTTGGGCTTACTATGAGCCTGGGTAACCAGTAGTTTTCAAAGTCAAGGAACCCAGCCTCCCTCCCTAGAGTGTGTAGGCTTTATGGCTGGTACAGTGCTCACTGATGGCTCGAATCACCTTTGCTATTTAAATAAGTTAAATAATTATCCACTTTGATCACTGTCTTTGTTTGGATAACTTACTTTTCAGAATCTCTAGCTCTCCATCAAACTTCAAGCTACATATGTCCATTTGGAACAGTTCTAATGGTGGAACGGCTGTGAGATCTTTGTGAAGAAAAGAAAAGTAGCAGGGTTGGAAGACGTTTTAAAACTCTTAACACAGGCCGTTTGTTATGTGGGAGTGGATCAGTAGGGTCTGATATACTCCTCCTCTAAACATTAGGTGGCTAAACAATCGGCTATTGACATTGCTCTCTTTATCCTACAGAGCATGATGGAAAGATACTATAGCTGAAGATGCCACAGCTGAAGATGCTGAGGAGAAATTAAGCTTGCACTGACCTGAAAGCATCTACTACTAGGTAGCCTTCATAGTGCATAAAATATGCATGCCACGGGGGAGAAAAGTCATCAGTAGTCCTACCCAGCGATGGACGCTGCAAGCTACAATCAAGCCTGGCCTGACAAGATAGGCCCCGCTGGTGCAATAGCGGCATCAATGTTCCAAGAGCAACCAACCACTTTCTGACTGGATTTAAGTACTATCTCAGAAGGTGGAAATTATGCCTGCTATTGTTTTAACTGGATCAAAAACCCTGCAATTGGCTGTGCTGCAGGCTCCATGGGAGACTCTGATACTATTATTCTGCTAAATAAACATAGTATCCAACTACCTCCAAGCCCATATCTTTATAAGCACAGCTTAAGTGTATCTCTTTCAAGTCCCATCAGAGAAGCTTCTTCTGGAAGTGAATGGTAACCAATATGGAGACCCATAGCTGATAAACATGCAGAAAACAAGAGTCTTTGGAGGACTTGTCTAAATGGGACATATAAATCATTCTCCCCCGGTCAAGACTCAGAAGTCAACATGCTAGAGGGAACAGAAAATTTGTAATAGCTGGTTGTAGGTTGTAGTGAATGCTTGTGATAGAACAATATTTTCTGTCCATAGCAGGGCCCACTGAACATATGAGCTCACTGTGGCTATGACTGCACGCATAAGACCTGTATCTGAACAAGGCAGCCAACAATCTAAGCATGTAGAGGTGAGAGTCACATGAAGTCCTGCCCATAGCTCAGGAGTTATAGGCAACTCATGGCCTCTGGGGTGAGGGAGAGTTAGATTTCTCCAAGAAGGTGGCCCCTGGGCAGCTACCCATACCCCAGCAATAGGCTCATCCACTCAAAGGCAAACCCTACTTGGACTCAATGGATTTTTAAAACAGAGGACATGAAGTCAGGATGGGAGAGTGGTGAAAAGGATAGGGGAAGCCTTTGAAGTGAAGGGTTAGGAATGGTCACAATCAGAACACTTCATATGCATGCATGACATTCTCGTATAGGAAAAATAAAAATAAATGAACTAAAATGGGGAAAAAGAAGGTTTCGTTTTCTGTCATGAGACTATGGATAAATTGTTTCTGTCACCGTATTCAACTGGAACTGGGTAGACAAGAGTATCCGTTTTACACACACACACACACACACACACACACACACACACACACACATATGTAAGTATGTACATATATCATATTAGCTACAGAATGTATTTAGAAAACCTTTGGCTTCAATGAATTTCTTTGCTGAAAGGTAGAGTTTCACTATCAAAATAATTCTATTGTGGCACAAAATAGTATTTCCTCTACTTGTTTCTAGTGGGGCAAAGCATAGTGTTGAGCATCGTTGGCAAGTTCTTCTGTAGAAGAATGGATCAGAGAAGCAAGGTAGCTATTTCATTTGCGGCATTGTTGAGCTTCAACTTTTTTAATGAGTTAAAATAATGTTTTGGGTTTTGGGTAAAAGGTATAAACTACCATAAAAAAAGACACGTGATTTCAAAGTTTAGAAAAAAAATAGTTCCATGTGTTAAGTCAACTTGAGCAACAGGCCCACTGAACTTGGCATCTGAGTGACGTGCTCTGTCGTGAGCTGTGTAGTGTTGGAGTTATTCTGAAAACACTGGAGTTCTCGCCCCCCCCCCCCCCAATTGCTTTAATCCTGCCATATGAGCTCAGAAATCACCTTACCTTGTGTGTGAAAAGCCTTATTGACAGGAAGCCAGAGAAGGGAACGATACAGTTCAACAAGAGAATGAATAAAACCAAAGAATGTGCAAGCATACAGAGGTAAGAGAATTAGAAGAAACACTTGTCCTAAAGCAGACTGAGTTAAGTAGACATTATCTTCAAGCTTTTGTGTCCAAGTTCTGGTTAGAACAAAAAGGTCGATTAAGCTGCAATTATCTTTGAGCGCTTATGAGCAAGATGCTGCGCTGTGAGGGATTCTAATGATAGAGGTTATGACGGCCTTATAACCTGGTTCCTTCGTAAATATTTAGACATTGGTGGCATTTGAAAGTGCTTTACTTTCCATTTTAGGTAAAAATCATTTTGAGATTTCTTCTCAAATCCTTGTTGCCATAAGTCATAACCTGCACATCTGCTTTGCTGTAAATTCCTTCTCAGATGATCCAAGACATATTTAGCCACTGCCTTTGTATTCTTCTCACACATTATTTTGATCTGTAATCAAACATAACTTATGTACAGAATACTGCAAGGGAGAATTGCCACAGGTGCATCCCAAATGGAAGACTGAGCTCTTGGATTAAGGAAGATTATTTCCGGCAACTGACAGAGCTGCAAGAGAGAAGAAAGCAAGTCACAGAGAAGAAGAAACACCTGTCCTGACAAAAAGGTGAGCCTCCAGATCCCTAGAAACCGAGAGAACGCTGCAGCCAGGAACAGCTTTTACTACATTGTAAACGCTCATTATTGCCATGCGTGTGAAACAGGGTGACATCATTGTCGTGGCAAGTTCAAATCTTTCCTCTTGTCACTGTATTCCTAACATGACATAGTTAAGAGCAAAGGGTCAGTAGGGATAGCAAGCTGTCAATAAATAACAATGTAGCATCAGCATTATTAGGTCTTTTTCTGTCTGCCTTTAGACGAGGAGCAACAGCAGTTTTGATTAGTGTGAGCTATGGAGGAGGGGAGTTGGGGAAGCTAGAACACGGGCTCATCTGCCCATGCACAAGCTGAGCGGCTGTGGTGGTATGGTAAGGCTTGTAAGACAAGCAAGTCATGATTGCAGCCACGGGATCAAAGGGAAAAGTGAAGACAGAAATACTGTATAGCATTATTGAAGCTGACCAGTATACGCCTTCCCCTTTTCCCATGTCACGTCTCCCCGTCATCTATGGTATTTGTCTACCAAACTTCTAGCGTTCGGAGAACATCTATTAATACACCCGGTTTTAAGAGGCAACAGAGCTGTGAGATAATGCAGAAAGAAATTTACTGCTGAATCGAAGACATTCTTGAAATGCAAACCGCAAAGGAAATACCAAGTCGCTTCTCTAAGGGATGGGGGAAATTTGTAGCCCAAGAAATTCCATTGCTGGTTTTTTTGACTTCATTCTCTGAAGACGCTTCTGTGATTCTTGGCTCTGTGTGTGTGTGTGTGTATGTGTGTGTGTGTGTGTGTGTGTGTGTGTGTGTGTGTGTGTGTGTGCGCATATGTGTAAGAGCTTATGTGGGTGGGTCTTTCCAGATCCACGTAGAAGAGAGTTGAGCCAGACCACATGCCTATGAGTCAAAACTTCAGCTTGCATTTGTCTGAAGCCATGAAGCTCTGGGTGTGACCTAACAGAACCTGGCAGGTTGTCTGCAGAGTTCTTTCAACACTTGAACCAGAATGTATAAATCAGATGACATGTTGTCCCAGTTTTACATTCGTGCTCATATTTTAATAAAAGAAGGAAGAGTGTGTTCTATCAAGATTTTTTTTAAAAATGCAAACAAGATCTAGCTACAGATCCAAACTATGAGAGCATTTAATATTGAGGTCACAAAATGGAGCTAACTTGATATTAAAAAGCTTTATGTAAGATAGTTTGGCATTTGCTATGGGATGAATTATGTCCCCTCCAAAATTCATATGTTGAAACTCTAGCCCTACCATGTGAAGCAGCTTCAAGTTGGTACCTGAGAGGTAACTATTTAACCTAGGAAATCTGGAAGGTGAGGCCCCCATGATGGTACTTGTGTCCTGATGAGAAAAAGAAGAGACCCATCACCTCCCAGAATGCTCCTGTGCTATTTAATAACAGGGAGAAAGTGGGTAGATTCCTTAGCATTCACAAATAGTCCAGCACTTTGCCCTCAGAGTTTTTAGCCTTCACATTTGTGAGAAATAATGTCTTGTCATAAAAGCCACCTAGGCTGCGGCATTTTTTTTTTTTTTTTTTTTTTTGTAGCAGCCTGAACTAACAGGTACAGCATTTTAGTGTAAACTAAGTCAAATTAAAGTATGATGCCCGGAGTACAATGCCTGTCAGTACTAGCAATAAGAATGACAGTGGTAACAATGGTGGGGTCTGATTAATTGTATGTGCATCTTACTAATAAATACCCAGGGGAAAGGTAATTGAACCAGGGCTAAGCTTTATCCTTCATTCAAATGTTAGTAAGGCAGTTGATGAAATAGGAGACATGTTCACCTCGGGGATCTCCATATAAGATAACTGAAAACATTCTGCATGCTTACAGGCCTCTCGTGTGTTACAAAAGTCAAACAACCAGTACTTATTTCTTCCGACTTTTAAAATAGATCCTGTTGATGTGACCTTCAAATATCCAGTCACTCAGCTGCTGAGTGGGGGAAGCTCCCTCCCTCAGGAACTAGTTAAAGTCCCCTGGTCACAGGACAGAAGCCCAACTACTCGCAGATGACATTTTCCTTGAGACTCATTAAGCTGTATCTGAATTCACTGGTTTAATTAGAACTGGAAAAGGCTTCTTCACAATCTGGAGAAGAAGGCTTCCCCAACTGGTGCCTCGCGCTAAGATCACAGGCACTGGCCTATCTTGCTTCCTGGGTGGAAAGAGAATAAAAAGGAAGCGCAAAAGGGAACTCTGTGAGGGAGGTGACTTTGCAGATGACTTATGTCTGGTGCTCCTCCTCATCTGCTTTTTTCCCCATTTAAATTGGCACTTAAAATCTCCAAGAATAAGGAGACTACAGATTTCTGTAATTTCTCATGTTCAGATATTCGTTGAGCTCTGCTCCAAGGGCTGTACAGAGTGACTGCTTAAACCTGTGAGCAGTCACAGCAGGGTAGGCCTGCAATGGGTGCCTTCAGCGGCCAAGGGAACAGGCTGGCATGCTCAGCCATCCTGTCAATGTTTGCGCAGCGGAGGGTGTGTAGACCGTCAGAGGGGCTTTAGCACCAGGCTCCTCAGCACCAACTCTCCATGGGTTAGGGTTGTACACCTTGTTAACTTTCTACAGTACTAGGCCTCTTCCCACTATTTCTAGATGACTGCATGCGACCGTTTCCAAAGTTCTTCTTTTACTGCTACCTAAAATCTTCCGAAAGAAACTGTAAGGCACAGAAGTGAACAGAAGAAAAAAAAAACCTACTGTACTTGGCACACTTATGAGCCACACACAAAGCACTTCCTGACATGGACTTAACCTCATGAAAATTTTGGAAATAATTTATAGAACAATTGTCAGGTAAACGTGGAGTTGAAATGCCAAGTGCCATTAATAATGCTTATATTATGCTGCCAATCAGAATGAACAAGAAAAAAATAACACTAGCCAAAAGCAACATGGCTGAAGGTAAGGACTGAGACAAGTTTGTAGTTTGTGTATCCTCTTATGTACTTGTACACACACACACACACACACACACACACACACACACAGAGAGAGAGAGAGAGACCCACAACCACCAACCACCCCTTACACACACACATACACACACACACACAGAGAGAGAGAGAGAGAGAGAGAGAGAGAGAGAGAGAGAGAGAGAGAGAGAAAGAGAGAGAGAGACACTAGAAACACTGGAAAACGTATCACTAAACGTGGTAGAACGCAAGAGGATGGAGCCTCAAAACCAGAAACTAAGGTATCATCAGACTCTGAGGGGCAAGAAGTATTACATAAGTGTAACCAAAGGACAAGCTACCTGTGGCGGGCCACCCGCACATAGCCAAAGCATGCTTTTCCAAAGAAGGATATAAATGTAACAATAGCTGAAATGAATAATCTGAAGTAAACATACTCCTATCCACTACACCTAGAAGGAAGATGAAAGCACCTTCCAAAGAACAATTCTGTATTTTTAAAGAAACTGAGGTTACAAGACTCTTGTCATATTTTCCAGGCACTTTCTTATAGGCAATCAGAATTTCTCCTGCAAGGCGCCATTCTTGGACCATGTTATGGCAAAGGGAAAATGAGCATCCAAGTAACAGATTTCTTTATATTTGGCATCTAAGTAACACGTCTCCCTGTTATTCCAAGCATTGTGGTAACTGTCATCCTGCCTTCTTTTACAAGGTCAAAGTTGAGCCCATGGGACTTTTCTCCAGGTCACAGGCTCTTTCAACTCTACCATGGAAATCTTGGTTTTAAAAAACCATGGTCCAGCTGTGGGCAGTGTCGTGGTCCCATTGGTAAATTCTGGAGCTGAGGTGTTTCACATCCAAGTGATGGTGAAATACGGATGTCCGCAGAGGACCTTCAGTCCTCTCCCTTTAAATCCTTTGCAACTGTAAAGCGCTGTGCCATCTGTATCTCAAAAATTACCTCACACCAGTCAAAACACTGTTGCAATGTTTCTATATTTTTGAAAAGCACATCATTAAGGCATGTTGTTGGAGATCAGGGACTATGATGGAAAACACTCCAAATTACTAACATCTTTCTTGTAAAGAAGCCAATATAGTGCAAGGAGGATCTATGAAAGTTGGGAGTGATGCAATTAATAAGATGGCATATGCCTGCATCCTTAAGCTACTATTTTAAACACATTAAAGAGTAAAACGATTCTAAGCAAATTTCAAGTGAGTTTGAAAAGAAACTCACGCTTAGATGTGTTCTTGGTTATTTTTAGATTAAGGAAATGATTTAAGAAAGCTAAAAGTTCTGCCTTTCCATTAACGGACCAACAAGCATTTCTTTTTCTTTTTCATGTGTGCCTTAATTAGGGCTTCTATTGATGTGAAGAGACACCACGATCACGGCAACTCTTATAAAGGAAACCATTTAATTGGGGTTGGCTTATAGTTCATTTAGTCCATTATCGTCATGGCCATGGTGGGAAATGTGGTGGCGTGCAGGCAGACATGGTGCTAGAAAAGGAGCTGGAGGGCCACATCTGGATCCACAATAATAAAAATACTATTATATTATCACTATGAGATGAGAAGGGAAGAATTATCTTACTTCAACCCTTACAAGCCCTCAAATGGTGTGGATCCTCTCAAATGCTGGGATGTGTGCGCAGAGATACTACGGGATCCACCCAAGTATTGATGCTGTTTTGCCCCTGTGGTAAAGAAAGGTACCTGCGGATGGATGTGCCTCAGGAAGCTACAGAATACAACGTTTATAAACATGAAAACGGTATGGAAGAATGGGGGTATGGAAGGACCCAGTGAGTTCGGGAGCCCCGCAAGGGGACCATCAAGGCTGGCGGATCTGGACCCAGGGTTGTCTGTACAAACTGTTGGACCAGCCAAGGACAAGGCATGTGGTAACCCTAGACCCCCTGTTCAGATCTAGCCAATGGACTGCCCATTCTCCACAGTTGTGGGGAGAGTGGGGACTGCCTCTGACATGAACTCTGGTGCCCCCAATTTGATCACTTCCCTGTGGTGGCGAGGCCCAGCAGCACACAGAGGAAGGGTAAGCAGGCTATCTGGATGAGACTTGATAGGCTGTGGTCATATGGTGGGGGAAGAGGCCCCCTTCTGTCAGAGGTGTAGGGGAGGGGAAGAGAATGGGAGAAGGAGGGAGGTGAGAAAAGGAAGATACAATTGAGGGGGTAACAATCGGGATGTAATCTGAATAAATTATAATAAAAAAGAAATTTAAAAACATTTATGTAAATGGGAAACGTGTAATTGGGGTAGACAAAATACTAGCACTGAGTATAAAGATATTTTGTGGGTTGCAGATCTGGTGAGTGCACACTGACTGTGTATGTGTGAAGCATGTTTTGTTAAGTGTGAAATAAAAAAATCTGTCCTCATTGCAGTGAGTAATTTGAAACACAGTGGCAGGATGAGATAAGTAATCTCATTTCAAACACAGAAACATACAATACTAAGATTCAATTGACTGTAACTAAGTGTATTGAGTTTCCATTGATACAGCAAAGTGCCTGAAATAATCAACTCAGAAAGAGGAAAATTATATTTTGAGTTGTGGCTTCAGAGAAGGAAGTTTATGGCTACTTGATCATGTCACTTCAAAACTGTAGCAACACAGTGTGTTACAGTGGTAACACATGGCAGGGAAAGGTGCTCACCTGGGGGCATCCAGGAAGGAGAGAGAGAGAGAGAGAGAGAGAGAGAGAGAGAGAGAGAGAGAGAGAGAGAGAGAGAGAGAGAGAGCCCTTTCTAGGCTATGACTCCAATGATCTACTTGCTGCCTCCCACTGTCTAAAGATTCTACCAACTACCCATAATGCCACTGGCTGGAAACCAAATCTTTCAGACAAGTGCCTTTGCGGAACATTATAAATCGGATGTATAGACTATGTATTTTACTGGAAATTTTTTGGGTAACATGTAGAACAGGCAGATCTCTCTCTTAGTGCATTGACTTCTACTCTTTGTAATTGCCTTAGTGGATAGGAGTAAGTAGTGGTTGACAAAATCCCCTTTCCTATGTGTCCCAGCTATGTAGTCACAGTGTTACCAACTACTCTTGCCTATAAAACACCAGCTGCATCATAACATTTTCTCCATTTTATGATTCCATCTCATTTTTTAAGTGTATGTTATATTTTTCTATGTAGTCATTTACATTTGTTAATTAATTTGCTAATTATGCTTATTAATTAATTTTAAATACATGTGTTAATTAGTCATTAATTAATTTTATTAATAAGACCCTGATATTTAATCTTGGCAAAATTGTATTATTCTGAATAATTTCACAAACGTCTATTACAATTGGTCACAATGGGGTTTTAGCTAGATTACGGCAACTCTTTAATCTGCTTTTGTGTTTTCGTGACAGCTCAGATGATATCAGAAAGTGGAAAGGAAGGTCAGTGGACTCATTGTAACTTACCCCTTTAGCTGGGGGTCACCTGTCCCTAGCCAGGGCCTGACAGGAAGAAGAGGCTAGGAAATATGTTAGGGTTAAAACCAAAGACTCTGTAGGCAAGTAAGTGAACTGTTTTCCATGCTTTTCTTCCTGAGGATGAAGGATTGAACATTTTCTATTTAATTAACAAATGCCTAAGATGGAGGGTGGAGAAGAGGAAAACATGTTTGACTTATTGCAGATTCAGAAACTTGGTTTTTCTCTCCAGGCCAAAGCTTGGTAGGATAAATCTTGTTGAAAAGAAGGAAGGAATTATTATAAACAAAGATACAGGCATATTTGAGAGACTGTAGAGCTACAGGTCATAGTTTTGGATGCAGCATCCAGTAGGCATTAATACAGCTCTGCAGGTCTACTCCCGGAAGACTGGATTCCTGGGAATCCAAGTGAATCACCTGGGCCCTGGGGGACATTCTCATTAAACCCCCAGTTATTTTCATAGTTCTCACTAACATTTCCCTGGTAGCTTAATAAAGTATTGCTATGGTTTAAACTAGATTAGCTTCAATCAGTTCTAATGAACACAGAACCAAATTCACCACTTTAAAAATGTGTTAGCTGATAAGTTTTGATAATATATCAAGTCCTGTGACAACTGCCAAAGTTGCATCATACGACATCTTTATACTAGAAAGTTCCTTAGCGTGCATACAGTTACCCCCTTCCCCACATTGACCTATCTGTCATTTTTGTAGTTTCTTGTGACTGAAATTATATGTTATGTTTTCTTTTGGACCTGGGTCCTTTTACTCAGGAAAATATTTGTGATACTGAACCAGATTATAGCATCTTCAGTATTTGTTTGGCTGACTCAGAATCCAGGAGTTTTTTTTTTTTTTTTTGGTTTTTCGAGACAGGGTTTCTCTGTGTAGCCTTGGTTGTCCTGGACTCACTTTGTAGACCAGGCTGGCCTCGAACTCACAGCGATCTGCCTGCCTCTGCCTCCCGAGTGCTGTGTATACCACTATATACACATCTAGAGACTGATAGACATTTGGATTGCTTGTTGTTGGGGATTGTGGACAATATTATGAGCATAAAGCCATTACAGATGGGTGAGTACTTGTATGGAAGTATGTTTTTTGTCTTAGCTAAATACCTAGCTATGAAATTCTTGCATATTTAATTATATAAAAGTCAGCCACATGATTCTAAGATTGCTAAAAAAAAAATAGGGAGTTCATAGTCAACACTAATTTCTGAGAGATTTGTTTTGTAGCATGAAAATACTTTATAGTATCAGAACTACTTATTTCTTTTTATGTTATCAATATGTGTGATTTGCCTACATGTATGTATGTGTATTTAGTGCTCAGGGAGGTCAGAAGAGACAGCAGATCCCTGGTACTGAAGTCACAGTTGTGGTGAGCTTCCAGGTGGATGATGAGACCTGAACCCAGCTCCTTTGCAAGGGAAGCAGATTCTCTTAACTGCTGAACACTCCACTCTTTTCAGCCTCCAGTGTCAGAATTTTTTATTTTAGTTTTCAGAATCAAAGTGTAGAGACCACTATTGTTTTACTGTTCATATTTTTAATAATTTGGAAAATATTTTCATCTGGTTATTTGACATTTCTGCATACTGCTTGGGAAGGTAATTTGAATGCTGTTCTCAGTTCTGATGAGTCTGTATTTATTTATTAAGGCATAAGATTATTAATGAGTTCTATATATAAGTCATTTAATCAGTACAGATTTTACTTTTACCAATTTGCATTTACATTTAAATTCTTCTAGCCTGTGTCTTTCATTTTCTTAAAGAAGGAACATTCTTTAACTATGATAGAGTTCAGTTAATGAATGTTTTTACATTTTTCACTTTTAAAAGTTTATGGTATCTAATAACTAAATTTCTAATACATGCCCACTTAGTCTACAAGCACTTCACCATGTCTTCATTTGGATCCCATGTGTTGCTTTAGTTCTCATATAAGGTCAATGTATCTATGATCTGTTTAGAGGTTATTGATGTATATGATATGAAGTGAGAAGAAAGTGTTTTGTTTTATATGTGCATGTATAAATTATTTTAGAAACAGTTACTAAAATATAACCCTTTTCTTCACTGTGTCATTGTTATTTTACACATCTACAGAATTATGATTTATTTTATCTACTGGCTTCAAAACTAACTAAAGTTTATAACTGTATGCTAATTTACATGTGGATCAATTCTCCTTGGCAACAATGATGCAATCTTTTTATTTCTGTTGCTTATAAAAAGTCACATGTAGGAAGTAATTTACTGAATTGGTCACTAAACTGTCAAACACAGCAAACCAGAAGCCAAATGTGAGCCAACAGCCGAGTGACCCTGTAGTTTGAACCAGTGGCGTGCCTCGTGTCTTCTTGCACACAATCTTATTCCTCTAATTAAAAAATATATGCATATATTTGCTACATGCTAGACGTCAAATCATTTTGGGGACAACTTAGGCAGTGCAGTTAACCTGCTTGTAGTAGATTAAACACAATACTGAGACAATAAGCATATAAATGACCCACAAGTGCAGAGATGGGAGGATTTAAAAGCATGCAGTGTGAAGGAAGAAATTAAAAAAAAAAACACGGTGAGAATACTGAGACGTGTGGCAGCTGGGGTAGCTCAGAGATTGCATACTATTGTGCATGAGTCATGCTTCTGAGGATAATCACAGAACTTTAGCACAGCTGAAAAGCCTGTGCTCAAGATGATGGAGTGGAGATGTTGGGATACGTTAACGTTGATCAGGGCATTCTGTTTAACAAGATGTGGAAATGCACAGCTGATTTTGGATAAGTGCGCATTAACACACTTGAAAACATGTTCATGGTTTTGTTGGGTAAGCTTTACTACTTTGGGAAATTCACTAGGATAGCAAATTTCATACTCTCTGTCCAGTAATGGTGCTCAAATGGGCGGATTTGATGAAGGCGTTCAGGACTGCCACAGAACGGCCACAGAGTTTACACCTGGTGCTGCTGCAGTGTTGCAGCCCACATGGTAGTCACTTAGATTATGCTTCTTTGTTTACTGTATGTATCCTGACTGATAGTAGATAGCAACACATAGTAGGCACTTTCTAAAATTTTTGTGAACTATGTGTATGCAAGTAAATTTAAACTACAACACTTATAAACAAAAAATATATATAAGTCCCTACAAGAGTGAATACTTTATTTTCAAAGGACATTCTGTTGATGGCTTGTTTAAGTTTGAGAGTATTTTATTGGAAATGAACAGGAGGCTCTTTAAAGAGAGGACTGAGAAAATTCCTACTTCATGAAGGTAATGGAAGAAAATAGATGTTCTCAAAGACCTCTGTGCCTGTCAGTGTTACTCCATACCCCGTGGCCAAAAGTGGGAATCACAGTGCCTTCTTACGTTTCCAGATTGTACAGTGATGGATTGTGACAGCGTTTATCTTTTTATTTGCTGCTGTTAAAACTTTGTTCTAATGTAAATTCATTCTGTGATTCTGTTGGGCTCTGGTTAATATCCACTGTTGAGTCCGGCTTAGTGCTATACAGAGCAACAGTTAACCATATGATACTAGCAATGTCATGGCAGTGAATTTAAAATCTGGATGTTAAAATTTTACATCTGGTAGAACAATTCATGCTAAAAAAAAAAAACCTGATGTCCTGTTTTAATAGAATTATTTGCTAACTATTATTGTTTATGACATTTAAAAACTTTTATAATTACTACACTGGCACTAGCTGGGTGTGGTGGTCCTAGAATCCTAGCACTTGGGAAGCAATCATAGAAGGTTAGGGGTTCAAGGTTATGTTTAGCTATGTAGTGAGTTCAAGGGCAGCCTTTGCTAAAGGTGATCCTGCTCCCCTCCCCCCACAACACATCAACTCATCCCACAACCAAAACCCTATTGGAGACCCAATGCTTTGATATCCTATTATATACAAAATGTTGTGAGCCTTATAAACACATTAAACAGTTGGTCCCCCTTTTCAGTGTTACACTTCTTTACTGTTTATAGACACATTGGGATCCCAGCCAAGCACAACAGTTCACAGGTTATTAGCCAAGTGGATTGGCTTCTAGGATTTGCTGAAGAGAATGAGGAATGGGATTAAGAAGACAATGTTTATGGTATCTTAGAATTCTTATCTATTTTAAAGTCAAAAATAGTTTTAAAATTCTGTAGAGAATATACTATTTATAGGGCCCAGGGTTGGCTTAATGTATAATGGTTTTCTCATATTGGTCATTAATCTTTATTTCAGCAATGATCACAGGTCACTATAAATTCTAAAGATTTATGGAGTTTTATGGTCTGAAATTATTCTGTAATTTGGTGTCCAAGAATTAAAAATAGACCAAGAATGTAGAAATTTGTTTTCCCTTAATTTATAATGTTAAATGTTTATGAATATCAATCTTAAAAATTATTTCAACATGATGGAACATTTTGGATTACTTTTCTTTCTTTCTTTTTCTTTTCTTTTTTGCTTTTGTTTTTGTTTTTCAAGACAGGGTTTCTCTATGTAGCCTTGGCTGTCCTGGACTCGCTTTGTAGACCAGGCTGGCCTCAAACTCACAGCTATCCTCCTGCCTCTGGCTCCCCAAGTGCTGGGATTACAGATGTGCGCCACCATGCCTGGATTGGATTATTTTAAAAAGTCATGGCACAATTGGATTAGTTCTTGTATATATGACGCAACAGGGGAACTTACAAAATATATTTAGCTGAATTTTCATCAATTACATTTAAGGTGCAATTGAAATTACCTTCCAGTTTCTCATTTATGGGATAGGCCTGGTCATGCCCGAGTTAACAACATGCTGTTCTTCTTACAGAACTTTCATGAAATTAAGAATTTGCTAGAACCCTCTGCTTCTTTGGGCCTGACAGGATCCATCTGGTCCATGCTGGTTTTTCAACAGGCATGCTACTGGATAACATCTTATAACTGGCTCTCTGACATACTATGTCCCTGAGTTACAGCTTTCATTTTTCATATTTAAGTGTGGTTTGTGCCATCATTTGGCAAGAATCTCTAGAATGCTGTACATTGTTAAAGCAAGTCTATATGCTTCCTAAAACAGATTCTACAGATCTGAATGTGAAGAAGGCATTGGAGAAGCTCTTTGCTCCTGTGTTGAGTTGAGTATAAATAATATGTCTTCAGACTAGGCAGAATCATATGCTAATGCCTATACGGTGTAGTTCTTTAAATTCTCTTCATGAATCAACTCTTGTTACTGCATGTAAATGTTCAATCAACCAATAGGAAAGTATCTATATGAAGGAATGCTGGTGATATAAGCAAACCATGTATCACTTCCAGAAGGTGTTTACTTGTTGATGTATACCTTATATAAACAGTAAGTATCTGTTTATACATTATGATAAACAATTGAGACGATTTTTATGCATTTATGAAGATCCTCTTGTTTCCTTTTTGTAACACCAATGAGTCATTGGGCTTGCTTATAGAACTGGGGTCCAGGATAGTTACAGATGTGTTTGTGACTCCCAAACAGCAGCATCACTGCAAAGTTTCACCTCATCACATATGACAACCTAATAGAAGCTGTGTCACGGAGTCCCCAAACCTAGAGATTCTTACTAAGTTGACATTTCAATAGCTTTACAAATATTCAAACTCTTAGCTTTCAGATTGGATCAAAAGGATTCTCCTCCCATGAACACTCATAGCTTAGAGAACAACTATATCACAAACCTTGTTTAATATGCCTCTAAGAGTCACATGAATGTTTTTGACTTCAGCATAGCAGAACCTGGGGTTATAAATCATTTTTTGAGCTATTTCTCAGGCCCTGGTAAAGTGATTCCTACAATTTGTGTTTTCTATCTTCCAAAGCAAGGTGTGTGCACCGTGCCTGTCTGGTGTTGTGAAGGTTTTTCAGTTTGTTTCTCCTGGCAGCTGCGCGGGACATGCAACCTGCATTCAAAGCTTTGTATGCCAAGGTTAGAAAGCAGAATGAATTTTATTAAATGCTAGTGTGACTAAGAACCAAGTCTTTAGCCTCTGCTAGAGGTCTTGTGTCTCAGCCAACCATTGTGTCTTCTTTCCTGGCTCCTTCCCCTCCCTTATGAGTTGCTTCACCAAGTCTGGGAAGTTGAAGTGTTCGCCATTTCCCCAAACACTTCCAGATCTTTTCCGTTTTACACCTTTGCTTCCTTGAAAGGTCTCTTTCTTTGGATGAAATTTCATCGTTTTTAGGATTTTGTTCAAATGTTAACAAGTATTTAAATTTTTCTAAAGTACCCTGTAGATTAAAACTGAGTATCTAAAATAATCTTGTAAGTCTCTGTGTATTTATCAGAATATTTTTAAATTCCAAGTTATTTAAAAATTTCTTGTGAGGAATAAATCTCTACTATTTGTCATTATCACTTATTTACCTACCATTTCTCTACTTACACATCATCTAAATACTATGTATCTATCTATCTATATGTCTGTCTATCTGTATGTATCAACATATCATATTTATCTGCACATGTCAATCTATCAATCATATCTAAAGTCATAATAATAGATTATAATAATATTATAAGCAATCATATCTAATGTATCTATATCTATCATCTATTTCTCTATCAATCAATCTATATACCATCTATCAATCTATCTGTCATCTATTTACCATCTACTTATCAATCGTCTATCATCTATCTATCTCTGTATTGATATTTAGACAGTTATTCAGTATTGTTCTTCCTAGTTTTTAAGGTTAAATCTGTCCCACACCAACCCCCACTTCATTAAGCCATCTCCCAGCTCCTTAAACATCAGGCTGCTACCCAATATGATGTCACATGAATGAATAGGGGAGTTGTGAAAAATTTGTGAAAAGCAAGATTTTTAGAATGCTCTATGAGTCAATATGAATTCAAAATCAAATGTGTAAAGATTCCGAGGTGTTTCTGGCGGTGCCCTTTGGCGTTACATCACGTGACTTCACTGCTCTTTGGTTATAACACACACATGTGCGCATTGCTTTGGGCATGGCATCAGGCCATGCTGCATATGATGAACGCTGTCTGAAATACCACAGATCAAATAAAAGCTTATTACATCTTACGGGTAAGAGTGTTTTTCCTGCCCATATGGCTTGCTATTCTCTACAGTGGCTTTATTAACAGATTTTAAAAATATTTCCCACTGACACTCATCAGCACGTCTGAATCAAATTAGTGTATCTCATTATATTCTGTTTGGATATTTAATTATAAAAACTGTTGTTGGAGTTGAGATTCTAAGGTTGCACCACCACACCTAGTTCATAGTGAACATTTCAGAATTTAGAAACTTCATTAATATTTTCTGTATATATATTTCCATGCTATAAGCTATAAATTTAGTGTTAAGTTGAGTAAATGATGGAGCTTCAAGAGGGAAAACAGGCTGTGGTTATATAATATTAAAATACAGGTGTCAAATAAGATCATGAGGGTTTAAAAAGGCTTAAAGCTCTATGGTGTCACAAACGAATATTTGGGACAATAAAAGAAAACATTGAAAGTATTCTTACAGATCTATCTTCCTTAGGGGTTTCTGTGAAACTGCTAGGTAATTGCTCAGTTAATGATCTCTCTCTGACACCAACCCCCGTTTCTAGTTCTGTAATAGGTATTCAACTGCCTGTCATAATCTGTCAAGACAGTGACGTCTGAGTACCTGCTCCTTAAGAAAAGAAACTCTCAGTTAAACCCACGCTGATGCCTGCTCCCATTGCCTGGCACATAGAGACACTTAACTAATGTTTTCAAGTATTTATATTATAACAACAATAAAATGATGCATGAATATTATTACCTCTTCTAAAAGAAGTTTGCAGTAGAAATTTGTAGTGGCGGCTTGGGAGGGCATCTTCTAATTCTACTCTACAAATAGATATGTGGAAAATGAAGGTTTTAGTTGTAGTTGTACCTTAAGAGCATGCCACCATTTGAAGACATGGGGAAACACCTAGGGCAATATACTCATAGCCTGTGAAACTGTCAGTAAAGCAACATAATCTAGTGAATTACAGGATTTTTTTTGGTTTGGTTTTGTTTGCCCCTGTTTCTGAGACAGGGTTTCTATGTGTAGCACTGGCTGTCATGGATCTCACTCTGTAGACCAGGCTGGCCTCTAACTTCTACCTGATTCTACCTCCTCAGTGTTGGGATTAACCACCACCTCCCAGCTCTAGAGCTGGTCTTATTACTAGGAATTACTTGCTGAGACGTGGCAAAGATCTCATATTTCTACAAGCAGAAACTTTCTTTTTAGAAGACATTAGGGTAGGAAAATATGGGCATAGATTAAATGAGCGCACAATTACAATTACTGAGTTACACTTATGTAGACCCCTCTTTCACAACTATAAGGACTTTATGTAATTTATAATTTTTACCCTTTCCTTATATGTAGTTATAATTGAAGAATTATATAAATGGTCAGGAAATGAGACTCTACCCATAAAATCTCTGCTCTCCCCAGGGATGGCAGAAATAACCAGAAAAAGCACAAGAAGAAAATAACATCGTGAGGAGAAACTAGTTTAAGTCAGATAGCTAGAAGGCAGCATCCATATTTAATCAGCCAGTATGAGGTGAGGGGATTGTGAGTGACAGACGTAAGCAGTAAAGGGCACATGAAGGAATCGCACTTCCTATAAGACATATTACCTATGGAGGCAGAGGCAGGCGGATCTCCTTGAATTCAAGGCCAGCCTGGTCTGTAAAGGGAGTTCCAGGACAACCAGGGCTGTTACACAGAGAAACTCTGTCTCAAAAACCAACAATCAAACCAACAAGAAACAAAAACAAAAAACAAAACAAAACAAAAAAGACACCTATTACTTGTAAATAAGTCTTTTCTTAAGGATCTCATCATCTCTTGGAAAATTACAAACTATTAGAAAGCAGTTCCATGTGAGCTGAAAATTGTTTCAACACTCTCTATAAAGCAGAGGATGAGGTAAGCATATTTAATTTCTTCAACCCTACAACTATGTTTCTGCCATCTGTGCATCTATATTTCCATGAACTGTCCCAGTGAAGTCACACAGAGGCATTGCTCTGTGACTAACATGTATAACTCATGCATGTGGCACAACTCATCCAAAAAAAGCTGGATGTGTTAAACAGCAGAGGAGTTGGATTTTTAAGTCATGCTAAAGGATGTGCTAGAAAAACATCTGGTAAGGAGCAGGTTGATTGAAATAGGCCTCCGCGATTTCAGGAAAGAAAGGTCTTACTAAAGCAATCTCCCAAAGAACGCTAATAGTATCACTGCCAAAAGAGACTAAGGAAGCTCAGGGATGTAATGCATTTGGCTTTTCTGAGATCAAACAAAATACTAGAGCTTAAAGAGACAAGCTAGTGATCTAGTGATGTACTGTATTTGTTTTCATTTTTCTATTTTCTACTGTTTTCAATAATGATTACCTAGATTGCAATATATATATATATATATATATATATATATATATATATAGAGAGAGAGAGAGAGAGAGAGAGAGAGAGAGAGATAGAAACCATGAATTATTTTCACTTAGAAAATAATTATGGTGTTAAGGATGGACTAGGAAGATACTGAGTCTACAGAAAGATATCTTCTTCCTTTAAGACTATATAAAAGACAGGCAACCAAGCACCCCAATAACAGTAATGCATAGGTATGGGCCCAGAAGCCGAGTTTTTGTGTGACCTCCTTGAGATATTTAAGGGTGATTTGAATTTTAAGATGAATGTTGAAAACAATGTGTAACATTTCTAGAGTGCTAGAGAACGGATGTGATGGATGTCCTCAAAAACAGTTTGAAGAAACCTTAAGTGACAGTTTGAATAGGAATACCCGCCCCCCGGCCCCCAGACTCATGTGTTTGAATGCTTGGCCACAGGGAGTGGTACTATAAAGAGGGGTGGCCCTGTGGAGGTGGGCTTTGAGCTCTTACACACTCAACGTATGCACAGTGTGGCAGACAGTCTCCTTCTGCTGCCTGCTCATCAAGGTGTAGAGCTCTCAGCTCCTTCTGCAGCACCATGTCTGCCACTTCCGTGTTCTCCAACATGATGACAATGGACTAAGCCTCTGAAACTGTAAGTCAGTCCCAATTAAATGGTTTCCTTTATAAGAGTTGCCATGCAACAAAACCATAACTAAAACAGCTTCCTTATGTAATAATTCACACACACACACATGATATATATATATATATATATCTTTTTTGACACATAAGAAAAAGTAGAGGGAATCAGTTTCTATAAGTTCAAGGTTCAGCTGTCTATCTCTTTTATAGGTTATTAAGTGAAAATATAGTGCTGAATATTCTTTTGATAGCATTCCATTCTGAGTGTCTTAAAAACATGATCTTCATGAGTCAGTAAGCCATAATGGTGCATTATGGTATGTGGGGCCCTGGAAAGACACCAAATCACTGAGAAAATAGTACAAATCCTGAGAGTCCAATGACATGGCAATTTGGAACTCCAGCATCAATTGACTGAACTGTATGCCCACATTACAGGGAATTTGCTTTATTTAATTAACCATTTTGTTCTGAAATGCTTGGGAAATGTAAAGTGGATGCTTCCTCTGACACAGTCAGTTATTTTGTATGATTTGGGGGAAACAATGTGGAACAAATGAGGACTCACCTGCCGTCTTTGAAAAATTGGGAAAACGCATATTTTTAGTTTTTAAAGATTTAATTTGTGTATGTGTGTGTGTGTGTGTGTGTGTGTGTGTGTGTGTGTGTGTGTGTGTACGCATGATGTGCAGGTGTCCTTGGAGGCTAGAAGAGGGTGTTAGATCCCCTGATGCTTAAAAGTAGGCACTTGTGGACTCCCCTCCATGGGTGATGAGAACTGAACTCAAGTCCTCTGGAATAATAGCAAGTTCCCTTAGTGGCTGAGTCATTGCCTCAACTCCCAGTTGTGTAGTGTCTGTCAATATTGACTATTCCAAGCATTTTTTATACATGTAATTTTGCTAATACTTTGGATTGAGGTTTATAGGCTAGGTAGAAGCTAAGTGTGAAACTTAGAAATCAGAAAAGAAAAATCAATTTAAAGACTATAAAATGATTACAGAACAGCCAATATATTACAATCAAAACTATTTTTTAGTGTGGTGTATCTTCTAAACCACTCAACAAACAGGGACTCATTATACTTCAGATACATTTTCATTAGAATTCACTGATGTTCAGTTTAAAAAACCACCTTAATATGGAACAAAGAGAAGTAACTCAGCTCCTATAGAAAATATGATAGGTCAGGTACAAATACATAGATGCTGTCATTAAGTTTTATGGTTATAATAATAAACATACTCTGATGCTATTTCTCATATGTGCTTATATTATTATCAAATATGATCGATTCACTAATAACATTTTTCTTAATCAAATATTAAACATTTTAAATTAAATATTTAAGAAGAAAAAAGGACATTAACTGGATATTATGTAGAGATATGTGTTTATACACAAGTTACACAGCTGCCATATGAATTCTAAGCTAAGGAGAGTAGAGAATTCTGCCTGTGTTCTTGAAATGAGGGTTGACATTGTGACTCTACTTTTCTGGTCATTGAGGTCTAGTGACATGTAAACTTGACAATTGAACAAAAAGTGGGGAACCTAAAAAGCCAAAAGAATATGAAGACAAAAGAAATGCCATGGTAGCAGGGCCGCATGAGTTTGTATGCTTTAATCACTTCATGTATCCTTTTTTCCATGTATGCTTACTGTTATTGACTACTCAAAGCATTTTTATATGTATAATTTTGCTAATACTTTGGAGATAGTTTCTAGGCTCCATAGAAGTTTGATTTACCACATAGAAATCAGAAAAGGAAAACAATTTTAAAGACTATAAACCTCATAAGAGATCAGCCCGTATGCTCTTGTCTGAATGTTCATAGTCTCCAAAGTTTCAAATCTTAAAGAAGTACTCCCAATGTGATGGTAAAAGGAGGTGGAGTTATAAGTCAAAGACTTCGTGATGTTTTCAGTGCCATTATGCCAAAGGTCAGAGAGCTGCCTTGCCTTCCCAGTACATGAGGACACAGGAAGAAAGCACAGCAGGAAATGGGGCCTCACTATATATCGACTCTTCTGTAAGCTTGATCCATGAATCCCTCAGTTACTAGAACTGTGAGAAGATTTCTGTTGTCTGTTTTTAGACTGTTTGTGTTCATCCCCAATTCACAAAGACATGGTTATGATTTTAACTACTCCAAGCCTCGAATAAGAGAATCCCAGTCATCAGATTCTCTGTTCAGGACTGCTGTGGTATCGTGATGGGAGTGATGACCACAGCAACCACTATGTTTGTGGGTAGAAAGCTGCGGTCTATGTTGTCTCAGCACTGAGCTTTGCCCCAAGTGTGTTGCCGATGCTGCTATTGCGTTACAGGGCTTGGTAAACATCGGCACGAGTGAAGAAATGGATCTGAATTCGGTCCTCTTACAACCACAGATTTTGGTGATTCTCATTTAAACATTTTCTACTTGTTTTCAGCCTACCCAATATGTGTGCTTTATAGAGCTCCCTGATACTGATCATTCATAGCTCTATAAGTCATTCATGCAAAGCGTGCATTAGATACACAATTTAATGATAGTCGAATTAAAAAGGAGGGGCCACAGTCCACAAGAGAAGGAGAATAATATGTAAAAAGTATAACAAGAGGGTAGTATTCATTGTTTTCTAGTTACACTTTGCATCATACAGTGTGTGAATTTTGGTTCTTTGAATGCTACGCATTTCTTTCTTCTGCTTGTTATGATAATGTTAACTGCTTTACCCTGACACAGAGGACTGATATTGGGAGGGCTATGACTTTTACTCCAAGCCTGTTATCTCTAAGTGGCCACAAAATTACATGTTTTGGGTATCTGGGAGGATGCTGTCATGAGAAAGGAGCAGACAAAAGCAAAAGCAATCTTAAGAAGTAACAGGGGTGGATTTAACGACTTAGGTCTGCACTTCTTAGTAAACAGAGAGAGGGTCAAGCAAGTTTGGTGCATGAGACACAGCCAGGGCAAGGACAAGAAACAGCCTCTGCTGGTGAGAACAAAGGCTGCTATTGTGAGCTCGCAGAAGCATAATATACAGGCTTCAAATCAGAGCTCTGGTCAGTGTGATATAAAGGAAGCGCCTCATTAGCTATCACAGTGCAAACCTCCCAGGCTTGTACCACATGGCGGCATGCAGCAAGGGCACAGCCGCGAAGAATGAGGTATTCACTTGGCTCTCATAATCTTGCTCTGTTCCAGCCTGTTGGGTTGACAGCTTTCACATTAAGCATAGCAGGCTCTAGAGAAACAGCCTTACATTCTTCGGTGATATAGTTTGTTTTTGGAAAATGCCTATCTAAAATAAGGAGATAAAATAACTCCGGCCTGTGAGCTCAATATATTACATTATATGTCTTTTCAGAGTGTGGTTCTGGTTTTTTGTTTTGTTTTTTTTGATTACTATGAACACTTTAATAAAATGATTTTATGGAAAGAGTGGCCTTGAATGAAATGATTTGCAATTTCAATGTTGCTCAACCCTATGCAATCATATGAATATTCATTTTGCTATGAAGGCTTGCTTTGTAAGTAGAAAATTATAGTAAAAGACTTTTGTAAGATACCGAGGTGGTGGAGAAGTAATTCTGCATAATACTTTTCAGGAAAACCACTGTGAACTTCTGGCCCATCAGCTACAGCCACAGATTCCTGTAGTTCTCCCAAAAGCGTAAAAAGTGTATAACTCAAATTCAAAGCACTGTTTCTGAGTTCACTTTATAGGTCGTCTGTGCTTTGAAGGGAAATACAATATATTTAGAGTCTCACATTATTTCCTAGATTTAATCTGAAGGTCAGTCTTCGATAGTATTGTGCAGTCTCAGGGGCCTGGCTGCCTTTCAAATCACACAGGGATGCTGAAGATCATTCTGGACTTTAGCCACAAGGAAGTGGAGCTAAGTACAGCAAGGGTTAACGGGCTGCAGAACAGAGTCATCTTACATTGCCTTTCTAGAATGATTCAAACAAAGTAGTAAAAGTGATCATGGCACTCAAACTCATACTTAGTAGTGTTATTGCTGCCCTTAGTTATGGAGATATTACTTTCAAACACCTTTGAAATTTTATCTGATAGTCAGGTAGAGCAACAGGCAATTACTGCCTCAATGCCTAAATTAGTTAAACTTCGTGAAATATATCCATCAAAATATACTATCCACTCACTCACTCATTCATTCACTTTACATCCTGGTTATAGCCCCATCCCTCCTCACCTCGAAGTCTCCCTCTCCCTCCCTCTCCCACCTCACCCCTCCTTTATTCCTCAGAAAAGGGGAGCTCCCCTTCCTACCCACTCCAGCTCATCAAGTCAAAATACGCTTTTCCATGTTTTCCAGTGACAGCAATATTTTCTTAAAGCAATTTCTTACTTGAGTCATGAGAGGCTAGAAGTCCCTTGGGGGCTAGTCAATGAAGTTTATGATAGATTCTTCCCCCCCCCCCCGAAAGAGCCCACCCTCTTATTTAGTTTCAGTTTTGAGGACTGAACCCAGAGCTTTGCATACATCTGCTCTACAGTGCACCACAGCCTCACCCAAAAGGTATTCTTAATCCAGTTAGGTCCCTGTATTTCACCATTCTTTTCCTCTCCTCCAGGAACAGGTTACTAGCCAATTTCAAACTAAACATCTAACCTAAAAGTTCACTGCTTAATTAGCTTTTAATCTGATTTCCATACAACTTAAGTTCTTACATGGCAGCCTTGATCTTTGGCAACGGAGAATGCAGACATGACCTTATTTGGAGACAGGGTCTTTACAGAGATAATCGAGTTAAAATGAGGTCATGAGGTTGCGCCTTCATCTCATATAGCTAACATCCTTGTAAAAAGAGGAATTTGGACATAGAACCACACATAGAGAAAGTATCATGTTGTCATAAAACAATGGCCATCTACAAATCAAAGAGGAAAGCTTAGAACAGATTCTTTCTGTAAAACACTTAGAAGGAAACAACCCTACAAATACCTCAGTTTCAATGATAATCTGGTTAAAAAGAGAACTGAAATTGTCCTCAGCTTTTCTTAATGAAAAAAAAAAAAAAAAAAGGTGGGGAGGGCTGTTCAAGACTGAAACAGTCATTGGTTTGCCTTGTCCAACTTCCATATGATGGTTTTAGATTTATCTTATTATATTTAAGTGTGTTATGATTTGTTGTTATCTCTTAAAAAAATAAGACTGGGGCATTCAAAATGCCTTGGCTCACATTTTCTGTTGCTAAGTTTAATCTATATCAATAACATAAAACTAAATTTGTTTCTAAATATTTACTTTTAAATTGGGTATCACATTCTTAGGAACTATGCAAAACTAAAAACCATTTTTAGAATCCTATTTATTTATACTCTCTGCAGTGCCAAACAACAGACTTGGGGATTTACTCATGTGAGGCAAGCATTCTGCCACTGAGCTAGATTCCAAGCCTTTAATCTTAGTTTTTATAAATGTAAACCTGGTAAAACAAATAGTACTCTGGAACTGTTAAAACAACAGAAAAGTGAAATTTTGCATTTTTAGTTGGAGAGCTTTCATTAATCCACACAATTCGTTAAAAGTCTAATTGGCTATCTGCTCATACCTCCCAACTTTTTGAGGTAATATTTCGGAGGATAGTGCTGTACAATGCTGAACATTTTGACTTCTTATTTCTCCAATGTCAAAGCATTTTTAAACAACGAGAAATTGTCTATGTAATTTACCAATAGGAGAAAGATAAATATCATTCTAAAATTCTAAGTTCAAAGTTGCTTATTCTTTGAGATAGTTACCAATGAAATTAGAAAGGTAATGTAAATAGAGACGAAGAAGGAGTTAGGATGAGCAGCTGGTGGCACAGCAGCGTGGTGGTACCAAGCTTGTTGGTCAAATACTGGAGAACACAGGCTCAACCTCCAACACCCTAACAAAACGAAAACTGTCTCCAAGAACCTAAAAGGAAGTGGCCACCATGACTTGCAGATAGTATGACTGTATGTCTGAAAATTCATAGGGAAAATCATTAGAAACAAAATTGTCACAGCTAGCATGGCTGACCTGGGAACGCCAAGGAGATGGAACAAGATGGTTTGTACCCAGCTTTTGATGCTACTTGCATGTGTCTGCCTGTGGTTTTATGTGTTAAAGTCAAAGGAAGAGTGCACCAACAAAAGGGAGCCAATTAAATAAGATGACTTCAAGACAATCAATATAATCAAAATCTAGATTAATGAAAGAACAATTTTGGAAAAGACTGAAAAATTTGATATAAAATGAAAAATTTTAGTGGCAGTAAAAAACATAAGTAAATATAACAAACTGATAGCGCATTTGTCTTATGTCACTGAAAAATCAATAATATATTTAACACAGAAAGTGTTTTTGAATGTTGCAAAATAGTGGGAAAGTAAAAATAAAAGTGCTATAATAAAATGGGTCGAGGAAATAAATAGGCAATACATACAAAAAGAAACCTAAATGATCCTTATTTATGTAAAAATCTGTTCAACTTCACTAATAATAAAAAAGATTCAATTTCAGATTATATTAAGATAAAAATTCAGATATGCTTGATTGGCAGAGAATCACAAATTTGTGTAAGTGACCCATAAGCCATGCTTTTGGGAATAGGTATTTTTATATACTCTGGCTGAAATGACAAAGTTACACTCCTTACAAAGAACAGATGCACAACTAAATATATCTTTAATCTTCACTACAATAATCTCACTGTTAGGATCATCTTGAATACATGTCTCTGGAAGTATAAAGAATAATTGGAAACTGCCCACCAAAATATAGCACATCCTTACAATGGGATACAATGCAATTAAGGAGAGAAATGAGGAAGGATATACTCAGGGTAATGCTCAGAGTATATTTTAAAGAGATAAACAGTGTAAAAACAAATAGTAATGTACATCTATTTATATTTCCAAAAGTAAACTGAATGATAGATTAACTTTTTTGAAATTATCTCCAGTAAAGGTAATGATAAGGACAGAACATGAATGTGGGAGATACCTTGTGTGAAATACACTGAGAACATGGATTTCCCTCTGGCTCCCTCTATAGGAGAAGGAGCTGGAGGAGGAGGAAGAGGAGGAGGAGGAGGAGGAGGAGGAGGAGGAGGAGGAGGAAAAGGAGGTGCAGGAGGAGGAGCTGGAGGAGGAGGAGCAGCAGCAGGAGGAGGAGAAGCAGGAGGAGGAGGAGGAAAAAGAGGAGAAGGAGGAGGAGGAGCTGGAGGAGGAGGAGCAGCAGCAGGAGGAGGAGGAGCAGGAGGCGGAGGAGCAGCAGCAACAGCAGGAGGATGAGCAGTAGCAGGAGGAAGAGGAGCAGGAGGAGGAGCAGGAGGAGGAGGAAAGGGGAAAGAGATAGAAGGAAGATGGAGGAGGAAATTCCACATTGACTGATATTTGCCTAAGTAAGCCTAATAGACATGGGCCTGTAGGGAGCATCATTATCAAGCAAATGGTTCTCAGTGGCCACACAAGCAGATATGAGACACTGAAATACTATCCTTGGACTTTCAGGAAGTTATATATGTATTTCCTTTCTGTCAAGTTGATGAGGTTTTTGTTTGTTTGTTTGTTTGTTTTTTCATTTCCTGATTAAAAACAAGAATGGTTGGATGTGCCTTAGGATGTTTTCTCCTGTGAATCCTGGTCAAATTTTCATTTAGGCAAGCCAGGAGGAACCTGTATCCTCCCTCAGTTTTCTACGAGGAGTTTCATATAAACTGGGAGGCTGCAACTTCCTCTTGTCTCCTTTCACTCTGCTTTTTCACCTTTTCATTCACTGGAAATGCTCAATTAATGCAATAACTAACCTGTGGCATTCTGCTTGTTGACATTTTTTTCCATATTCTCTAAGAAGCACAACATGTGTCTTTGCCAGTGCTGCGGAACAGAATGGCTTAGAACCTGCATACTCTGGTGATTCTGACACACGGAGGTCAACAGACACATGGTACCTTTAGTTCACAGTCTGGAACCAAATAGTAGGGACATGGACTTTAAACTGAGATACCTTGAAACTTTACCTTGCAATGCAGTTGAAAAGTCAACCGAGATTCACAAAAATCACAGCTTGCATTTTTGTTTTACAGCTTGTATTTTTAAAATCAAACTTTGACCTCTTTCTTCACGAATATTATCTGACAGTGTTAGAATGCTGCCCCTATTTTTTTTTCTTAAACAAGTTACTAGAATGTTAAACTGTCCGCAGTATCATTCTACTATTATGAAGAAATTGATTAATTATACAATTTCGTATTTATATTTATATCTGTCTCACTATATAAAGCTATTTTCTCTTTTGAACTGAAATAAATTTACAATATTAGTAAAAAAATATAAATGCAATTAGTCTGGGTTCAGTGAGGCTACAAGAGGATGTACTTTAATAGATAGATTCCTTGGTGAGGGGATAGTGAATTACCTGGAATATGAATGGGAGAATGAGGGAAAAATTTGAAATAAAAATTTAGAATAAAAACATGACTCCTGTTGGAGATCCCTTACATACACAATTATCTATCTGTCATATTTAATCTGGCAGAAATTCTAAAGCCCTTATCTTTAAATGAAGGTCAATCTAATTTCTCAGCTGATCTTTCAATATTTCTTTTTTTCTATGTGTTTTTTATTTTATTTAATTTTTATTGTAATTTACTCACATTTCATCCCATTGTAATCTCCTTGTTCTTATCTTCCTAATGAAAATGAAGGCACAGCATACTCAAACTTATGGGACACAATGAAAGCAGCGCTACGAGGAAAGTTTTTAGCACCAAGTTCCTTTATAAAGAAACTGGAGATATCCCAGACTATCAATTTAACAGCACACCTGAAAGCTCTAGAACAAGAAGAAGCAGACACGCTGAAGAGGAGTAGATGGCTGGAAATCATCAAACTTGGCGCTGAAATCAGTATTTCAGACAGTGGGCCTTGTCAAAGTAAGGGAGGGGACAGGATTCACAACAGGGAGGGAGGAGTGGGGAGGGAGAGAGGGACGACAAGGTGCATTTGGGAATCCATTTTATTCTTCCACCATATGTAGGTCCTAGGGTCATCATCAGGCTTGTCAGCATGTGCCTTTGTAGCCAGGCCATTTGGGTCAGCAAGAATGCCATTAATAAGGCCTATATTAAAGGGATGTACCGTGGATAAGGGCCTAAATTTGAAAATTGGAGGGAAGGATATTTAGATTTTCTTTTTCTTTCTTTCTTTCTTTCTTTTTTTGTTTTTTTTTTTGTTTTTTTGGTTTTTTTGTTTTTTTGAGACAGGGTTTCTCTCTGTAGCTAGACTGTTCTAGACTCACTTTGTAGACCAGGCTGGCCTCGAACTCACAGAGATCCACCTGCCTCTGTCTCCTGAGTGCTGGGATTACAGATGTGAGCCACCACGCCTGGCCAGAACGTTGTGGCATAAGTAATTCCATGTATTTAGACTTTCTTAAACTGAAATTATTTATGCCACACACCCCACACTGCCCTGGGTAAGTTGGCATTCGACTACAGGCATTAAGCGAACTAATGCGAATTCTTTAACAAGTTATACCTAAGGCTTTCTTCCTCAAAGACTTAAATACAGAACCCAGAAAATGCTCGTGAAGTCCTTACGGAAATGCAGCTTGAAGGAGTAATAGCTATTTGGCAAGGCATCTAGAGAGGGGACAACACCTAAAACTATGGTTTAGGGGAAACTGCAAGGAGCAACTGTGTAGAGGCCCTAGAGAATAGCATTAGTAGTTCCATTTTTATCTTAAGGATTGTCTACAAACAGCTTAAGATAGGCATGTTTTTGCTGGGGATTCTAGCCAGCACTTTTGGTTAAAACTGTATTCCTTGAAGCAAGACGCATTATCACTTCCACCACAGAACATCTGTCTGTCTCCATGGAACTCACCTATGTGCATCACTTGGTCTGGCCTGGAGGGAAAGACGTTTGCGACCTTTTCCCTGGAATTACATACAGTGTTTTAAGAGGCTCTCTCAGCAGCCTTAGAAGTGACTAAAGATTGCTGAGCCCGCCCAAGCTGGAAAGGGGCGGGCCGCTGGAGACCATTCACTGCGCATGACAGGCGCGTGTTGCCACGGCAACCGTAAAAGGCGTACCGGAAGCCGAGGCTCGCGGACCCAGAAACAGCAAAGATTGTTCATTTTTTACTGGTTCCAGGTCCATTTATCACCACCACCGCCCCCCGGACCAGAGCAAAGCAGATGAGGAAATGGGGTGGCCACCTGCTCAAAAGCCGGGTCACTCAGAAGAAGAGCATGGAGGTCCGGCCCAGACGGACGTGTGTGCTACTCAGCTTTCCGAAGAGATCCTCAGGTCCTGTACTGATGAGGTACTGAGTTCCGCTTCCATCCTCTCCTCGGGAGATCAGCAATCCTGTTCCCACACCTCCGAGAGCCCACTAGAGAGTGAAACGCCGACCACGAGTTCGGCAGAACAAGAAGACGAGTCAGGACTTTCAGTCTCACAGAAGGATGAGAATAAGCTGAGTGAGAAGTTGCTCAACCACCTCAAGGCCAAAGAAGTGAACTCTTTAAGCTATCATCCTGACAGTAGACTCCCAACGGAAGTCCCCGGGGGATCCGCCGAAGAACTGAATGCCCTGCAGTCTTTTTGTACGAATAAAGTAAACTTGATCCACCAGAGAACGGATTCAAGAGCTAAGAAAAGCAACAGACACAAAAGGCTGCAGCTCAGATGGATTGCAGAGACCTCAGAGGTAGATGCTTTAAACTGTACTGTCCCTGACGATCTGTTGAACAGAATCTATTATAAAAACACGAGGGCCACTCTAGCGCACGTAGGGGCGGTTAAGCAACACGTTTCTTCGCAGTGTCCCAGCTGTAACAGCAAAAGAGCAGAGCTGGCTCAGTCTGACTTCCTGAAGCGAAGGAAGGCTTTACTGGAGTCACTACTACTCCAAGAGAAAATAGACGAACACCTTCACACCACAGACTTTCTCACCCGTGTTGGAGAAGCACATCACGGCTTCCCGAGGCTTTCCGATGATCCCAGAATAATCTGGGAGAGACTGACTGAGAAAATTCGGGAGGGAAGCTCCCGTTTGGGGAGGACAGATTCAAAGCAGGTGTAAGATGATTATACAAGCACTCCACCACTTCTCAACTCACTTATCAAACCAGTTAGGAGATACTGACTACTAAAGGTGATATGTGATGTGGCCAACCAAAGCATGGTGACTATTAATGCTTAGCAGTAACATGTGGTATTCATATATGTTTCTACTGTGTTTGAGTGATCACCTTTTTTTTTTTTCTTTTAAGAGGGAATTGAGAAACTAACGTAAGATTTTTCTCCTTCAAGGAGGTCTAAATCATTCCATCCAGTAGGTTTTTCATGTTACGGAAGATGACTGGAGTAGCTACAAAACCTTCATAATCTAGGAGAAAGATAGATGTTGGTGGTTTGTAGTGATGGTTGACAGTACACAGAGAAAGAAAGAAACAGATGTAAGACAGTTGGGGAGCAGTGACTGGCTGCTTTGGTGACAAAAGGGTTGCAGGGATCTAAATGTTAAGAAGCCACCAGGATTCTGAACGATATACTTGATACTGGAATGAATGGAAATTTCCTCAAAACAGTGTGCTAGTTAGTTTCTGTCAAGTGCCAGGAAGTGGAGTCACCTGCGAAGAGGGAACCTCAATGGAGCAACTGCCTCTATCCCGGCTGTGGGGCATGAGCTTGATTAGTGACTGATGTGGGAGGGGTCTATCCCATGATGCAGTCCTTGGTCAGGTAGCAAGATCCTTGGTCAGGAAGCAAGCTGAGCAAGCCTTGGAAAGCAAGCCAGGAAGTCATATTTTTCCTCATGTTTTCTACTTTGGTTCCTTTGGAAATGCTTAACTCTTGAGCCCTCGTTTTTGTGTCCCTTCATAACTGACAACAGCAGGTGAGCTAACTAAACATTTCCTCCTCCAAGCTGGTTTCTCTTAATTCCTCCCCACCCCAACCCTGCCTCCAAGCAACAGAAACCTAACCAGTGCAGAAGTTGGTACCTAAGAGTGGGACACTGCTGTGACAGACCTGACCATGTTTTAAGGGGATGGTCCTGGGAGGATTGGACAGTTCTGTGCTAGGAAAGGCCTTTAAATGCTCAGAGTTTAATGACTTGTTAGGAAAGCTGTATCGGAGGAGTGCTAAGAGAGAGGCAAATGGTGGGGGGCTGGCTTGTGACGTTTTAGAGGGGAGCAGAGTCTCTATCAGGGACGTTTATGTGATATTTTGAATCAAGAATCTGACAAGGGGCTAGTTGCACTGGTTTTGGTCAGATGACACAGACTAGAATCACTTAGGAAGAGGAAATCAATTGAGCAATTGCCTGTATCACAATGACCTATGGGCATATCTTTGGGGGACTTTCGTGGTAAATGATAAATGCAGGGAATGCCCAGCCCACTGTGAGTGGTGCCATCCTTGGCTGGGTGGTCCTGGGGTATAAGAAACAAGCTGAGAAATCCATGGAGACCAAGTCAGTAAGCAGCATTCTTCCATGGTCTTTGCTCCAGTTCCTTCCTTCAGGATGCTACCTTGAGTTCCTACATGATGCCCCTAAGTAATGAATGGTACCCTATAAGCCGAACAAATCCTTTTCCCACCCTAGTTGGTTTTGTTTAGTGTTTTTTTTAATTGAATTTCTGTATAATAAAGGGTATCAACACAAATAGGTACACTAGAACATAGCAAATTTGAAAGAAGTGATTGAATGTAATTCTTACATCTTGGTAATGTGAGGAAGTACTTTTGAGATCTATCTATACATTCAGAGTGTACAAAAACAGGTTATTTGCATTTACAGTCAATAGGAAAGGCCTGGAGGTTAGACACAGGGCGGGGGGGGGGGCGGGCTAGCACTAGGAATCATTGGAATATAGTTGGAAATTGAAGCCATAGACAGAGCAAACTTCTAGAAGTTAGAGAGAACAGAAGCAGGGTTATTGCCAGCTTCTGAGACACAGCAACCATTAGTGATGTGAAAGGGGAATAATCATGCAAGAACAAAACAATGAAACAAAGCATATGAACAAACTCTGCATGAAAAGTTTAATTACTGGCAGGGAAAAAGGGAAGCTGGGGACACACAGAGCTGTTATAAAAATTCCTTTTGGTCATAATGACTTTATGGATCTCCTATTTGTCCTATTTTCTGGTCAAAGGAAACTATCATTTTTTTTCAAGGGCACTGTGCTATTAATAGGTGGGAAATTATATGTCCTTTGATAAGTCATATTTATGCTTTATTTTTCTATAAAAATAAAAAAATGCCAGCATTGATGGCATTACCCAGAGGTTGTGTTTTACACGTCAGTTGTCTAACTTATTTTAGTTAAAGACAAATGTGTTTGCAAAAGACAGCCCAAGAGCTTCTGGAGCCATTGTCTTAAGAGTCTATCCTTCGACCTAAGCCCTCATTTATGTATATATGACCCTTTTTTTGCCTGGAAAATATCTTCTTAGTGATTCCTAAACAAAATGGAAAAAGTCATTGCCACTTACATCATAACTTTTCATTTGCAATCCATATCACATCATACTTTATCTCCAGCCTTTCAGTGTATTCACATTTCATACAATCAAAACTCTGAATAACGTGTCATTTTGAATTCTACATCATAAAGGTCAAACTCTGTTATTCAATCTGGAAGCCTTGGAGTCATCTTTCATTTCTCCTTTTATAATCATCTCGACAGGGGGACCTGTTTTTCAGCAGCAGCATGAGATGGGGACTCCTCAGTACTTTTGGCTATGTCTGATTTCCCCGCCACTACTGCTCTCTTGAGCATTGTTAGCGTTTGACTCCACCTTCCTTTACTCTTCATACTATTGGCACGCCAGTGATGCAGTGGCTCAGTGCGCAGCACTTACTTGTCTCATACTGTTCCCCAGTTTTCAGTTATTTTTCTAATGCTCGGATATTTTTTAAGTAATTCTGGTAATTGAAAACAGAACAACTCGAATAGACTCACCCCCCCCCCAATTACAAAAATAGTTCAAAGTATTTGATAATATATAGTGGTTCTATTATATCTGACCTAGGATTGCCTTTCTGTTTTTCTGTCTGCTGTATTCAAGCTTCTCTACAGGACTTGCTGTCCCTCAAGCTCTCCTGTTCTCTGTATAATGTGCCAGTATAATTTACATGTCCAAATGTGGGTCAAGTGTCTTAATTGTTTTTTGTTGTTGTTGTTTTTTTTAGCTAGCATGCATATCATTACCTATCTTAGTTTGTAAATTGTGTAGTTTTTAAATAGGTGCCATGTCCACATGACCCAGTAGTTAAGGGGATATGGAAAAGTTTGGTATGCAGGGTCTCATCCATAAGGCCACCATCCGCTCCCATTCTGCACTAGCCTACGAGAGCTCTCTGTCCTTCCTAGGATTAAGTGTCATTGATTTGAATATACAGCAGCCAGCCATCCCAAGATAAGAGACTGAGGAGTGAATTCAGGGAACTTGGGATTAGCAATTTACTAGCAAGGGCAGAAGTGTTTCTGCACTTTAATCCATAATAAATTTTAGTGTAAAACACTAGTGTCTAAGGCCTAAATAATAATGTTACCCATAGAAACTTAAATTGTTTTTTAATATATTCTTCCAATACTGTTTGTGCAAATGCAAACACCAAAGGTGTTTTGATGTACAGTCTTGCTGTGGTTTTGGTAAATGTTGCCTATTGGCTCAGTGTTCAGCCTATGGTACTATTGGAAGATAAGGGAGCCTAGTGAGTCACTGGAACTGTGTGGCCTTGAAAGGAGTACTGGAAACTTCCTATTTCTTTTTCTTTTCTAAGTCTGAGCCTTGAGTTGATTCGCTCCCACCGCCACCACCACATGCCACTGTTCTAATGTATTGTCTCACTACAGACTTCAAAGCCATAGGACAGGAAGTGGATTTTGACTGGCTGGGTAACATAGACTTTTCACTAAGCCTAGGCCAATGCTGAGGGAGGGAACCCAGTAAGGCACACTTCTGGTTATGTCTGCAAGAGTGGTGACGGAGAGGAGATTTGTATGTAGCAGAACAACAGAGGGGCCAAAACCATGCCTAACCGTGGGCACACCACTTAGACAGACTGGACCAAAAAAGAATGAAGTATATAAACAGAAAGGCATGGACCTGCAGAGATGGCTTAGAGGTTTAAGAGCACCATTTGCTTTTACGAAGGTCCCGAGTTCAATTCCCAGCAACCACATGGTGGCTTACAACCACCTGTAATGAGATCTGGTGCCTTCTTGTGGTGGGCAGGCACATGTGTGGGCAGAATACTGTGTAAATAATAAATAAATCTTTAAAAAAACAACAACAACAAGAAAACCACCCATTCACATTAAAAACAAAACAAACAAACAAACAAAAAACCAGAAAGGCAGCCAGTGTGTGCAGGTTCCACTCCTTTTGAGTGAATATGGCTGTTGTGTTGCCATCAGCCATGGATAGCAGACCACAATTTCAGTCTTTCTAGGACATTTCATCAGCCAGTATAGAGGAATGTAAAGATTTTCTTCAGACTTGGACTGCATCACTGACCCTGTTTCTTCTAAAGACATTCAGTTTCGATTATTGAGAAGGTAATGGATTATCTGTGCCTCTCGCATCCAGAGAGCCATTGTTTGTGGAGATGGACAAGCAAATAAACCGATATAAAAATTATTGGCTCTATTCTTCTGCAGAGCCCTCCACAAATGAGCCAAAGTGGAAACCCCACTCATTCTATGGCTGAATGATAGCCTGTTGTATGTATAGTTTTCAGTATGTTTACCTGTTCAGTTGCTAAAGACACTAAGATTGTTGTCAACTCTTTGACTAAGGCAAATAATTCTGCTGTGAACATGCCATGTAAGCATCTATCCAACCAGTTTCTAATTTTGCTTCATCTACACCTAGAAGTTGTAATCAGGATCAGATGAGCTTCCGAGGGTCAGATGTCTATGATGTCCTTTGGGCCTTTGTATAAAGAGCTATCTGGACCACTTTAAACCAACCTTAACTTTTACTGGAGACTGCAAAATGTTTTTCAAAAACATAGTTGTAGCTTACATTTCCCCCAGAAATGTTCAAGTGTTCCAATTCTTTACTTCATTGGCAGCCCTTTCCTTATTTTTCACTTTAAAAATTATAACCATTAGTATATGTGCATTTCTTTCCTTTTTTAGTTAAATTTTTGTTTATTGGCCAAATATTATTATTTTATATGTACATACGTAGTCTTCTTGGTACCTTTTTTACAATGACTAGTCTCCTGTCAGTAGTGTTGATAGCATGGTTGCAATCAGTTAACCAGTCGTATAGAGGTGAGGATTTGTTTATGAACTGTTAAGTCATACTCTATTGGTCTCTATGTGTACTCTTGTGTGTACGTGTGCATGCGCTTGCTTTAGATGCCAAGTTTAATGATGCCACACATTCATCGAGAGGGTATAAAAAGGTTTAATAACCACATAATAGAGGTTTTAATGGGGGTGGGTACAGCTTGACAGGCTTCCACACATTTCTGAAATGACTTGAAGTCACAGAGACTGGCTTGGCTTTTATGATTACTAGCAGGTGACACTAACATGATTCAATTAAGTGGGCTAGACCTTGCTTGGGTTGAACCTTCTAACAATTATACATATACATATATATATATATATATATATATATATGTGTGTGTGTGTGTGTGTGTGTGTGTGTGTGTGTGTGTTTGTGTGTGTGTGTGTATAATATTTCATACTATCTACTCAACTTATTATAAACAGGCTTACAGAAGTAAACAAAAAATAGATAAAGCTTAGGTTCTCATGAATATAAACAGATAACACTTTAGCCTGGTCATTATGAGACTATTAATTTCTCATTTGTTTGTCTCCCAGTCTGGACTTTGAATCTTCTGCCAGTTGTAACAAAAGGGGCATCTGAGCTTTTCAATCAGCTAATCCAGGTATAAGGCAAATGATGAGTCCTATATGTTCTCAGCTTTCAAAGCTCTGAGGAAAATGGCGTGAGGAAAATGGCGTGAGGCTCTTAATACAACTTATTAGGTTGTATTAACTTGATGTTGGGCTGACTGAAATTTGCTATGCTCAACTTAGTTAACTTTCAACAGGATTTAATAGTGCTCTATGAGGCCCATCTCTTGCAATTGACTTGTCAGGGTAGGAGACATCCCAGCAAACCTATTATTCATGAGCTAGTGCTGTGTATCTTGAGGTGTGAACTGAGTGTGGTGGGCACCATTTACAGTATTCAGCACTCCAGGTGGTTGAAATGAGGCTTTGTATCGTCTCTAATATGTTCACAGTTATGGAAATTGAAATTAAATCTGAGGTGTCTGCAAGGGAAGAGTGTCCCATGGTTCGGATAAATAATTATTGTTATCATTGGCTGAACTAGATCGATAAACGCTTGGCGGTGGCCCAAGATGCTGTAAACATGCTTAGTTTGGCTTAGTTTACATTTGTTCACAATTAGATCTGGTCCTTTCAAATGGATTGATCTAGAAATTATCATAATGAATGAGTTCACCCAGAAGCAAAAAGAGACAAATGGTATATACTCACTTATATCAAAACACTAGTCCAAGGGATACGTCCCATGAAAAACTTTACTTACCAAGAAAGTGGGTCAGAGGAGAGGACATTTTATTGAGACTTTAGGCAAGAGTAGCATGGAAGAATGGGGAAATAGTAGGATCCACAGGGTCCTGGAAACCTACAAGAAGAAATTTATGACAGGCAGATCTGGGTCCTGGGGTCCTCCTCAAACTAAGGCACCAACCAAGGAGAATATAGGCAGTAAACTTCGAACCCCTACCAAGACCTAGCCGACGAACATGATATTCTCCACCGTTGAGTGGAGAGTGAGATCTGACTCTCATACAAACTCTGGTGCCCCTTTTCTAACCACATCCCCTGGATGGGGAGGCCTGGCGGCACTCAGAGGAAGGATAGCAAGTTACCAAGAAGAGACTCGATATTCTAAGAGCATATATAGGGGGAGGAGGTCTCCCTCAATCACAGACATAGGGGAGGGGAGAAGGGGGGAAGTGGGAGGGAGGGAAGAATGGGAGGAAACAGGGGAAGGGCTAACAATCGAGATGTAATATGAGTAAATTAATAAAAGAAATAAAAAAAAAATAGATCTGGTCCTTTGTCGGAGTTGTTTGGGTTAAGGGATTTGGAGGGAGTTCTTCAATAAGCTCTACTATATAGAAGTTTTTATGCCATATAAAAAGTCTACATTTCCCACTGTTGCTTGTTTACAGACCCCAGGAACTGAGTATGCAAGAGAGGGATGGCATTCTCAGATAGCAGGTTAGCTAATAAGGGTTTTGCAATACAATAGACCCCCCTTCCTATAGGTTCAATGATCTAGAAGGCTCAAACTCAGTCCCATCTCATTGCTAAATTTTCTGTTTTATCAGGGTCCTTGCTGCCTGTGCTGAGCTCACAGGCTGTAGTCTTCATGATCTGTCCAAAGCACAGAGTGCCACAGGCTTGGACTTGGGAGGACCTGTGTACTTATGAGCCACACTAATGGCATATGGGAAGGCATTTTCTTGTATTAGATATACATGGGGAATTTATGGCCATCACAGTGCTCTGTAGAGCGTAGGAGATATGAGAAGTGCATTCTTTTTACTTTTTTTAAAAACTTTTTCCCCATTTATTTGTCTATTTATTTAATCACTTTAAAGCCCGATCCCAGCCCCCTCCCTCCTCTCCTCCCAATCCCACTTCCACATCCCCCTCCTCCCATTTTCCCCTCTCCCTCCTCCCAAAGACTGGGAGAGAGGCCCCCAAGAGGCATCGATCCAACATGGCACCTCAAGTCATAGCAGGACTAAGCTCATCTTCTCCAGCCAAGGAGTGACAAGGCAGCCCAGCTAGGCGAAAGGGACCCAGCCACAGGCAACAGAGTCAGAGACAGCCCCTACTCCTATTGTTAGAGGACCCACAAGTTGACCACACTGCACATCTGATACATATGTTCAGTCCATGCATGTTCTTTGGTTAGTGTTTCTGTCCCTGTGAGGCCCCATGGGACAACACTGGTTTACTCTGTAGGTCTTCTTGTGGTATCATTGACCCCTCTGGCTCCCTCTGTCCTTCCTCCCATTCTTCCACACTCCACAACTTGGCCCATTGCTTGGCCATGGGTCTCTGCATCTGTCTCCATCGACTGCCTAAAGAAGCCTCTCAGAAGACAGTTATTTCAGACTCCTGTCTGCAAGCATAGCGGATTATCATTAATAGTGACAGTCTTCACCCTCTACGATGGGGTAGGTCTCAAGCTGGACCAGTCACTGGTTTGCCATTCTTCCAATCTCTGCTCCATCTTTACCCCTACACTTCTTGTAGACAAGACACATTTTGGGTTGAAAGTTTGTGGTTGGTGTTCCTCTCCCTCTTTTGGGAGTCCCACCTGGCTACAGGAGGTACTGACTTGATGCTCCTTAACACCTGTTGCTTGGAGTCCCAGCCAGGGTCACCATTACAGACTCCCAGCAGCCTCCCTTCTCCCAGAGATGGCCCCCCTTACCACTTCCTCCTGTCTTTCCTAGTCCTTCCTCTCAAGACCTGCCTCTCTCAACTCACTTGATTCCCACCCCTCTTATCTTCCCCATGCCCCCTGCTACCCTTTTCCCTCCCTCCATCTACTCCAGTGTCTACTGCGTTTCCTGTTCTGAGTGAGATTCAAGCATCTTCCCTTGGGTATGCTTTGCCTTCTTTGGGTCTGTGGATTGTTTCATTGTTACCCTGTGCTTTATGGCTAACATCCACTTATATGGGATTGCACACCAAGAAGCAGTTTCTAAGAGCTCACAGTGACGGCATTTCTTAGGGTGGGAAAAGGGGCACTAATGGGCTTCTGTTTTGATACTTGAATAAATTCTAGAGCCCTTTCTTGTAGAAGATGCAATTCAAGATAGATCAATTTGTAAGCACGTAAACAGAATTTAGTAAAATTTTGGAAAGGCATGTGTGAGACTAAGAGAAGAAGCCTAGAATACATTGGGCTTCTTTGTTCATTTCGGGTTCCGAGCACATATATTACTCATCCTCAGGATCTCGTCCTTTCTCATGGGTGAGGATTGGGGGATGGAAGTTTCCAAATTATATAATATATTATATTTTTGATATTATGATATAATTGTATCATTTCCCCTTTCCCTTTCCTCCCCCAAGCTTTCCCAAGTACTCCATTGCTCTCTTTCAAATTTATGATCTCTTTTTCTTTAATTGTTGATAGATGGAAACTAAGATTTTATTGGGAATTGAACAAGATATGGAAAATAATTTACTTAGTTTTTTTTGTACTGAGTCTTTGAGTCAGAGTTTGAGGGTGACAGATTGTTAGAGGTTAAATCTGAAATACTCCCAACAGACAGGTTGTGATGCTCAGCCTCCAGCTCTTGTAAGACTTTTGAAGCCTCTGTGGCTGTTTCTCCTATTCTGGCTATCAGAAAGAGGACATTAGGGGCCAATATTTGAACGTTGGATGTATTGGTGGTTCTAGTATATCTCTCTGCTTGCTCGTCAGCTGCCACAAGAGGAGCCTTTACTAGCGAAGGGCTGTTGGGCCATTCAGCCCCACTATGAAGGACAGCAATCTCGCTGAAATTATGAGTCCAAACCATTTTTTCCTCTCAACTTATTTTGTCTGAGATTTAGTCACAATTATAAAAATGTACAACTTTTGCAATTGCATAGCAGGGTTATTTTCTACGGTTTTAACTAGTTTTATGGAGAGAAGTAGAAATATTGAGAAGACTTGAAAAATTGTACTTTTATCAGAAAAAATTACCACTATGAAATTAACACTATGAAACATTTTTTTAGAAATATATTAGAAGCATTAACAAGGACCTAAAGTCTTTGCATAGTGGCAATAGGAATGAATTTGATGCCATTTCAGGAATTGTTCAGACTGTTCATACTATAGTCTCTGGCACACAAATCAAAATTATAAATTCATTTAAAAACTTTCCCTGAGAGAGGGAATAGAGTACCCTGCTCACATGGTGTTTTCTAAGCAAGTGTTTGGCAAGGTTTTGCTGCCCAAGCACTCAAACCCACTACTGCTGTCATCCAAAAGGACATGGATATCCTTCAGTTGTGACATACCTTGGCATTGCCCACACAATGCTGGTTTGTGGAAGACATAATGAAGAGTTATAGGATCATTTTTTAAGAAACACCTGCAAGGCCAGGAAAGGTGCCTCAGGGACAGAGTCCCTGTGTGGATCCATCAAAAGACAATGTGAGGAGGAAGGCTAAATCACTATAGAAATCACAAGATGTTGGAGATGTCAAGGGAATAGACTGCCTGCTTAGAAAATTCCAGGAAATTAATAGATCCAGCCAAAGAGAGAGCATACATGGCAATAAAAACAACATGACCATAGGAACATGGCTATCCAAGCCTATTTGAGCTCATATCCCATCTCCATGTAACCTGGAATCAGGATGATAATCTATAAGCTCCAGTGTTTACACTGCAGAGTGTCGGACTTCTTTTGCCATGATCATTCCTTGCTCCCTGCCACCTCTATTTCTTCTTCTTTTTTTAAATTTTATTAATTTATTCAGATTACAACCCAATTGTTATCCCATCACTTGTATCCTCCCATTTCTTCCTCCCTCCCACTTTCACCCTATTCCCCTCCCCTAGGTCTAAGACCAAGGGAGACCGCCTCCCCCACTGTATGGTCATAGGCTATCAAGTCCCTCAGTTGAAGAATGGATAAAAAACTGGGGCACATTTACACTATGGAGTACTACTCAGCTATTAAAAACAAGGAAATCCCAAAATTTGTGGAGAAATGGATGGGACTAGAAATGATCATAATGAGTGAGTTAACCCAGAAGCAGAAAGACTCACATGGTATATACTCACTTATAGTGGGGCACTAGCCCAAAAGGCATGTCCCATGAAAGTCTTCACTTATGAGGAGATTAGGATAGATGTAAGGACATCCTACTGAGACTCTAGGTAAGAGAAATATAGGAGACAGGAAAATAGAAGGACCCAGAGGGTCCTAGAAACCTACAAGAAACATCATGACGGGTGGATCAGGGCCCCAGGGGGGTCTGCTTAAACTATTGCACTAACCAAGGACAATACAAATAGTAAACACTGAATCCCTACTCTGATCTACCCAATGGGCAGGGCATTCTCCACAGTTATGTGGAGAGTGGAGACTGACTCTGACATGAACTCTGGTGCTCCATATTTGACCACCTCCCCTTGGTGGGGAGGCCTGATGGCACTCAAAGTAAGGCTACTAAGATGAGAATTTATTTCTTCTTTTGGGGATGCTTACCCTGTGCCTCTGCATCCTGAGAATCTATAACAAGTTTCGATTTCCTAGAGGCTTACAAGTTAGAATTTGCCTTGTATCTCAGAGGACACTTTGGGTTTGGACTTTCAAGTAGTATTGGAAATGTTATGACTGGAGATTCTTGAGGAAAGATAGAGTTTGCTCAACATCTTCATGTGTAGAAGAACCATGGTAGCCAGAGATAGAATGCCATTGTATAGATTGATGTACTTTGGTGTCAAGTTGACAAGAGTTGGTTAATCTTTGTTATCAATTTGACTAGATCCAGAATCACCCAGGATATTGATGAGGCACACCTCTTTGTGTGAGAGAAACAGAAAATTTCCAGAAAGAAAGAAAAATGGCTGGTGGAAAACCACCCACTTTGAACATGGTTAGTTGTCCACTTGGAGTAAAAGGTAAGAAAGCGAAAGGTCAGGAGACCTCCAGTATTATTTCTTTATTTTCTGCTCTGCCATGAAGGTAGCTCTTCTCTCTGACCACGTTTTTTTCTGCAATGATATACTTATATCTCTGAAACTGTAAATCTTACATCCCTTATGCTATTTGTCTGAGATGCTCCACCACACTGACGAATACACTCTATAAATGCCCATGTCATTGGGGTATGCTGGAGCCTACTACCCTACCTCACCTCATTAGAACAGAGGATGCTCCTGTTCCTCAGGATATTTCAAATATTGTAGCAACTCCAATCCAAAGACCAGAGTTCAAAGCTTGAGTACCAAAAGAGAAGATACTCTCAGCACATCTTTCTGTAATGTACTTAAGAACTTTATATCAACAGCTAGAGTAAACCAGCCTATTTTGTTTCTTCTCAAGAGCTCTCTAGAATAAATAGCCAACGCCTTAGTGAGATATATGGATGCAGGCAGGATAAGAGTTGCCATTCTGTGCCTACCACTAGTCACAGACAACCCTCCACCCAACATACATGAATCAAACTGACATGCACAGTTAGGTCTGAGCCAAGATGTACAACTCAGGGCTGTAGGAAAAGGGGCCCTCATTTGCCCCTCTTATGCCAATGGTCAACTTCTGATTTATGTTGGTTAAATCTATTTCTGAAACATGGTAGGACTCAGCAAATGCAGCATGAACTAGCACAGTGCAAAGCACACTCTTGCCAGAGGGAACGGAGCCAGTCAGCAAGCCAGAGCAAATGAAACAAGACCCCCTCAGTGGCAGTGACTGTTGCCTAAATATTCTGCTCACTTTGGCAGTTACTGTTGTCATTATTTAGAACTAAGATGGTCTCCTATCAAATGCCAAGACTGGTGAGTAATACCCATGGATCAAAAGTGGGGGAAAATGCCTCTTCTCTCTCTCTCTCTCTCTCTCTCTCTCTCTCTCTCTCTCTCTCTCTCTCTCTCTGACACACATGCACACACACACACACAGTCATGTATAATTTGTCTCAGGCCTTGATGACCTGTTTGGATCTCTATTACAAAGCTGTTACACTTCATAGTGGGCTTAGAACTCCCTTCTTTCCTCCCCCAAACTAGATGAGTATGAAAAGTTTATGTGCAGAAAATCAGGCTTCTTGAGTAGTACAAATGGGTTTTGAAAACAACAGGCTGCCTTGCCTGTATTGTGATGAACACTGAAGCTGGGCGAGAGGTTCTAATCTAGTGCTGAAGAGGCACCCTGGCTTTCAGTGCCAGTCCTTTTGGGTGTGAAGTGCAAGGGAAGGAGACTGTGGTACCGAACGCTCATCAGGCATGAAAATGCATTCAGACTCTTTCACAGTTCTCGCCAGTCTAGCGACTCTTGCTAATGAAGTGGTGTCTGCTTCCATAAGGGTCTCGTTCTCTCTGAGTCAGAGTTCACAGTCCCTCACTTCTAGCTCTTGCCCATAACTCTCACTACCAGATGTGCATTTCCTCCTTAATTACTTATATTTAGAGTTGGTGAACTTCAAGTAGACAAATGCATTATTTAGATGGGAAAAGGAACAGTTCAGTTCTGAACAGCTAATTCCAAATGGAACTCTTGAAACTCCATCTAAACCTATTTCAATTCTCGTCTTTTCCATACCAGTAAAAAGAGCTATCATCTATCTAACTATTTGGTCTGGGCCATCAGCAAAATCTCGGTACCAACTCTACTTCTTTTCTTCCTTTAAATTATTTATTTTAAAAATCTTTTTTTTTTTATTTTAAAAATCTTATCCAGCAGTTAGCCCTACATTTTATTCTAGAAAAATTGACTAATCTAACCCAATAAGATACTTTGTATCTTCTGTTACCCACTGTCCTGTAAGCCTACATGTTACCTTGCATGTATCCCTGGTTTTCTTTCTTAGATTTATAACTCTGCTTATCAGAGGCAGTGTGAGGTTTCTGGTCTGAATTCTATGATGGCAAAGTCTCATGTGAATTTCTACCATCTTCTCTTTCCTCCTCTTCATTTTCATTCTCTTCAACTTTCTCTTCCTAGCAAGAGAAATATTTATCTTTAATGTAATTTAAGGCATACATTTTAAGAATGACTGGAAGAAAATAGATGCTAAAATGAAAATGTACTTGTGTTCCCATATGTATATCTGTATGTGTGTGAATCTACATGTGTGTGTGCTTGTGTCTCTGTATGTATGCATGTATATATGTATGTATGTATGTATGTATGTATGTATGTATGTATGTGTGCTATTCTTAATGCTATCAACTCAGATATTTAATGGAATATATTTCTTTGATTAGTGTTTCATTATCAGGTATTTCCCACTCCATGTTCTTAGTCTTCATGGGCGTTTTACTAATCTGAAATCATTTGAATGTTTATTCCCTGCAGAATATCTTGAGACTTGGATCTTAGTTGAATTCCTCAAATTATTGACATAACTCAAGACAAGAAAAATAAATGACAACATATCATAGAACAGAGATATGGCCTTTGAGTAAGAAGTCACGCTCTCTGGGATGGGAGGAGTCCCTAGTGGAGCATCTCATTTGTTGCAGGCGCATACAGGATAACTTAGCTGGCACATAGGGACAGGTCTGTGCCAGTGAGAAGTGGGGTCTTCCACAGCACAACCTTCATTCAAAGGTTCTTCACTGCTTGCACCCAAACTTTCTGGCAACCACACAGATGAACACTCTTCCTAGCCCATTTCTTCCATTTCTCCTTCTATAGATTTCTGTATTGCAGTCTAATGTCCTTTACTTTTGTCTGTCTTTTTCTTTCCTAATAACACTCTTGTACTGATTAGTTTTATTTTACCCTCTATTCGATATACCCATATTAGGCAGCATTCTATATGAAATGCCTACATTTTCATTAAAATATACATGATTGAGGAACTATTATTTTGTAAAAAAAAAAAAACAAAAAACAAATGAATGTAGGGATTAAAGCATGTCAGTGACTTCCAGGAATTTAGCAGAAAAATGTTAACAAATGTGTATAATGAAACGTGATCAGTAAAGTGATAAAATAGTCTACACATAGTCAGAGACATAGAAGGGAATTGCTGTGAGATAAAATAGCACCCGAGTCACACCATGACATCCTGGAGAGAGAATACATAAGACATATCAATAGGTTGAATGAATGAAAAGGTATCTGTCTTAATGGGTTCAACTTTTACACTGAGGAACATTTATGAGAGTGTCCTACAATTCCATGCACTAGTGGCTTTCAGCAGTAAACATTAATTTTGATACAGTTCTTAAGCCCAAGATTCTGGGGTTGAGGGGTCAGCAGGATTGATACCTTTGGAGGCTATGAGACAAACTCTTTTATACTTCTCAGCTGATTTCCTGGGTCCTGGTGATATTTGGCATCATTTGTTTTGGAGAAATCTTGGCTCTAAACAGTTTCATTTTGAGGAACTAAGGGGTAGAAGACGTGCAACATGCAACTTTGGGGAAAACATAATTGAAACCAGAAAAGGAGGAAATTAAGGCAGAGGAGTGAAATGCCCAGAGTTGCATTTGAGTGAAGTCACTGTAGACTCTTAATTGAAGACAGCTATTTAAGGCACAACTCTCTAGCATTGCCCTTCAGTAGAGTCATCCGAGCAGCTTTCAAACTTTATCCATGTCCGGCTGTCCTTGTACCTGTTACAACTCCATTTCTTGGGCTAGAGAATCAGGCAACCCTGTTTGGTAAAAATGATTCAGTGCATGTGATTTATAGCTGTGTTAGCACCCAGCTGTGAAAAGATAACGTTTGCAGCCCAACTTGGAGGCTTATTTTATTCGTTTAAGGATTGAGAGAGTAAGGTTGGGGCTGGAGAGATAACTCTGCATTTAAGAAGAAAGGAAGGAAGAAGAGAGAACTCTGTATTTCAGGATCTGATACAACCCTCAGCTGTTGCTGTAGCACCATGTCTGCCTGTCTCCTGCCATTTTCCCCACCATGATGGTTATAAACTCTCTGTATGCAAGCCCCTAGTTAAGTGCTTTCTTTTCTTAGTCTTGAACATGGTTTCTCTTCACAGCAATAGAACAGTAACTAAGATGCACACAGACGTGCCATACAAACACAAACAGAAACGCATAGCACACCCACATATACAGCTACGTGCAGATGCACAAACACACACATAATAATCAAGCATGTACATATGCACATACATTCGCACAACCAGCAGATGATCACCTGACCACACTACAAACATCTGTAGGCCCAGGTGCAATGCATATTAGAAGGGACAGATGTTTGTGAGTGGTCATTCTACGAATCCTACATATCTGTAGCAAGTGAGGATTTCATCTTTTAAAGGCCGTGCTTTCATTTTAACCACAGCCAAAAAGGAGAGAGACTGAAAACAGCTGGAACGTGTGTCTATTTTCACCTCCGCCATCTGGAACTTTGTTTTTGGATATCACACACATTTTCCAAACAAGCCTCCGCTGAACAAGATGACGAATGTGGGAAAGACATGCGATACATGTATGGCTTTCTGTTTGTTTGAAGAAACTTATAGACTGACTGCAAAGTATTGTGTGTTTTCAAATACAAAACCAAGCATTTGAAGAGCACGAATATAGCTGGACTTTGAAGCGTGATGGGAGATTTATTTTACATTTTGAATCGGGGCTGGGTTGTTACAATGCCAGCTCTTTAATCAGTTGACCTTATTTATCTGGCAAGCAAAAATGAAAACTGAGAAATCGCTAGAACACTTAGACAACCCAATTTTGTCATGTTAGTTGAAGTTTCTGTCAGCACTTCACCAACAGAGTGCCCCTCCCCTGTACATTTCCCCACTGAAGCTACTGTCAGGAGAGGCTTGGGTCAAGTCTCCATCGTTGCTTGCCCTTTCTCACACTTCCACTGTAGCAGGATGCTCTTGTACCAAAGCATCCCAGACAATATTATGTTGGTCTATCAAGACTGCTGTCATAACATTATCCCCATTACATATCACGTTCCAAATCCTTGACACTCACTGTACAGATTCCCTGCGCACTGTGTTCTGGGAACTAAGCCTAGAGTCTTGCAGTTATCAAGCAGGCACTTTGCACCTGAACAACATCCCCCAGTGCCTCTCCTCACTTTCCAACAGCGGTTGAGAGCTCTGGCATTAAAACCCATCTTTGACCCCATCCCTACTTTTCTGAATTGCGAAGGTAATTTGAATACTCTTGCCATTCTCAGCTAACTAATGAGCTGGTGAAACTGGAAGTTGATAATGCCAAAGAGCATTGATGAATAGTAGGGAGATACAGGTAGAAATGGGGGAAACAAAATGAATAAACTTTGTGACAAGTTGACTGGAAAAGAAAAAAAAGCGAAGACGCACGCTAGCTGCCTTAGACTGCTGGGTAGATTAGCCAACAGAGAGTCCAAGCAAGACTTGGAGAATGAGAAGGAGTCTATTACTTATAATGTTGTGTGTGTGTCATCATGGTGAAGTTATTTGTTCCACTGTAGCTGTGAACTACAGAAACAGTGGGATGAAAAAAAGATGAAAGCTCCAGTGGCATTAAAGAACTGTGCTGGCAACATTTCTCCAACATATGATCACTGAATATAAATCCATTCCATTATAATGGACAGAGCCTGAGAGTATGACACATTAAAGATCTTTAATTGTGCTAGATAACACAGCAATTAAATTAAAGTGCATTCCATAAAAACGACAGAAAAGGCACTGAGCAAGAGTTCAAATAAAAATCTTGATATCATTTACCTTGAACTTTTGGCTCAATATGAGACAATTCAGAATTTACTGCCAACTTGATCTCAGCAGCTGTTTTCACAAAGACTAGAGACTTGGATCTGGGACTCATGGTTAAGTGATGTTTATTAGACGGGGGAGTGTGGGGGCTGGGAGAGGTCACGGCTACTCTTTGGTTCTAAGTTGAGAGAAGTCCGTTTATTTTGTGAGCCAGCACATGTCTCTCGTGAGCACACGTGAGGAAGGTTAGATTCACCTGCCTAACCGGCTAGATTACGCCAGAGCAGCTGAGCACTTGACAGATGGAGTCAGACTGCCCTCAAATTCCTATAAGTAAAGCTATTTCTCACAGTTCTGGACCATATCCTCTCAACAGAAAACAATCTGACAACAATTATGGGTTGCTAGTGCACAGTGAGAAGTCAAGTACCAAAGCCAACAGTCGCCAGGTTTTTCTTTGTGTTTTACCCACATGGTCCATATTCTTCATTAGGCAATTCTTCATCTGTCTAAATAACCGCCTGTTGACAGTTTATAAAACTTAACTATTCTCTTAGCCCAGGCAAGGTTGTGTAGGCTCTGGTCATTATAATAAAATGGAGATTGTGTATTTTATTTTTATAAATGCTAATTAAATTAAGCAACAAAAACTGTAATGAAATCCAAGATTGTTTATTAGAACAGAGCCTCCTTTTACCACTGTAGCAGTAAAGGACATCAAATCCCCATTTGTTTTTTGGGTTTTTCTGTTTGTTTGTTTTTCTGGAAATTTTTCATTAAATATTTCTGACAGCTTTGACATTGGCACTATGTGGGGAAATTGCAGATGCTTTCTCACAGAGACATGAAACGAGTTGAATTGTTGTTTAACAGAAGAACCCACTAGAAGCTGTTATTATTTCATAAAATGTGTGTTTTTTAATTTGTACTTATTTTATTCTTAGTTATCCTGAAGGCTGTTTCACATTGATTGGTCAGCTGCTTGTTTTTCCATCTTGTGATTTCTGTTCTCCTCCCTCCTGGTAACATGGGGGACATTTTATTTTCTCACAGATTTAGCAGCTTTTTAATGGATTAATGAAATTGGTTACCTCTTTTACTCTAAAAGATACTATGTACTTACTGAAAACTTAAAGATTTAATACATGAGTGGTGCAAAGAATATTTCTAAAATTAGGAAGAAATAATCCTTATACTCAGAATTCCAGAATTGTATGTATAGTGTTTTTGTTTTGTTTTTTTGTTTGTTTTGTTTGTTTGTTTGTTTGTTTTTTGCGGAGAATGAGATTGTGCTACTTATATAGCTTAGGGTTGCCTGTTTCGTGTGGATAAATCCTTTTCACATTTCAGCAGTGAGCATCCTTGTTTGAAAATATCATGGAAACCTTTCTGAAGTTTAAAATATGCCCCAACACATTCTTAAAATTCAGATGTGAGTGTGTGCTGGGGTGAATGATGGGTATGATGGAGGTGTGGATGGGTTATTTATTATTATGTAAATAAGTCTGTGCTTATGCAAACTAAGATGGTTATGGTGTCACTAGATGAGAAACACTTATGATCGAAACGATATACGTTATATGACTATATATATTTATATAATATTACACACATACACACATTGTGTTGTTCTGTTTTTCATTTTTCATTTTTTACACATTTGTGGTTTTAAATACATATTTGAATTGTCTCCAACCTGCATATAGCATCAAAGTTATTTTTCACTAGTTTTCTCTCAACAAATTTGAGCATTTACAACACTCTAGAGATACTCTTCAAAACTTACGTCTTTCCCAACTAAAAACACTTCCAGTTGCCTTCGAAGGCATTGTGTAAACTTCTTACCTAGACTCAACCAGTAGGAGGGCTATACTTAGAAATGGGTAGGATGAAGAGAGGGTCCACAGGCAATAAATACACAAGCATGGCTGCAGACGCTACAATGTTTTGGTGAGTGTCCTGGCTAATTTTGCTTTAACGTAACACTAGCTAGAGTCATCAGAGAAGAGGGCACCTCAATTAAGAAAATGCTTTTATAAGATCAGGCTGCAAGCGAACCTGTGTGCATGTTCTTAATTAGTGGATGACGAGGGAGGGCCCAGCCTATTGTGCGTGTTTCCATCCCTGGGCAAGTGGTCCTGGGTTCTGTAAGAAAGCAGGCTGAGCAAGCCAGGAGGATCAAGCCAGTAAGCAGCATCTCTTCATGGCTTCTGTTTCAGCTCCTGTCTTCAGGTTCCTGCCCTGTTTGAGTGTCCGTCCTGACTTCTTTCGATGATGGACAGTGATGGAAATGTAATCCAAATAAAACCTTTCCTCTCTACTTGTTTTAGTCATGGTGTTTTGTCATAGCAATAGAAACTAATACAAGTTTGTACCAAGGAGAAGAGTATTGCTGTGATAGACTGGACCACGTTATTTTAGGGAGGATTGTGGAAGGACCTTGAACTTTGTACAAGACAAGCCATTGAGTGTTTGGAGTTTGGTAAGCTATGCTGCAGGAGCTTGGAAGATCAGAATGAAGGCAAATCAGGAGGTGGGGGCCTGGTTTGTGATGTTCTAGAGGGAAGTTTAAAGGTTCTCTCAGGGCCGTTTGTTATTTTGAATCAAGATGCTATGGTTCCATTAGCAGGGACTGAAGGTACAGCTTTTTTTCACAAGAGACTAGACCTCCTAAAGGAAACCTTTGCATTGCTGGGACAGTCGATGCTGGCCAGCTGGATGTGAGAAATTAGCAATGCCTAACATGAAACCAGCATCACTGAGGTGAAACCTTCTGGAAAGTGTTTCCTTGGGGTCAGCACAGAGAAACTGTGCTCCACATGGGGCCTAGCTTGTACATCCTCCTGGCAGTTGAGCATGGCATTGTAAGAGTCACCCAGGTGACACTGATTTTGAAGATAGGAAGGGGCCAGGGAGATCAGCTGAGGCTTGGCCCTGAGAGAGGCCATTAGTGAAGACTCAGCCTCTAGTTGAAGAACTGGGATTAAAGGGGTCATGCAGAAAAGTTGAGACTTGGCACCATGAAAAAGGTTCCGAAGAGGTTATTGGTGATGTAGCCCAGTTACAGCACAAGATCTCAGCATTTGGGAGATGCCAGTACCATGGGATGACCAAAAACAGCAGCAGGAGTGGAATGGACCTAGGCAGAGCTTAGAAAACAAGCTGTGTGTGCTGCAGAGGTGGGGCTGGAAAAGTGACTCAAAACCATTAGAGGAGCCCACAAAATTGTGAGCGAATCCCAGACATTAGACATTAGAATGTCTACAGTGCTGGATGGAGTTGGCTTTGCTTTGTTCAGATTATGATGTGTCCTGGTTCTTCCCTCTTGAATTAAGAAAGTAATTAATTTATTTTTTATTTTACTGAAGCACAGTCGAGGGATAGAGAGAGAGAGAGAGAGAGAGAGAGAGAGAGAGAGAGAGAGAGAGAGAGAGAGAGAGACAGACAGACAGACAGACAGACAGACAGACAGACAGACACAGAGACAGACAGACACAGAGACAGACAGACAGACAGACAGACAGAGACAGAGACAGAGAGAGAAAGAGAGACAGAGACAGAGACAGAGAGAAGAGATTGAGATTTTGGAGTTTTACATAGAATTTGAATTTTAAAAGATAAAGGATATTTTAAAGGATACTTTAAATATCATGTTTGAAGAAGAAAGAAGAAGAAGAAAAAAATAAAGGAGGAGGAGGATGGAGAAGCTTGATGACACACACGCAATTTCTGCACCCAGGATGCTGAGGCGCAAGGTCTACTCTAAGACTTTCCTGATGAAGGCAGGGAACACAGCTTCCTGATGGAGTGCTATTCTTTACTACACAGTAAGGCCAGTCTGGAATACATGAGACTCTGTCTCAAATAAATAATAAAATATATAAATACTTCAAATCTAAAAAGAAAAATGTTTTGAGTTTGTAAGGCTGTGGGGATTTTTAAGTTAGTAAAATGTTCTATATTGTGATGTTTTTATTAACGTGTAATCTTGGGGATATTCAAGGAAGGAAAAGCTGTAGCTTAATAAGGATGTGTTTGTGTGTCAAGTTGACAGAAACCAGCTGTGCTGGCTAGTTTTATGTCAATGTGACACAAGCTAGAGTCTGAGAGGAGGGAACCTCAGTTAAGAAAATGGCTGCAAAAGATCAGGCTGCAGGCAAGCCTGTGATAATTTTCTTAATTAGTGATTGATTGGAGAGGGCCCAGCTTCGTGGGGTCATTGTCATCCCTGGGCAGATGGTCTTGGCTTCTATAGGAAAACAGGCCGAGTCAGCCATGGGGAGCAAGTCAGTAAGAAGCACCCTTCCGTGGCTTCTGTATCAATCCCCGTTTCCTGGTTTCTGCTCTGTTTGAGTTTCTTTCCTGATTTATTTAAAGGATGAACAGAGATATAGACGTGTAAAACAAATAAATCCTTTCTTTCTAGCTTGCTTTTTGGTCATGGTGTTTCATCACAGCAGTAGATATAGAAGTGAGGGGCTCAGGTTTTGAGAGAAAGACACTGGAAAAATGCTTGTGATATTACAGTCCATGTGACCCCTAAGTAAAGATCTGATGTTGAAAGTTTATTCAAAGTGTGAAGGAAAATCTTGATATGAGATTGAAAAAGATAGAATCAGTATTGTCTATGTCCTTAAAAAAGGTCACTGTTCTTGCTGATTGCAAGGAAGGATACTGGGAGGCTTCCCTAGCATCTAACCTAGAGGTGGTGTCTTGGATTTCACTGGTGATAGTGGTTAGATAAATATGAATAATATGGGATATACTTAGAGATTTATCTGACAGAATTTATGTATATAAATATCTATGAACACAGGCACACACAACATAAAATTGGAGATAAAGTGTCTTCACAATTATATATATATATATACATATATATATATACATATATATATACACACACACATACAGTATATATGTGTATATGTAAATTTCTTTCTATGTCTGGCTTATATACATATATATGTATATGTATATACATACATGTATATTGTGTGTATATATATGTATATGTAGTTATGTATGTATATAAGCCAGCCATAGAAAGATATCTAGGGCCCTGTTTGATATTGTTAACTTCCGTGTGTCTTTTCACTATATGTGTGAACATGTAAAATCTACAATTGGTTATAAGCAGATGGAATACTGAGAGCTCATATTAGGACTGAGTTCACTGATTTGTAGCTCTTAAGACCTTGGAACTGGGTGAGACACCCACCCCCGACCCAGGGGGACACATGTAAGAGAAAGTCCAAGGAATGGTCACTGGTCAATCTAAATTGAGATTGAGAATTCAAACAGAAAAATGGGACAAACAAGTATGTGTCATATGTATTGAGTAAAGGTCTTGCATTCACTATGATTAAGTAAGTTTGTCTCTTAGGAATTTTCATTCATCTCGTCTACCTTTATTATTTTTATCCACCAACATATTAATGATTTTTATTAAACTGTCAGAATAATTTGTTATTCTACAGCATGGCTTCATTCTATAGCACTTGAATTGCTTTCCAACTTTTCTTTAATATTTTTTCCATGATATTTTTATTTTTTTTTTCAGTTTTTTCTAAGCCTACTGATGTTTTAATGTACTTTATAAATGATCACTATTTTGTTATGCATGTTCCAGAGCAATTGGAATGTAGTTATTATTAAGAAGTGCCATAACTAATTTTTATTTATTTTAATGGAAAGGTTTAAGAGAGGGTGTCCCTAAATACTTAGATGCTTTCATTGTTTTATCAATAAATCAAACCTGGGAGGTATCAGAGAGTTTGTTTCAAGTGATCCAGGACTATATGATAACCAGTAGTCTGTGCATAAGATACGTTCAGTCTTTCTGGGTGCGTGGTAGAATTGCAATTTTGCTGCCCTAAAGCGGAATTAAATCATCTGGTTTGCATTAACCAGTAAGAAGGTGCAGGGAAGTTTATCAGTTCTATGTGGGATTTTTCAGCTGCTGGCTCACCGCACACAACTTTGACTTAGCAACATGACATTTTTAGAGAGCTCAGGTGCCACTATGAAAGTGAGCAACAAAAAAGCTTTTGGCTAAAGATACAAACCTCAGTACTTTTCGCTTGTTTGACTTAAGGTGCTGCTTACCGTAGAGAAGTGGTCCTCAGCCTTCCTAACCATGTTCTGGTGACCCCTAACTATAAAATTGTTTTTGTTGCTACTTCATAACAATAGTTACGCTACTATTATGAATTGTACTGTAAATGCCCGATATGCAGGATATCTGTATGTGGCCCCTGTAAAGGCATCTTTGACCCACAATGAGGCTGTAACCCCCAGGTTAAGAACTGCTGCTCTAAGTGTGTTGATGTGGACAGACCTTGCTGTATTACTCTTAATTAGACTTCCTAACTGACAAAGTAGTTAGAAAAATTAAATCTGAAGATTCCTCACTGAGGACAAAGGATGCCCTTCATGTGAGTGCTGTCATAATTGTGTGGGTGTAAACTGGGATAAAGTTGGAATATCATGGCGAAGACTGAAAAATTGAGAGAAAATCTCATTGTGAAGACAATCTCAATATATAATGACAATAAAATCTGAATAGAAGTAAACAGGGAAATCATATTGAATACAACCCGACTGAAACAACAACAGAAAACCCCAGTAAACTGTGGATTACAGTGAGCTGTGGCTTTTGCCTAGAGCAGTTTAATCCTCTCAGCAGGCTCACTAGCAGGGCATTCAGTTTAGAGGCATCTTCAGTAACTGGTACTTCCAAGGCCATTACTTTGAATTTTATTTTATTTTATTTTTAAAATATATTTTATTAATATATTCATATTACATCTCAATTGTTATCTCATCCCTTGTATCATCCCATTCCTCTCTCCCTCCCATTTTCCCCTCACTCCCCTCCCCTATGACTGTGATTGAGGGGTACCTCTTCCCCCTGTATATGCTTATAGGGTATCAAGTCTCTTCTTGGTAGCCTGCTCTCCTTCCTCTGAGTGCCACCAGGCCTCCTCATCCAGGGGACGTGGTCAAATGTGGGGCACCAGAGTTCATGTGAAAGTCAGACCGCACTCTCCACTCAATTGAGGAGAATGTCCTGTCCATTGGCTAGATCTGGGTAGGGGTTCAAAGTTTACTGCACATATTGTCGTTGGCTGGTGCCATAGTTTGTGCAGGACCCCTGGGCCCAGATCTGCCTGTCATAATGTTCTTCTTGTAGGTTTCTAGGACCCTCTGGATCCTTCTATTTCCCTATTCTCCCACCTAGCTTCTGACATCTCGTCATCACCACACTTCCTCGTTTTCACCTTGTTATCCTCTCCTTTCCTCCCCCCCCCCCCATACTCTGCTTTGCTTCCGTTCTTCAGTTTTCTGCACAGATCTTCCCTCGTGTCCCTTCTGCCCATCACATTTCCTTCCCTTCTAGACCCACTGGCTTTATGTCTCTCCTTACTGGTGTTTCAAGTCAGTCTTGCAAGAACCTTCAAAATACACTACTGTAACAAACATGGGGGTTATTTCAAAGGGGTTTCAAGAAACTTAGATTCCATCCTTTGATTTTAAGTTGCTTTCCTTCTGAAATTTTGTGCAAAACCATTTTATCATTCGTTTCCAAGAGTATTGGCTGACGTGGAAGTTCCTGTCACGTCTGACTATTCATTGAGTTGACTCAATCCTTAATCCCTAATTTATTGTAGATTTGTTTAATCCCAGCACTTGGGAGGCAGATGCAGGTGGATCACTGTGAGTTTAAGGCCAGCCTGGTCTACAAAGTGAGTCCAGGACAGTCAAGGCTAACAAAGAGAGACCTTGTCTCAAAAAAACAAAATAAAAAACAAAAAAATCTTTTCTCCCCCCCCCCCTCTCTCTCTCTGTGTGTGTGTGTGTGTGTGTGTACATGTACCATGATATGGGTATGATCAGAGAACAACTTGTGACATTGGCTTCTCCATTTCCCTCACTTGCGTTCCAGAATCAAACCCAGGTGGTCAGGCTTGTGAAAGTGTCCTCTTGCTACTGAGTCCTCTTAGTAGCCCTGTTGTGAAATTTTACATATTCCAAACAGCCCCTTCAAATTTGGAGATAATGTGTTGCTTGGACCTCAGATACTGCCTTTTTAAAAAGATCTGTAACATCTACATGAATGATTTACCAGTGCGTAGGAGGCTGTGTTCATTATTGTTCAGTCACAATCATAAGCAATAAGGTCACCAAGAAAAGAACAGATGATCCCAGCCTCTCCCAAACAAAGGCACATTTTAGAAACTTATTTTTTTTTCTTAGTAAAATCACAAGGATGTTCTTTTTGAAAAACAGCAGCGTTGTGGATGTCAGGTGACACTCTCTTGAAAGTTCAGTTAGAACATCCATTTCATGAACGTATACTCATCATTATTTCCTCATCAGCGACTATAGCATTTCTATAGTATGAAAAAATTATGTAAGCATATAGAAACAACAGCTTCTAAGATGCATTTTGGCTCAGAATTTTGGATAAGAAGAAATTGCCACCACAAATACTCTATTCTTGTCATTTTGAATGGATGGATCATAAATGAGATGGTTATCAAATTAATGTTAAAATCTATCTTTCATGCCAAAAGCTTGGAATATTTTTACAAACATTAAAGAAACACATACAGGAAAAAAAGTAAGATGCGTACACTGAACTGGTCGAACAGCTTTGCTGTTGACTTACAGAAATCTAGGTCAGAGATACACTGGTAACCAGTGGCGATACATATTCAAACAGAAACATATCCTCAAAGAGAAATCACTAATTGTGAAATTATGTATCGCAATACAGTGCCAAAACCTGCCTGTGATTTACTGCATTGCAGTATCTTAAAAAAAATCTCTGAATAGAACAGCACAGTAGGAATTTTTGTTTGTTAGTTTAGACTCACACATGTTAAGTCAACTTAAAGAATATGTTTACAATAGGTAATGAAGGAAATCGATGAGCACATTAGCAGATTGAAATCCTTATTTCTAAATATATCCAGAAATGAAAAACAAAATAAAGATGAGAGTCTTTCTTAACACATACAATCTCCAAGTGTTGCAGTTTTCCTTCCAGTATCTTCTGTAGGGCTGGAATTTTGGCTAGCTACTGTTTAAACTTGGTTTTGTCCTGGGATATCTTGTTTTTGCCATCTAACTTTGTGTCTAGTTCCTTTAGACACTCACCCAATCACCCTTTCCTTACTGATTTTGCTTGAGACCTTTTCATCATAATAAGCATGCATATGACTATGCATATAAAAACATGTAATCTCAACATTTATACATACTTTTGTCCTCTAAATTTTTATGAAAAGCTGAATAACTCCCTGGACTAAGTGTCTTTAATATATGTGCAATTACTGATCTACTTTGGATTTTATGTCCAAAGTGAAATAACAATGATAAAAATGACATAAGATGAATACTAAGCACGTCTCAATGTTATCTCATGTTCCTCTAACTCTCGGGGGTTGGGTGGGGGTTGTGTCCAGTCCAAAAAGTTATTCTTTTGTATAGAAGAGAAAGCTGCACCCCTCAAAAGTATCCTAGTAGTTTAGTATTATTTTGTCTTCTTAAATTGGTAGAGAGATGATGGTTGAGTAGAGTTGAGGAAAAGAAAGGAGACCACCATTGGCCTAATTCTTAAGGGCTCATGTTTATCCCCACCCAACTGTCAAGGGGCTTTTGTTCCTGTTCCAGTTCTGCCCATCCCTCCTGGTTCACAGTCCCAGCGGCCATGGTAAAGGTAGCTAATGCTGTTGAGGTCAAGATACCACTAACCCTTTGGAAGGCTAGTGGAGCAGCTGAGGTTTTGGGGTTCTTATGTCTGAACGAGAACATGTGAGCTTAAAGAGGAGACAGAAATATTGTGAGCAGGTGTTAGTTTACAGTCATGAGCCTTGTCCTGCAGTGTTAAGTGACCGCAGTGTTTGGATCACAAGACGCTTTCTGGACTGAACTTACAAGCCTTGTCTTGTAGGCACACAGTTTCTCTTTTTCCAATGTTAAACTTGTCTGTAACAATGGCACTGTTGTATCATCTTGCTCTCTGTGTCTTCCATGAAGGGAAAGGAAAATCTGGAGTGCACACGTATCTTAATGTGTTCCTTTGAACTTCCACTGGCTGTTTATTTATGGTTATACTGCTTGTAGTATTGTAAACAATAGTTCTCAAATTATCAATGTAATTTTAACATTCTAATAAAGATCACAGGCATTTAATTTAGAAAGAAAATGAATGATGGCTATATTTGTAGCCCATAGCTCAAGTATTTATTATAGTTGATATTAAACAACTGGAAGCAGAATGATATAACAAGACAGTGTCATCAGAAGAAATTCCCTATGTAATTCCTTCCACTTATCCTGTAAACCATCCAGCCTTTGTTCAGACACTTGGTTTTGGCCATTTGAGTGATTTGGAGCAACATGTGAAAAGCAGGTCTGAGCCACCACTGCAAATTTGGGGCTGTAGTTCTCAGCATAATGCCAACATTGCATGTCTTATACTTTTAAATCATATTAAAATAAACAGGGTAAGACGTTGAATGTAGCAGTATTTTACATGTGTATGGACACATGCATACATAATGAACAATGAGTGTTTGCACAGAACTTCAGGTTGCACAAATAGATAAGGCACTAACCAGGCAACAACACCAGGTAACGTGATAGATGGGGTGTGTAATGGAGCAATTATTTTTTTGTTTTTAATTAAAATTTAGCATCTCATTCTTGTTCTGGTGCTCACTTAAAATCCAATTCCTAATTCCATGAAAGCAAGTTTAAAAAAAACCTATAGACACATTCTGATCTATTTTTTAAAATTGATGCATGAGAAGTTTGAAATTGCATTATATAAAAGATGCAGGAGACAGCTAAATTTTGTTACTTTGATGTGGTATGTAAGCATGTATGCATTATTAAAAATTAAGAGTTTTACACAGAGAAAATAAGGTACTAAGAGGTAATTGTTAATTTACTCTGAGCTTAATGATCTTCCTTCTTTCTAAATAAATCTCTAGGTAATTTCTTATACAATAGAAATGTTTAGTTATCTAGGGTATATTTAATTATTAGTTCATATTTTGTGTTTAATTAGAATTATTAAAATGTGAAATATAAAGTAACTCAGAATTATTTAAAAGTGTTTGTGATCATAATTTCATTCCACTCATTCTTGAGACTATAGAAGAGCAGCCTGGATGGTCAGTGTGCAAGTCAGAGACTGTGGCCATCACAGCCCAGTGTGGAGTAGGTTGAGCTGAGGACGCGTCACCGACCCCACCCATCTCTATAGGGACCACTTAGACCAAAGTTCAGGCTTTGGACAGTTAGCCAAGCCAGAAAATATTTCCTTTGAAGAGTTTCCTGCAAAAATAAGCTCCAGGAGTGACTGATAAATGATTTCCAATGTTCCTTTGGAGGAACCTACTAGTTTAGTCATCTGGAATGTTTGGGAACTCTGAAAACATAATGTATGATGTATTAGAATAAACTATCAGAAGTTCTAGAAGTCATTCGTCCAGATGACTATAAACCAGCCTTTAGAGACATTCACAAAAAGTGAACAAATTGAAATAAAAAAAAAAAGAAGAAGCTAGACAAGGAATTCCTAGTGAGAACTAAGACTTAAAGCTACTAAAATTTCTCAATAGGCTCCACAGTCAACATTCTGTCAAGGCATTTTTCTTTCTCCCCAACCCCCACCCTTTCTTCTTTTTCTTTTAACACTACAGGTTCTTTGCATGTATATTATGGATTCTGGTTTTGTGTTTTTTATGGTATTCCTGTATGTGCAAACATGTGTGTTTCTGCATCTGTGTGTGGTTTTTATGCCTTTACTTTAGTTTTTTTCTTCTTCTGTGTTTGTTTGGTTTGTCCTTTCCTGGTTGGTCTGTTTTTGTTTTGCCTTATTTTATGGATGCTTGTTTGTTTTCTAACAAAAGGCAGAAAGTGTGTATTCTGATGATGGGGAAAAGAGGAAGATCTAGGGAAACCATAATCAGAACATAAGTGTATGAAAAACATCTATTTTCAATAGAGGAGGTAAAACAGGTGTTGAAGGCTGGCGAGGCGGCTGTGTGTAGTAACAAGCGTTTGTTACTAAGTCTCACAACCTGAGTTCAATTCCTGGAACCTATCATAAAAAGAAAGAACCAGCTCAGACAAATTGCCCTCTGACCTCTACGTGTGCATTACAACATATGTGTATAGCACCTCCCCACAAAATAAATATACAAATACAATGTAATAAAATGTATATTAATTTCTCCCAGACATATAAGGTAAAAGTAAGCGAATCTTTCATGAAGCCATAAAACTTCATCTAATACAGTTGTAGGTGTAGTTGTATCCACCAGTGCCAATAAAATGCCTCATCATGTTGTGGCTTTAATAACAGTATTTCTTACTGGCTTTTATACTCTAGTCCTTATCTTCCACCTTTGAGCCTAAGTTCCCATTTAGAAAAATTATGATTTAAAATATTCCGTGCACTTGATTTCTGAGATAATAGTACTTAAACAGTACAGGAAAGAATAGGTTTTACAGAGATGCTAGGGTTTTTAATATACAAGTCACCTTTGCCATATTGATATATCTCAGGCTGATAGGATTTCCCAGACTGATTGTCTTCCTGAAAATACTGTTGTCATCCTTAATGTTCTTTATAAAAAAGCAGATGTTATTATAGTCATCACAATTATATGACCTTTGGATGTTAGTCAAACAGCAGAGAAACAAGAAAAGGGGGATAGAAGAATGTGACTGAAGTGTGCACTTTCTAGGAATCGGACACACTTAATTTTTTACCATATATAATTTCAATTTCCAGAAAACAGTTATGTGTTAGAGATGAAAATAATACCATTTGGTGATTGCACTTGCCAACCAAGAAGTAACATTTATTTTGTTTTATTTATTTTTTCTCTACATGGCTTCAACGAACCCATTATTTTTCTGACTAAATTGTGTTTTAGTTAAAATTAAAGCACACTGTCTGTTGACATCACATGCCACATCCTCATGGCAGAAGAGGAAGCCCGTGCAAAGTGCATAGTCAAAATGACAATCTGAAGCCGGGGAGTAGTGGTGCACACCTTTGATCCCAGCACTCAGGGAGGTAGAGGCAAGCAGATCTCTGTGAGTTTGAGGCCAGCCTGGTCAAAGTGAGTCCAGAACGGCCAAACCCTGTCTCCAAAACCAAACCAAACCAAACAAAACAGCAAAAATCAAAAACAAACAAACAAAAACCTGAGTTCAAACAGTTCAAGCTCTGAACATCAATTTACACAAAGATAAAGAAACCAGAGGAACATGTTAAATTTTACCACCAATACTCCAATCAGCAACCTGTAGGCACGAAACTTATAAGACAGACCTTGCTTTTATTTTTTCCACCCAAAAAAGTGCAAGGGAAAAAAATTAAAAGACTTGAAAATTGAAAGACTCATCAAATGGGGCTCATGAGGTGACTGTGGGAACTCATTTCTGATTCTGATTTTTAACAAATGTTTAAAAACATTTAGAGATGAATGGCTAAATGAAATAAAGGGAGAGTATGTGTGACCCGTTCTGTGTTTCGGTAAACCCCAGGCCAGCCATTTGTCAAACTACAGTGTTTTAAGGTGCAGCCGAATTGCCAGAGAGGCATGCTAAAATATCCATTATTGAAGTGCCCTGGTATCTGGAATTCCTTCCAAACATGCAAACCAGGGCAAGTTGAATGGGCTGATGATGGGAAAAGGCAGCTTTTTCTCAGTTGATTGTATTGCTGTTAGGTGCCAGAACTCTCTTAAAACTATGTTCTTCAAAGTTAGTCCAGGACAGCCAAGGCTACACAGAGAAACCTTGTCTTGAAAACAAACAAACAAACAACAACAACAACAACAACAAAAAAACTATGTTCTTCATGCTTGCATATGTCTAAAAATTCATATATCTTTTAGAATTTAGAGCAAGATATATTTCCAAGTCACGTAACAAAAATAATTTTGGGGTGGGGTTTGTAGCTTATCATTTAATGAAAGTGTTAAAGGGCAGATGTTAGATTTTCTATTTTAAGAAAATTAGTTCATAGAAAATCTTCCACTGATATGTTTTCAGTTTGTCACATCAGGCCATCCTCCATAGATAATTCCATTGTTTGTAATGCTAGGCCAAAGAATTAAGCATACCAGAAAATAAGATTTCTTAAGACATTTGAAGGCACATTGGATAGTACACTGGGTAACACATTTTTCAATGTAGCAAAAACAAAATAAAACAAACAAACAAAACCCAATCCCACATTCATTTAATTAAGGACAATAAATGTGTTAAATTGTTCATATGTACATTTTTGGTAAAATTCAAAAGCATATTTTCTGACAAAAATAAAAAACATGCTAAATAGTATTTGTAGCTCTGTATTCCCTGCACCAAGGGAAATACTATTCTTGTTTTTCTTGATGGTGAATTAGACTGAGCTTTATTATCCTTATTTCTGTGGAAGAATTCATTTATTTAGTGAAACTTGGCAGCATTCATTGATTCAGTTGATGATACCAAGCAACATTTAATTATTCACTTAGTGATACTAGGTAACATTCCCTCATTCATCCATTCATGTTAGGCACCAATCTTTTTCCATTAGGAATATTATATAGCTATGACATATTGCTGATTATGTGAACATCTTCACTCATGGCAAGCTTTTGGAATATTAAAGTAGCAATTCATATACAAGGTTTACTGCTTTGGGTAGTTTGATTAATGATTATCATGAACTTTGTACTTTGATATTTCATTTAAACTTTTCTATAGGATATAGAAATAGAGGAAAAGTTTGCATCAAGATAATAACAACTAGGGTACTGGCTTAATTTGTACTAAAGATCACATTTTGTACACTCAGATTGTTAAACACGCTAATTAGTAAAACTCGCTGTTTGTATTTTAACACTTTGTTTAGAATTTCCTACAGGATATGGAAACAAAAGAGAGGTAGATGAAGAGCAGAGATGGAACACCGTAAAGATTAACTTGCCGTAGCGTTGTCTTCCTGGCTAGCCCTAGTAGATAAGGAATTCACCCTACATAAAGGAAGACAGAGCAAATTCTAATTAATTATTCTGAAGGGTCCTTGCTCTCTTCATCAAATTGACAATTTAAATCTCCGTAGTATAAATGCTCAAGACCTTTGCCCTGTTTGAGAGAACAGCTAACCAAGTAAATGCAAGTGATTTTAAATTGAGGTCTGTGCAATTACTTTAGGGAAGGAAAAATTAGCTTATCCATTAGTGGTATAGGTTAGTGTAAGGAAAGGCATGCTGTCTGTTCATTCAATTAGCAGCAGCCTCCAAGGCAACCAGTCGTTTCATTCGTATTCTTGATTGAGTAGGTCTGAGTTTTAAGAAAGCTAACCTTGGTAATGTATGTCTCTGAAATTCTGTAAGTCTGTGGGGGTACTGCTTAGCTGTTAGAGGAAGCAAATGATTAACTCAATAAAGATGAGCAAATTCTATGAGAAGGTTATGACAAGAGGAATAACATAAAATGACTTTTCTAGATCTATGTAATTGCTTGCACATATAAAGTTTACTTGAAAATAGAATGAGTTTTACAATGTCCAGAGTCAAATTCTCTAATAAGATAATAGCTATGGAAACAGCACAAAATCCAAATGTCATCACTAATTTAAATCAAACATTTTCACAGTAAACTACACAGCAGATATCATATTGTCAGATTATTTACGAAAGAGCATCATGCCATTGCAATTTTTAACATGTCCTGTTTCCACATAAAAGCATTACACATTTTAGATAAATATAATTTCAGCCAATGTCAGACAGTGACACTGAATATATCAGTTGTATATATGCATATCTGTATTTGTACACATCTGTCTTCCTGCTTGAAGAACTTATTTTCATGAGTCAAATATTCTGACCAGAATTTTAGAAATAATATCAACATGTAAACCTTCCACTTGGTAATCTGCTGTGTATGCTATTAAATTTAAAATGAGCAAGAGGAAAATTTACCTGTTTGATCTCATGTGTTTGTCTGCAGCTGAAGAGAGCAAGTAGATGGACTCCATGGCAATGCAAAGACAGTCATGAGTGAGCCCAGGAGTCCTTTGAAAGGGTGGGGCTTGTCTCCAGTAATGAATTCTCAAGGGAGTCTTTGCAATCAGAGAATGCTGTTGCGGACAATGGGACCATTCTCCGTTTGCAGACCCTAGATTCGTATTTACAATCAGCTGTGGGTGCGTGCACACATCAGTAGAGGGACTGACACATAGGTTCACTGAAGCTTATGCTGTCAAGAAACCCTAAGATAATTCAGAGCTCCAGTGTGTATATTTATAGACAGCACGCATAAAATATCTTTCCCTGCAAAACTAAACAGAGTGTGCTGAAGTCAGCATTGCATGAAAACAAGATTAATCTTCATTTTTAAAGAAGTTTTCCCAGTGCTTGTTTCTTTGCCACCACCACACCCATTTCCCCGTTCAGCTGACTATCAGGAAAAGGCTGGATTCTACACCGTACAGACACCATCTGACAGTCTTGGGACTTTCTCAAGGGATGTTTGTGGATGGAGACAAGCAGTTTTTGCCTTAAAGGTTCTTATGGTGGGATGATTGGTCAGCAGTTTTGGAGCCACCTTATCCAACTTAGGGCAGCACTATTTGTTAGTCCTTTCTTTATATGATGACTAGGTTTTACGTTTCCTTCAAAATTGTTCATAAACTCAGTTTGCATTCTGTATTCCAAATAATAACATTTCACTCGATTGCCTATCAGTGCTCATGTTTAACATCTGTACTATTCCTTTTGGCTGCGGTGGCAGATGCACACATGGGTATTTGTGAGTGGAGATTTGTCTCCCCACCCTTCTCGGGGCTGAGGGACTAGTGTCAGGTGTCCACACCATCTCTCTGAGTACCGTGACCTAGAATTTATTCCGGGCTCTCTCAGCCTTTGGTGGATTTCTTGCAACTTTGATATTTCTTGGCTTTAAGTGTGCCATCTGATCTCTCCCTTTATTTTTATGTGGCATTCTTCTCTTGTGGATGCCTATCTCTGAAATTTCTCTTTCTATAAGACACTGGACAATCTACCCAGCTTAATTTACTTGAACTTCCGTACTTCTGCAGACTCTGCTTACAGACAGGAATACTTTTTACAGTATCAGAACTTAGGAGTCTAATGTGTCGAGGTGACTTGGGGGAAAATACACAATTATCTTATAGTGTCTGCGTAGAAAATGTGTGCTGCATATAGCATGGGGACTCATTATGCATGTAACAGCTGGAAGAGAGTTCTGCTGCCGTCATTAACTTCAGCTCTTACTTTCCCAAGGTAGGCTGCTCCGGTCAAATGAAGCACTCAGAGACTAGAGCTTTTAAAATAATTTTTGGCAGCATCGCCCATAAAACAGAAATGCAAATGCTGCTTGCTTTCTTGACTAGCCCTTTCTTTAAGGCTCAAGTGGAGAATCCTCTTTCTTGGGAAGAACTTTGTAACTACCAGATATCGTTAGGTAGGCAATGACAGAGCGTTCAGCACTCTGCCTACCTTTATTTTAAATCTTTGGGGAGGTCACTGTGAGTTCCCTTACAGCAAATGCTGTCATGTTTGGCTTTTTTTTTCTTTTTTTCTTTTTCTTTTTTTCTTTTTTTTTTTTTTTTTTTTTTTTTTTGTGGCCAAATGCAGCTCTTGTTAGAACAATACGGAATGGAAGCACCTTCATGAGAACACACGGGATGGATTTATGCGAGTGAAAAATGGACGCATTAGCACAGGCTATCGAGATTACAATCCAACAAATGCAGCAGCAATCAACTGTAGAAGAGGGATGTTGAACTGCCCAAGTGGGGAGGAAGTAAGGTGAAGCACCATTCAAGATAAATTACAGGACTGTCAGGCTGTTGCCTACAGAGAGCATCGCGGAACAGAGCTTGCAATTAGGGAAGAACATGGTTCAAAGGCATGTGCTGGGGCTTACCTTCAGGTCTCACATGTGTTGCTTTACCTTCCAAAATTATTATTATTATAATAATAATAATAATTATTATTATTATTATTATTAATTTTAGTGTGCGTGAGATGTGTATATGGCAATGCATTTGTCACAGAGTGCATATAGAGCTCAGAGAACAATTTTGTGGAATCCATTCTCCTCATCCACCTTTACGTGAGTTCCAAGGACTGAAACTGTGTAGTGGCGTGGTCGGCACTTCACCTACTAAGCCATCTCACCAGCTCAACTTTGAATTTTTTTCCCCTAACAATGCCACCTGTCTAGGAAGCTTTAATAGACACCATTGGTTTTTATCAGTTTCAAAATATCCTTAACAGAACTACAATCTGAAGTTTCATATTAATGTGTTTATGGAACTATCTTGCCTTTTAATTCAGAAGGAAACTGTCACTGAACAGGCAGAGAGATCACAGATCATATGTCTGACATGTATTTTTTTTTAATTGCTGGTCATTACATTTTTATTTTGTGTGTTAATAGCATACAATTTATATACTAAATTGTGGCTTTATAGCTGTAATATAAATTGTCTTTTCAAAGATTGTGGTGAGACTCAATACTGACCTAAAACACCAATGCGCATGCAGAAAACATCTTAGCTTGTGCTAGTGAGAAGACATGAAAGGCAAACTACAGAAAATTGTATATATATATATATATATATATATATATATATATATATATATATGTATGTATATATATATAAAGAGCCGTGGAATGGTTCAGAAGAATCCTGTTCAATTTATACATTTCTGCATTACTTAAATCGTGCCTGACAGAAGTGCATTTATATGTATAAAGTGTATATAATAGTGTACATAATACTGTTTTCAAGAAAAAAAATGGATTAAAAATATACATGTTTAGTGACTGCCAAGCAAAAACGCTTATTTCTACATCAAAAGCTTATTGTTAGTGGGAGTGGCGGGTGCATGACTGAAATGCCGACACGTGGGAGGGAGAGGCCGTAGGATCCCAAGTGCATTGCTATCTTTCAGCCACATAGTGAACGTGAGGCTAGCCTGTCATCCATGTACTTTCTCAAACACATGATACATAAAAAAATGAATAAAGGCTTGTTACTGAATTCAGTGAGAGTTATTGAAGATATCCATAAGCAAATGAAAAATAAAAGCGTGCAACTTCCCCCAGGAGTGTGGGGGAGCTTCTGATGTTATTTACACACGGACAAGTCAAGCCCTCAGCATAGGATGATCCAGAGAAGGGGAAACTTCGAGACCAGGATTTTTTTTTTTAACTAAGAATCCATGTTATTTGGAAGAAGGTTGATATTCAACCTTTCACTCTATTGGTCTCTCTGTTTCTGTGGCAAATACCTGAGGTAATTAGCGTGTGGCTTTGGAGGTTCCAATCAATGATTATGGAACCCTTATAGCCTTTGGGGAAGTAGCTCTCATGGCAGAAGCATGGATTTTATGTCCACGGAGAGGAAGAGACCAAGAACTCACAATCCCTTTTAAGGACAAATGCTTGAGACCCAGAGACTGTCCACTAGGTTCTAGCCCCTGGGCTCCACCACAGCAGGACACAGAAGGCCACACTTGTAAAATGCCAGCCTCTGGGAAAATCTGACACCCCAGCTCTATTCTACCAAAGAAGAATTTCCCTTACTGAGACAGATGCCTTAAAATGAAAAAGAGAAGCAAAAACAATCCTCGGATTGTTTAACTTACATACTTAGTTTCTTCTATTTTGTTGTATAAAGATGTTATTGAAATGTATGTTAGAATTATATATGGCCTTCTTCGGGTAGGAGTAGCTTGCATGCATGCTTAGAATAAGGTTAACCTGCCTCCAGAGGATAATCAGGGGTGCTGGGGCCAGCCTGAACACCCACAGAACAGTGCAGGGTGCTCTTTGAGGCAGAATTTGACCATTTTTTTTTTGCTCACTTTACCCCCAAGTCTTTGCTGCTACTGCTGTGTCTGAGTCCTTCCACCCTGAGATGAAAATGGGGAAACTGGGTTCGAATTCAAGGAACCACCACTTTAAACTAGCACAACTTTTAGCTAGACTTTAGAGCTAAACAAAATTATCTAGGAAGACCTCTAACCAAAGTAGAGTAGACTCTCTTGGTTTAACAACAACAACAAAAAAGAATTAATAAAAAAGAATTTAACAACAAAAAAGAATATATATATTAGATTGGGAGTTAATAGTAGTTATGGGAAGAGGAGAGAGAGCGGGGAATGAACTTTATTAAAACACATACATATATGAAATCTTAATTAAAAAATAAAAATTTGAAAATAGACATATAAAATGTTCTTTAAACATCAAATTTGTGAGTAAAACTTTTAGCTTTAAGAAGCTAAAGACTAAATATACATTTGTAATAATATAAAATTAAATATATAAAAAGTCTGCATGAAAACACTTCATCCTGGAATCTAAAATGTTACTTATCCTGTATAAGTACAAAAGGGCTAGTTTTTTCTTAAATGTGCAGTATCTTTTAAATTTATAACATAATTATGACAACGACTATAATGCCTTTGTTATCACTGGCACTACTAGAGCGCCATGTCCCCCATGCTTGGCTTGGAAGGTACTTCTGAATAACCTGTAAAGCACTGCTTATGAAATTACTATATTCTATGCCTTGGAAATCATTTTCTCAGTTCAAACACAAGCTTAAGGTACCATTTAACTGTTCTTCAGTACGGGAATAGTTTTTTTTTCATTTCTGAGTTCTGTGTTGCCATTATATTAAATTACTGTCTAACTGGCTTCCATCTATGTTCAAGATTACCTTAATAGAAAATAACATTACTGCCCCAGGTCATTTTTCCCTGGATAAGTGGATTAGATACATATATTTTCTTATTGCTCCTTTAGGGAGATTTAATCTGGCAGCAACATTTTTTGTGTTAAACACTGGCTAAGAAGCCTTACATCCATTACCTCCAGTGGCCAAGAAATACTTAGATGTTAATGAAATTACTTTATTCCATTTTGGACAAGGATTAAAATAATCCTGTTTACTTGAAAGTGGAAAACCTTTTTGCATGGGTTACCAGCTGTCATCCTCCTTGCTTGGGCAGCAACCTGCAGTGTGATGGAAGACACGCAGTGTTCGAGAAGAAACTTGCAACCCTGACTGTACCTGATAGAAATTCATTTTATATTTGCAAATAGACATTTTGGAGGGAGTCTGAGATCAAATGCCTTTTTCTGAATGTTCAGGAAGGAGTGCTAACAGTATCACATGCCATCCTTGTTTTGAAGAGCTTAAAACAAAATCAGCTTCTCATGCGTCTCTGGAGCTCAGCACCAGGCTATTAGATGCCCTTGTATCATACGGCTGGGGATAAACCTGTAACCTACTCCTTTCCTTCTGGAAAAGGCACTAGATGGATGCTCTAAGAAATACTAGTTTTAATATTTATGTTACAATTCTTGTTTCTTTTATCCAGACTTTATTCAATATTTTCCTAAAAACAGCCCTTTCTTTTTTGCTGACTACATCCTTACCACAGCATCCTTAATGCTGTCTGGCCTCCCAGACAGAGGATAGCAAGCTAGATACAGAAAGGAGGGTACAAATGACAACTGCATTGGTTTGAATGTCATCCCGCCGAATGCAACCTCTGTTGTGAGAATAGCCCAAATTCTGTTTATTGAAAATGCCGCCGCCACCACACCGGGGACATATTTAGAAATTTCTAAACAATAAGAATGAATTAAAACTTCTGCTTTTAGTACCCATCTTCTAAAATAAGCGTAGGAAAATCTTGACCTTTTAGATTTTTTTCACTTGAAATACTAGAAGAATAAAATTTTACAGTAAAAATGGGTATATATTATGCAATTCTGAATGTTTTCATGTATGCATAGATAATTCTATATTCAGAATATCTCTATGTACATAGTGTCTTCACATTTAAGGTAATTTGGTTTTAATTATATTTGCCTGATTTACTAACTAAATGAAACTAAGAAAGGTTAAATTATTCTACCAGGCAGCAGGTAAGTTGTTCTTGTCCACACCCATTCACCCATCCTGAGCACGCAGCTGTCTCCCATCTTAACACTCAGGGCACGACAGCAACATTTCAAATAATCACATGTACATTAGGAGAGCCTAAGAGTTTTCTAGAAGCCCCAGCTAGCTTCCACCATGGGGGAAAAGCTACTATAGTTGTTTTACACTCCTTGACTCATCTGTTTAATGTTGGATGATGAACATGTTTCTCTCTAAGGATCTCTGTTCCAGGCTCTGTGAACAGTGAAACCTGAGTTGGCACACTGAGTGGGCTGACTCCACACCTCAGAGGACTCATGTTGGGATTCCTTCTGAGGAGGAGTGGTCAATGTTCCTCATAGTTGCTTAAAACAATAACCTCCCAGAAACATATGCAGCACCCAACTCTGAAACAGCAGGAGTGACGATGGTGTTTTTTTTTCCTTTTGGTCTGAAATAGAATCAACACTTCCACAAACAAACAAACAATGACTTAAAGTCTACATCAGTAAATACCTTATGTGCAGTCTATAATAAAATCTTATCAAATGCTTTCCAAAGCAGACAATGCATTTCTGTGAAAATGCACTAGTTTGGGAAGAAATATAACAACTTATGTTCTGGGCTTAAGGACGTAGTTTAGTTAGTGGAGTTCATGCCTAGCATGCAGGAAGCCCCAAGTTCAATTCCCTTGCACCACATGAAACCATCATGATAGTGTCTCCCTATAATCACAGGACTACAGATGTTAAGGCAAGGACATCAAAAGTCATCTTCTGCTCCATTGTGAGTGTGTGTGTGTGTGTGTGTGTGTGTGTGTGTGTGTGTGTGTGTGTGCGCGTGTGTGTGTGTGTGTGTGTGTCTAGACTATGAGACCTTGTCTAAATGACAAGGTGAAGAGGGAGGTGGAGAAAGATAGAGGAGAGAGGAAGACAATCCTCAAACAGCAGCAATAGCAACAACCAATCAAAACAACCATACTTTAGCATTGCCCTTTACATAACCTTGGGAAATTAATTTTTTTTAGAGATCATAATTACTCACGTAAAGTAATTCAACTGTGAGAATTAAAATTATTCATAGAAGGTATTTGTCATAATTCCTGGTATACACCAGTAGCCTAATACATGGAAACAAATACAGCAATATTTGCTCTGATGTTTCCACTCTATCATAATACAAACCTATGTTCTTCTGTGCTTTTAGCAGTTAACCTTTTCCATGTGGGAAATGTATGAATTGCCATTGACATATGCTATTAATTCAGAGAAGTCTCCACTTCAAAATAGTTTACAGTCTGGTACATTAGTAGACTAACTGAAGTGTGTGCTCAGCTGTTAAAAACACCATTTCCATTCCCGGAAGATCCTCTTACAAGGGTTGGTAGAATCAAATGCCATGCATATTCTGGTGCACAGGAGAGCACAGTCTGAGTGGGAAAGGAGAGCGCCCCTGCTGACATTGCTAGGAAGGAAAAAGGTTTCATTTCAGTTCTCTGTGGGGTCATCCGGGAGTGGAGAAAAGCTTGCTTCCTTCTCTTTAAAATATCAGGTGTCTAAAGAGAAAAGCAATCTATCAGTAGCATTCTGAACTAAATTATCATTTAAAGGTAGTTTGTTTTTAAAGACAGATAAAAGTATACTTATACGTTACACTTTAGATAACAGGGTAAATTCTGATGTGTTTATCTAATGGTTAAATTAATGTTTACTTAGACACTGAGAGGTTCAGTTGCGGCTCGTGGACCATACATTTGAAGGCTGATTCCCTATGCAGTCACCACCCCCAAATCTTGGTACAGCTTCACAGAACAAAGGGACCAGCATACGTATATTTCATCTGTTGACCTAAGATAACAAATGATTGAAGACCTAAAAAGCATTTTAAGAACCACTTAAAATAATGAAATTGGCTGTGTTTACCACCACATTGAGCAATAATTTAATTTGCTCTATTGATGACTCTGGGGACAAAGTTAATGAAAATAACTATTTCGCTTTCCACTACCACTACAAAAGATTTCTACCCCCAAACACAGTTTCGTCTGACAAATTATACATGTTAAATGTGTCGCTTCAAGGGATTTTGTCAATAGGGTAAAAGTTCAAAAGTTAAAATGATGGAAAATATTGAACTAAGAGGATGTTGTCACTAAAATATTGCGTGGAGATATTGACAATAAGAAAGGTGAACGGCAGCATACTTGAAGCTTTAGAAACCATGTCCATGTTGAAAAGGGGATGCCATTGTATGCAGAAAGGATAGACAGCTGTGTGTTATCATATAAGCAACTCCTAAAGTTTAGTACGTGGGTAGCAAAAATATCTGCTTCTTGCTCAAGACTGAATTAAGTGCAGGTACATCAAGGAATGACTTGCAGTCCCAGGCTGTTCCTTCATGCGAATGTGCTACCTGACAGATTCAAGACTACCCTGACACCATCCATTTCTAGAGGGAGATAGAAACTATTCAGTTATCCATTAAGTAGCTCACCCCCAGGAAATTGCACTTTTTTCCCCCAATGGGAAGACACGGTTAGAATATTTGGCTTCCATGGAAAGCAAAGAGAGTCTTGAAATGTAGCCCCTTGTTCCTCAACAGCTTCTCTGAAACAATTATACGTCACAGCGCAGGGGAGCTTCAGCTTGTTTGAGCAGCCCTAGCTCCTGCCAATCATGGTAGCACAAGAATGAAGAAGGCAGATGTGGGAAGGCGACATCTGGATGGTTTCTCAGGAGAGTATTGGATCGGTCCACTTTATCACCTCAAGCCAGCAGAAGGGGGATACTGGCAACTTTAAAGCAATGCAGGGCATGGTGTATGGTCCATGGAAAACCTAGGTCTGGAAGGAAGTACTGGGACTAACTTCATCAGTGGACATTATGTGCTGGGTTGATTATGTTTAAAAGAACTTGGCCCCTCTTACGAACTTCGACTCTTCCTATCAGCAAAGGAAATCAGAAAAACTGAATTTTCTCTTTGGCCTTAGTAATCATTAACATTGACATTGTCTCTCCCTGGGAGCTATCTTCCCTACTGTGCAACTGACCAGTTTGAAGATAAATCTTAAAAGGTAAAGGGCATATAGTGGGGAACTTTTATTTCTGCTAATATTGTAGATTGGAGAAGGGAAAATCGCTTAGGATAGGGAAAAGCCTCGAAATTTGGTGGACAGGATAATATTTTAAAATTTTAAATGTCTAGCTGTATCTATACAAAAATCCCATGAGAGATTGCTGAAAGCTGTGGAGTGCCTAAAGCTGATCAGACAGTACCAATGGTGGGTTAAAGATGAAAACATAATATACAGTCTGTGATCAAATAGACAAAACTGGAGCAAGCAAACTCAGTCAACAGGACACATGTCCCCATGGAGGAGGAAGAGCAGAGAAAGAAAAATCTAAGCCAGAAGTAATGACAGCAGAAATGAATCCAAAAGATAACAACAATCTTCACCACAATAAATGGACCAGGCTAAACCAGTTATGAAGAAAAGACCAGTGAGGTGAATGTAAAAGTCCTATCTATAAGTTCACAACACATTTAAAACCCAAGAATGAGGTGATAAGAGTAAAAGGGCAAGCATGCCCTGGGTAAATAAGCATGAGTACAAACTCATGTAGTTGGATTCAACCCACCTCAGCTCAGAAATATCTCAAGAAAAATGTTCTGTACTAAACATGCATCCCCCTGTTTCATTATTTCTTAGCCAGTAATATAGAACTATTATTCCTATAACACTTGTATTTTATGAAGAATTGTGGGTAACTTAGAGATGACTTGAACTGCTCAGGAGGTTGTATGTAAATTATAGTGCTTGAAGTTGCTATTATTTCTACATGGAACTTGAACATCTGCATGCCTAGCTGCAGTCAGGGAGTTCCAGAAACAAGCCTTTACAGATACTGCTGGACCGGTATTAGGTCAAGAAATGGACTTGAAGGTCCAAGGGAGGTGCCATTAAACTGATTAAGTAGTTAAAATGATCCCATCTGACAGCAGTGTTATGAAGGGAGAAGTGGGAGAAACTGAGGTGTGTGTTTATCTGGGGAAGCTGAGGAAAAACAAAACTGAGGAAGATGAAGAAGGAAGAGGGTTAAAGAACACTAGGGTGATTTAAAAAGCCAGAGGGGGAACATTATGTTTCATTAAAATCAGACAATATACCTATAAGCATATGTGTAGACATTTATAGATAATATAAATGAAGTTATGCCACATGGTGTGATGATGACACACCCAAAGCCATAAGAACCATGTAACAAGACCCTCTTGCCAGGCATGGGAAATCTGTCTTTGAGTAGCTGCTCAGGGGAGTCCAGGAGACTGCTCAACACCATATAGGCTAATGCCATTTGCTTTTGGTTGCCTCCCCAGAACTTGAAGGCAAAGCCCACTGCTGAAGACGTACCATACAACTTTAGACACGAGACTGGTAGGGACTGAATTGGAACTGATATATTGTTAGCTCTCATAGCATGAGAAGGTGCTATACAGGTTTCCAAGGGAGAAAAGCAATTAAAACGCCTATGCAGCTGTAAAGCTCTTGAATCAAGGTGACCGACCTGATAATACATACATAGGAGTGCAATAGTGACACTTATATATTGGGGGTAAACAACAGTTACCTAATCAGACTTAAGAGTAGCTCAATGGTAAGAGATTAATGCCAGCCAACTATGTGTGGCAGGTGAGGTCACTGGTCCTAGAGAAAAACCCCCTAGTGCCATACTCCTGGACCAGTATTCCCAACTACGTTCTAAATATCTCTTCATATGTTCACAGAGAACTGTAGCTCTTAGTCATCATCAAAGAAACCTCTTTTTTTGCATCAAGGACTATTTCCAGATATCCATAATAATTCAAAGAGCAAAGAACAGCTGACAAAGTAGATGCCCATCCAGAACAGATACAACTAAAATACAATCTATTCCTACGGCTCACAGGACATAGCAGAAGACCAGCACAATCACCAACCATGTTCTAACTATGTGTCCTTAGGCTGACAGGTAAGTGTAGCTCTTGACTCTCATCAAGGGAAATTCTCTTTGCAACAGATGGAGACCACAACGGAAAATCACAGCCCATCAGAATGCAGAATTGTGGCGCTCAGTCCCAATGTCCATATCTGCACTATAACTCCTGCACTATTGGCCACGGAAAAGCACACCGATTGATCTAAGCTTTCCTCCATGGAAGGGAAGTGGGGGTACTGGGCCTATCTTCTAACGTGTTTTTTTCCTCTGCTCAATCTTCAGTGGTATTAGGAGGAAAAGATCTTTCAGTACGGACTGGATTTCTGGAGCGCAGCTGGCAGAAGGTCCAGCCCAATGCGGATGCCAGGTGGCCTCGTATTCTTTCTCTCTCTGACACAAAGGTAATTTCCTGTGTCTAGGAGGAAGTGTCGAAGAGGGTTCCCCTGAAATGAAGGATTGGATCTGTGAAAAAGCCACAAGTGATTCCCATGACAATGGAAATACAATCTTGTTTCAACTAGCGCTGTCACGTGGCCTCAAGGACATGAACACGTGGGCGAAGGTGCCAAAGAAGGTATGAGCTGATAGGCACGTGTATACTGAAATTAAGCGACAGAATGTTTTTAAAGGAGTTTTAAAATTCACCCCTCCCTCCCCGCTTCTTTTTTTGTCTGCAGAAATGGAAAGCAGGAAGGCTTGGAAGTTTTCCAGAACCAAGTTCCTTCACAGTCAACAACTGGCTCTAAAACTTACAAACTATTTCGAGCATGTGTTTTTCTTTGCTTGTTGGTTTTCCCACACTACAGATTTTCTAGATTTTGCTAATCCAAACGCCTGGCTCATTTCTCCCTCAGCATCCTAGTGTATTTATTTCCTCTGCAGATCAAATTTCCTGTCTAAATTAGTACACTTTTTTTTCCTTGAAGAAAAAGGAAAATATGGAGGAAAAAAAAAAGGATAGGATAAAAATGGGTCAACGTTGCTGTGTCATGAAAACAATTGCAATCTTTCTCCATTTAAAACCATGCCATAGTTATGTAAGAGAATACTTTTTCTTTTAATCACAATTAGTTTGGGTTTGACTTTTAAAGTTACAATTAAGGTGACTTCCTTGTTATTCCTATGGTAACAGATGGATTCATCTTGACCTATTTGTGTCAAGTGGGGAATAGACAAAAGTAAAAACATTTTCAAATGAGTTTTTATTTCTTCCTCCCTCCCTTTTTTATTATTTATTCTTGAAATTTTTCATACAAGTACATATTATCTGCTGACATAGTTCCTCTTATACCGCCTTCAAAGGGGTTTTTCCTTTCCAGTCTTGGTTTACTGTGAGAAAGGACAGAAGATAGGAAACACTAGGCTGTTTCAGAAGGGGAAGATGGAAGTGGTGTGGGAGAACCCCACAGATGGCTACCAAAGCTTCACAGGTCCAGACTTATCTCTGTGGCAATGTGAAAGCTCTAGGAGGGAGCTGGAAAGAGAAGTGGGGTCTCAAGAGGGGGCTGTGTGGGCATGGGGGGGCTTGGGGGTGGAGGATGGGAGGGCACTTCACAGGGCTTTTATTTTGAAGTGACCACTGAAGCTATTTCCTGAAGCTCCTTTTTGCTCTCTTAGGTGACCCTTACAAAGACAAAAGGACTTCTGGGGACCCTGGCTTCTGTCATAATCTCCTCCTTTCTCATGAGACCCTTGTCTCACGACAGCCTTAGACTCAGCTATATCTGCAACATTGCTTGAAAAAAGAAAGAAGCATAGAATATGTTTATACTTAGCTAGTCATGCATACACTGTTGCCTGAGTGGAGTCCTTAGAGACCTTCAGGAAGAGTTGCAGTTAAATAGGTTACATGGCTTTACTTTGTTTCCTAATGGCCAATTATAATATTATTCGCACTCTCCACTTCCAATTACTTGTTACAATTTTTATGGGACAGGGGTGGTTGAGGAGTAACTATGCACTAGCTAGTTTTATGTCAATAGGAGACACGCTAGAGTTATGTGAAAGGATGGAACCTCAAGTGAGATAATACTTTTATTAGATCCAGTTGGAGGGTATTTTCTTAATTACTGATTGATGGGGGAGGGCAAAGCCCACTATGGCTGATGCCATCCCTGGGATACTGATCTTTGGTTCTATAAGAAGCAGGCTGAGCAAGCCATGTGGAGCAACCCTTCCATGGCCTCTGCGTCAGCTTCCTGCCTGCAGGTTCCTGTCTTGTTTGAGTTCCTGTTCTGATTTCCTTTGATGATGAACAATGATATGGAAGTGTGAGGCAAAGAAACCCTTTCCTCCCCAGGTTGCGTTGGTCATGGTGTTTCATCACAGCAATAGCAACCCTAAAGAAGACGCAGTATATCTTGCTTGTCTTTATTAAGTTCAGGTCACATTGCTAAAAGATTCCACAGTTGAAGCTTGGCTTTAGATTTTTACTTCCATATAATGATGATGTAATCATAGCACATCTACGTGAGAATGTTGTCTCTCATAGAATCAGCATTTACACAGGGACTTTAAAAAAAAATAACTAACATTTTAAATGTCTGCATTCAGGTTTCTTATCATGTGCAAATTATGTGTTAAGGAGGATTGGGAATGCTTTTTCTATAAAAGCAAACAAGAAACCTCCCAGGGTTCATGAAATTTACTGTCTGCACCCTAATACTAACAAGCATGGAAGCAAACATTCTCAACACCACCTCCAGGTTTTGACAGTGATGGCCTGTAACCATGAGCTCTGTCCATGGCTATGTGAGCAGTGAGATCCCTGTCTGTTGTAGTGCTGGCTGTAGGGGAAGTTCATCTCTGGTATCTTCCTATCCTGGTATTGGTACTTGCAATTATTAGCTTTCTTTTTCTGTAGACAAATATCTGAGATACATTGCTTTGTAAAGAGCTATCGCTTTTGGAGCTTCCAGTCTATCACTAATTGATTGCTTTGGATCTGAGGTAGCATCTCAGGGTACATGCATATGGTATGGTAAAATTCTTTACCTCCATGCTGGGAAAGAGGGAAAGGAATGATCCATGGAACTCAGCTGCTCATCCCCCTCCAAGGACACACTTCCCACTAGACCTTGGTTCTTGGAGTTTCTACTACCTGTCAGGAGTACCAAGCTGGGGCCTAAGACTTTAACATGTGGCCCTTTGGGGGACACTGAAGATATAAGTACACCACACCTACTTCAAGGCTCCTTTCTTCCAGCCTGAAGCCTGTCTTAAGCCATTATACTATTATTATTCTATAAAATAATTCAAGGGCACATACTTCTGAATCTACTACATTAAATAAGAAACCCTAAAATCCCCCCCCCCCTGAAATGTTGAAGCCTTTCAACATGATCAGGAGTTAGATAAATGATGATTTGACTAGTAGTTTATGATTGACATTTTTAGATCAAGGACTATCTTTGGTTATTTCACCATTAACTATGAACAAAGGCTTTCTCATATCAGAAATTAAATAAGAGGATGATTTGACAGGTAGTTTGCGATTGACATTTTTAGATCAAAGACTGCTTTGATTATTTCACTATTAACTATGAACAAAAACTTTCTTATAATGTTAATTCTGCTTTAAAGTGATGGAGGACATAATATACAGTTAACACTTTTATTGAGCTCTGCTAGGCCTTCAGCATTTTTTAATGACAGTTGAAGTTCTGTTCAGGTGAAAGAATTCTTAGTCATAGAATCATAAAACAACAGTGGGCTCAAGACATGTTATTTTATTTTATTTTTTTGTCAGCAAAGAACATGGTCTTAACTCAAACATCTTTGTTTATTTCCAGCATCCTAGTCCCATCAGAACTTCTCAAGTTCTTCCTCAGAAACCCGGTTGAATAATAGAATTTAGCAATGGCTTTGGAGAAAGAAATCCCAAGCATGATGTCTGTGGCATTCCTGAGTCAAGAGTATTTATCAACAGTAATTTCTATTTTTATAAATGTCTGGGACCATGTGAGTTTATGAAAGAGAGCTGTTTATTTATTACAGTGAGTCTCTTTATGTTCTTCCACAACAAGAGCAGACATTAGACTGATCACTGAGCTCTTCAGCCTTTATCTACATTGGAAGCAGTAACTCTCCAACTAATTTATATAGGTGCCAAAAGTTATTTTTATTAAATATTTGTATGTTCTGTACCCACATGCTTCAAATTTCAGAGTAACATATTGAAATAAGTTTCGTTATTTTCATGATTAAAGCCCCATTAATCAAAACAATGCAAGTATGATTGTAGCAATCTCAAATATTTAAAGAAGGAAAGTTTTTTTTTTAATTTTGCCCACAAATATATGGTAGTACAATTGTTATGAAACAAACTCCTTACATAATCTATTTTAATAAATAATCATGAGCTAGAGTTACTAGTGATATGGAATGTAAAGTTTAGTCTAGGAAAAATTAAAAAAACAATATACTCTGAATACTTTAAATGTCTTTCACATGTGGAAATATAGTTCATTGTAGGTCTCATATTTTCAAGATTCAAAACTGATAATTTCATAGTCCTATGACCTTTAAAATGTGTAATCTTTAAATTCTTGACATATGATGTAGTTAGTTTTCAAGTAAAGGATGTTTTAAAATATTGATAATTGTCATTTGGACCCCTTAAAACCATAGAAAGTTATTTATTTATTTGTTTGTCTGCTTTAATTCATTAGATAGTTTTACTAATTAGAATGTATCTCATATGTAGCACCAAACAAAATTAATACATCCCTATCTTGTGTCTAGTCTCCAAGTCAGCTTCTATGGATATCTATGTGTAACTTCCTGTGTTGGACAGGAGCTCACAGAGGCTTTCTACAGGAATCTAGGCAGGGATAGACTGCTGGCTCTGAATGCGAATAGTAAGAATTCCTTCACTCAGCGTAGTCACAAGCTTATGCCGTGCAAATCAAATTCTTCACATACTTCCCTTTCTGTCCAGAGTGCTTGCCTTTTCAGTAGTTATGATGGTTTGAATACAACAATGGTCTCAATTATTAATCTCTAGCTATATTATTTTAGTAGATTACTCTGCAGTCCTTCTCATTGAAGGGCCAGGTAGTGTTTTTAGCCTTTAACTCTGAGTCCAGTTATGGGGTTTTCTTTGTCCATTAGGTTTTTGTAGAATGTGCAACAGGGCTATTTTGAGCCTAGGACTCTCATCACTATGGTAAAAGGTTTCTTGGAGGTTGAGACTACCCTATGAGAAGATCAACAAACATATCCCTGAGACACAAACAAGCTTGAGCCTTGTATACACAACTGCTTAGCAGGTTCCTTGTTCATTTCAGTCGGATGCTTTGCTTTTATATGGGACTGAGAGTTTGTGTTCTGTTGTTACACGGCAAAACTAACTGGTACAACCAGAAAGGAAAAAGTTGGAAAATATATGTGATGAGTGTCTCAAAACATACACCTCTTATATTCAGATCATTTTAGTGTACTTTTTAGAATGCAGGTATGTAATTCACATCTTGGACACACTGAATGAAGCAGAGGCTTTAGGGAAAGCTATCTGAAAAATGATATATCTAGTAAAAAGTTAATATACAACTAGTGTAAACATTACAATATGAAGTTTTGTGGGTTTTCTCCTTCAAGTGAGAGTAGCTTAACACTTCCCAGGATAAGTATCAGTGGGTATAAGTAGAGTACCCTATAATATATATATCCTTATACCATATATATATATAGTACCTTACACCATAGATATATAGTACTTTATACCATGGATATATAGTACCTTATACCATATATATATATGTGTGTATATATATATGTGTGTGTGTATATATATAGTACCTTATATCATATATAAATATATATATATTACTTTATGCCTTATAAAGATAGTACCCTTAGTACTAGATTCCCAGAATGAAGAAGGTATAGGGGTCACAGAGAAAACAGCTCAGTGCAGAACTTCAGGGTCTGTCCATGAGCGCTTCTATATCTGCTATATATTCTGCATGTTCTGTGTTCTGGGTCTTGATGTATTTTGTACCATAGATACATGGTCTTGTAAAAGTGCACATGCCAGAGATATTAAGACCTGGAGGAACTCCCAGTGTTGTAAAATTTTCAAGTCTCTTACATTATTTGAGGATTATTTTTAGTTCTTCTTCCCATATACAAGGGACATGGAAAAGACTATGTTTTATACTCCTCATAGAGATATATTTTATTTGTTTTTGTTTGGAAGTTCATAAAACCCATTTGAAGGAGCTATTTTTATGATGAATTTGTTCACTGTAAAAACTCATCTTATTTGAACAATAGGGTATTTACTCTTAGATTCCATTAATTAAATTAGACTATAGTATTTCTCTTTTATATCTTGATATATTAGTAGACCATATTGTATCTTTTTAGTTTTACGATTGCATATAATTTATCATTGTTTGAGCTGTTTCTTCAGTCAGATTTATTCACAGACCCAGGCAGTGATTATAAGGAAATTGGTCTTCTAACTTCAGATTTATATGAATACATTAAATATACAGATACAAGATATTTGCACATGCATGTGTGTGTGTGAGAGAGAGAGACAGAGAGAGACAGAGAGAGAGAGACAGAGACAGAGAGAGAGAGAGAGAGAGAGAGAGAGAGAGAGAGAGACAGAGACAGAGACAGAGAGAGAGAGAGAGAGAGAGAGAGAGAGAGACAGAGAGAGAGAGAGACAGAGACAGAGAGAGAGAGAGAGAGAGAGAGAGAGAGAGAGAGAGAGAGAGAGACAGAGACAGAGAGAGAGAGAGAGAGAGAGAGACAGAGACAGAGACAGAGAGAGAGAGAGAGAGACAGAGAGAGAGACAGAGACAGAGAGAGAGAGAGAGAGAGAGAGAGAGACAGAGACAGAGAGAGAGAGAGAGAGAGAGACAGAGACAGAGAGAGAGAGACAGAGAGAGAGAGAGAGAGAGAGAGAGACAGAGACAGAGAGAGAGACAGAGAGAGAGAGAGACAGAGACAGAGAGAGAGACAGAGAGAGAGAGAGAGAGAGAGACAGAGAGAGAGAGAGAGAGAGAGAGGAGAGAGAGCTGGAGAAGAGGAGGGGGAGCAAGAGGGAAATGGTTTATACAATTATGGATGCCACAAAGTTCCTACATCTGGGGTGAGCATGTTGTAACCCCAGGAGGTCTCATGGTATACGTTTTATGCCAGGACTTGCTCTGAAAAGAGGAAAAGACCAGTATATCATATTAAAGGTAGCAGAAAGAAAGAAAAATCTCCTTTACCTGGCTTTTTCCCCAGTAAATCTACAACGGTTTGGACAATATCCACACAGATTGGGGGAGATAATTACTTTCCTCAGAGAAGTAACTTGGAAGTTAATATTCATCCAGAAATACACTCACAGGTATATTTAATATTTAAGCAAATATATAAGTACATTATGGTCCAGTCAAAGTGAAACAAATTGACATAAAAATATTTTCTCCAGCATACACACATCTATTATTATGTTTAAGCTACACATCTGTGTTTTCTAGATGTATATGAAGTGAAATATGTTTCTATCTACAGATATGAAGAACGTTAGAAACCAGAAATATGGTTTTCAAGCCTATCTGGGCATAAATCATCAGAAATAAATGGAAAAGGGGACAGTTAAAATTCTCACTTTTATTTTCAATTCTTATTTCCAAAACACTTTGGCTTGTATAATAATAATAAAAAAAATAATAATGATCATCATCATCATCATCATCATCAAAAGATTGGCTAATACATAAGGAAAACACTAGATTCAGAGAAGTCTTTCATACAACAATCATATTGCCATAGGATTTTTGAACATTGAAATATAATAGTTTTGTGTCTGTTGATCTAAATTTCCATAAGAGCCGTAATCTTTTTAATGTCTAATAGTTTTCAAAGTGAAAATGTTGAGGTGTGTATAAAATGGGGACTGGAGGGTATAGCTCAAATTAAAAGTTTGAATGAAGGTATCCTTTGTGGGAGGATAAGGCTGCTCTCAGAGGCCATAAGTTATTAAAGGAAAATCCAAACGCTAGATGTTGGGTGCCTTTCTATGAGTCTGTGGGTCTGTAGCGCCCCCGAGGCCACATAAACCTCACAGGCTACTGCTACTGCTCTTGCTGCCTCAGTATAACTAGATGATACGATCTTATTGCTGATGACAGCATGTGCTTGGTTCTGAACACTGCGAAATCAAGCTGGAACTGAGCTAGAAGCTTCCTTTCTCCTGGATAGCTCTCGTAGTGCCAGAACATTCTATGCAGGCTGCTGGGAGAGAATTGTCATCAACAGTCTTGCCCAGGGGTGGGCCGTGTGTGCTGTCCTTCCAGCAAGGCAAGATGTGCCCAGTGGTACAGTAGTGACATGACTATATGGCGTGCTTTCTGATTGGATTTAGTGTCCATCCACAGGAAGATACTGCAAATATAAGTCAACATTCAGTGGCTTAGGAGGTCACAGGCCCTGCTGGGGAAGATACTGCTGCTGTTTTCTAAGTGAACATGTTGTGCCTGTCAAATTGCATTCTAAATGTTTATCTTTGTGCTCACACATTAGTGTTGCTTAGATGCCTTGGTCAGAGAAGATGGGTTTTGCAGTGAATGGGAGCAACTGTAGAAACTCATAACTGGTCAAAGTGGCTGAGAGTAGGTGACTGAGAACCTGTCTCAGTGAAATAAGGCAGACAGTAATAGAACAGGAGATCAAGGGTCTTTCCCTGAATTCCATACATCTTTGCATGGGCACACACGCTATTCCCCAAATGCTTTATAGCATACACACATACACACAAACACACATGCTCACACACACTAAGAGAAAGAAAATATTTGTAAGATACTGAATACTTACATATTTTCTGTATTAGTTATAAGTAACATTAACTGGTAAAACATAAAAAAAAAATGAACAATGGTCCAAGGTCCAAAGGCCGTGTTTATCTAATGCATAAGGTCCCAACCATTTGCTTATATGGGGAGTTCTCCAACAGTCTGAGAGTCAGGCTTGTTTCCCTTTTGGTTGTGCCTCCCTGAACCCTTAACCTTTAACCCCTAACCACTAACCCCTAACCATAACCATAACTATAACTCTGTAACTGAACTCATTTCGCAGGCAGATTTTGGAAGAGGACAAGTGCATGTGTGAAGGAGATCTAACTACCCCCACCCATTATGTACTCTGTGTTTTGATTTTTACCCATTAGCATCACTTTGTGTGGTATCTTTTTTAAAACTATTTTATTAATTTATTCACATTACATCTCAATTGTTAGCCCATCCCTTGTATCCTCCCATTCCTCCCTCCTTCCCTCTTTCCCTCTACTCCCCTCCCCTATGTCTGTGACTGGGGGGAACTCTTCCCCATGTATATGTCCAGGGTATCAAGTCTCTTCTTGGTAACCTTCCTCTGAGTGCCACCAGGCCTCCCCATCAAGGACACGTGGTCAAAAATAAGGCACCAGAGTTCGCGTGAAAGTCAGAACCCACTCTCCACTCAATAGTGGAGAATGTCCTGTACATCGGCTAGGTCTGGATAGGGGTTTGAAGTTTACTGCATGTATTGTTCTTGGCTGGTGCCATAGTTTCAGAAGGACCCCTGGGCCCAGGTCTGCACGTTATAATGTTCTTCTTGTAGGTTTCTAGGATCCTTCTATTTCCCCATTCTCCCATTCTTCTCTCACCTAAAGTCCCAATAGGATGTCCTCCCCTCTGACCCACTTTCCTGGGAAGTGAAGACTTTCATGGGACATGCCTCTTGGGCTAGTGTCCTGATATAAGTGAGTATATACCATTTGACTCTTTCTGCTTCTCGGTGAACTCACTCATTATGATCATTTCTAGTTTCATCCATTTGTCCACAAATTTCAGGAATTCCTTGTTTTTAATAGCTGAGTAGTATTCCATAGTGTAAATGTACCACAGTTTCTTTATCCATTCTACTGAGGGACATTTAGGCTGTTTCCAGGTTCTGGCTATTATGAATAAGGCAGCTATGAACATGGTTGAGCATATGTCCCTGTTGTGTGGTGGAACATTTTCTGGGTATATTCCAAGGAGTGGAATAACTGGGTCTTCAGGAAGCCATTTTTCAGAGAAAGCACCAGATAGCTTTCCAAAGTGGTTGTACTAGTTTGCATTCCCACCAGCAATGAAGGAGTGTTCCTCTTTCTCCACAATCTCGCCAGCATGTGGTGTCACTTGAATTTTTGATCTTAGCCATTCTGATGGGTGTAAGATGGAATCCCAGTGTCATTTTGATTTGCATTTCTCTGATGACTAAGGAGGTTGAGCAGTTATTTAAGTGTTTCTCAGCCATTTGATATTCCTCTGTTGAGAATTCTCTGTTTAGTTCTGAGCCCCATTTCTCAATTGGGTTATTTGGTTTTCTGGTGTTTAATTTCTTGAGTTCTTTATATATTTTGGATATTAGACCTTTGTCAGATGAAGGGTTGGTGAAGATCTTTTCCCAATCTATAGGCTGTCCCTATGTTCTGTGTGGTGTCTTATTTGAGGCTAGAACAGAATATCACCCCTTGAATGGCCAGGTGACAGGACATTTGTTCTTTCAGAGTGCCAAGGTTAGTGAATCAGAACCACTAGGTTGAGGTGTGGGGCCTTCTCATGGTTTACTAATGACAGCCCTCTGCTGTGTCTTTTGGTGGCAGATAGAAGGACAGAAGAGGGATGGCATAAATCTCTTATGGAGTGCAGCAGTATCATCACAAGAGTCTTGTGCTCACAATCTTCAAATAAAAAGCCCCAACCCTAAATACTGTCACTGAGAGTTCAGCATGAGGATTATGGACACACATTTAGGCCAGGACACATGGTCTTCCACCTTTAGGTTATATAAGAGATTTGAAAGTAGTCTTCAGCACCTCTGGGCTTGTGTGTTCTGTAGTCTGTTAGCTCAGGTCTTAAAAAAAAAGAAAAAGAAAAACCAATGTTTACAGCAAAAGTGGTAATGGTATCACTTGTTTTAGCTGAAACCAAATGCCACTTCTTCTACGAGATTGTTAAGAGGAAGGCACAGTGCACTGATGTCCTTCAGAGACCTGAAATAAATTCACTGCCAGATCAAACATATGGCATTGAAGTGTGGTGGAAGAAGGGAAGCACAGGAAAACAACAACAACAAAAACAAAAACAACTGTCATGTAGCAGCCTGAGGGCTTGGATAATGAGTGGATGGAACCAGCCAGTGTCAAACATACACCACAAGTCAGTGAATTCATTTTTCACAGACTTTCAAATAAACTGTGAGAACATTTAAAAAGATTTGCAGTTAAATTATGCAGCAGGGTGATATTGAAAATCACAAAGTTATTACAAAACTGGGAAAGTGGGGCTAAAAATGGGCTGGACTAAAATCTCCTGCAGTATACAACTTTATTCCAAGCATTGGGCAATTTACACTCTGAGAGCTAAAAAGAGTCACCCGAGTATAACCAGAAGGGCAAGATGCAGGTGGCAAGACCATGTTTTTCCATAGAGGCATATCAACCGCGAGGCCTGCAGTAAACTCACTTGTATCTGCTACGCCTGGGAAGCACTCGAAAACACGTTCTAAGAACAAGTCTGCGTTACAGAGGAGCAGAGATTACCACTCTTGTCTTGCTTTTCTCACAGAGTTTCAGATATCTTCTCACACAGCTTTATCCACAGACCGTGTTCTGACAGGTTCAAAAGTCAAGGATGTTAATTAATCATAGGAAATTAATTTAGTTAACAATGGGGGCAATGGCATAAGTGCTCCCCAGCTCTCAGGATGCTTACTAGGCACCTTGCGGAGAAAACACCAGCAAAAAAAAAAAAAATACTGTTGTGTTGGATGCCAAATGAAAATACTCTACCAGCAAGCAAATTCCTCTGATATATTGAATATTTCAAACTTACAATATGGGCAAATATATGAGCGATGCTGACAAAAATGTCAATTTTAATGAAAGTGAAATAAAGATGTACGTAGAATTTGGTTTAAACTTGTTCCAGGGGTTGCATAGTCCAGATGTCTATGTTTACTCCCTGCTTGTTAATAAGTACAGATTTGGAATTAGCTGAGCAATTTGTTCCTTTCATTCTTTTCTATGCTTGTGGGTGTGCGTGCCAAGCTTGCCTTCCTAGAATACTATGTCATTCTTTTATTCTGCAAGAGGATAACATCCACCAGATGGTGCGAGTACACAGGCATGAAGCCCGGATGCCAATATTTTCAAAATTTCACTTCTACTGAGTGAAGACAAATACAGGCTGTGTCACACAATGGTTAGCACTGAACAGTATTTGGCTTTAAGTCAGGGTCGGGCAATTGAAGATGCGCTCTAGCACTCACACTGTTGCCCATTTTAAAATCATGGAAAAGTAGAGAGGATGTCAGTCAAATATGTTTTCCTGAAATGTATTCAGGGCCACAAAACTCTTGAATTGGGGTTAAATGGTCATCATAAAGCTGCATTTGTAAGCTGACGCTATTTTACCAAAACCCATGTGGTGAGATTGGAGAGCCTCAACGCGTCTTTTTACGATGCCACTTGAAGCAGTAAGTTAGTGACGTGACGAATGAAATAAATTCAAGAGATGACAGCCTTCTTCCACTAGGCCCTGGTGTGAAAATACTGCAGGAACTCTGTGAAGTTCAGTGCAATAAGTACGACATTGAAAAACGACCAAAAGGAAAAGGAAGAATTCACTGAGAAAATAGCAGCTGTGGCACAAAGGGGGCATGCACTACAGATGGAGATTGTTAAACTGGTGCAGAGACATAGAACGCACAAGGCACAGCCACACGCTTGCCATATGGAAGGCTTTGTGAAGACTGTAGGCACACATGTTGACTCATGAGAGGATGGACTTTCTTGAATGTCTGGCAGCTTCCTGTGCTGGGCATGCGTGGAGACTAGGACCAGACTAGGACCAGTTAAAAATATAGCAGACAGCACACATTCTCTCTGTACGTTTATAGTGATCAAATAGGAAATGTGATTAAATTATACCAATAACTACTAGTTTTATACTTCAGGAACTCGTCATTTTGTCAAGCAGTTTCAGTCATTATTACGTTCTTCACATCAGTGAAACCCACCTTGACAAAGATTATAAGGTAAATGGCATCCCAGAATCCTGACAGGACTCTTAAATTCCAAAATTGCACACACAGTGTAGGCCTTTTTAAATGAAGCTTGCACTGAGATGGAAGGTGCTAAGGTGTAGATACATGAACTTGTCATAGGATGCCATATATGTGTCATTAAAGTCAACCTTGTCAACCACAAAACTTTCTTCCACTCCAGGAAGCAGGAAACCAAAATGAGATTTTTTTTTTTAAAGATAGTGATTCCTGATCTTTAAGAGAAACATAAGATGGGATCTTTACATGGAATGCTTAGGTAGGATCTCCTGGAAGAGGTGGAGTAAGATGTTACCTACGTGTTGAGAAGGAACTAGAGGAAGGAGTTACAAGTCTCAGAAGATGTGGTAAAATGCCTCAAGGAAGACCAAGATTGATCCTTTTCAAACACGAAAAAGCATTCTGCAGGTGGTGAGTGTGAGCGCTCAATTCTGGACCCAAGCTTACGGGATAATTTCCAGCACTGTTAAGGAAGGTCTTCCCCCCTCAGTTAGCATAACCATAGATAGTCCACCACGGGCATTCTCAGATAACACGTGATGGTTAATATATTCATCTTGATAGAGTCTAGAATTAACTAGGAGACATGTACTAAAGGTTGTCTATTATTGAGTGGGAGATGAAATGTGATATTAGAAATAATGAAAGCACAAGTGAAGTTTTAAGAATAGGTTTAATAAAAAAAAAAACCACATGTGGGAAGACATGTATTTTCAATCAAGTATATTGTGACACACATATAAAGTTTTGTCACACATTGGGGGCTGTCTTACCTGTAAATAAGGAACAGCTCTTGAATAGTAAAAAGATGATTTGTAAAAATAAAAATAATACTTGTAGGCAAACATTGAGACTGCCAAATGGAAAAAGGAAGAGACTAGACAGAAAAGGTACAGTGTACTGTCACAGAAGACCAAGGCCAAGTAGCATTTATTTCACCCCAGTTCAGCAAATCTTCTCCCTGAGTATTATCTTTTCTTAAAGTTTATTTATTTTTATATGTATGATGTTTCACCTGCATGTAAGTGTGTATACATATATGTGCCTAGTGACCTCAGAGGTCAGAATATGGCATTGGTTCACCTGGAACTGGAGTGACAAATGGTCCTCAGCTGCCTTGTGGATGCTGATCCTTCATAAGAGCAACACGTGCTCTTAACCATTGAGCTAACTTTCCAGCCCTACTGTGTCTGTTCCTATGAATGGGTGATTCTCTGTATTATGTCCTGAACATCCCATAATCAATGTTGAATTAGTAATGTGTCATATAATATTTAGGAAGATACAAACTTTTGGGTCAAAATATAGACCCAGAGGGCCATTTAAAGTTCAGACTATAAATTTATTATCTCTAGTTTGAATTCTGAAATTTAAAATAAAATCTTAAACTTTTTCAGCATTGACGTTGATGCTACAAAGGGCAATTTGTACACTTGAGCTAGTGTGATGGGTGTCAAATTACCTTCAGGCTATGTGCACGGGATGTGCATGGAATATAAATAAATTTTGTGTTCAAATTGTTGTTCCATCTCTGTACTATGTCATTATGAATATGCAAATATGGGAAACATTTAAAGCCTTTCAATATTAAAAGTACTTCTGGACCAAAGCATTTCTTGTATGTGACTGGCCTGGGAATACAGCTCCATTGTAGAGCACTTACCTAGCATGTACAAGGGTATGGGTTTAATTCCCAGAAACACCACAAAAGGTATAGCTAAATGTATCAACATTTTATAGATGCACATTAGCAATACATTTATGTTCCATAATGTTTCATGAGGGAAGATGCAAATTTGAAAGGAGCACAGGCTGGCCAGTATAGGTTTCCCCTTCTGCATACTTGTCCTAAACAGACAAGACTATAGAACCTTAAGATTCAGAAAGAAAAATTATTTTCTAGCTTAAATTCTATATCCAGCAAAGCCAAAACTAAGAATGAGTGGAAAAGAAATTCATTTTCAAGTTGTGTATATTCTCAGAGATTTTTGCATTATACACCTGTCTTTGAAGTTTTGGAGAAGACTTTTTAGCAAAATGAATAAGATAAAGACATGTTCAGTAAGGAGTGGCTCAAGCTCAGTGAAATAACATGCTAGGTGCTCAACCAGTTAGCAGCACCGGTATACTAGATTACAACGGAAATCATGGCGTTATCTTGGAGAAATCTTTCTGTTGTTATTTTGGGAAGTAGGATTTGGGGTATCACACTGCATCTGATATTGAGGGACACATAAGGTTCAGCACTTGGTTTTTGTAGGAAAAAGTCATTATAAAGTATGGATATGGAGCAATCACTATTAGTAACAGTAAGATAATGAAAGGTCATTTTTAAGTTGTCACCAAATGATCTATTGTGGAAACTAACAAAATCAAACAGATAGGAATGTTGTGAAGGCCAATGATATTAAAGTAAATCCATAGTTGATATATTAGATATGGAAGGTATAGGTGTGTGGAATGAACATCGTAGAGAAATCTGCTGTGAAAAGAAGAAGTTAAATGGCCACTAATGGCTCACATATAGGAGGTTGAAATTAGTTATTTAAGTTTGCAGTAGTAATTAGGGAAGCATATTCAGGCAGTGTGATTTTAAAAAGTAGAGAAGTAGAAATGTGTCTTAAGTGAACTAATTTCCTCTCTCTCTCTCACATCAGAAAGTCAATAAATGATTTCTATAATTAATACATCGAATGACATGATTCATAAAAACAGATGTCAGGGAAGGGAATTGAGAGCATCAAATGGTTTTTGCCTCTGAGAAAAGCAGAGGTCGAAAAGCCATTTTTATTCTAAAGTTTTCACAAGTGTTTGATTGTTCAAAATTACATATATGTATCAAATATTTTTGGACAAGCATGCTTATTTAAAAATAGTTATTTTATTGTGAATTAGCAGTATATTCTCTTAACTATTAGATTTTAGAAGTCATTTATTATAAATTGCTTTTTTGTAATATTTTGCATTTTAAAAATATATCAACTCAAAGATTTCTTAGCAACATTAGAAAAATACAGACATGATTATAAGCACACCATTGGACAACTGTATGGAAAAGGTGATGTTACCTTTGATGCACCCAAACCCATAGGCTTATAACTGAAAAAAGAAAACACTCTGCTACTTGTCTAACGTGCCTCAGTGAGTATTTGTCTTATTTGTGTGTTGTTATTTTATTGCTAGGCAATAGCAATGTTTATACAATTACATCACTGATTTTATTATTATGATCTGGAAACTTTGATAATAAAATGAGGGCTCGTTTTGCTCGCTAAGCTCAATTCAGAACAATTTTAGTTAAAAAAAATTTTTTTGGAAGAATCACGGAAGCAACCCGCCAAGAACTAATAGATATCACATGGACAATGAGTTGCACAAGATTTGAATATAATCTGTTCTTTGTTAGCATCAAATAACTATTCAGAGGTTTGGGATTTCCATTGACCATACACCAAGGACATTGAATATCTGTGAGTGATAAGTCACATAAATACACAGTAAGTTTACTTAATACCGCTGAATAATTGTTAGCTGGAATAACTTGTAGAAAAGCTAAGTGGGTATTCTGATTATTCTAGATTCTCTCTATCGTTTGTACCAAGCGGTTCATACTCTTGGCACACGCTACACTCTAGAGCACTGACATTGCACAAGCTGGATTGGCACATTCTTGTGTCTTGGCTAATAATAACACTCACAGCTTGCGACTGTGGAAACACGGACTTGACAGAAATCCAAGAACCTTTACATCTCTGAGGGAACCAAGTGAAGGAACATGTAGATTCTGAGTAAGGATATTTACTTTTTAATAAGTCGGTATTTTTTAAAAATAAAATCTGGACTTCGAGTAAGTTTCTAGGCACGTAACACATGCCCTTGCGTCCGCATGTGCCATTTGAGATCCACGTGGACTTGCTTGTCTCGGGAAGACATTGTAGCATCCTTAGTCCACAAACCCATTTCTTCCATTTTGGCTTTTCTCTTCTTATCTTGACCTGTTAGCTTCCATTTTTTAATCCTTCTACAGAAGATTTATTGGCAAGCCGCAAATACTTTTTGTGGTAGATAACAAGGTGGAGACCATCTAACGTTGATTCCAGGATGGCTTCTGATTAAATTATCATTTTACTCTGCTTTAGTGTATTTGATGTAACTAACTTATTGTACAGAACAATTAAAAATGTTGAAGAGTCACATGAACACTTGAAGGTTGTATAATGGGGAAGACAAAAGACATGCTTTAGGATGCTAGCTTGCACTAATATATATTAGCTGCATTTTTTTACCTCTTTCTAATATAGTATCAACATTTTAATTTTTGTGTATTATGGAGAAATTTAATGTGGAATTATATAAGTTAAAACAAAATATTATACTGTATGTTACTGTTTCTATATAATCACATGATTAATCTCAAATCATGAGATGTATGAATAAAGGAAATATTGGCAATATGATGAAAAGAAAGGATACACAGTTGTGTGGAGAGCGGGGACTAACTCAGACACGAACTCTGGTGCCCCATATTTGACAACTTCCCCTTGGTGGGGAGGCCTGGTGGCACTCAGAGAAAGAATAAGCAGGCTACCAAGGTGAGACTTGATAGCCTATGACCATATAGTGGGGGAGGGGGTCCCCCTCAGTCATAGACCTAGGGGAGGGGAATAGGGTGAAAGCGGGAGGGAGGGAGGAACGGGAGGATACAAGTGATGGGATAACAATTGAGTTGTAATCTGAATAAATTAATTAAATTACAAAAAAAAAAGGAGAAAGAGGATAAGCTAGTGAGGATAATTTGTAATAACTGAGTGGCCCCCAGAGAAGTCATCTAAGAGCACATTTAGTTTCCGTAACTCGATAACGGTTCTAAACGTCCCCCTTTCTTTCAGAGCAAGGTGACTCCTAATGCATTTTCCATGCATAGCACATATGACTGCGTATCGATTTAGCATGTATTGAACGGATGCAGATTAGTGGTACGATGGGATCAAGTTCACTTGATCTCATAATTAATTCCTTTTATAAACCAATCCTTAAAAATTGAAGCTCCTGCTCAGTATGGAATGACTATTTGCCCCCATACTTTGAGGTCACTTACAGATCGGTAGCTTTTTCTAGAAGGAACTACCTCCAGGCTTTCAGCCTGGCTGTGGTGGTCTGCCTCAATGTCCCTAACTACAGAAATGAAGATAGTCATGGATGCCTGAATACAATGAATATTTTTTTGTATGAATCTGGGTTCTCTGTCTTACTCTACTCTTGAAATCTGTTTTCCATTTTAGAGTTGACCCTGATATAAAGAATTTCTTTGAATGAATTATTTTTTAAACAATTAAAATAAATAGTTTAGATAAATGAGATCATTAAAAAACTTGTCCAAGATCTCCAAACCACTGCTAAATTTCTGATTAGCTGTATCTTAGTGAGGGTCATTCCACCAAAAGAAAAAAAGAAAGAATGTATTTAGATAGCTGTAAGTTCATGTATCAAGTACAAGAAACAATTAACATCTAAGTAAGTCTTAAAGTGGGTAGCTAAGTAAAGAATAGAACATCTTTCTCCATTTAGCTAAATGAATTTTTCAGGAAAAAAAATCACAAAACTTCATATTGAAAGTAAGCAGAGCAAAATAAAAAACAAAAACAAAAAAACTGTGACAGATGAGACATGCGTCTTTTACTCCCCAATCTGCTGTGAACCCTTTATTATTATTTTTCTAAAAGTTTCTAAAGCATTGCTCAGATTATTATTATTTTTTTGTTAAAGGAGAGACATAAATTTTAATGGAGTAGCCAGATTTTTTCACTACAAATCTTTTTTCTCCTTTAATTGGAAAATTCCAGTAAGACAATAAAAAGTTGAATTGCATAGAATAGCAAAGCTATTTCTAGTTTGTGTCTCCCGTTTTTATCTTCATCAAGAGCATTTGGTCGACACGGGAACACAGGCTTAGCCCCTTGTCTGAATGATAGGACAACAGGGAGATTAACGGAGGAAATAAAGAAAACAAACACAGTGGAAGCTTTCCTATGTGCGGCGGAGCCATCTTGCTACTAGTAATTCCGTCTGGCCCTAAATCAAAGGAGCCAGATAAGCAGTTCCTCCCACCACCCTGGGAAAAGACACAGAGGACTGATTTTGCAATCTTCTCAGAAACTACTGTGGGAATTGTGAGATTGCGAATGTGGTAAAGGTTAGGTCAGCCACAGGTCATCCATTCATCTGCACAAACCTTTATTAAGGACCTACTATGTACCCTGCCTTGGACTATGAACAGAAAAGGCTGTTTCTGCACATATGTGGCTCAGAGCTTATTGACGTACGGAACACAGCTAAGCCGCAGTGCAACGGGGATGTCAACAGAGTTTGGGTCGGGGGAAAGGAATGAACAACTTCAATTACACTGTGGGATTTGAGAAGCTCTTCAGCAGGAAAACTGTAGGTGGTCCCTGAAGACTATGGCAGTGGAATGGGGAAAGTGGGGAGGGGAGGGACCTACATTGCTACTTGGCCAGGTTGGGCTCAGGGCCGGGTCTACACAGAGGATCAGAAAACGATGACAGAAACAACAAGGACAGCAGCAGCAGCTGTGACAAAGTAGCCCTTGCCAAGCTTCAAATTTATCAACCACTACAACAGCTTCCTGTGTGTCACCTTATTAGCGCTTCCCGCACCAGATGAGCATTAGGTATTACGCACATATCAAGTAGCCTGGAGATCAAACTCACAGAGGTGAAGTAACTGGGTTATGGCCAATTAAGTCCATGTTTGTCGGGAGTCCTGTGATTAGTGTGATTGTTCACTTCAGTGGTGCGATTTGCAGACTCTTATTCCGATGCGATTTTAGGTAGTTGAGCAAGTACATCATTCTCCTGAAAGATACTAGTCATAGTGGAAAACTTTATCTATCCCAGGAAATGTGTTTATCATGCCATTATGTGACTATACCAAGGAGGGGGAGGGAAGCAGTGTGTGTGCGCAGATCATAGTACAGGCAAGGTAGCTCTGGGGAGGTGAGTGTAGGACAGGCATTGAAGCACAACCAGGTGGTTGTTTATTGGTACAATTTGCCAATTGTACTGGCAGTTTTAGTTGTATTTATTTATTTATTTATTTTGTCAAAATGATGCAAACTAGTGTCACTTGGGAAGTGGGGCCCTTTATTGAGAAGAGGCCTCCATCAAAGTTGAGCTGTAGGAGAGTCCATAAGAGTTTTCTTCATTAATGATTAGTGTATGAGGGCCCAGCCCACTGTGGCTGGTGCCATTCCTACACAGGGAGGCGGTCCTAGAGGTATAAGAAATGTGGCTGAATGTGAGCCTGGAAAACAAGCCAGAAAGCACCAGTGTTTCATGTTTTCGGGTTCCAGTGTTGAGTTCTGACTCCAGCTTCCTTCTGTGATGGAGAGTGATCTGAGAGTTGTAAATGGAAATAAAACGGTTTTTCTCCCAAAGTTGGTTTTGGTCAGTGTTTTATGACCGCAATAGGAAGCCAAGTAACATACTGATCTAATGATTCTTTTTTTTTTTTTTTCTGTTTGTCTCCAAAATTTCTCTCCACTGGCCCCATCTTTTTGAAGATAACTTTAGATTTATTTCTTTGTTTTCTGGCTTAGTTCTCAGGTGTCTATCTAAATCCCTGGCTCCCAGGGGCCTGCTTGATCCATCACCCCTCTTTTTTAAGTTATCAGGGCTCCATTCTTAGTCCCCAACATAGAAGCAGATTTTTTTGGTAGACTCATTGTTAAAAGGAATAGGATAGAGGGTGGGAATGTGGGGGGATGTGTGCTTTTCCAAGGCTTTGCACAAAGAGCATCAGTTGGATTGGAATACTTTATCTCCTTCTCCCTGCTGAGTTCACAGAGACTTAACTTGTATTTATTAATTCACCTAATAAGCACCGCCCGCCCATCCATCCATCCATCCATCCATCCATCCATCCATCCATCTATCCATCCATCTATCGATCCAATATTCACATATACTCAGCTCCTATGGCATACCAGATGTATTCTGTGTTGTATTAATGGAGTGTCTGACCCAGAAGGTTTTCTCATAGCTCTTGCCATCTCATTATTACGAGCTGAATGTTTCCCCATCTTGATGACTCTCTCTCGCGTGTTTCTGGATTTTTCTTCTTTCCAGTTAATCCCTTCTTTGAACATCGCAGACGTGCAGTGGAAAGCATTGTTCCGTTTAAGTAGGACCAGCCTTTCTGAAGCCAGGAAGGGCATCTTTCAGCATAGAGAGGAGGGGAAACTAACATGGCCTTTAAAAATAAATAGTGGCGTTAGTCTACTCATCACTGTAAACATCGTCACCAGGCCCAGACAGCTTCTCTTGAAGCAGCTCAGGGAGTTGTCAAATGCTTGGGAACTTCTTCAGAACTTCACAGCTCAGCAGTGTTTCTCCCGTCCTTATAAATATTGAACGTGGCCCTGGGTTGCTTGAACCGAACAGTTCTTTCGACAAGAGAACATCAAACTCAATTATCAACAACTCTGGGTCCTCCTGTCTGACTCTCCCACCTTAACAACTTTGGAGGTGAAGGGGACATAAACAAGACGGCCACGCTCCCCTCCTTGTTCACCAGTCAGATGTACCACTTGCTCTAATGGCAAGGCTGAGTGGAGTCCCATTGCTAGCAGGGAGAAGGGCCCGAGGCAAGGAACTTCTGTTCTCTCCTCTGCATGAAGGCCATTTAATGTGGGTGAATGCTGAGTGGGAAAAGATACACACATTGGGAAAATTGTCACTAGTACAGACGCTCTCTTTCATCTCTAACCTTCACCCGTCGACTCTAAGGTAGGATGGGATGGGGCCGGCCCTGTGGGAAGAAGACAGCACACAGGTAGGAAGCCTCTAAACAATGCCTGGATGAGGGAGCCTCTCACCTGGCAGAGAGTGGAAAGAACTGTGTGTTTGAGGGAGAGAGAATAGCGGGAACAACTCTTATGGTTGGGCATTTCCTTTTACCTAGTAATTTAGGAAGAGGAACCTTCCTCATCGTATAGGGACTAGTAGTCTTTCAGTTTTCAGTGGAAGAAAGGGAAGAGACTAAAGCTCATGAGCTTTCTTAGGGCCCATAGCCTAGAAGAGAAAGATGGTCCCCTTGCACGCCATTGGTGTCTGTCATGTGACTATAACCTTATGCAATATGGCCGAAAAAAAAGCAGAGCAACAGCGCCACCTTCTGGAAGGGACTGTACACAGAGTACAGTTAACTATATTTGAGACAGAATAGAATGGGCACCATGACATGGATCCCAATGCCACTGGGAAGTAATCTCAGTGTTTTCGTTGTGGTCTGGAGATTATTCCCTTATAAGCAATTCTTAAAATTTTTGTTGAAACCACAAGACGGAATGTTTATTCTTAAATGTTCAGAAAGTATAATGGCCTTGGTTTATAAACGGGCTTCAGTTTGGGAATTATTAAGCAAAATATCTGAGCAGCACAGCCATCGTTTATTGTTTATTTCGTGTTTGTGGCTGTCAAACACACAAAAATAATACAGTGAAGTCACCCTTCAGCTTAAAACTGCAGTCTTACCATGGAATAATTCTGAGCTGCTCTTGCACAGCGCCATAATGCCCCACAAGATTCGGCCTTATCCCTACCCCCCCCTTCCCTCCCTCCCTCCTTCCAGCAATTCATATTTACACTGTGAAGATCTTGTTTTTTTTTTTCTTGTTCATGTACATCTTATTTTCTCATATTAGAACTGTCTTTCTCTCAACACGTTTAATGTAAATATCCACTGGCAAGAACATCGCCCCTTTTTTTGGTTAGCTTTTTGGGATACTAGAGATGGCCCCTGAGACCTGAGGTATGGTGGAGAAGGTCAGAAGGGCATCACACCTCCTGACATAAGATGCCTTCTGACCTACCCTGCATTGCCTCTCTGTGTATCAGAGTCCACCCACGGTCATTATCTGATCTTCTTCTTGGTAGACGTTGCTCTTTCTTTTCTTAAGCACTTAGAGGATGGCAGGCACTTAGCAAAGGTTTAACTAATAACCTAAATATGATATAGAATCCCTTAATTGGATGAGCTGAAGAAAAAAGTTTTGGTTTAAAAGTTTTACATAAATTGTTGTGCACATTGTTTTAACAGAATAAATACAAGTCAGCGTGAGATTGAGATGAATTCCCGGACATGTGTAAGAATGTTTATTTATGAGAAGATAAAACTGTTTAAAAGTCTTGTCGGTTCGATGTTTACATACGTCGTACAGTTTCATAATCACAGCCCCTACATACAGAATTACAGCAATCATTTTCTATGTAAGGGCTCCATGACACGTTAGTTACTTTCATTTCATTCAGGGAATAAATTTAAAGAACTGGGATGCATGTACACACGTGCCATGGGATTCCAGCCCGGTTTTCCATTCGGGTTCTTAAGCAGAGAGCGGCTTCGTATGCAGTGAGGGTCTCAGAAATGCCTCTAGAGGAATCTCCACGGGGAATACCCATTCAAACTCATGTGAAAATAAACAAATAATCTATCAGTTCATCAACTACTGCAACTGTTGACATGAAATAAGATTTTGGTAGCCAGTTGGGCCTTTTTAACACCTTTCAGAAGCTACCAGAGCGTTCTTAGAGGTTTGCCTTATGACACAGCGCCATCTCGTGGCCACCTGTATACCACCTGGTCGTGTAAATGCCTTTAACCCTTGTGAATCTTTGAAAATTGTAGACAATAAAACACAGTATGGTAAATAAGCAGCCTGTCACAAGCTGTGTTTTAAGGATCTTCTGATCGATCGAATTTTACCATCGTGTACCATTATGTATTGTTTTTCAGGGTAGAAGAGTGTTGAACCAGGTCGCTTTTAGCTTGATGCTGTTGCTCTGTAACAATGTTGGAGAGGATTGAGTGAGAAAGGATATCAATTGAGAGAGCACGAGAAGCGCAGGTAACATGGCGGCATGCCCTTCTTATGGAATGGGGCTGAGATTCTAACGGCAGAGTGATATTCTCATTTACGAGAGCTGTTTATTGTTGTTCTGGTTGAGGAATTAATTGTTCTGACTTGAAGAATTAGTGACAAGCGATTCCCGGGCTCCAACAGAAACGCACACTGGCATTTACCCAGAATGTCTTCTCCCTTCTTGTGACTAGTTTGTAATTATTTAATTATGGCTCTTGTCCGATTGGACTTGATTTTAGACTTCTCTGGAAATGACTCTGGTTTGTTTTGTAGGTACCGCGGGGCTAATCGTGCCTCCGTGGTGCCCTGTGTGCATGAAGTTGGGCACCACCATCTAACATGCCTTCTTGACTTCTGTTCTAAAGGATGAGAAAACATTTTGCCTTTGGAGCAGCTTCTTAACTTCCTGTCCAAAACTCAGGTCTTGGCTGTGGCCATTTACTTACATAGCTACAAAGCGTACAAAAGCCTTGGCTTGCTGGCAGTCCTGAAGGCTGCGTACCAGGTTCCAGCAGAGGCCCTTTGGAGGCTTGTAGGCAGCAGTAGTACAACCCTGGCTCCATATGGTCAGATATGTCATATTGTCAGCCACTTTCTTTGTATCTTCACAGTTTCAGTTGTGATGAAAACCACATGAACAAGATTCTGGTCACTAGAGTGTGGCACTTAGTTTTGGGTTTGTCTGGTCCCAGGTTCAAAGAAGATCATATTTTCTTTACTGGCAGTTAAAGATCTTTTTCTGGTTGGTCACGAACCATTAAAGAGGTGTTTTGGAGTTAAAGGTTGGCATTAGAGCCTGGTTTTGGATCAAGGTTAATTGGTGCATTTCAAGTTTGGTTTCCTCCCCTTGTCTAGTGAGAATCACTCTTACTGCCTTAACTTTTTGGTCCTTGGAACAACTGAACTGGGGTAGCATCTGTTGAAAGGATTCCCAGTTTGTTACTAAAGGATGCTGCTCTGATTCACTGACCTATTTTCTGATGTTCCTCCTTTTGGGGCACACACATAGGCTATTTTGTCAGAAATAATTCCTAAATCAATAAAGGATGGCATTTATGAAAATCTATTATTATTATTATTATTATTATTATTATTATTATTAATAAATAAAAGCAACATTTTGCTGACTTGAACAATTTTGCCTCCTGTTCTCTTCTTCCCATGTGCTGGGATGTTGTTGTTGCGCCATCTGGTGGAACTTACAGAGATTGTCACCAAAAGCAAAAGAGCATTGGAGCATTAAACAAAAACAAAACTGACTACACTTTTGAGAGCTACAGATTCCTGTAAACTGTTTGAAACAGTGACTTACTTCTTTTGAATACTCTGAAATATTTCCGGAACAAAAACAATGAGGTGGCTCTGAGCTAAAAGCTACTTCTAAGTGTGGTAGGCCATCTAAGAAGTAAGTGTGAGGCAGTGTATCAGTGTTGCAGTATGTTTAACAAAAACATGAACCAAGCGTGCTTCCGCTTGCAAATGGTAAATAGACAATAATTTTGTTGATTATAGTTTGAATATGAAGTGTCCCTGAAAAGGCTTCACACATTCAAGCCGTGAGCTATATGTAGATGTCTGTGTGTTTATATTTTTTGGGGCAAGAGTTACTGAAAAACTTAAGAGGTTAGACCCAATTAGGGGAGCATCCTTGAGGATGTCTTGTTCTTGGTCCCTTCCTGTCTTTCTCAGCTGCACAGCTGTCAGCTGAGGAAGACTATTCTCTGCTCTATGTTCTGCCCAAGTGTGTGGGGCCAAGTGAATGTGGACTGATGCTATGAGCCCAATAAAGCCTTATTCTTATAAATTGTCAGATATTTTACAGAGAAATGAAAACCAACACATATATGATGACATCTTGACTCTTCACAGTAATAATCTTGGGACAAAAGACCCGGCAAAGTGAAGGGCCTAGTGTCTCTTAAATTATCTCCCATTTATATTATGTGGTTTCATCTTGTTCGTTTATTAATTTAATAATACTTTATAATATTTTATAATAAATTATAAATTAATTTATTAATTGTATTTTATTCTTTAATGAAAAATTATAGGAAATGGATAGTGATAATTCAGAACCATATGTTTTACACATCTATTTGCTTATACTTAAAAGTGGGAATTACAGGAATATGTCTTAAAATTATTATTACCTTCTTTTTTTTTACTCCAATGACTTTTGTCAGTATTTGCTTTAAAATGCTTATGTTGACTTAATCTCATATTGTCAACATAAAAGTATACTCTAAATTTTCCATTTTAAAAACCTGTTTTTACTTACTCTGGATTATAATACCCCTCATTACACCATTACTTTGACAAGACAGATCTTTTATAGAGAAAGTAGTTTATAGTGGACATCTTTGTTAATATCTATAAGCTTTTAGAAAATCCATTTGAATGACCAGGTACCTTAATTTCTCCCAAGTATAAAGAAGATAATGTTATTTAATTTTTCATGTAATTATGAGGCTCATATGTAATTAAATCTATGGGACGTACTCCTTCATTACTAATATTTTGAAAGAGAAAGAGAGAGAGGGATGAAGAGTGATATAGAGAGAGGAAGAAGAAGGGAGAGAGGAGAACTCTGTTTTCCTCACCAATATGAAAACATGAAGACTGAGACCTATCTTATTCATTCTCACCCCCCAAAGCTAATAGGGCAGCATGATGCACATGTGTAGTTTTCTATGTATATAACTTCCCAATAACTTGAGAGAATTACAAGAAAAATAATATTTAAGTATTAGGACAGCTATTATGGTTATGAAAGTGAATATTTTCAAATTTGAACTCTGGATTCTCATTAAATTTTCCCCTAGAAAATATTTTGACCAGAACTTTGCATTTATTTGTTTTTCTAAATAGCTGTTTTAATCTTCTAACAACTTACAAAATGAGGAAGTGTGTCAAATTGCATACCAAGGTAAACACTGGTTTGTGGAGACAGTCTAACTGAAGACACCATCGAGGGTAGGGGTGCGTCAGTCTAACATCCAGCGGTGATCAGAACTGAGTACTCTGTTTAAACATAATTACTAACCATAGTAGGCAGTACTTCAGAAAGTTGCATAAAACTTCCCTTTTCCATTTTTGCTGAGACTTTCAGAAATCAAATTAACTTGGAATGAAGGGGCATAAAAGAGGTCATGAGAAAATAAAGCAGGAACTGGGTCAGTGCTAATCTATGCATCAAGGAGCAGAACCCAGAAGGGAGGAAAAAGCTTCATTTGAAAAACAAATTTGAAGTGGGTAGGTAGGCTCTTACCAGAAATTTGTTAACTAGAAAAATTATTTAGGAATATTAGGAAACACACAGTGAACTTCTGAAATAACGTTCGAACAACTATAACAAACCTGCCTTTAAAAGAGATTATATTTAAACAGTTGACATGGAATATGTTGCATATTTTGGAGATATATTTAACCTATGTTGACAAAAGCATTTCCTTAAAAATGCTTGTTATGATAAAGACGAACTATCTGAGTTTTCCATTGGCCCTCGTGCAATCTTACCTTTCTCCACTCCTTCTCATTCCTTCATGAACCAACTTACAAACTCTGTCAGTGTGTGTGGCTCAGCTTGCATTCTCTAAAATGTTGTATATGCATACAAGTGTGTACATACTTGTGTGTGTGTGTGTGTGTATCACAATACACACTCTTTTGTCTTACTTTGTTTTGTTTGGCATATTTTCTTTGAAATATATTCACAGCAGTGTATATACCAAAGCTTTATTGATTCATTGAGAATCACTGAGAGCATTGTGTAGATATATCTAATTTTTCTTACATATTCACACCTACACGAGAACTTGAGTAGTTTCCAGATTTTGCTATGGTATTCCAGAGCACTCATTTATGATATTACATGATACCTTTTTGCTTGTAATTACCAATCTTCTATGTCTATAGCAGAAACATACGTTTACAAAATAATTTCAGTTATTCACTTATAAACATTATATTATTATTATTATTATTATTATTATTATTATTATTATTATTATTATTATTATTTTACAATAAATGACCCAGACCAGAAGGCCCTTCTTCAGGATGCTAAGAAGAAAGAAGCAGGGGATCAGATGATAAAGTAGACAGAAAATGGGGGTTCAGGAAGTATTGCACAAGCTATTTCTTAGGACAAACATATTTGTTAAGGAGTTCGGTGTTGTATATAGTTTTTAGGAGGAGAATGGGACAGAGCCAGCAGAACACTATCACATAAAGGGACAAAGGCAGCAGGAAGCCATTCAAGCAATGTTGCAGAAAGGAACACAGGATATTTCAAGTGTGTCACAGACCTAGTGCTCAATGGCTTTGTGACTGCTAGCCAGCCAAGCATGTACCTGCTTTTAGAGATGGAGCTAAGTTCCTTCCACATACATCAGGGTCTCGGGAAACTCCCACACTTGCCTGGCCCTCAACAATAAACAATACTCAGCTTCTTGTTTCGTGCTTTTAGTGCTGCCCGATTAACCAGCCTGAAAATGCTGTTGACTTGTTAATTTTGTTTTATTTCTTCCTAGCACCTGATGATATTTGATAACTTTTTAAACCAGCAGGTATGCTGTCTCTTCTTTGCTCTGTCCTGTTTTCTTCCTTATTATACAGTCACTCATCTTAAAAAGGTAAGGAAAGATTCCTTGGCCCTTAGCCTCAGAAGATTCTGTATTACAGAGCCAATAAAGGACGTACCAGGCACACTAAATACTGCTAATATCCAACATTTAAGAAACTTATGCATGTTGAGAAGATTTTGAGAAGAATCTCTCCAGACAGGGAGGACTGGAGGTGGCGTCGTTCGGCTGAGGATCGGAAATAGCGGAACCTAGAAATATTTAGATCTCGTTCTTGTTTCCTGTGTCTTGAATCTAGACTGCCCCTAAAGGTTCATGCTAAAGATGTGGTCTTTGGCTTGATGCTTTTGGGTGGTGCTGAGGGTTGGCGGGACGTTTTCAAGGCATTGAAGACGTGCCCCTGAAGGGGACTAGGGGAGTCCAGTGTCTTCCTGTTTCTGCCTTTCCAGGCCCAGCAAGGGTAATTTGCTCCTCTGTATGTTCCCCGTCAGGATGTTCAGCTTCCTTACAGACTCAAAATGGCAAGGTAGACCCAACACGGACACAACCCCTCAAAATTGCGAGCCCAAGTAAACCTCTCCTCTTTTTACATAATTACTTCAATATTTTCTTACAGTGACAAAGGCCGACAAATGGAGATTATTATAAACGTCTCAGTCCAGTTACACAATCTCACGCTGAGCCACCCATGACAGCACCTCTGAGAGGATGTGGGTGGGAGCCCGTGGCTGCATCCCTTTTATCCTCTTTGATGTTTATGACTACGTACGAGACCAAGGGTTTTTAAAAAAATTATTATTATTGTCCTAAATGTACAATCGGGCATTCTCAAAACATGATTGAAATAGTTTGTTCAAGCGACAAACGGAAGCAGGCAATGATGCTCCTATGACTATTAATCATCAACTCGACAGGGTTGAGAATGGCTGTAGGGATAAATCTCTGGGCTGGCCTGGGAAAGGTTATCTAGATCACGTTAGCTGAGGTGGGAAGTCTCACCTCACGGATAGTACCATCCCAGGGACTTGGATGCGGGATTGAGAAAGAGACTTGAGTAAAAGCCTTCATCCTTCTCTGCTTCTTGACAGAAGCCTTCTGCTCCTGCCCCATAACTTCCGGGCCATGGTAGGCTATTTCCCTAGAAACCGGAAGCCAAAACTAACATTTCTTTTTAGAAGTTGTGTTTGTCAGATATGGTATCATAGAGAAGGAACAAGCAGCTATTATAATTCCTCTTGATACCCTATGAGCATATACAGGGGGAGGTAATCCCCCTTAGGAACGAACAGTCATAGGGGAGGAGAATAAGGGGAAAATGGGAGGGAGGGAAGAATGGGAGGATACAAGGGATGGGATAACCATTGAGATGTAACAAGAATAAATTAATAAAAAAAGAAAAAAATAATTCCTCTTGATAGAGGAAGACGGAAGTGACACTGCTGTCTTATTACTGTGGATAAAAAAAATAATGATATGTGATGATTAATTTTCAGTTTTAACCCAAGAATCACCTAGAAGATAAACCTCTGGGCATGCCCGGGAGAGTGTTTCCAGAAAGAGGTCGGTGTAGGCATAGATACACTCTGAATCCATCCTATGGCTGGATTATCAGATGAAATGAAAACAAAGAAGACAGGGAGCTGTGCACTAACCTCTGCTTCCTGACTGTGGGTGCGGTGTGACCCGCTGCCTTATGCCGCTTGTCAACGTCGTTGTGTTCGGTCCACGGCGGCCTAAATTCCTTCTTAAACTGCGAGGCAAAAACGAATATCTCGTAATTGTCTCTTGTCAAGAATTTGCTCACAGCAGCAAGAAAAGTAGCTCAGATGCAAAGGATACATTGAGCACAAGTATCTCTGGAGAGAGCAGAATGCTTAAGTGATGGTTTGAATAACATGATGTGCTTTCCCACACAGCACCAAGTTCATAGTTCCGTGGTGGGCACTGATACAGGAGACCTAGAACGTTCTCACACCATACTTAGTTAGCACACCATCCCCAGTCTTAAGCTTTTATTAAAAATGATTTTTTCTATAGTGTTGCAATAATAAGGTGGGCCATGATAGACAAAACGTTGTGAAAATGTATATGGGAAGACGTCTCTGCTGCTTTTACATAGGCTAGCTATTTTTATAGGCAAGAAAAAGGAGTGCCTGAAGCCTTCCAGAGATTTTTCACTTGTATCTCATTCCTAAAGAACTGATTTATCTGCCCACATCTGGCTGTGATGCAGGAGGAGTCACTGTTCATCTTGTACATTCACTGGCATGACAATGCTCAAGGCAAGAGGGGTTGGGGATTAGCTACATGTATTAGTTAATTTTCTCACTGCTGTGACAAATACCCTACAGGAACAGTTAATGGGAAAGGCTAATGTCTATGCCTAGTTTAAGAAGAATACAGGCTAACTTGCAGTGAAGGTGTGGCTTCAGGAATATGAGGCAGCTAGTCATATCATATGGCCATAGGAAACACCCAGAAATTAATATTTATCCCTCAGCTACTTTCTGCCTTTCTTCTTCAGTTCAGAACCTCAGCTTGTGGAGTGATGCCATCCTGCATCCTTCCTCCCTGCAAACACCTGGATGATTCTAAATCCAATCAAATTGACAATGGAGATGACTCGTCACAGTGAAAGTCAGCCACTCCAAAAATATCTATCATGCTTTTACATTTTAAAGTGGTCTGGCTGGTCTCCAAGTCTCTCCACAGTCTAGCCAAGAATTACTTCACTGTGTAAACTAACAAAGATTCTCTTATCCTGTTAGGGACTTTCACAATCCTTCAGACTTATGAGCTTCCTTGTTGTGGCTGAACGTAAAATGTCCCCGATAGGCTCATGTGTGTGAATACTTGGTTCCCATTTGATGTCACTGTTCTGTTAGGTATTTTTGTTGCAGCGATGAGAAAAGTAAGTCACTGCCTCTGCTGTGCTCCACTGCTTCTCACATATCCCCAGCAGTATTTATTCAAGTCCTGCTTCCTTTATGGAAATTCTCCCTCTATTCCATTTAACATGAGTTTTGCATCTTTAAAAACACAGGTGGAGAGACATATAAAATATATGCCATTTCTATTTTTATATTTGAGAATATGAGTTACACCAACATATGTATCGTAGAGGAGAAAGCCATGAATTTATATCTGCTTTTACAGAGACAACAATTTTAGAAAAAGGAAAGGTGCAGGACTTCTAGAAGTATCCTATTTAGAAGTCATGCTTTGTCTCCATTGAACAGTATTTCAGCTTCTTCCTATGGGACCCAATAGAAAGGAGAATTAACATATCCAGATAAAACAAACTTGACAAGTTAGTGACTGCTAATCAGTTCCTCCCCAACTTGCTTTTTGGTCCTGGTGATTTCCAGCAGCAATAGAAGCCCTAAGACAGGAGGAAAAGGTTCATTTCCTGGACAGTTCATTGTCAAAAGCAGCGAGGCCAGTAATCCACATGGGGCAGGACCTGGAGGCAGGTGCTGATGCAGAGGCCATGGAGGTGTGCTGCTTACTGACTTGCTTTCCATGGCTTGCATTGCCTGCTTTTATTTTTTAAACAAATAAAACCAAGGACCATCAGCCTAGAAATGGCACCACCCACAATGCCCTGGGCCCCTTCTCATTGATCACTAATTTAAAAAATACTTTACAACTGGGTCTTATGGGCAACTCTTCTCAACTGAGGCTCCTTCCTCTCTGATGACTCTAGCTTGTTGACTTAAGTTGACATAAAGCTAGCCAACACAGTCATCATCACAAGGAGAGAAGGAGAGTTACCAGAGAGTGGAACTATTAGAAAAGCCACATCCACAGACATGTGGTTAATAAGACAAAACCACACCCTTTCATAAAATGGAAATCTAGGACTGTTTGTAATTGTCTGTCAGTATAGACTAGGTATCATCAATTAATACTGTTACAGTTTAGATATCATTTAATTTCTGACTTTAAATCTTCCGTGGGTATACACTCTATCCATTGTATTAAAAGCTTGGCAATACTGGGTCATGGTGAGGCATTATTTTGGAGATATACTGTCATGAGAGGGTTTTAGGTCATTGGGGGTATTGGCTTCCAGATGGATTGTGCAACTCCAGCTCACTGACATGGGACATGTGTCTCTGCCATAATATTACCGCATCTGGGAGAAGACGTTTGTCAGAATTCAGATTATATCAGTCCCGTGCACTTTGAAACTGTGAGCTGAACATTCCTTTTGCTTTCATAAAATTATTTGCTTCTGGTTTCCTGCTGCAGTCACACTCAAATTGTTATTTGAACTTTTTTTTTTGTAATAAAACATGTATTTTACATAATGGAAAAGAACATTTAGTCATTTTTCTTTCACTTTCCAAAGAAATGTAGTTACTAAATATATTTACATATTTTAAAGAAGAGATTAAAGACTTCTATTTCTGCTAGGAATGTCGACTGGGTATGCCTCAAATTATCACACTATTGGTATTCACAAAAATTTGAATATAGTAAGAAAATATGAATAAAGATATAGTTAAAAAAGAAGGAATGCTGGGAGTTTATTTATTTATTTATTTATTTATTTATTTATTTATTTATTTATTTTACATCCCGGTTGTAGCTCCCTCCCTCCTCTCCCTTCAATCTGACCCTCCCTTTCTATTCCCTTTCCCTTATTCCTCAGAAAAGGGGAGCTCCCTACCCATTCACCCCAGATCATCAAGTCATATCAGGACTGAGTGCATCCATTTTCCCTGTGGCCTGACAAGGTAGCCCTGCCAGCAAGAAGTGAATCCATGTCAGAAATAGTCCCTACTTCCCTTACTAGGAGACCCACATGAAGCCTAAGCTGTCCATCTTCTACATCTGTGTGGGGAGCCTAGGTCCAGTTCATGCATGGTCCTTGGTGGATGCTTCAGTTTCTACAATTCCTTCTGTGCCCTGGTTAGTTGGCTTTTTTGGTCTTCTTGTGGAGCTCCTATCACTTCCAAGTCCTCCCCATACCCCACCCCACTTTCCCACAAGATTCCCTATGCTTTTCCCAGTGTTTAGCTGTGAGTCCTAGTATCTGTTTTGAACTGCTGCTGGGTTCTCTGCTAGGTTTCTGTCTGAAAACATAGCGGAGCATTGTTAACAGTGTCAGGGGTTGGCTCTCTTCCATGGGGTGGGTCTCGCTTTGGGCCATGCATTGGTTGCGCATTCACTCAATCTCTGCTCTATCTTTATCCCTGCACATCTTGTGGGCAGGGTAATTTTTTGGGTCAAAGTTTTTGTGGATGGGTTTGTGTTCCCCTCCCTCCACTAGGAGTCTTGTCTAGGCAGAGAATTTCCTCTTCAGTCTCCATGGCCTCTGCTACTAGGAATATCTGCTAGAGTTCCCCTCATATCCTTCCAGAAGTCTACCCTGACTTAGGTCTCCAGATTGTCACAGAGATGCCTGCTCCCACTGTTTCTCTTTTCTCTGGAGACCTTCTGTCCTCTTACCTTCTCCACCCCAATGTCTGATCTCTACTCTCATTTCTCTCTGCATTCCCTCTCCTACCCCTCTCTTCAATCTCTAGCTCTGGCAATTCTGAGTGAGACTGAGTCATCCTCCCTTGGGTTCTCCTTGTTACTTATCTTCTTTGGGTTTGTGCATTGTAGTGTGTTAATCCTGTACTAAATGGCTAAAATCCACTTTTAAGTGAGTACATAAGAGGTGTATCTTTCTGGATCTGGGTTACCTCACTCAGGACAATCTTCTAGTTCCATCCATTTGTCTGAAAAATTTATGATTTCCTTGTTTTTAATAGCTGAGTAGTATTCCATTGTGTAAATGTTCCACAGTTTCTTAATCCATTCTTCTGTTGAGGCACATTTAAGTTGTTTCCAAGTTCTGGCTATTACAAATAAAACTGCTATGAACATAGTTAAGCATGCGTCCTTGTTGATGGTGGAGTGACTTTTGGGTGTAGGCACAGGACTGGTATAGCTGGGTCTTAAGGTAGAGCTATTCCAAATTTTCTGAGAAAGTGCCAGATTGATTTCCAGAGTGGGTGTAGAAGTTTGCACTCCCACCAGGAATAGAGGAGTGTTCCCCTTTCTCTACATCCTTGCCAGCATGAGCTGTCCCTTGAGTTTTTTATCTTAGCCATTCTGATGGGTGTAAGATTGAATCTCTGAGTCGTTTTGATTTGCATTTCCCTGACAACTAAGGGAGTCTCTTATGAGACAGAGATTATGAGAAATCATGAATTCTAAGAAGTGTTACTGTATACAGTCCCTAAGTATCTACCTCAAATTGCTCATTTCCTTAATAGTCTCATAAGTTCAAGCCTTCTTATTCTTGTGCAGCCAGAAGCAGAGAAAAGGTCATTCCAGTGTTCTGTGAGATTTCTGCTTTTCCTCTTTTACTCATTGCTGGATCTCAGCCCTGGGATGGTAGTGCTCTACTTACCTCTGTTAAAACTGGAAGTATTCAAGAAGATGGCCCCAAATGTGACAAATAATGACCTAAACACTCATCAAATCAAAGAGATAATCAAAATTAAACATCACACTTAGTAAGTAAAAATGTCTGCAAAACAAGAGTAAGTCTCTGGGCACAAAGTAGTCACTCATCTTTTTAATACCCATGGACAAAGTGACCAAAGATCTCAGTTACAAGCACCATTTTGCTTTGTGTTTAAGTCTTGTTCTCTCTGTCTCTGTCTCTGACTCTGTCTCTGTCTCTGTCTGTCTTTGTCTCTGTCTCTGTCTCTCTCTGTCTGTCTGTCTGTCTGTCTGTCTGTCTCTCTCTCTCTCTCTCTCTCTCTCTCTCTCTCTCTCTCTCTCTCTCTCTCTCTCTGTCTCTCTCTCTCTCTCTCAGTTAGCATTTTTCACTAATGAAGGTACACCAGTGATGGCCCACTGGAAGTTGGCTGCACAGCAGGCTCTTTTCTTTTGAATTTCTTGCAACACCCTTCTTGGTTTTTTTTCTTTTTTCTTTTTCTATAGAGAACAGTCCAGTTTATCTGCAGAGGATTCCTTTTGCAAAGGAGTGCGGACTCGCATTTTGCATTAAGAAACTATAAATCCTTCCCATCCATCAGTCCTGGCATAGCATTGTCCATGTTTGGAGTGGATCTTCTACCCACTGACACTGCACAGCTCGATTTTCATGGTGATAACTGCAGGCCTGGCCGAGGAAAGACAGCAAAGAGCAAGTCTTGTTCTATTGATGGCCTCAAAACTCCATTTTGGAAAACCCTTTCAGTATGGCATTCATCTTGCTTGCAAGAGTTAGTTTGAGGTGTAGGTAAAGTAGTGGAGGGACTAGGGGCTTGAAAATGCTTTGAAGGAAACTATTTGTTTCCTTTGTATCTGTTTGTTTGTTTGATTTTTCAAGACAGAGTTTCTCAGTGTAGCCTTGGCTATCCTTGGACTCCCTTTGTAGACCAGGCTGGCTCTGAACTTACAGAGATCCACCTGCCTCTGCTTCCCAGAGTGCTGGTATTACAGGTATGTACCACCACATCTGGCTTTTAAAAACAGGTTTCAATAATCCCCACAAGTGATTTTTCAAGAAACCCCTTCCCCCAATACAGAAAAACACAACATGACAGGAGAAATTATAAAAAGCAGAATCCTGTTCTGCTACATTATGTGTCTCAGAATGAACAAAGCAGGCATTACATTGCATGTTTTCTGTAGCTTAACCCAAAAACCATTCTCAAAGTTACCTGGAAAATAATTACACAATGACAGTCAAATGTATAAACATCCAAAACAGGATCTTGATGAATATATTGGAAAAATATAGTTCAATAGTCAATTGATGAAATAGAAAGTAAATTGAAGTACTGTGATTCTCAGCATAAAGATGAAAATATAAAGTAAATGATATGAAGGGCAATTTATTTTCTCCTCATGTAATATATTCCTGCATTGACAGCTTCTGGTAGGAGTTCCATGGACATTCCCTTAACGGATATGGGGAAGGAAGGAGAAATGAGGTAACGATAGTTAAGCCTCTGCTGACCTCTGAGAAGTGCCTTAATCTAACCCTACATCACCACAGCATGTGTTCACTGGTCTTTAAAAAAAAAAAAACATATGACTGTCCCAGCTTGAGACCCAGGCCATGAAGGTCCATCCCTCACACCGCTAATGACAATCCTGCTACACTTACAGACAAGTGCCTAGGATAACTTTTCATCTGAGGGGCTTTACCCCATCTCTGATTCACTGATGGAATCAGATACAGAGACCCACAGTCGAACATTAGGCAGGCCTTGGGGACTCCTACGGAACAGAGGAGGAAGGATGGAAGGAGCCAGAAAGTAAAGGACACACACGAAAACCTACAGAATCAACTAATCTAGGCACACAGGGCCCACAGAGACTGAACCACTGAACAGAGAGCGTGCATAGGATGGACCTAGGCCCTTGGCGCATATGTAACAGTTGTACGGCTGGGTCTTCATGTGGGACTCCTAACAGCAGGAGCAGGGCCTGTCTCTGACTCTGTTGCCTGCCTTTGGACCCCTTTCCCCTAACTAGGCCACCTTGGCTAGCCACAATAGGAGAGGATGAGCCTAGTCCTACAGCAACTTGATATGCCAAGGTGGATCTACATCCATGGGCAGCCTCCCCTTTTCTGAGGCAAAAGGGAGGACAGGAGGATGGGGAGGGGGGTGAAGGGAGGTGAGAGGGAAGGACTGGGAGAAGAGGAATGAGGGAAAGCTGTGATCTGGATGTAAAGTAAATAAATAAATTTAAAAGTTATAATACAATTACATAATTTCCCCTTTTCCTTTCCTCCAAGGCCTCCTGTACATCCCGTTTTGCTCTCTTCCAATGTTATGGCCTCTTTTTTTCTTTAGTTAATTTTTACACACACACACACACACACACACACACACACACACACACACACACACACACACACAAGTATGTACATATACATTCCTAAATACGACCTGTTCAGTCTGTATACTGTTACTTGCATGTTTTAAGGGCTGACCACTTGGTATCAGATAACCAATTGGTATGCTCATCCCTGGGGAAGACTTTTCGTCCCATTAATTTCCTGTAGTTCTTTGTGTAGTTGAGGCCTGGTGCTTCTTCCATCGTTCTCTTTACATGTCTATTGTTCTTGTTTATCTCATGTTCAGGAAGTTGTGCTGGTGAAACTTCATGGGTGTAGCTTCTGACATTCTTAGGAGACACTCTCTAAACAAATTCTCTGTTCCTGTGGCTCTTACAGTGTTTCCACTGCCTCTTCTGCAATGGCAGCTCAGCTTTAGGCGCAACAGTTGTTTAGTAAATAAATCTGTCGGGACTGGGCTGCACACCTCCACATTTTGACTGGTTGTGATTTTCTGTGATGGCTGCACAGACAGATGAAGTGAAGGTGACTCATCTTGTCCCACTATGCCTGATTTCACCGCTTTGTCCCACATAAGCATCCCACCCCCTTGCTCTTGAGGATCAAAAGACTGACACTGGATCTCTTGCTTTCTGCCTCATGGCTTCTTGTCCCCAAGCCTTTTCCCTCTCTCCCTCTCTCCCTCCTTCCCTTCCTCCATTCCTCTTTCTTTCTTTCTTTCTTTCTTTCTTTCTTTCTTTCTTTCTTTCTTTCTTTCTTTCTTTCTTCCTTTCTTTCGTCCAGGAGATGAAACTCAGGACCTCATTCAATCTAGATAAATGCTCCATTACTGAGCTGTATCCAGCCCTCTTAGAAAAATAGAGCATTGAGACAGCCTAATAGGATTTATACTCTAAACTCATTAGCAAGTGAGAAGGAAAAAAAAAAGAAACAACAAAGTATCATAATATATAAATCAAAACCAGGTGAAGATTGTGAAACATTTAGAGCTGATAAAGAGCAAAAAGGCACAGGAATAGAAATACCACATCCATAGGAAAACAGAATCGTCCTTTATATAATAGCCAATGCAGAAAAGAATCAAAGAAAACTAAGAGACCTTAAAGCTGCCAGAGTGAAAAATAGGTTACACATAAATGAGCAGCAGTTAGATTGATGCTTTTCTTCTTAATAGCAATGGAGGAAGCCAAATGCTGTGGAATAATAGATTTAAAGGAGAGAGCGAGAGAAAATAACTATCAGTCGAGAATGGTAGACTTGGGAAAAATGTTTCAAGGATGAAGGTGAAATAAAGATCGTTGCAGACAAATAAAAGTGTAGAATGTTTATTATGACAGAATATACCTGAGGAATTTTAAATGAGTATGCTCCAGGAGAGGAAAAATGATCTCCACGGGTGGAGAACCAAGCTCGAAAGTGATACAAGTGCAGGCAAGACTAAATAAATATTAACTATATAAATTGATAATGGTGTGCCTAATTTGTGGAGTGAAAGAGGAGATTTAAAATCTTGGATTTGGGAGCTATCTATTGCAGTGCATTGAGTAAAATTCCACTTGCTGTGTGGTGGATGTTGAAAGGTTTGCAAACACTGGCCTGGCTTGATTTCCTACAGTAGAGATTTAAGACCGTTATGGAGGGTGTGGATGACTCCAGGGGTGAGCTGGGGCCCCACAGGCAGTGTGCTCTTTCCTAACTGGTACCTGACATTTTGTGGAATTATAGCACTGTGTGGCAAAATGAAGTCTTAACTGAGCTGTACCCCAATAGCATCCCAAGGCACTGAGACCAGCCAGTGGCCTCTCCCTGGCTGGGAGGGGATTACAGGAGGAGGATCTTTTTCTGATTACAGAATCTCTGGGACAGCACTCCCCCATCGTCAAGGGACTACTGAATGGAAAAGGGACTCTTCTTGGAGAAGAGTAGCACAGGAAAAAAGAAAGGCTTCCTTTTTCTGTTTCACGGCTTTAAAAATTTTTTTTTTGAGTCCCAGCTGTGCTTCGAGTGATTTTGAGAACACTGTGTATTATGACAACAAAACAAAACAAAATAGATCATGTGATTATTATCTGTAGTCAGGCCTGTACTGGAACATACAGTTTGTGTTTCCTTGCAGTGGCTGGACATCCCAGGTGGTCAATTTGGTCTGAACGCCTCCCATGGGCCTGTGCTTTCTTCCAATCCCTGTCTTGGCACATGCTCCTGGTCTGGCAGGCTCCTAACTTACTGTGTTATTTCTTAAAACTCTATTAAGCCCCAGTTCAAAGCCCAGACCTTGGCTTTGCATTCTACAGAAACAAGTGACTTTGGACCCCATGTTTCAAGGGCAGTACAAGCTGTTTAATAACCTAGAGAGGTTTTCATTTATTTTTCCAGTTCTACATTTTATCATTACCCACGGGATATAAAAAAGAAAAAAAAAGAAAAAGAAAAAGGAAGAAGATGCTTTTCACATTGATTTTCTTTGCTCAGAGCACAATTCAGTCTTTGGTTCTACTTCAGAGAAAAGAGCAGGTCCCCGAGCATCCAGCCCATCCTCCTGGAAGCCTAACAGCTTGCAGTTCACTTTCTGAGCAGCATCAGAAGTGTGCGACCCTCAGAGAAACTCATGTTAATTTGTTAACTACAAACTTTCAGGCGGCCTATATGCTGCTTATCAGTGACATGCTCTGACAGCCATAGAATTTGCTTCCTATAAATATTCACCTGTAGTTCTCAGGGGAACTTCATGCCACGAATGGCCTTGGCTTCCTTAGAGGAGAGCATCTATCACAGGCTGCAAGGAGAAAGCAGCAACTTCAAGGTAAGAATATCCAAACCAGTACAGTACTGATCTGAATTCTTGTTTCCTTTTTTTTTTTCTCGGTCTCCTTCCTCTTTCTACTTCTCCTTCCTCCATCCTGTCCTCTCTCCACCCTTGCCTTTGTCCTTTCTTCCATATTTCTCCCTCTTCTCTTCTTTCACTTTCTTCCTCTTTCTCCTCAAACCCTTCTTCTCTCCTTTTTAGGATATAACTCTGACTAGGTTCCCTACTGACATACACCCCAAGCTTCATTCTTCTTTCTTGAATCACAGATTACCAGAATTAAAGACATTCTATGAAAAAAAAAATATAATCTAGATAAAAGCACAGATGGCCCCTATTATAGGAAGATCCATGTAGGATGGTGATTTTTTTGGTAGATAATACCCTTGATTTCCCCCATTAAATACTTTATTTGTTAATTTAACATCCAAATCACTACCCAGTCCCACCCTCCCCCACCCTTTTCCCCATACACCCCGCCCCTGTACCAACCCACCCTAGTACATGAAGCCGAATGAGGACAAGTGCCTCTTCTGGCACTGAGGCAAGACAAGGCAGCCCTGCTAGGGAAACGGGATCTAGAGGCAGGCAACAGAGTCCATGTAAGAGATAATCCCTGCTCCAGTTGTTAGGTGAATCACTTGAGGGCCAAGCTGCCCACCAGCTTCACATGTGTAGGGCGGCTAGGACCAGTCCATGATCTTTGGTTGGTGGTTCAGTCTCTATGAGCCGTCATGGGCCCAGGTTAATTGGCTATGTAGACCTTCTTGTGGTGTCCTTGATGCCTCCAGCTCCCTCAATCCTCCTGATGCTTCCACAAGACTCCCTGGATTCTGATGTGGGTCTCTCCATCTGTTTCCATTATCTGGGGAGTGAAGCCTCTCAGATGACAGCTATACTAGGTTCCTGTCTGCAAAGAGAGCAGAGTATCATTAATAGCGTCAGGGGGTGGGATTTTACCATGGGGCGGGCCTCAAGTTAGGCCAGTCATTGGTTGGCTACTCCCTCAATCTCTGTTCCATCTTTTTTATCTCTGCACCTCGTGCAGGCAGGACAAATTTTGGTAACAAGAAAGGCTCAAGGGAGAATGCTTGAGTCCCACTAAGAAGGGGAAATAAAATAGACATCCGAAGTGGAGGGAGAGAGGGAGCTGGTTGAGAGAGGGGGTGGGGAGGGGAGTGGGATGGAAGGGGTGGGGGGAGTGGAGGGGCGATTCAGGTGTCTGGAGAGCTGGGATTGAGGGGTGAAAGGGCTGGGAGAGAGAAGGGAAATTGGTGTTGGGGCATCCCTGGGAGAAACTAGAGACCTGGGATGGGGTAGGCTACTAGGAAGATAGGGGGTGACCCTAGCTGAGACTCCTAGCAGCAAGGGATGCTGAGACTGAAGGGGCCACATCCTGTAGCCAGGCAGGACTTCCAGTGGAGGGAGGGGCACACCCACACCCTTGTTTCCAACCAATGAAATACAATGGTTAGTACTAGATTGTAAGAATAGTGTGGGCTTCTGAGTTCTATATAGATCACCAACAGGTGTTTTGCTTTTTTGGTTTAGGTTTGTTTTTTTGGTGTTTGGTGGTTTTTTGTTTTTTTTTTTCTATACAGGGTTTCTCTGAATAGCCTTAGATTTGTAGACCAGGCTGGCCTCAAACTCATAGAGATCCGCTTGCCTCCGCCTCCCTGAGTGCTGGGATTTCAGGCATGTGCCATGGGAACCAGCTGTCACTGAGAAGTTTTACGTCTTGGTAAACCTGAAATATCTTCCTACTCAGGTGACATTTGCTCTTCATTTAGAAGTAGAAATATGTTCGTTATTGTAAAAAAATCAATAAAAAATTAGTTTGTCAATAGTTTTGTCCTAGGACTTTCCTTTAATTCTGAAGGGTAGGAAAGCACAATTTTATACATATATATTTATACACACATTTATACGAATTTATGAGCTTACTAAAATATGAATTCTCCGTGGTGCCTTCTTGACTAATTACAAGTGGTTTTTGTTTGTTTGTTTAGTAATATACTTAATCAGAGCCATATATGCACTTGGGTGGGCATGGACACAAAGATGTATATATGCGTATGTTGATGATATATCTGAGTAGTCTTATGAAATTGTTTTTATATGTCTTTATAAATTAGTAGCTAATCAAATGTTGTTATTTATAATGATGTGAACCCACTCATTGTCCTAGAAGCAGTTTTCATGCTCTATTTCCTTGACATGCTTGGGTGACATTGTCTTTGGCATGCTTGGAGTGGGAGCCATATTGTCTTGTTGAGCTATGCGGTGTATATACAGTGATAGGGCATTAAAGGCTTAGTTTCAATTTTCCTGATATGAAATGAAATTTGAGCATACTTTCAGTTAATAATCTCTTTGTAACTCTTTCTGATTAATATATTGCTATGAATTTTCCTAGTGACACATAATTTTAGGTATTCCAGCTATGAGGATTTGCTTGGGAGCATGTTTTATATTGTGACTTTTATGAAGCATATTTTTAATGGAACACTTTAAATTGTTATGAGGTCTATATGCCGTTGATATTTTACTTTAAGGTTTAAGAAATCTTTTCTTCAAGATTGGACAATAAAGAACATTTCTAGATTATGTTCCGGGAGTTGTGTTGTTTGAAGATTCTTCCTTAAAACTTCAGCTCTGTTGAGGATTTTTAAAAATATTGTTTGATGTTCACTTTTATCTTTTTCTTTACTGATACATAGGTTACAAAAAATTTACAGTTTTCCCTTATTTCATGATTGGGCAGACTTTAGAAAAAGGAATTTTGTTTGTCTATCTGTTTGTTTGTTTGTTTGTTTGTTTCCAAAAATGACAGATATGGAAAAGAGGATTGAGAAATAGTGAGAATTTCCTCTGGATGGAATTTACCTCAAACAATGCCTATGTGTTTACTTGGCATAGCAATGTCAGTACCAGTTACAATTATATCTGTTCTACTTAATTATACTTCTTAATAAATTTAGATTGTTGTTCAGTTTCTTTCTAAAAAATTATTCTCATTGTTTTCTGATGTATTTTTCATTACTGAATTTTGGTTTACTAAGAAAAATCTGATGTGTTTAGTAAATTATTAAAAAGTACTACTTTATCAATTAGATAATTTTGTTATGATGATTGGAATCTTTTTTCAAGACAGGGTTTCTATATGTAGCCCAGGCTGTCCTGGAGCTTGTTCTGTAGAGCAGGCTGGCCTGCTATGCTTCCCAGATTTCTGGGATTAAAGGTGTGATTGTGCTACCACTACCCAGCTGATTGTCATCTTTTATAAACAGAAATCCTCTAAATATATGATTCCTTGAAAAAAAACCAAAGCTATTTGTTTTATGAAAACAATAAAAGTAATTGGAATAGCCCAGCACATTGAATTGATTGCTTTTGACCTTGGTAAAAAATCATGAAGAATTTATAGAAAATAACTTTTATTGAGTTGATATTAATTTCCTTAATTATTTGGTAAAGCTCCAAGCTTATATTGCCATTTTGTAATGAATCTACATTTATAAGTTAATAATTATGTTACATGTATTTTGATTTTCTGAGAATATAATTATAACAGAACATTGCCAATATGTGAGAAACGATTAAATAATAGGGAATTAGAATAATAGTGAGAATTTAAGGAGTGGAAGATTAGGAATAAAATTAGCTCAGATGTAGATTTTTTTTAAAAAAAAAGTTTTATCGCATAATATCAGTCTTATTAAAAATAAACTGGAAAATCATGCATTTTGAAACATTTATTTAAAAACATACTGTATTTTATTATAAATGATTTTATATTATATAATTCCAGTATTATAAAATTAACATCTATTTTCCCAAGCCTGTCCTCTTCTAAGCCCTGTTCCATGTCTACTTAACACCGAAAATGTTCATTGCACTCAATGTGTCTCAAAACAGAGAGGACACATTTCCCTCAAAATGGGTCTTCTCTCCATCCCTATCTATTTACTTTGAGGTTTCAGATCTCTGACTTCTTAGTCCTTTCACCCACTCATCCTCTAAGGGTATCTTGACTTACTGATTATCACACACCTTCTTATCTGTCTCCATGGTCCCCAAAACACTTCCAAATTGAGTGTATTGATGTCACAATAGTTTCTGTCCCTTCATCCACTCATTTTCTTTTTATTATTTATTTTAATATTTTTATTTAATTAATGTACTCAGATTACAACTCAATTGTTATCCCATCACTTGTATTCCCTATTCCTACCTCCCTCCTGCTTTCACCCTATTCCCCTCCCTTAGGTCTGTGACCAAGGGGGCCCTCCTCCTCCACTAGATGGTCATACACTATCAAGTCTCATCTTGGTAGCCTGCTTATTCTTTCTTTGAGTGCCACCAGGCCTTCCCACCAAGGCGACGTGGTCAAATATGGGGCACCAGAGTTCATGTCAGAGTCAGTCCCTGCTCTCCACTTAACCGAGGAGAATGTCCTGTTCATTGGCTAGATCAGAGTAGGGGTTCAGTTTGATGTTTACTACTTGTATTGTCCTTGGTTAGTGCAATAGTTTGAGCAGACCCCCTTGGGGCCCCGATCCACCCATCACAATGTTTTTCCTGTAGGTTTCTACGACCCTCTGGATCCTTCTATTTCCCCATTCTCCTATATTTCTCTTAACTAGAGTCCCAGTAGGATGTCCTCACCTCTATCGCAACCTCCTGATAAGTGAAGACTTTCATTAGACATGCCTTTTGGGCTAGTGTCCAATTTTAAGTGCGTATATACCATGTGAGTCTTTCTGCTTCTGGGTTAACTCACTCATTGTGATGATTTCTAGTTCTATCCATTTGTACACAAATTTCTGGATTTCCTCATTTTTTTTAATAGCTGAGTAGTATTCCATAGTGTAAATGTACCACAATTTCTTTATCCATTCTTCAACTGAGAGACATTTAGGCTGTTTCCAGGTTCTGGCTATTATGAATAAGGCTGCTATGAACATGGTTGAATACATATTCTTGTTGTGTGGTGGAGCATTTTCTGGGTATCTACCAAGGAGTGAAATAGTTGGGTCTTGAGGAAGCCTTATTCCCAGTTTTCTGAGAAAGCACCAGATAGATTTCCAAAGTGGTTGTACAAGTTTGCATTCTCACCAGTAATGAACGAGTGTTCCTCTTTCTCCACATCCTTGCCAACATGTGGTGTCACTTGAATATTTGATCTTAGCCATTCTGATGGGTGTAAGATGGAATCTCAGAGTTGTTTTGATTTGCATTTCTCTGATAACTAAAGATGTTGAGAATTCCTTTAAGTGTTTCTCATCCATTCATTATTCCTCTGTTGAGAATTCTCTGTTTAGTTCTGAGCCCCATTTCTTAATTGGGTTAGTTGGTTTAGTGGTGTTCTCCCTTTTCCACATCCTCATCAGCATGTGCTGTCACTTAAGTTTTTGATCGTGGCATGGAAATAGACTGATTGATCAATGGAATTGAATTGAAGACCCAGAAATAAATCCATATATCTACCTATGGGCACTTTATTTTTGGCAAAGGACCCAAAACCATACAATGGAAAAAAGACATCAGTTTCAACAAATGGCTCTAGGTAGAAAAATACAAATAGATCTATATTTGTCACCCTGCACAAAACTCAAATCCAAGACCTCAAAATCTGGTTTCAGATACACTAAATCTGCTAGAAGAGTAAGTAGGGGAGGAGCCTAGAATGCACTGGCACAGGAGACAACTTCCTGAACAGAACACCAACTAAGTAGGACCTCTTAAACCGCAAAGGCTTCAGTAAAGCAAAGGACACTGTCAATAGAATGAAATGGTAGTCCACAGATTTGGAAAAGATCTTAATCAATCTTAATCCAACAAAGGGCTAATATCCAATATATATGAAGAACTAAAAATTATTAACCACTAACAAACAAAATGACTCAATTAAAAGTGGGGCACAGAGCTAAACAGAGAATTCTCAACAGAGGAATCTTGAATGGCTGAGAGATATTTTAAGCAATGCTCAACATCCTTAGCCATAAGGGAAATGCAAATCAAAACAACTCTTACACCTGTCAGAATAGCTAAGATCAGAATAAATTCTTTAAATAACTACTTACTAAACATGAGCTATGAGGTTTCAAAATTTATCCCTGCTCTTAGTAAAATGCAATGACGACATTTTTCCCCATCAGTGTTGCTTGATGTTAGAGTCTGTGCTGGCTTGGCTTTCATATGGGAATCTTTGGTTAAAAATTTCCAAATGCTGTATTGTAGTCTTTAATTATAGCTGCTACACAACAGTAGGGATAAATTCTTGGTTGTTGAAATGGAGCAGGTAAAGAAGGGAGGGATGGATGGATGAGATGGGGAGATAGGGGAAGGTGAAGGAGAAAAGGAGAGAGAGAAGAAGAATGAGAAAATAGAAGTTGGAGTCAGTAACTATTCTTAATGATTTTGACACTGCTTTTTATGCCTAATTTAATGTTATTATTCTTCCAAACCAGGAAGCATATTTCATACTTAGAAAAAAGGTTGCTATTATTTGAAAGCTTGAGATATTTGTGGCTTTAAAATTTATAATGCACATGTCATTATAGGGACTCCAAGAAGTTTTTTAAGATATGGTTTGACTGTGTAGCCTGGTTGACCTTAAACCTATAATCTTTCTATTGTAACTTCCTAGATGCTGTGAGTATAGTGTGTGCCACTATTCCTAATTTCAGACAACTTTCTAGGTATAGAATTATGGTCTAGGCTATGTGCCATCAAAATGTACAAAGCAGAGATACTTATCCAAGATTTTGATGAGAGCAAAATATGGCACTCACTCTAAACATGACAAGGAGAGACCACTCTGTGGGTAATGTTGATCCTCAAAATCCATGTCAAACATAGGCAGTTCTGGGATAGCAGAGACAGGCAGATCCCTGAAGCTTGCCACGTACCCAGCTTACTCTAATCAGCAAGTTCTATTTCAAGGAGAGGCTTAAGAAAAAATTAGGAAAAACAAATAAGACAACCCCAATAAATACTCTAAGGAAAAGCAACAACAGGAGACAAATGGTGTCTGAGGATTGATCCTCAACGCTGTTCTTTGACATCTGTATGAACAAACTTCATGAGTATCCCCTATTTACACACACACACACACACACACACACACACACACACACACACACACGTCATGCAGACAAAAATTTTTAACCTGTGGATTGGCGGTCACCCATCTTGTCATGCATTGTTTTCATCTTTCTTCTTTTTCATCTCCAAATTGATTTTGATCTATCAGACTTGAATAAATATGCCATAAAACCCTCACAGCCCCTTTTTAGATATCTAGTTTCTTAAAAATATCTTGCTCAATATTGTGTATAGATTCTCAATCTGATGTGCATTCTGCATCCTCCGGTTTATCTCTTGGGATGCTCCTGGGTTCCAGGTGCCCTGTCTTTCTCCTTTCTCATATTCTTCTCACCCTCCCACCCTCACCAGCACTACAGCTCATTGCACCAGAATGCATGAAAATTCCAGGTTCTATTTTTAAAAATGGCTGCTGGGAGGTATGACTGCCATCCCTGTGATCCCATGCCAGGGCTTTCTGTCTTTCTGGTGTAGAGTCGGTGGCTGACAGAGTGAGATATTTTGGTCCATATTGAGATTCACAGTAGAGACAGTAGGAGTCATAACAAAGTTCTGAAAACAATATTTTTTAATGAATCATTCTCTTCTACGGTCCCAATTACTGTCAAAAATAGGCTCTCCGAGGAAGAGCCTCATGAGAACAAAGTAAAGGAGACTGTCACCATGAAATAGGAGGGAGAAGCTTCTACTTACGAGACCCACACTCTCATTACAAGGCTTTCTGCATTATTTATGTGCTATGAATCATTCAAAATTTACCTAAATCATGGTGGAAAAATTGACTCTCTGTCACCGACATTATCTAATGCCTCAGCATTTTCATCATAAGAAAGCTTCTGGTGTTTGTGCTTCAATTGCAGAGCTCACACAACTTCAAGAGCCATGCTTTTTCTTTAAATAAGGGACATGCCTACTAGAAGTAAAACAGCTGTGTTCCTGAAAATCAATACAGTTTCTGGAAATCTTTTCTTTGCCAACATTTCTAGATGATTTCTAAAGGACACTAAACCTGCATTCTCTGTCTGTCACCTCTCTCTCTCCTCTCTCCTCTCTCTCTCTCTCTCTCTCTCTCTCTCTCTTTCTCTCTTCCTCTCTCTTGCTCTTGCTCTCGCTCTCACTCTCTCATGTGTATTGAGATCATTATGTTTCAAGAAAAAAGATGTGTTAAGCCAGAATCTCCTTTTCATCCAGATAAGATGAGGCTGAATGACGACCACCAGAGAGCTGGATCAATGCCATCTCAACGAAGGAAATTAATAGAATCCTGATGAATCAAATGAACTCAATAGCAGCAGCAAAAGAAGAAAGATTTACCCAACAAATACAAATGATAATTTTAAATTAATTTAGCTGAGCAAAGATCAAGACATGACAGGTCTACAAAATGCAGATCACATAGGTTTTAGAGATACAATATTTTATATGAATTAATATGAAGATAGGAAAAAATTGAAAATGGAAACATATAAAACAGAGAACAATTTAAGTCCAAATAAAGTGTAGTGTATGTTAGATTTTCTTAAATAGATAAACATTCTTTGCTAAAGCAACATATTTGCTTTGTGCCCTTTATAGTGAAACAGAGAATGGCGAATTATTGGCTTTTATTCAACGGTGCTCAAGTATTTAAGCTATATTTTAACATTTTGATTTTCTACACTTATATTCCAATACAGAGACATCTCCACCTTCTTTGGGTCATAGGGCAGTGGTCCTCAACTTTCCTGATACAGTTCCTCGTGTTGTGGTGACCCCCAACCTTAAAATTGCTTTCATTTATTCTTTATAATTGTAATGTTGTTACTGTTGTGGATCAAAATGTAAATATCTGTGTTTTCTGGTGGCTTTGAGTGACCCCTGTGAAAGGACTATGACCCTAGGTTGAGAACCACTGCCTTAAGGAGTTGTTCCCTGTCAAACTACAGCAAACCCAAAACATTAATGTAACATTCCACAGACCTTCTAGCTTATTCTGCAGGCTTGACATTTGTAAAGGGCGGAGACTGCTGCTCTGCTTTCTCCTTGCTTCACACTCACCCTTTGCTCAGTTAGTAAACTACTGCATTCTAAGGAAAGAGATTTGGAACAAAGCTGTGTACCACAGCTACTGAAACAACTAACCATGAACTACCTTTCAAAACAAAATGTATCCACATAATTCTAGATACAGAAATCTAAGATCAAGATGTTCATAGTGTTGTTTCCTGGAGGCTGTGCAGGAGTCCAGCACATACAGAGATTTTTTTTGGCAATCCATCATTTAGTTGTGTTCAGTAGAATCTTAAGGTATATTGATGTAGATCTCCTGGCTGGTAGCTCTGATTTTACTGGGTTACATTTTACGTTTTGTGACATTGTGCTGTAGGCTGAGATGGTAACTTCCAAGTCTGATTTTCTAGGATATCAAGTTAAGTGCTGTAGTTTGTCTTATGCTGAATGTTTTTCTGGGTTATGTGCCCTTGGATTTATTGAGCAATGTGTATGTCGTGGTGAATATAGAACACTAAGTTAAAATCTATATTGCAGCTAATGGAGAAAAAGGAGAATAACTAAGCTGCCAACCTACTTTTAATGAGGAGCTTTTGAGAAGTTCTTATTGCTTTCGCTTTAGTATCCATAAATCAAACCTTTAATGCCCAATTTACAAGTTTAATTGAAAATACTGCTGAATATACTATTAAAGCATTTTCATTTATAGCAATAACTCAAACTCATTGGACTAGAAATATCCAAAAGAAATATCTTTTTAACCAATGGGTTTTAAAAGAAAAAATATTTGTAATAGAACAAGAATATATGCAATAAAAGTAGTCTTTTCCTAGTGTGTATAGAGGGTAGGCTAAGGAAAGTAGTCTATACTTTTACTGTGGGCTCCGGGATATGGGCATAATGCTGTGACTACCTCAATAAAGCTTGTTTTGGAGTAGGGATGTCAAGAGAAGCACTACAGCTTCAATTCTGGTGAAAGAGTGATTGATTACTCATGAGGAGGCAGAGAAGGATATTTGGTGCTTTTGTGGTTTGCACAGTTAGTCTAATTTGTGTCTAGACAGGTGTGGGCAAGTATAATAGGCTGGACACATTATAAATGCATTTCAGGTTCACGTTGTAGAAATTACATTTCCAGGGGGATATTTCCTAAACAGTTGCCTTCACTTATCTTGTACTACATATATATGTTTCAGTGGTTGCCTAGCAACAAGCTTGGCTAAAACATTCAGATTCTTCATCATCATCATCATCGTCATCATCATCATCATTATCATCATCATCTTCACCACCATAACCGTCATCATCACAATTTGTGGATATTTATTTATATAAATGTCACCAATCTATGAATCACCCATTTGTGTGTCTTTTTTTTGTTTGTTTGTTTTGTTTGTTTTTTTCTCCTTTATTAATTTATTCTTGTTACATCTCAATGGTTATCCCATCCCTTGTATCTTCCCATTCTTCCATCCCTCCCATTTTCCCCTTATTCCCCTCCCCTATGACTGTTCCTGAGGGGGATTACCTCCCCCTGTATATGCTCATAGGGTATCAAGTCTCTTCTTGGTAACCTGCTGTCCTTCCTCTGAGTGCCACCAGGTCTCCCCCTCCAGGGGACATGGTCAAAGGTGAGGCACCAGAGTATGTGAGAAAGTCATATCCCACTCTCCACTCTACTGTGGAGAGTGTTCTGTCCATTGTCTAGATCTGGGTATAACGCAGTTCTAAAAGTAGTTCCTGCAACCTCAAGTGTGAGGGAGAACGGTCAGTCCATAGCTCTACAAGCTGTATCAAGGCACGGTGGCTCACACATAGAATTTCAGCAGTGATCATCTTAAGGTAGAAAATTCAGGTTTTCTCAGAAATTATCTTTAAGATGGACAGATGTATATTTTTCACAGTTTCACTATTCACTAAAGTTATACATCTTACTAAATAGCTAAATAAGATTGAGTGGTCGGTATTGATAATTTGGGAAATGGGAGGAATGAAAGGATTTGAAAACCCCCAGTAGGTGGCAGTGAAACTCTAACTATGAATGAAATATTATCTCAGTTGGTGGCTGTCACAATAAAATACTTCTTTGTTGTTGTTGTTGTTGTTGTTGTTGTTGTTGTTGTTTTGTTGGTTGTGTTTTGAGACAGTCTCCATATGCTCCCCTGACTGCCTGGAATTGTGACCCTCCCTCAACTTCCTCAGCACTAAGATTGTTGCGTGGTAATTGACACACACAGGTTTTAAAACACCAAAAACACAGCTTACATTTTTTTCTTCACAACATTTAAAAGTGTATATCTGAATTGTTGAAAGTCTCATACATAATAATTTAAGTTATAAATGGCAGGGTTTGGAAACAGGAAAAAGAAGAGAGAAATATCTATGTTACAATTTCAAAAATAAAATAAATATTTAAAAAGGCTAATCTTTAGGCAATGCAGAATGTTAAAATAAATATATTAATAAATAGACCTATGAAAGAGTATGAATTCCACTTTCAGTTGTGTGCTAGCTGGCCTTCGAGTTATACAGAAGAAGACTGGAAGATGGCATAAAGTATGTATGATGGAAAATCTTGTTTGCCAGCTTGACAAGATTTAGAATCACCATGAAAGCCAACATCTGAGCACATCTGTTAAAGGCATATCTGTTTTACATTAGGTTAAAAGGTGTAGAAATACCCGCCACAGGTGTAGGCAGCATCATTCCATTGGCTGGGTACCAGTACTGAATAGAGAGGAGAAAGCCAACTGAGAACCAGCACTTACCCACCTCTGCATTTTAACTGTTGATGCAATGGGACCGGGTACCTCAAAGGTCCTGCTATCAAGATTTCTCTTTCTTGATGAACTGTATATCCAAACTGAGCTAAAATAAAAGCTTCCTTTCTTAAAAAAAAACACATAGTAATATATATATGTAAGCTACTCTGAAAAGTAGGAATAATGATTGCATATAATGAATTAGGACTGTATCTGTTGCACTTGAAAGATGTATTTACAAAATACTTTGGATGGAAAGTGTCATTCACAGGCTCAGGTATTTGAATACTTGCTTCCCAGTTGGTCGTGTTGTTTGGGTAGTAGTTATGGAACCTTCTGGAGGTACAACACTGCTGAAGGAAGTATGCTACTATAGGTAAGCGTTGAGAGTTTATAACCTGCCTCTCTCTCTCTCTCTCTCTCTCTCTCTCTCTCTCTCTCTCTCTCTCTCTCTCTTCTGTGTATGGATGAAAATGTGATTGGTCAGCTCCCTGCCTTGCCACATGGCATAGCTTTTCTGACATCAGAGGACTCAATCACTCTGGAATAATATGCTAGAATAAATCCTTTATTCCTGACATTGCTCCTGGTCATCATATTTTATCACAGTAACAGAAAAGCAACTAACAGAGTTTGTTACATATGTTATGATAAGCATGTAAAGTAATTAGATTAAATTGGTGGTAATTAGAACACATAGTAATCTATCTTACCCAATATTTCCCAAGAAGATGTCAAGTGTCATCTCTTCCCACACTAGTAGCCATTTAGAATCTTGCTCATTAATGTTTAACCCCACATGTCAGCTAGAAACAGCTATTGCTTCTAAGAGCCTCTGTGGATTGTGGTTGTCTACTTAGTCCTGTTTTAAATAAAAGAATATTCAACTTGTTTTTGGAAGTAAGTTGATAAATTGGTGTATATGTCACATATTGGCAGCAAGGCACAGGAAGATATTATTAAAGCTTTAAAGATAACTGCTTAATCCCTTAGAAAAGAAATCATGGGGATCGCTCAAAATAGCACGAAGATCAACCAATCAGAAGTGATGCTGACATGATGAGCATTATCCCTAAGCATGCTGGGACATTCCTGCTGAAGTTCATCCCAGCTCTCATCATGCAGATGAGCATTTATCTCTTGAAGATATTGAAACCAAGACAACAGGGATTAGCATTCCTTTAGCAAATGGCCACTCCAGCTAGAATCCAGACTTATCTGGCTTTAAACTTTCGTAAAGTGTAAATGCATGTATTCGAGTCTGAATAGTATCATATGCATCATTGGTTATTTCATCCGGGGCTTTTGTTGCAAAAGAGAAGTGGAAGTACCCATACAAATTTACAAGTAAACTAAATGATGTTTTACATCCCTAGTCCAATTTCTTCAGGTCCATCAGAGATGGCTGCTTAAATTACAAGGCATTGTCACTTAATAGGTTCACAGGCGTCATTGTTCCACGTAGACTCACCATGTTAGCTTTTGTCCAAAATTAATGAAAAGTGGATGTTATTTACCAGAGTGATGGAGATTACAATGCAGCCACTGAAAATAGAATTTCAGAAAGGAGAAAGCGAACTCTTTTGGTATGGATAAAATAATTAGAAATGTGATGCTGGTGAGGAAATGGTGTGGAAGGCTGTAATTTCCACAGCGAGGTGTGCAGCCAATGGCACATAACTTTATACCTCCTTTGTTTTCTAACTGAACTCTCTTTGATAATTAGAAATGTTGAATATATTTACAGAATTCCTGATAGCCAAACATTGCCTTTTATCTCTTCAAAATGCAAAATAACCCATGCCTCATCCTGGGTTTGGTTTAATATTTATTAAACTTCTAATATTTGCTGGCAGACGCTGTGCCAGGTAAGCTTTTAAAGGAGCTAAATTCTCACTGGTTTAAAATATGCATTCAAGAGATAACTAAGAAGGTAGGAGCTATACATCCACAGGCGTAGAAAGGGGTGCTGTTGAGCTCTGCATTTCTGTGCCTACTCCCTCAGAATTATTGCACGCCCACCAGAGTCTGCTCTTGGATTATAGCCACAGCTTGATTCGTGGTTTTCAATTTACTTCTGTATGAACTTCTATACCTTAGAAACCAGTAATTTGGACAAGTTCATATAAGATATTCAGTGACATAATAAATAGGTGTACTAGCCACTGTCGCTTGTTTTTTTTAGAAATTCAAATTTCCACAATATTCTAAAGGATGAAATACAGATAAAGCAAGTATTTCAATGAATGCCTTTCAGACACTCACTGTCTCTGTCCTCAGTCTCCCATAAATAACTGTTGCGTTGTGTTGTCTTTGATGATCAAGAGATGACTTGGTTTATCCTTGTTGTAAGAAATTGAGGACTCTTCCCCCCTTATTTAAGCTGAATGACCTCTTTAAATTTATCCATTTTAGTGGCTGTGACTTTACACCATTTAGCCTGTTGGAGCCTTTTCGGATTCTTCACTATGCTCTTCACGTGTGTGCCTTCAGAGGCACACAAGCATTCGTTGTTTGTCCAGTTCTCTAGAGACACTAAAAACCAGTCCTCTTCCTTTGTACCATGTTCTACAACTACCTTGAGAAAAACACCATCTGATAGTTTTACAATTTTCAGTTATTCTTTTCGTAAATAATACAAACTTTTTCCATCTACAAATGTTTCTACAAAGGTCTAGAAGACATTTCACCATCCGCTTCCTGCCCCCCAGGGATTTGACACATATCCACAGAGTAAGATAAGTTTAAGTTTAAATCGTAGTTTTAAAATCTATGCTTTTTCCTTAAGATTTTTTTCTCTATCGTTTCCACTGTATTAACTGTTATTTAGTTTTAGCTCATTATTTTATAAAAATGTAGGGAGGCTATGGAAAGTTTTAATTTTTCCCAGGTATAATTTATTTCCTTAAAGGGCTGGGAAGTTACTTGTGGGAAAGTAGAACTTAAGTGTGTGAAGATAAAGACAAAGCTTCAAATAATCATTATTATTTTGCTGTGCTGAATTTCTACTTCACTTCTCTGTAAATAACACAGCACAATCTTCTTTGTAGGTTTACCTTAAGAGCCCCCACCTTTATTCTTTTGTTTAACTTGGAGGCATTCCTATTCATATTTTAGCTCCTTGTTTAGATTTTAATATTCATTGTAACCTTGATATGCTATTAAGAGTAGGATAGCTTTGGGTATGGCCTCAGGGTGATAGCAAGGGAAAAATCAGAGGGTCTCACTCAAAAGACTCTGGATGTAACATATTATTTCTGCCCTGCAATGATTTTGCCAGAGGGAAGGAGTCATTATCTCTCTGCAGAACTTTTTTTCCTTCTCCATTTTGTTTCAGCAACCTTACCTTTGGACCCTAGTGCCTGAACCTACAAGTTTGCTAAATCCTTCAGTGACTTTTTATCACACTAAATGCAGGCTTCGTTCAAATGCCAGGTCAGGTGCATGTCTCCTTTGATATCACAGCTGTAAAATGAAGAGTGGTGCTTATTTTAGATAGAGCCTCTTTTTACCTTCCCATAAAACTTGCTGTTTTACACCTAATATATTATTTTTATACTTCAGTAAAACATAGGATAAAATGGAAGAGATGGTGAATCAATGTTTGCAAATGCAGAAATCACAGAAACACAAGGCAGAGCAGTGCACTGAAAGGCCATTTGCTTTTCATCTGTCCATCATCAGATAAATTTACTGTTAAGTCAGCCAGAGAAGTGGACCTGCAATCTTTATGAACTGTTTTGAGCTATCCAGGACCCATGACTTCACCATATAACAATGCCAACTTATTAATTTAGGATTCAGAACAAACATATCTAAGTTATGTAAAAGTATGAGTGCTATGATTCATTAACATATACAGTTTGATATATTTTTGTGTTTATTTTCTTTGAATAGGTATCGTGAATTGATTCCTATTATTCTAAGATCAAATTGTGAATTTTTCACTACTAGGTCACCAACTTCATAGTTCAAGTTTTATACAATTTTAAAACAAATTTCTGACCAGAGAAATATATGGTCTTGCAGAGCTTATTTCTTTTTCTCTTAACAAAATTTAAAATGAATTGGATAAATGAATAATTATTTACTGAATTGTTTCATGTATAGAACACATAAACGTAATGTTTTCTCAATAATAGCCCAGTTACATTGAGCTTAAGAGCAGGTTACCAAGAAGAGACAGGGAGAGGAAATCCCCCTCAGGAACAGTCATAGGGGAGGGGAATAAGGGGAAAATGGGAGGGAGGGAAGAATGGGAGGATACAAGGGATGGGATAACCATTGAGATGTAACAATAATAAATTAAAAATAAAAATTAAAAAAAGAGAAAGAAAAAAAGAAATGACACCATGACTTCACTATCCCTAGGTGGTTGGCTAGGTTTATAATATCAGGCACAGTTTCCTTCTTGTTGAGTGGGTCTTAAGTTCGCTTAAAGAGTCTTTTGTAATGTAGAAACTACACCAACATGCTTATTTAAAGACAAACTGGTTGATTTCTTTTAAAAATCCAGTTATGTTATGTGAATATGTTTTTCTTTCAATCCCACGTGTGGGACAAGAGCCTGCATCACAGCAGATGTTTATTATTTGCCTCATGCATTAGCAGGGGCATGATATGTGCAGCTTTCTGCCCTTTTCCCTCTGGCCAGCCCAGCCTCTCCAGAGAGCGTGGAAGGCCCTGCTGGATTGTGGAGACTAGCTAGGCTGGGTCAGTTCTGCACAGTTGTTAGGTTTCTGCCTGGTCCCGTTCAGACCACACAGCTGTGGCTGGATAAAGTGTCCACAGTCATCTGGGCCCCCATGTGACACCTGGGGCTTTTTGTGGGCTGGCACGGGGTGGGTGTGCGGGGAGAGGGGAAAGTCTGATGTCATATTCGCCCAGTTTCCTGAGATTTCCCCAAGCCAGGAGCTCTGGTGCCCTGAGTTCAGTCCCATATACCGAGTTTGTACTCTAGAGCACGGCTGCAGTTTGCAGGTGGGTTTGTGTCCGGACTCTGGGGACTGGGCTCCCATCCTCCCTGGACCTTTGGATGACCCAAGCCAGACTCACTTGTTGTCTGCACTGTACAGACCCCTCTCACCTAGGGTTCTCCAGGTCTTACAGTCTATAGCTCCCAGTTGGGTCCCTAGACTCCGTCCTGTAGATCAGATACAGTGTGTGTTTGGTGTCACCATATTGGAAATCCTCTAGGAATTATATCTTAAACTCATTGTTTTTAATGAAAATATTTTTATTTGTGGTAGAACATACTATTTCAGTTATATAATAGAACTGATCAGATTGTATACCAGAACATTCTTTTAATTCTAAAAAATAAAACTCTATTGTATGATACTTGCCACATTTTCTTCTCTCTCCATTCACTGGAAATTTTCATGGTGACATTTCTATGAGATGACTACGTTAGCTATGTCGTGTGAGTAGAATCACACAGTTTTGCTCTTTTGTGAGTGGGTTGCTTGGTAAAATATTTCCTCATGGTTCACCTGTGCTTTGGTAGATATTATTTCTTTTGCAAGGAAGAATAAAATGAGATTGTGTGCCTATGCCATGTTCTAATTAATCACTCATTTTCTATGAAAAGCAGTTGATTCTATCTCCTGACAATTACGGAGTATGTTGTAATGACTATGAGTTTGCAACTATTTCTAAAGATCCTGCTTTCACTTTTTTCGGGGGGGGGGGGGATTATACACCTACAAGTGATGACATAACAATGTAATAGTTATTTTTAAGGTTCTTATTTTTTTTGAATAGTAGTGGCTTCATTTATACCACCATCCACAAACTAAGAGGTTCTGATTTCTCTGATCTGTAGTAATTTTTAATATGACTTTTTTCTGCCTCTGAATACATTGTCCTGTACTAGTTTAATACTAGGTACATTGCTGAAGAGCCTTAGTACAGCATCTAAACTGACTGAGTTCCATTCTCCCCACCTCACCATCTGTCTGCAAGGTTTTAAGCATATCCACTGGCCTCTTCCTGGGAGGATAGAAGCTATAGATGTGTTTTGAAATTGTGGTGGTTTTTCCTAAGTTGGCGTGTGTGTGTGTGTGTGTGTGTGTGTGTGTGTGTGTGTGTGTGTGTGTGTGATTTTTAAAAATAGCTCACTGCTTGCAAACATCAGTTTTGAAATAAGAATGTAATCAAACTTTGGAAATCTTGGGCTGTCTCTCACTAAAACATTCTTTATGAAGTAGCATTGAGTCCATGCTGGAATCACATAGCTAATTCTTGCCTTGTTTTTATCTATCACAGAGTGACAGTTTGTGATAACTACTGTGTGTAAGCACTAGGCTTTTTTAATGTTAAAGTGTTTAATTTGTAGTTTGTGAGATAGTGCCTGGAAAGATATGAATGTTTTATAAATTGAGGAAGAGAAATTATAAAATAGAAAAGGCAAGATTCAGTAAAAAAAAGAATTTAAAAAATCCAAGCTATTATCACTAAATGCGAAAAATGCCTTTAAAAGTTTCCACACCAATGTTGTAAAAATAATAGATTTACCTCAATTTGTTATTTTAATCTTACAGAATTAAAGAGTTAACCATCCTACCGTCCTGGTTTTTGCACCCCATGACTCTTTTCCCTCGACTTTAGTCAATTCTTACTCTACCGTTCTCTCTCTTTCAAGCATGTTTTTAACTGGTCTGCTGAATACTCAGCCTTGTGACTACACAAGTCCTATGCAGTTGTTTTACTGTAAGGATGATTTCATTTATGAGATGACTTAGAGATTACTAAAAACTTGCTCAGTCCAGGACATGATGGTTGCACTTATGTGCTCCCAGCACCTATGCTTATCTGATTAGCATCAAACCAGCCAATAATCTATCATGGATGTGTGTGGCGGCGGGGGGCGGGGGGCGGGGAGGAGCTACTAAGATACCAAGGAGTCAAGGACAATTGATATTCCTGGGGTAGAAGGTATAATTTTAGGGTGTGTATGACTGTTGGCAGGTTATTCATTCTTGTGCAGGCAGTGATAACTGGACTCCGTGTGTCAGAAGAAAAAGGAAAAGAACATTAAGGTAAGAGGAGCAAGCGTAGGAGGTATCCAGAGACAAAACAAGGGAGGAGTCTAGGGTGAGTTGATCAAGATACACTGTGTATATGTGTAAAGTTATCAAAGAGTATATATTTAAAAAGAAGCTAGGCATAGAAGCTCATGTTTACAATCTTAGCCCTCCTGAGGTTAAAAATAAATAAATAAATAAATAAATAAATAAATAAAATGTTAATGTTAAAAAACAATATCAGCTCAAGACATAGCAGCATAGGCATCCATATTGCATCTATGTACTGTTTTTCAGCGTCTGAGGATGACAAGCCTTATGAAGGCTACAAGTAGATACTGATTTCTGTGCACAGCTTATTCCCAGTAAGGAACATTCCTAGGTAGCACAAGCACTTTCAGGCTAAATATATCATTGTTACAGGATTTTGAAAGATGGAGTCATTTGAACAAAGCTGGCTATTTCACAGACATACATTTAGTCACCTATATCAAAAGGAAGAAAATACCTCCTTTACCAGACTCGAATGACTTCCGACTCCACGTGTGGGAAGCCCCCATGTCTGCCTTTAGGCAATTTGAAAAGAATTGTGCATCTAATGTAAGTACTTCACAGTCACTGACCTTCACTTCCAGATCAAACAGCTATCTCCACACCATATACTATTTTCAAAGCTGCTTTTTAAACTTTTTTAAAATTATTATTTGATGGAAGAAAATTTTAAATAAATTTTAGAGATGTGTTTCGGCAACATTGAAGAGTAACTGTGGATGTTCTCCTTCCCAGTAGAAAAGAAATACTTTGAAAATTTCACCCAAATTGAAACCACTCCAATATTTAGACACAGCCTTATTTAAATGTTTTTTTTTTGGAACAAATGCAGGTATTTCTAACAGATATAGATGATATAACACAGTTTATCAGAATCCTGTACATCAACATTTAATTTCTGGGATACTGATAACAACACTAAAACTTAAATTTCTGTTAATATTTATGTTGGTTAGCAAAATAACTTATTTAAATAACTGAATTACAGGGTCAGTGACCCCTTCACTGTAGAAGAGAAACAAGGTTTAAATCTTTCTATTGTAAGAACCTTTTGAAGGGAAGCTTTTTTTTCCCTTCCCAGTTAAATCTGTGTAAGCATGTCTGGAATTATTCCAGCCAGCTGCATCCAGTCCATTGCGGTGGCCAGTCAACCTGTATTAGTTCAAAGGATTCTCTTTTGAAACACCAAACCATGCCACATCTCTAATGCTTCTCTCTCTGTGCGTGTCCCTCTCCCCCTCCATCCTTTCCTCTCTCTTTTGCTTCCATCCTTCCCTTTTCCACGTTTTGCAAAGGAATATTTGTGTATTTCAGTATGAACATTTGACACACACCTACAGTGTGTAAAGATAGAAACCCAGAATATTTTCCCCATATTGTGTGTTAAGTCCCCCTCTAACTTTTTTCTATCCCCTATACTCACTTGTCATTCCTAACCCATAGCTTGAGTTTTCTGCCTCTTATATCTCCATGAAGCTGCCTGTCCATTTTTCACAAACGAAGGAGGCATGTGCTGGGCTTGTTTCTCTGAATTAAATGGGCTGATGTTCCATGCATGCTATAGCAAACAATAGGACCCCATCAATCTGTTCTTGAGGGACAGTATTCCTATATTCCATATTTTCACTATCCATGTATCTGATGCTGACCATCCAGCTGAACTTTATTTTGGTAAGCATACATGTGCACTTGTCTGTTGATGTAATAACTTTGAGAAGCATAGCCATGCATATGTCTGTTGATATAATAGTTTCATTTGTAGATGATTTGTGATTTTTAAACTCTGTGTTATGATACACGAATAGACCACACAGTGAACATTTGCTCGTAGACGGGCTTTACATATGAAATGATCCCAGAGATTACAATGGAACTTTCAATTTCCTGTCGCCTAGAGATGCAGCAGCCACAATGACATGTGCACTCGGCAGCCTTATGTCCCAGTTTTTCTTCCACTCCAGTGTTCTCCCAAATTTTCCATTCTTAAACAATCTCAGTGTCCTTAGCTTAATATACCTTCAGACAGAGTACAGTTTCTAAAAGAGAAATAAAGGATTGTGGAGGAATTGTTTCTCCTCTTACTTCATTATTAAAAATTTAAAAATGTGTTGTCACTTGAATTTTTGCTCTTGATACCCTATGAGCATATACAGGGGGAAGAGGTCCCCTCAATCACAGTCATAGGGGAAGGGAGTAAGGGGAAAATGGGAGGGAGGGAGGAAGGGGAGGATACAAGGGATGGGATAAGAATTGAGATGTAATATGAATAAATTAAAATATATTAAAAAATGACCAGTTTGCACGGAAAAGTATTGTTATTGATTACCCAATCAAAGGATAAAGTGTTTGGGAGCAGTCAGCTTTTTCTTACAGCCATCCTATTCTGTAGCCCACCTGCTCAATCCTACACAGTCTAGAGAAAAGATCAATGTTACCACTGTTTGCAAAGCACCATTTATTCTCAAGGCTTCCATATTTCTTTTGTGTGTGTGAATTCAGAACTTTATATTTTCAGAATGCATTCAGATTAAGTTCTGCTTTTGAGAACCTCGGATATGCCAGGTTTGGCTAAGGGCTTCCATGTTTTAGTGTTGTGTCCTGAGGAATGATATTTGAAATCTTACCCTGTCACACACCTGGAACTATTGTCCTATGTAGTGAAGAGGCAAGGACAGTGTTTTGTTTCTACAGTGATGTCCAGCTTTGACATCAGCTATGCTTTATCAGACAAAGGCCTTGCTAACGCATTGAGAAGTAGTTCAACAAATGACTCAACACATTTAATTTTTTTCTGTTAAGATGTTTTGTTTGTCCTAATTTTCATTGCTCATAATTCCAAATAAAGAGCATCATTACTTATCCTGTCATGGAACATTTGAACAGGTATAAACTTACTTAATAATGCTGAAGTGTATGCATATTCTTTACCTCATAAAAATCTGATGCTTATAAACACAGAAGCATACTTAATATTCTTCACTTTAAAATATATATGGGTTATTTGTTTAGTTTGTGCTAAGTGTTTCTGTTTAAATAATATTTTCTTTAATTCTTTGACAGTTTTGTAGTTTTTCAAAAACATATTTACAATATCTCAACTACTCCCAGGAACTCTCTCCATCCTCACTTCAACTACCCATGTACCCTTGAGGTTTCTTCTTCTTCTCTTTGTAAATCACACTGAGGTCAATTTGTGTTGCTCAACTACTCTTGGGAACTGGGCCTGTCTTGGGGTGTGGCCCACCCACTAGAAGTTACACCATTAAAGGAAACTACTTCTCCCCATCCAAGCATCTATAAGACACCAGTGGACCCCCAACTAGCGGTTCATGCCCACTCTCTACCATACTGAGACTGTTTGGCTTGAACCTGCACAGCTCTTATGCATGGTGTTGTACCCACTGTGAGTTCATATTTGCAACTTACCTATTCTGTCCAGAAAACATTGTTCATTTGAAGTTATCACTACCTCTGGCTCTTACAATCTTTTTTTCCCACATTTAAACATAGTTGTTTGGCTAGCATTTTTTTTTTAATTTAAGTTTTTCCAAATGATATATTTTGGTAATATTATTTTTCCCTCTTAACTCTGCCCAATCCCCTTCCTGCACACTCTGTATTCCTTCTTGTTCAAGAAAAAAATAATAACCAAAACACAACAAAAACAAAACAAACAAACAAGGCCAGAAAAAGGAACACAGTCAAATTTGTATTGGCCAATTGTTTCTGAGCATGTGACTTGCCTTGGGATGTGGTTGATATACCAGTGTTGCGCCATTGAAAGAAAACTGATCAGAGCAGCTGTAAATTGCAGATAGCTACTTGGCTAGAGGCTGGGCCTTGTTTATACTTCTCCTTCCTTGTGCTGAAACTTTGTGTAGTTTGAACTTCTGCAGGTCTTGTTTGTGCTGTTGCAATTGTTCTGCTTCCTCTTTCATGAGGATACTGAGGTTTTGAGGTAAAAGTGTGATGTGTCTTTCCATTTAGGATTGAATACTCCACCGTTTCTAATTCTCTGCATGTTGACTAATGGAGACTCTGTGTAGGTTGCCATTAACTGTTAGAAGAAGCTTCTTTGTAGAAGGTTGAAGGGTTAACTGATGGGTCTATGTGTTTAGCAATAAGCCACCAGGAGTCGTTTTGATAATATGCTCCCTTAGCCTAATAATAGTATTATACTTCCCTCTGATGATTTATTTAGTAACAAACTTATTGCCCCATTAACAGCATCAAGCATGAGTTCCATGTGATGGAGCAGGCCTTATGAAACACAATCAGAATATGGTTGGCTTACTCCCATAACATTTGTGCTATTGTTGTACCAGTGGGCATATCTTAATCAGGTCAGTCACTATTGCAGCTCCCAGGATTCAAAGTTGGGTGAGACTAATTATTTTTTTCTCTCCTTTGGTAGCATCCATATCACCTTCCAGCAGTGTGAAAGCTGGCAAGTAGGGATAAACCATCCAGGTGAGCAGTAGCTTGATTTCTCCATGGTCAGTTACTCAAATACATGGTGTTTTCAGCAAAAGGGTTTTACCATCAAGTTCTATGAGGGAAACACTAGCAGAGGAAACAACACTCTCTACATGCCTGCTTAAAATGGTGCTTGAGGTCTTAGAGCAATATGACAGGTGAAGAAGATCAAGAGGATACAATAGAAAGGGAAGGCATCGAAGTCTCTTTATTTGTATATGATGTGATTTTATATGTAAAGCACCCTAACAAATCAGCAAGAAAACTCCTACAGCTGATCAAGGCAACCAGCAAAGTAGCAGGCTACAAAATAGATAAGCCTTCCTATATACAAATGATAAATATACCAAGAAATGTACCAGGAAAAGAATTCCATGTACAAGAGCCTCAAAAATATCTTGGAATATTTCTAAGAAAATTAAAGACCTGTTTAATGAAAACTCAATGAACTGAAAATGGAATTGAAGAAGATACCGGAAGATGCAGAGACCTTCTGTGCTCATAGATTAATAGGGTTAATGTTATTAAAAAAAAAAAACAACACACTGACTATCCTACCAAAAGCACTTTACAGATTCAACATGATATTCCAATGCAGTTATTCACAGAAATTGAAAAAAAAAAACCCTGAAATTTCACACAGAAGCACATAAAACCCAGGATACCTCAAACAATCCTGAATAGTCAAAGAGCTGCTGGGGATCTTATGGCTTTAAGTTATACTGCAAAGATACAGTAATAAAAGCAGCAGTGTACTGGCATAAAAGCAGAGATGTTGAACAATGGAATGGAATTGAGGAACTAGATATAAATCCATATGCCTATGGTTTTCTAATATTAGACAAAGAGGTAAAAAAAAATACACACTGGAGAAAAGACAATACCTACAACAGTTGGCAGTGGTCAAACTTGGTGGAGGCATATGGACTAATGAAACTCGTTCCTTATAAATATTAATATTTTAAATATGAACTGGAGTACTTGAGCTCCCTGACAAGATCCATAATTATCTATGAAACTGTTAAAGCTATTTATGAGCCATTATCTTGAAGCGAGAAAATATTGCCACTGTTGGGTGCATATTTGGGTAAAAGGACAAAAGAAACGAGAATATGTGATGAGGCAAATAACATGTCCTCTCTCTCATCTCCAAAACTTGCCAGGATGTTGCCCCAAGGATGAATTTGTTCTGGACTACTCAGGTGATGCCAGGGAAATTGTATGGCCCTTCATTGCAAATGAGGAGGCCAAAAAGATGATCTTACAGTGGAAGTAGTATTGAGTGATAAAATGTAAGTAGGACAAGTCCATGGGTGCTGAATTGAAGACTGAGGTGAGAGATAAACACTGTTGCAAAAGCCAAAGAAAAGTTGTCCCCCGAAATCCACAGATGGGAATGCAGCTCAAGCGATCCTCTGATTTTCCCATAGTGAGGCTGGTGCCAGACTTCTGCCCTTCAACATTGGGAAACAACAAAGCTATGCTGTTTTCAGCCACAACATCTTTATAAATCTGATATAAAACAAGAGAAATCAAGTGCAAAAGGTGAGAGATGTCTAATGTTAAAAATAAGAAAGTGAAAAATTGAAAGGAATTTCCCTTTTTGTAGAAAGAAAATAATTGATGAGTTAAATTTCAGAGGCAAAATCCATTACTGACATTGTACAGGGCTCTGAGAGGAGAAGGACAATGAGGCAAACCAGGAAGTGAAAGCTTCTGGAGTTGTGAAACGGGGCGTTTAGCGTATAATGAACCTGAAAGGAGACAGATGACCCAGAGTGGATAATCAGGAACCTTATTAAAAGGTGTTTTATGGACTGTGAAAAGATTTTGTATTTTTTTCAGAGACATTTTATAGTTTTAATTGTGGAAAGGATATCATTTGTAACCGTGCTCTTAATGAGATTTACTCTTCCTGAAACATATATCAAGGGTTGATCCAGAGTGATACTGAAATGGAAAGAAATAAGTTAAAAGGTTGTCAGTGTATCTGGAGTGTAGTTTATGTCTTTAGACTGAGAGCAGTGAGGATGAGCACCGCATTTCAGATTCGTTAAAACTTCAGGGACTAAAATATGCTGGTTGAGAAAGACAAGGGTTAACACCAGGTGTCTTGCTTTAAGACACTGAAAAACAGTACCAGGAGGGACCAGTTCTGTTATAGACACAGAGTGAATTCAAACTTAAACATGCAAAAGGTGATATGTGCTTGAAATGGTTGGGTAGAGAGGGGCATCTTGATTAATGTGACAAGTTTCAGGATTGTGGCCCAAGTACGGCAATTCTTAGCACACTGGGTAGTGTTTGGATTTTGGAGACTATAAATTGATACTTTTTAGAGAGTGACATAAAAAGTGATGAGAAATGACATTAGAGGTAGGGACCAAGAAGATGAACAGCAGAAAAATAAAATGAAAGTGCTTTGTAGGTTTGCAGCATTTGTCAATCACCATGGACTAAGTCTTTCCACCATTACTTATATTTGAACTGCCAATGACACATCACAAGGGAAAGAGAAGCACCTGATTTACTGCCTTCTATTGTGCAAATTGGCTTTATGCCTCTATGATATCACTGAGGAGCTTCAAAGGAGAAACAAAGTGAATTCCTGCAAACATGCATGCAGATGTCCCTTTAGAGACTTACAATATCAGGACAGAGATAGAGAGTGCTGAGTAAATAAATTTGGGTTGGTTACCAGTTGGAGTCATAGCTGAGTGACCTAAATCCTCATTGCCAGAGCCAATGACTAGGCAGAGGAGCCACCATTCCCAGTTGAGGATTCCCAGGTAGAGAGAGAAAGAGAGAGACAGAGAGACAGAGAGACAGACAGAGAGGATAGAGCAGGAGTTCCATATGAACAGGTTAGAGTGGATCAATACCTGCCTAGCTGTAGTGCTCTAATGCTTAATAATAAGGGTAACATGAGACCCTGCAGTGAAGGTTGAAGTCTGACATTACCTTATAGCCCCTGAGCTCAGAGCAGAATAATGGATTCCCTTTGTCATGGGGCTCCCTTTTCTCTGCCTGATTTGGGGAGTCCAAGTCACCACATCCTTTACCTTAGGAATGTCACATAGTCTTCAGAGAAATAAAAAACAGAGTCTACTCCCTTTTTCCAGGTAGAATCTGTTCAGCAAGTAGCTGGGGATCCTTGGAAATAGCCCACTTTTTGCTAATAAGACATTAGCTTTCAGCAAATAACCTTCAACTGTACCTGGAGTTCTTTCCCCACCCATAGGATAATTACGTACTGTGTACTGTGTTCCCCTTCTTACAATAGGAATGTACTTCTGGGTGTAAATGGAGTATTCTCTGGCACCCCTAGACCCAGTGAATCAAACACATTCACCCAAAACTCATCCCACTGCTCAAGGTTTGTTTTTTCCCTCAAGCTTTATAATGTCCCTCTTCTATCCATTCCTCTACCATGACCTTCTGAAACTCATTATTTATTCTGTGGAAGGACAGGCTCCTCTCCTCTCTAAAATAATTCACTATTGGACCCTCGGGGCTTGGTTTCTGGCCAGGCAGCCATAGCTGCCTTAGCTGCCTCAGCCACCACTGAAGAGAAAGCAGTCAGCCAGCTGGACCTGCATTCCGGCCAGGATCCCATAAGGCACAGGCATCTGACCACAGCCTCTTCAGCTTCACCAAAGGGCTGTATCACTGGGGTATCATCACCGGGTTTGGAACCCCTTAGTTTCCTCTGCCGTCTAGTACGAGCGATCTCTTTAGAAACAGCTAACTGTAAGTTTCTAGGACCCTCTGGGTCCTTCTATATCCCCACCTCCTATATTTCTCTCACCTAGAGTCCCAGTAGGATGTCCTCACATCTATACCAATCTCCTGGTAAAATAAGACTTTTGTGGGACATGCCTTTTGGGCTAGTGCCTAATTATAAGTGAGTATATACCATGTGAGTCTTTCTGCTTCTGGGTTAACTCACTCATTATGATCATTTCTAGTTCTATCCATTTGTCCACAAATTTCAGGATTTCCTTGTTTTTAATAGCTGAGTAGTATTCCATAGTGTAAATGTACCACAGTTTCCTTATCCATTCTTCAACTGAAGGACATTTGGGCTGTTTCCAGATTCTGGCTGTTATGAATAAGGCTGCTATGAACATGGTTGAGCATATGTCCTTGTTGTATGGTGGAGCATTTTCTGGGTATATTCCAAGGAGTGGAATAGCTGTGTCTTGAGGAAGCCCTATTCTAAGTTTTCTGAGAAAGCACCTGATAGATTTCCAAACTTGTAATGGGTGGATCAGAGCCCAGAGGGGATCTGCTCAAACTATTGCACTAACCAAGGACAATACAAGTAGTAAAAATCGAACCTCTACTCTGCTCTACCCAATGGACAGAACATTCTTTACAGTTATGTGGAGAGCAGGCACTGACTCTGACATGAACTCTGGTGTCCCATATTTAACCACCTCCCCCTGGTGGGAAGGCCTGATGGCACTCAAAGAAAGAATAAGCAGGCTATCAAGGTGAGACTTGATAGCCTATGGCCATACAGTGGGGGAGGAGGTCCCCCTTGGTCTTAGACCTAGGGGAGGGGAATCGGGTGAAAGCAGGAGGGAGGGAGGAATGGGAGGATACAAGTGATTGGACAACAATTGAGTTGTAAATCTGAATAAATAAATTAATAATAATAATAATAATAATAATAATAATAATAATAATAATAATAATAACAACAACAATAAAGACCAAAAAAAGTAGCTATCTGGAACACCCCATGGAAAACTTTTTTCCACACTGCCAGTGAGATCTCAGAGGCTTGCCTATCAGCCTCACTCTAAGCGTTCTAGCTGCTTCCGAGAAATGTGGAATGACATGCATCTGGAAGCTGCAGCAGGGGCCACTGTGGGAATCCAGTGCCAAAGCAATAGGTCATCATCTCATTATTTGGGAGCTAGAGCAGGCATAGACAAAAACCTTCAACTCAACAATGTCTAAAAGAATGTTCAAACATGCAACTATTTAAGATTTGTGGTAAGTATGGGAACTGTGGTCAGAACAGCAAAAGGTCTAATTGCAGGTATAGTGCCAACCGGAAAGCTGTAATTAGAGGATAATCATGTGAGAAGATGACAAAGTGGACTGTAGTTAAAGGCAGTCAGTGAAAACAACACAGGGTGACAATCAGAATGCATACTGTCACTAAGTTGGTCACTGATGATGATGGTGGTGGCGATGGTGATGGTGATTATAGTAATGGCAATGACGACACAGTAAGTGGTTTTAATGATTACACACTATTGCAGGAGAGGGAATGGCCAGCGCATGAGCAATATGAATCTGAGATATATTTCACTTTGGGTTCAGAAAGCATTACTCCTTAGGACTTGGAGTCTTCCTTTGCATAGAATGAATATGAAAGTTACAGGATAGGTGGAAATTGAAGGGAGTATTAGCTGGTTTTCATATTGCTGCAACAAAATACACAGAAAAAGCAAGGAGAGAAGGAAGGAAGGGGTTGTTCTGCTCTTAGTTTGAGGCAAGGTCCATAGAGGTGGAGTGGGCATGGTGGAGGCAGCATGGTGGTAGGAGCAAGAGGTTTAAGGTCACATTGTGCCTACCACAGAGAGGGATGAAAGCCAACACCCCACTCACTTTGTGCTGTGTATTCAGTCCATGTCCTCAGCCCACAGGTCTCCCTACATTCAGGGTAGATGTCCCCCTTCATTTAAATCTCCCTGGAAACACCCTCCCCGGCGCGCACAGAGTTCCTTCGCCTAGACTATTTCAGCCAACTGGATAATCAAGGAGAACTGTCGCAGAGCTGATTCTGGTTTAAGCCATAAAGTGAATGTAATATTTGGTGAAATAACAGCCTATTTTCTGAAATTGCAGTCCTAGAACTTTTAGAATTTTCTCCTTTTTATTTCTTCTTGTCAGAACACTCGCTTTATAAATTTATGTTTATAGCAGCCTCAATAAATTTATTTTGATAAAACTTAAGCTATAAATATTCTCCTATATGCAGAAGAGATGCAAAAGAGCTATGGCATTTCAAACTTTATTTAATGAAAAAAAAAACAAAGCAAATCTGTTGCTTTTAGGATGCTAGATTCATGTGTCTGGGAGAAATGAGGCCATGTGTTCAGATATAGTTTGCACCTGTTTGAAGAAGGGTGGGGCATGATATAGAAGTAAAAAGCAATGTCTGTAGCCCACATATTGGGTAATGTCACTTGGTTGCTAAAATCCTTCCAATATTTAGGTTTAGGAGACTGAACAGAGATTCATAAAGAGTAGTTGCTCTCTCCCCCTCCTTCCCTCCTCCCTCTGTGGATATTTGCAAATTACTAAATGTCTCTCTATGCCTTCTAATATCAATGTGTTCATTTTGAGCTATTAAATGAGTACATTGTTTTTTATCAGATATAATCTGTTTTTTCTTCAAAAGTCTGTTTTCATTTTGACATTGCCTGTTCCCACTGCCCTCCAGAAACATTTACATCTGTATTAACAGCAAAGAAATTAATAATGAAAAAAGATATAGAAATTAGTTAATATTGATAATGAGGATCTTACCTTTAAAATATGTTTGAGAATATTTTCTATGCATAAGCTCATTTGTTTAAAGTTTATTATCTGCTTAATTTACTACCTTATAGGAGGAGAAAATGCATTCGGTCAATTCAATTATGTAAAGACAAAATTGGCAAGACAATCTATGGAGTAGGAGGAAACATGATTTCTGCTCAGATTTCAAAGGTTCTAGACCGTAGCTCCTTATTCTCCCTGCTCTGTGCCTGTGCAGAGACAGAACACCGTGGCTGAGGGTGGGGGGTAGAGCAAAGTAACTCAGAGGAGGAGAGGAAAAGGAGGTGCTGAGAACCCCTGGTGCTCTAAGGAACTATCCCCAATCCCCTAGCTTCCTTCCATTAGACGACACCGCCTCAAGTTCCACCATTTCCCAATAGTTCCCCAGTATGGCCACAAACCTTCAACACACGCTTTTTGCGTGGGATAATTGGTACTTGAATGATGACAACTTGGTCAAAAAAAGTATTTGATATTGGGAATATCAATGTCATTACCACTAAGGATACTGTGTATGCTTCTATAGATACTGAAAGGTTTCACTTCTGGTGGGGCCAATGCAGAGGTTCAGGAGAAAACCCCACATCCTCAGGTAGCTACAAGTGTATGTGTGGTTGAAGACACCTAGAGTATTCAGCTCTTAAAGCAGGAAGACCGATGACGCCACAAAGCAGATGTGTGCAGGGAACACAAACGCAGAAAGCAGACCTGAATTGCAAGAACATTCTTTATAAAATATAATCAGTTCTCCAGCCCTAAAAGACACAACCAGCGGTTAGGGAGATTGTAGAGTCAGTACCGTGCTTGGGTTGTGCGCATGAAGACCTGATTTTGACTCCCAGGGTGTATGTGAAAAGATCCTCTCGTGGTAGTGTTTCTGTCACTTCAGCACTGAGGAAGCAGAGACAGCCAGATCGCTGAGGGTCTTCAGCCAGAACACCTAATCGAAGACTTCCAGAACTTCAGGCCAGTTAGAATTCCTGTGTCAACACACACACACACACACACACACACACACACACACACACACACACACACCACTGTGCAAACTCTTGAAGTGCAAAAATTTAAATTACTATGCTACCATAATTTTAGATAGCATTTATTTAGTGAATAATAGATTCTTATGTTGTGTTTAAATCCAGCTCTGGTTGTCATAATTTCAGCTCAGACGCTGAAGTACATATAGCAGTCAGAACAGTGTCTCCAGCCCAGAGGCAGCCAGTCAGTGTTAGATATTACCTTAGCAATGATAACACGAAACAGGTATCCGCAACTGCTTGTGACTAACGGTATCAGACACTGTCCAACAAAGAAAAAGTGTGAACTAATAATTTTAAACCTTCGACATTATCACATAGCTAGAGAATCCTTTCGTATTTGCCCATGGGCTTATTAGCAGTGTCACTTTAATTGATGCTTACAAAAACATTAAATCCATTAAGCCAAATGCATTTCTGGGCTCAAAAATCTGATTTAAAATACTACATGTGAGTTAAGCACAACGCAGCCAGAAGTTTAAGAATATTTAGTTGATAGCAGTCTCTTAAATACAGAGAAATGTGGACAAGCCCGGCAGGGAAGTAGTTTATAGCCTTTAAGCATTCTATTGACATGGGTTCTGTGCCGTCTGTGATCCACAGGGCTCTCGTCACCTGTCTAGTTTGTTCTGACATGGCAGCTTTTCCACCTCTGAAGTCAGTCAACAGGGGTGGTTGGCAGATTAAGTAGATGGATCAAGTCGATAGTAGCTGTAAGCAAAAGAGTCTACTCTAGCTATTTTAATAGAAAATGAATTTATTAAGAGCTTCTTAGATACCACTTAGATGTCCTGCACCTATTGGCTCGGTATTTCTTCCATACTATGACAGAATTATTCTCAGTAATAATTATAAAAATGAGCAATAACGTTTCTAGGAAAATACTAAAACCTTTCTTCTATTGATTTAAAAATACACAATAAAAAGATAATTATTACCATTTTAGCAATAAATTGATATTTCTGGAATACATACATACATACCTTGAATATATTAGTAGGCTTTAAAAATGGATAATAACATTGCAATATGTGTTTTGAGACCGACAGAAGAGTTTCTAATGTTTTATAAAATGAATTTTCTCTTTATATTCATATTTAAAGAATTACATTTCAGATTTCTCAGTCATCCTTCACACATGTTTTATCAACACTCCTTTGAGTTTAAATTTCTAAGTTTCTTTCTCATAAGGTGACAGATAAACAAGCAACATGTGCAAACATAGTATGTCCATATCAGTGTTTGTCTGTATGGAGTCTCATAGCTTTAAGAACTGACAAACATTAGGGCATTTTATGTCATTTTCCCTTCTGGTACAGGATCTACATACTGCCAATTTTTTACAAGGTGGGATTAAATTGTGGTTAATAGATTCAGAAGGACTTACCTATATATGAAATGAACACAATTTCATTTTAAACTATGACATTAAAAATATTCTTCAGGAAGTGTGTTATATTTTTCTTTACTGGAAACAGATTTACATCATCTGTTAAGAAGAGCTCTTCAGTAGTTCAGTTTGACACAAAGGAACAAGACGTATATTGACAATGGATAGTTGGATGACAAAAATGACTTAATAAGATAGAATAAAGATGTTTTTAAGTTATAAATCAATATATACCAGATACTGGAGATAATTTTGATTTAATCTTACTTTTTTTTTTAGAATGTTGGACTTTCCTAAAATAAAGGCAGAATATATATATAGTCTTGAGTTTCAGTGTGAGAAAATCTTGCATCAGCTCTAAAATGTAGTTAAAATTATTTTCTCTTTAAAAATTGGTGAGGCCCAGAGAGGTGTACTGCTAAACTTGGCAATTTGAGTTTATTCTCAGAACACATTTGGTGGAAGTGGAGAAATAGATCCTGTAGTTTGGTCTTTGACCTTCACAGGTGTGCAGGTACACGCGCGCGCGCGTGCGCGGACACACACACACACACACACACACACACACACACACACACACACACACACTCAAAACAAAAACAAAAACCTAAGAGACTGTTTTTAAGTTGAACAACTGAATTACATAAACCCACATTCCACTCTTATTGAGGCTACAAGGAAACATCTTCTCCTCTGCCCCTAGTTTTAGCTGCCATGTAGTAGACTGAGAGCAGTAGGTGAGATGGTTCCAACACTTTTTAATCTCTTCCCATTCTCTTTTAAAAATATGCTTCTGAGTTCCCTAAAGAAGCTTTATTTGTTGAGTTACTAAACACACAGAAACACAAATTACTAAATTAATAATGTATGCTAGAAAGCACAAGCAAAATTTGTCCTGAAAGTCTCTAATCGTTTCTAGGTACACACTTAGCATTAAAGAAAGTCCACGCCACAAAGTCAATTGAAACTGTTCTTTTGTTTGGATTCTGCCTTGAGTTTTCCTCTGGAGGCTGTTAAAGGCCCCTGGCAGTGTTTCTTGCCAGACTGTGGATTTTGAGACATATATGAGCTCAGTTCTACCAGTAAACATATTATAAGTGTGTTGATACCTTAGTCCACACACAGACAAAATCTTAAAGCAGTGTTTTCCAACACTGCCTACCAGATAAAGATAACATCTCCCGTAACTAAGCCAATGTACTCCCAAAAGCAGTGTTGATGCACAGGATGTAAAAAGGGGTAAGTGGAGCAACAGGACCTTTCCACTGGAGGCCTCTCATGTTATTTCTCTGGTTGACTCCCAGCATGATATAGTTCTATACGGTGTTTTCATTTGAAGAACCATGGAGACAGCTTGAATGCTCCAGTGAGCAAAGCAAAAACTGTGTATTTCTTTTCTTTGTTGTATAATTTAGCATCAGATGCTGCACTGTAGTACTGAGTACAAATGAGTCAGTCATGACAGGCCAGATACAAAAGGAGCAAACAGTGACAAGGAATGACTTGCTAAAATGTTATAGAGTTCATCTAAAAATTGCTTACATACTACACACACACACACACACACATACACGCTGTGTGTATGTATATAATCATAACACATAAGAAGCTAACAGTTGCAATGTTTTAATTCAGAAAGAAGTTAAACATTCGATTAAATTATAGCCACACAGGAAACATTCAACTAATTCATCATTGACCAGGTTCTTGAGTCCATAGCTTTTATGCAACATAAAGTAGGAAAAAAAAGTGATAAGAAACCCAGAATATGAATGAAGTTTGGGCTCTATTTATGAACAAATTTTGAGGTATGCTCAGATTTTTTTACATGAACCTGTTTTTCTCAGGAATTTCAGTGGAGAAAACAAAATGCAAGAATAGATCCCTCTAGGACTTACAGTGCAGTAGACCAGTTATTTAAAAATAAATAAACAAAGAAATAAACAAAGAAACAAAAAGCTGGCCCTGTATGGTAATATATAGGGGCTACAGTGATCTACTTAGTGGCTACTTGTAAGTTAATCTTGTAAATTTAAGAACAGCTATGTGTTCATTTCTGTTCACTATTTTATGTCTTATAAATGTATAATTGTGCACAAATCCTATTAGGTTCATGATCATATATTTAAGTGGCCATCGTTGTAACATTTATTTAAGTTCAAGAGAGAGATACAAGGAGGAAGACTGACAGTCTTGAATATGAGAGCTTTGGGCCATTGATGATGCATTCTGCCATCTTCAATGCAGTCTACAGAAAACTATTATTAAGAAAAAAATCATATGCATTCTATATATACCAAGAAGAACTTAAAAATGCATTAGGATTGGCTATTTAGCAACATTCCCTAACTCTTGGCACACATTTATATAACCACACCAATTAAAATATCTCCAGGTACAGTGATTGTGACAGCACACACAACACCTGCGTGAGCTCCAGCCGGATAAAATCCTAGTACAGAGGAAGGGACTTGGGTAGAAATGAATCGAACCACTAGCTAAGGAGCTATTAGCATCTGATAGCATCTGGGATTGGGAGAGACAGGCTTTTAGAAACCGTGTGACCCTTTGTAGCTTGGTCATACTAGAGCTGTCTCCAATCCAAAGACTAGGTGAGCAACACAAACTGGACTTGATGGGGAAAGAAGAAAATAAAAAATGTAATTCTAAAATCATGTGCAAAGACATATGAGGGCTGAGAGGCCAGTAAGCAGAGGCATTAAGGAGGGTGAATATGCTTAATATACATTTATGAAATTTTCAAAGAGTTAATAAAATATTAAAAATAAGATATTTCCTCTAAAACATAACATTCAGCTTTATTTATTGAAATAACCATCACACTAATATCGAGGATATAGAAAAGATACAATGAGAAATGTCATGAGAAATACATCTTAGGATAAGTGAGAAAATGTTCCCTAAATAAACTGGGCTCATCCTATTGTTCAGCCTATATATTACTCTAAAACTACTTTCAATGATTTAAAATCAGTTAATGAGTCTGAACTCCAAGGTACTCTACACTGTCTCCGATATTTTTGTTTTAAAATGATGGAACTTGATGGCTTTGACTTAATGTAAAATTCCATGTTTGATGAAAAATAGAATTATATATGAATTATTATGGGAATGTTGAGGATTACTCTCATGTTGGGTTGTACACCATAGCAAAGATGATAATGATGCTATAAATTAAGGCTGTCATAGGAATGCCCAAAGCAGGCCCTAGCTTTAGCAAGATGCATAAGGAAACAACCAGTTAAGGCATTGATCTAATTCTAGTAATTATTCAAAACTCAGTTAGGGAAGCTTTAAATAATAGAAAAAAATTACACAGTCTTATGAAAATCCCATGGTTCTTATCTGAAAGTTTCCCAGATGAATAATTTTAAGTGTAAAAAATTTTAATGGTCGTCATTTTCTCTGGTAGAAATATTCCTTTTTCATAATCAAATGTACAGATGTAATTATTCATGTTTAATAGCTCCTCTGATTGTCACTTAAGCACTCTTGATAAATGTTTTGAAAGGTTATGATAGGAACAAGTTTTACACTTGTTTTTTTTTTCTCAGCAGTGTTGCTGCTGTCAAGCATGGCCGCCAGAGGGCAGTAAATACACCTGTATGAAGATGAATCAGCTAAGGTCTCAAAATGGCTTTCTATCATGCAGCTTTTGTATGAATTTACTTTTTTAGTTGATTTTTAGACATTACTAAAGCAAAGTTTGTAGTCAAATGCATATGTAACTGGTAGTAAAAATAAGAGCCAGTGTTTATGGACTGCTGTTTTCTGCACTGCGTATTGGGGCTTTGGGTCTTCGTTTTGTGACAAGCCTGACAGGAAGAACAGTCATGATCTGGAATAGACCTGAAGATTAAAAACCACTTTTCTTTTAATATATGAAAAGGAAGCTTCACTTTTTTTCCTGGCTATACCCTGTCAACTATACTTACCTAATATAAAAGTTTTTGTCATTCATAATATTTATATGAAAATAAACTATTTGAATTCAATCTTGAAGTCAGAACTTCTACTATATAAACTGGCTTAAGAATAATTAAATTAATATTTGCTATGCGAAATTCTTGTCTTACATAATGTGCAACTTGTGCATTGGTTTAATTCAACATTTGAAATAATTTTTATTATTTGAAGATAATGTAGCAGAATATGTCATAATATCAAACATTTTGGTGCGTATCATCTTATATACAGTAAAATCAATGTATAAAATGACATTATAACACATATTGCCTATTCACAAATAAACGCACTTAGTTGTCTCTAATGGGAAGAAAATATTGTTACTTTATTTATTTATTTTTCAGTCAGTGATTCCTTTTTTTTTTCTTTTTTAAAATTTAATTAACTTCTGATGGATGTAATTTATTCAGTTTACAACTCAGTTGTTTTCCCATCACTTGTATCCTCCCATTTCTCCCTCCCTTCTGCTTTCACCCTATTCCCCTCCCCTAGGTCTATGACCGAGCGGGCCCTCCTCTCCCACTATATGGTCATAAACTATCAAGTCTCATCTTGGTAGCCTGCCTATTCGTTCTCTGAGTGTCACCAGGCCTCCCCACCAAGGGGAAGTTGTCAAATATGGGGCACCAGAGTTCATATCTGAGTCAGTCCCAGATCTCCCTTCTTTGATTAGACAAAATTATTTTCCTACATTTCATTTATTAATGTCCTTGCACCTTATTTAGCTAGAGAGAGAAACTGTTCATTTCAAGTTCATTTTAAAGTATCAGTCATGATGGTAATTTAACCCCTTTCTTCCTAGCTGCCACCTAAAACCTGACACCATACATCTGGATAGGTTGGAGTAGTCGCTAAAAACTGCAGCTCAGGGTTAGCATGTCACACGGCTATGGGAACACTGCCATCACCACAGTGTTAGCATGTCACATGGCTTTGGGAACACTGCCATCACCACAGTGTTAGCATGTCACATGGCTATGGGAACACTGCCATCTCCACAGTGTTAGCATGTCACACGGCTATGGGAACACTGCCATCACCACAGTGTTAGCATGTCACACGGCTATGGGAACACTGCCATCTCCACAGTGTTAGCATGTCACGCGGCTATGGGAACACTGCCATCTCCACAGTGTTAGCATGTCACACGGCTATGGGAACACTGCCATCTCCACAGTGTTAGCATGTCACACGGCTATGGGAACACTGCCATCACCACAGTGTTAGCATGTCACATGGCTTTGGGAACACTGCCATCACCACAGTGTTAGCATGTCACATGGCTATGGGAACACTGCCATCTCCACAGTGTTAGCATGTCACACGGCTATGGGAACACTGCCATCACCACAGTGTTAGCATGTCACACGGCTATGGGAACACTGCCATCTCCACAGTGTTAGCATGTCACGCGGCTATGGGAACACTGCCATCTCCACAGTGTTAGCATGTCACACGGCTATGGGAACACTGCCATCTCCACAGTGTTAGCATGTCACACGGCTATGGGAACACTGCCATCACCACAGTGTTAGCATGTCACACGGCTATGGGAACACTGCCATCTCCACAGTGTTAGCATGTCACACGGCTATGGGAACATTGCCATCTCCACAGTGTTAGCATGTCACACGGCTATGGGAACACTGCCATCTCCACAGTGTTAGCATGTCACACGGCTATGGGAACACTGCCATCACCACAGTGTTAGCATGTCACACGGCTATGGGAACACTGCCATCACCACAGTGTTAGCATGTCACACGGCTATGGGAACATTGCCATCCCCACAGGGCTCGCACAGCGAACTATCTAGTTGGATTTGCTTTAAAAATCACTAATATATTTCACTTGCTCTACTTGATTATTTACCTACAGATCCTTAAAACTGTAAAATTGAGGTTTTTTTTCATTTTCTAAATGGTAATATTGATCATTAAGTAAGAATGTTTTTATTGTATGGTCGACAATCAATTTTAGGACTATAGAGAATTTGAAAATTATTTTTATTTGGGATTACAGTACAATTACATTAATTTCCCTTCTATTTCTTCCCCTAAGCCCTTCTTATGTACCTCTCCTTGCTCTCTTTAAAATCCCTGCCTCTTTTACATTAATTGTTATTATATGCATATATGTACATGTATATATATATTCTGAAATATAACCTTTTAATCTGTATAATGATATATATATATATGTATATACATATGTGTGTGTATGTGTGTGTTTTCATGCCTGACCATGTGGTATTTGATAACTAATTGATGGATTTTAAAGGAAGGAAACAAAGGGATAACAGTAATGAGTTCCTAAAGAAAATTTGTATAATATGCAAAGTCAAAAGTGCAGTAGCATACTCCCGTGTCCCGGGCAAGAAAGCATCACATATTATGTAGGAAATGGCCTCTCAAAAGACACTGAATTTACTTGTTTTGTATAGGTACTTCTCAGCCTCCAGAACTGTATGAAATCCCCTCTGTCAGAGGTCTAGGGGAGGGGAGCAGGGTGGAAGAGAGGGGAGAGGGTGGGAACGGGAAGATCCAGTCAGCATAACAATTGGGATGTAATACGAATAATTGATAGTAAATTAAAATAAAAAATAAAAATAAAATAAATCTATTTCTGCTGTATACAATATCCAGTTCATGAAGACTGTGAGTTTTTTCCATCTAAAATGCTTAGTTTTGACATTTGATAAAGCGTTAGCTTTTTGTAGCTGATACATTCACTTAATGTAATCTCAGGGATTACATATGTCATACCATGTATCACTACACTAGTTTATGCTTTTGTTTCTCTATTTAGTATGCCCATGTGTTTTTATTACTTCATTGGTTCTGACTATTGCAAATAGTGTACTGTGAACAACTGTAGGCATGTTTGTGTGGGCATATATTATTAATGTTCTTGAGCATCTATGTAGATATAATATTGCTGGGACATATAGTTTTGTTATTTGCCTAGGCTAACACTTTTTGCTGGACAATTTCACACATACAGACAAACAGGTTACTCTCTCCACCATACTCTCTTACCTCCTAACTTTCCCTATCTTTAGCATCAGTCTTCTTTAAAGAGCTCTGAGTTTTGTTTTTACTTTGTGACTTGCTTACTTTTATAAGGGACACCTGTGTGAACCTTGAGCTGGAATTATCCATTGTAACTGGGTGGGGTCATTCATCAGTGGACACACAAGTGAAATCAGTGTTTCTTCCTCCCTGAGTCTGTCAGTGGAAGAGAGTGAGGCATTCAGGCTGTGTCCCCCTTAGCCTCTTCCTTGTCCATGTCTGAGTATTAAGTAGAGCATCCTTGTGCAGATCCTGCGCAGACAGCTGCAGCTCCTATGATTTCATGATTGCAAGCTTGGGGGAGGGGAGGGATACCCAGGGTAGACAAAGATCACTGGCTGAAGGGCTAAGGTATCTAGATGTCTAGTCTACATGGAAAGGAATTCCAGGAATCTCAAGTGCTTGGTAATGCGTTCTTAATGGGAGGACTGGATGTTGGATCCGTAATTTTCCTAAGAACTACATGACATTCTTCAGGTAGGGAGTATGAGGGTCTGGGATCCCTGGGCAGAGGAGAGGAAGCCTTGCCAACAAAGGGAGTCCTCCATTTTGTATGAGCTCAGGGCTTCACAGTCATGGTGGACTCTGACCTCAGCAGCAGGGATTCCCAGCACCAAGAGAGCGAGCAACCCAATAAAATGGATTATAGATCTGAATGAAGATTTATCAATATGTAAATGGTTCATATACGCTTAGAATATTTAACAGCCTTAGCCCTCAAGGAAATGCAAATTAAAACTACCTTGAGATTCCATCTCACAATCACAATGGCCATCAAAGGGAAATGAAATGGCAACAAATTCTGAAAAGGATGTGAGAAAAGATTTAAAAACTTACCTTTTGCTGGTTGGGAGTGCAGACCATTGTAATCACTATGGAAACCAGTAGAGATTCCTCAAAGAGCTCAAGTTAGACCTAAGATATGACCCAGCTGTTCCATTAGTGACCATGTACCCAAAGCACCCTATCCTACCGCAGAGACTGTTCATAATAGCTATAAGATGAAAATCAAACCAAATATCCAACATCATATTGACACATGAAATCTTATTAAGTGTCAAAGAGAAATGGAAATTTAAAAATTACAGGGAAATGGTTGGAGCTGGAAAAAATTAATATGGAGTGGGATAACAGGCACAGAAAAACAAATGCTTTATACATACCTCACATGTAGAGGAGTATATCTAGAAAGTAGGAAGAGGGCATCAAGAGGGTTGCTTTAATGAAGAGCGGAAAGAGAAGCTATATAACATGAAAGTAGACAGGGAGAATTGTGATAGTAGAACGCAGTGAGGGTGGGGGATTGGAAGATTAGAAGGCAGTGGAGGGAAGGCTAACAAAAAGAAGGGAGCAATGAGAAGAAACATATGGAAAGCTATTATCTTGCAATGAAACTTGAAAAACAACTTACTTAATAAAATTCTTGAAGACAGATAACCTATGTATATGGAAAAAGCTAACCAGAGGACCCTAGTGCCAGAGGTGGCACATGCTTTTATGAGTTGTTAGTCAGAGATGCCTGAGAAACCCTCAGAACGGCACAGGCTCTTGCCACACACAGTGCTTATGGTCAAAAGAACTACACAACGAGATGCCGCTGCTGAAGATACCACATACCTTGGATGGACAAAAAGAGAGAAATCAAGCTGGAAATGAGCCAGAGGCATTCTCCATGATGACGGGTAGTTTCATAATTCGGGAAAGTTCTGTGTAGGCTTCTGGAGTAAGAAGTACTCTTACAGACCACAAAGGCTGTGGATCCTTTGATGTCCAGGACCAGTTCTCAGGCAAGATGTGCCTACTTGTGCAATAATAGCATCATGTTTATTGGTGAAAACCATAAGGGATTATATGAGTATATGATGTACCTACAATATACTTAAGTTCATGTATAAATATACAGTTTAAATGGAAGATTCCCCTCTTGCCAGAGGATGCTCCCTCCAAGAACCAAAAACCATGTACCGAACCCTCCAACACCAGGTATCAGAAACTCTTTTATGAAAAAAGGCTCTGCTTCCAAAGGACCTTACAACACAGTGTGAGCACATGGTTCATACCTGCATTATGACAGTAGTTGGTGCAAATTTTGAACTCTGCCATTAAAACTCTTCTCTTCCACATATCTCACTATAGACAAGGATGAGAGCAAATGTGAGGTGATACCACTTAGAGCTGCATGATGAAGCATTCAAATACAAAATACTTTGAATTCGAATACAAAATAATAGAAAATAATGAAAGGGAAGAAAATGGCGTTGAGAGAAATCCACTGCTCTCTTCCCCACTTCCTTACACATTGAGGCGGTAACAGAACAGCAGTAGTTAGAAAAACTATGTTCATGCCAGAAGTAAAGTTGGGTATTGTCATTGTGGTTTTGGATTTTTTTCTTTTCTTTTTTATAATACATTTATTTTATTACACATGTATAAAACAAACTACATACAGCAGGGAGAACCATGTGACAATAATGACAATCATGAGCTCTATAAACGTTACAGTCATAGTGGTTTGGCTATTTGTATTTGTCCAGCTCAAAGTAAACATCTTTCCTGTCTTGTTGGGTCTAAATTTCTGAATGAAATTCAATATCTATCATATCTCAACTCTAATAACTTCTTTATCTTGATCTAAAACGATCTTATCCCCTAACCAACTAAACTTGATTGTAAAACTATACTATCTGGCCTTCAATGCCCCTCAGAGACTTGAGAAGGAATAAAACTTAAATTCCCGAGTGAACCGGCAGTGCAGGTTAGCAGCTTCCAAAATGAACAAATTGACTTAGACAGCTTACTGCCTGAAAAGCCACCAAACACTCTCATTAACATTGAAGCTTCATCTTCGGCTTTCTGGCCCAATATCTCTGCCAGACATATTCGCAAGGGCAGAAGCTATGTAGGACTTGCTTACCCTGTCTTGACAGAGTGCGGCCATCGACTCCGCCTGCATCTAAGTTGCCCATTTTTAGGCAGATTCTTAAAACCTGGTATTCCTAATACAAATTAATGTTCTTTGGACTGTGTGATGTTTAATGCTGTCAAATTGGTAAGATAGAGAATAATCCAGGAGATGAATCTCTGGACATGTCTGTGAGAAAGCTCCTAAATCGGGTTAATTAAAAGGAGAACACCCATCTGTGTGTGGCACCTTTCCGTGGGCTGGGATTCTCTAACAGATCAAGCAGAGCATCAGCACCCATCTCTCTCTGCTTCCTGACTACGAATATAATGGGAAGAGCTGCCTCATGACCTTGTTGTCAGGGCTTTCTGTTAGACCTTAACAAGTTGCTTCTTGTCAGATATTTGATCACAGCCACAAAAAAATATAACTAATGCAGATTCTAAGCTCGCAACACTGCATGCAGGAAATGCAAGAAATGTTAATGTCAGTGAGTAATAATGCTTTGGACCCACAGGGTCTCAAACTATGAGTCACGGCCCCCTTTGAGGATGCATACCAGACACTCCGCATATCAAATATTTACATTACAATGTATAAAAGTAGCCATATTGCAGTAGCAATAAAGTGATCTTTTGGTTTAGGGTCATCACAGCATAAGGAATTGCATTAAAAAAAATCACAGCATTAGGAAGATTGAGAACGACTACATTAAATAGTCAACTTATTGTGGTAAATTTTTTATTCTTTAAAAATACTTGCTTACTTTTATGTTCTACCATTTAAAGAGATGCTTCGGTAATAGAGGAGCAAACATTTTATGCCCAAGTATATCTATCTGATTTATGAGGCATGTGAAAAAAAATGAATGAACAGAGTCTAAGTAATAAGTCAACAAAATAAACAATAGTCCTCCACAGTTGTTCTTAATTCATTCACTGATTAATGGAGCAATATTTCAGGCTCAGAAACAAGTCACTCCAAATAAGATCTAAAATGCTCTCTGTAAATCTTTTACATTACAGCCACATAAATTTTGTCCTTTCAGTGTCCAACCTTCTTGACTAATGGCATTACTTCAGTGTTTTATCTTTACTCAACTATCAGAGGGCAATGATTGTAAACCTGGCTGGTTTTATGGCAGCTTGACACAAATACAGTCATTTGGGAAGACGGAACCTTAGTTGGGAAAATGCCCCCACTAGATGGTAGGCAAGCGTGCAGGGCTTCTTTTGGTCTTGATGGCTGCGGTAGGTGCACCAGCTCACTGGGGATGGTACCACCCCTGAAAAGTGGTACTGGATGCTATATGCTGGCAGACTGAACAAACCATGAAGAGAAAGATAGCAAGCAGCACTCCTCCATGCTCTTTATATCAGCTCCTGCCTCATGGTTCCCAGGCCTGAGTTCCTGCCCTTAATTCCTCCAGTCATAGAGTATGAACTAAGAGATGCAAGCTAGAAAGTCCCTTTCCTCCCCAGATTTAGTTTGGTTATAGGGTTTTGTCACAGCCAAAAAGGCTCTAACTAAGAGATGAATGCTATATGTTTTAATTCCATTTTATTCAACTGTTAAATAAACTTGCAATGGCCAGAGTATTTTATAAAGTTGAATGCACTTAAAATATCCTGTGGCTGGTTTTGGTATAGTGACGATTTTACTAAAACATTCTAAAGCTAATTTTACAACAAAATTTTGTGGAAATAAAAATGGAATGAAATGGCTATTGGTGTAGATGATTGTAGGCCTCACATCACTACTAAAACAAGTCCCATTGAGGAATAACAAACAATTTGAATTCGTTTTATTACTACGAAGTAGGCTGTTGTACAAAAGCCCACAGAGTATAAGGCTCCACAACGATCACAATAAAATATATTGAGAAGGATACTGTCCCCTTAACACATTATCCTTGGAACACATGGAGTTTTATATTATAAGCTAGAACTTTGCCCAGGAAACCAATTGTCAGGTTTAAGAGCTACATGTAGTAAGCAGATACATTTTCTGTGCCCAATATATTTGAAAAAAATAACATTGATTTCTAAGTTTTAAAATTCAATACAATACATAAAATCTACATTCAAAGTTTTTCTCAGGGGTGGGGGGTGTCCAGGATGAGCCTTGGGAGATTACACTGGGTGCATGAGTTGAGCAGAGCTGGATACATTGAGTGGACAGGTTTTATTTCGCTAAATTGACTTAATCTTTGTCCACTTTTGCTTTAGAGTTCCTGCATCTGGCCAAATGTAGCATCAGTAGATGGAATATCAATAGCATCAGTAAAAAGAGAAGAGAGTGGAGACCAGACACATCAGAGGCCAAGCCTAGCCCTTTGCTGAGATTTCCAGAAACACCCCACAGCCTCTGCCAACGCGTTCTTCTATGGTGTCTTCCTGTCACCGTGTCATCCATTGCATTGTCTCCACGGCTGCCACTACTGTACTGAGTAAAGCCGCGCTTCTGCTTTCTTGGTGCTTGCAAATTCTCAAGCCGTTCCTGAGATGACTTGCTGTCCTTGCAGGAGACAATATGTGAGTCTTTTCTTTGATGAACCTTTGCCGTAGAGCTGGGTTTAGACACAGGGTGGGGATAATGAGTCCCGTGACACACTGTACGGAAAATGTGAAGTTATAGCGAGTAGTAAAATCCTTGAGTAGCTATTAAATCTAACATTTCTAATTCGTGTTGAGACGTTAATTCCACTTATCAAATGCAAGTACAAAAATAGCATCCATTACAGTTGGGAAGTGCAGACATGTAGCAGTTATATTATAGACAGTTGGGATAAATGCAAGCACTCTTGTGCTACGGCTCCAACATGATATGTACTCTATGTGCAGGCTCCCATGATAAAAGGCTGGCCTCCAGCAGCTGGCACTTCTGGAAAGTGGAAGAAACTTTAGCAGTTGAGCTTTGAGTCAGGAACATGTAGGTCAGTGTGTGTGTGTGTGTGTGTGTGTGTGTGTGTGTGTGTGTGTGTGTGTGTGTGTGTGACTCTTAGGTGATCTTATCCTTGATTCCACCTTGTGTGTGCGTCTATCTCTATTTCCTGGCTACCTCAAAGTGAATAACTTTGTTCTGCTCTGTCCCCTGCTTCCATGAAATTCTGCTTTAACACAGGCTCACAGTACCCCAGCTATGACTTAAACCTCTTACCCCATGAATCACACACACACACACAAATGTGTCCTACTTTTAAATAGAGAAATGAAAGCAAGTGAAACCGAGGCAAATGGAATAACAAACTTAGGGAACCAGAAAAGAGTTAGAAAGCCAGGAGACTTTGGTTCTGGTATCCCAGAGATGAGTTACTCATGAACGGATGCTCCTTATAGCCTTTATCAAGTAGAGTCCAGCTTGACCTACAGTAACATGCTGCTTTCAGCATCTTGAGCTGGACAGAGCCAAAATATGATGCTCTCTGGGTCCAGACCTTCCACTGTGCAGTAGCAGACTGCTCTCAGCTAAGGTGCAAAGCCTAGCTTGAGCAGATGCTCTATGGGTCCAGGATGTAATGTACAGAGCTTACTGTCACAGGTGAGAAAGGGGAAGGGTGAAGGGAGTGAGGCAAAGGGCCCTTCTGGGTAGGAGGGTAGGTAGGCAAATGAGAGAGTGCAGGAGGGCAGCCATGGTAGGGCAGAGCTAGGGCCCAGAGTGCCAAAAGGACCCAGGGACAGGGAGGTGGGAGGGTGGGAAGTGACAGAAGAAGGGGGGATTACCTACTTGTCAGGGGTCTGCACGTGACTGTCCAGAGCGTGGATGTGTTGATTTGTGCTGCACTCTAGGGCCAGAGGCTGGGTTGAACAGAAAGTTGCTGCTTGTAGGCAGCGTTCAGAGGCCAGGAGTATCTTCCTGATTTCAGGCGGCAGGCATCCAGAGCTTGAAGGATGCAGTAGTAGCACATCACATTGTTGGATGTTTGGAAATCTTCCATGTGCTGAAGGTGGTCACCCCTGCTATGTCTTGAGTTTCATGTAATTTTATCTCGTGTCCTTATTATTTCACGTTCGCTTGCTGAGACAGAGTTGTATTGTTAATAGACTATTTCCCTAGACTTCAGTTCCCACACGTTATTCTGAGTTCAATTGTGTGTATTTTCCTAACTTCTGTTTTTTTTTTTAATTTGAAAATTCAGTTTGTTGTACATTTTTTTTTCTTTTCCAGCATCAGAGGAAAGAACTAGTATACCAGATAGCCTCACATTGATTCTCAGGCATTGCCTTTGTCAGTGCTCTTCACCTTCAAGCGCCTCCTGTCTCTCTGCCATTTGTCTCTGAGTTCCTTTTCCTATGTTACAAACAGTATTTGTGAACCTTGCGGAGCAATCTTTGGTTGGTAATGCATTTTTAAAGCTCTCTGAAGTTTAGGTACTGTAATTTATGGCTATGGTTTACTTCAGTCAGATTGCAGATCTCCTTCATAAAAATGACTGCATAGACGTGCTGCAAGCTTGTCTGTCTGAATGAAATTGCTTTCCTCTTAAACATTATTTGCTTTTTCAGGATGACTCCATTTTGGTTCTGGGGCACTTATCCTCTGTCACTCCTTATTCTTTTTGTGACAATAAAAAACCATTTTCATATCTATTTGTATCCATCTTTCACAGAAGTAGATACATAGATTGGCGTGTAGTTTACATATTTTTAGTCACAATGTAAAGAGAATTAGATACTAGGATTTTTTCCAGTCTTTTATTCATAGTCTAATATTTGGTACACCCCTTGATTTTACTATTTCAATTTCCTCACCAGTGATAATGTTATAATATTAACTGTCAATCCTACTACTTTTGGATTTACAAGTAAAGTATATTAGAGGAGAATTTGAAATGTTGAGTGTCGCATATAATTGACAGTGCATTGACACAGACTTTCAGAGTAGCTAAGAAGGAGATTAAGCATATGATAAATATTAGAGGATTATCAAGGCATTGAATTCATTATCACCCTTCATTGCTACAAGAGCTAAAGGCCGACTTGTACTATGTTCTTGTATATAGTTTCTCTCTGATAATTAATTGCAAAATTGTAGTAAAATTTAAGATTCCTGCCTCCTGATCTGGTTTGTGTAAAACATCCTTCTCATTGGTGTATATGCACCGCATATGTATATGGCTTTGTTAATGACTACTTCTGAATTTAATATTCCTTGACACAGGAGTGAGAAGTATCTGCTCCTGTGTGTTGATCCGCAGGGGGAAGGATGTGAAACCACACTGCTCATCTCAGTTTAACTTTCAAGGTCATCTTGCCTTCTTTTCAAGATGAAGTTAAAAGTTTTGGACGACTATATCATTATACTATAAGGCCATAGCTCTCTGGGTTGTTTTTTACTCCTTCATAGAGTTGTGGTCTCTTTCACTATGTTGTTGCAGCATAGCTTCCTGTCTGAAACTGAGTGACGAAAGAAAACCTGGGATGCTCAGCCCTCGTCAGCAGGCAGACGTTAGTGGAGGGACGTCTTGTTTGCTTGATTCTTTGTGTGCAGGCGAACTATTTTTAGCCCAATGTTGATTGCACAGCTTGCCGGATTGCACAGCTTGCCAGACTGCACAGATTGCCAATTTATGTTTTGTTTGTTTATTTATTTATTTATTTATTTATTGTTTTTGTTATTGTTGTTCTAGTTCTTTTGTTGTCTAGATCCCAAGAATTCCAAAGGTTTTCTTTAATTCATAGGCAAACTTTTCAAAAACCAGCCTAGAGCCACAGGGTATGAGCTGGGTACTGACTTATTTTGTCATGTATTTTTAAGTATACTTTCCAAGTAAATCTTTGTGTGATTCTTTGTAAGTATAATCTCTCCACTTTGACTTGCTTTACTGTGGTTATATGAAGGCAAGCTTGCTGAAACCTTAATACATTTATTTAATTGCCAATAATTACTAGTGTGATCAACTTCATGGTGTCAGTATTAAACATTATGGGTACATCCATTATGCTAAACAGTTAAAATTCAAGGCTAACTTAATTTGCCACCTTAGGTGTGCACTAATGTTTGTCAAAGCGACGTTTTTTCTCTGATCTTACTTCTAAATTCTGGATACTACTTAGGCCTATGCCAAGTATTTTAGAACATTCATATATTCATATACATTCATTTAGATTCATATAAATTCATGTATAGATAGTATAATAGCCAGAGAGATGAGGAAGAGACAAACTTTCTTAGTAGACAAAACCAATGTAGCCTTGGCAAACATTGGCTCCCATGTGAGTTGGTAAATTAAAAAAGCCTTATATTTTAGCTGTTTAACATGTACTCGGGAAGTTGTCCCTCCTTCATCTTTAAAAACAGAACACTGAATGTTATACTGATTAGTCCAGTTTACATTATACGCTCATGTATGAATCATTCACCGTGTTCAGGTAGGTATGATTATGCTAATCAGTTTATGTCAATAAATGTTTATCATAGATTTGAACACGAAGTTAATTTCCTGTGGAATAGTTGGTCCCAAATGTAAAGTTTTCAAAATGATAGGTCAAGGCTTCTGTAGCATTTGGTGTACCCAAATCCATTTGCATTACTTTCTTTTCTAATGGTTGTGAGCAAATATATGACAAAAAAAAAGCAACTTAAACAAGGGCACATTTTGGCTCATAGTTTATGGGAACACTGTCTGTCTTGTTGGGGAAGACATAGTGGGCAGATAGGTGCCTGATCACATTGTATTACCAGTGAGGAATCGTACTGGTGTTTAGGTTATCCCCCCCTCTCCCTGCCTCTCTCTCTTGTCACCAATACTCATGGTGATGCTTCTTCCTTTCCTTCTAGAACTTCTCTAGAAATCCATCACAGTACTTTTCATAGGTGTGTCTCCTAGGTGACCCTAAGTCCAGTCAAGATGGCATGGAGGATTAGTGACCATTACATCCTTCACCTCTCTGACAGTGATATAAATGTCATTGCTGATCAGTGGATAGTGGCAGCTGCCTCTATTCTGACTGTAAGTAAAACCTGTACTTCATGATTTCTTACTGGTTTTTGTGCCTCTCATGACATTAAAAAAATATTTGAAAATGAAAATGTATGGAAGTGATATGCATTACTACTGGTACATACCATATCACTTTGGTTATTATTTGGTATATATGTGAATGAATATGAATCTATATCAATGTTTGGCATTCAATAAATTTAGCAATAAATCTGGGTAGCATCTAGAATTTTGATGTGGGATCAGACAAAAAATATAAGGACAGTTCCCAGCTGCTTCCTTTGAACCAGGAGCATGAGTAAGCAATAACAATCCATGCTTTGAAATCTCTCTGTTACAGAATAACTTAACTTGCTCTAGCAATAAACAGTGAAATTTCATCAATTGTATCTATCTTGAGGTCCTGGGGCTACTATTGTGGTACAGTTACTGTTATGGTCATATGAATATACTTTACCAATAGAATATGATGTTTACAACTTCCAGTAACTTATCTGTTTAGAAAGATATGTGCTTCCCTGAATTTTGGCTTTCCTCAAGGATGGCAGGAAATGCCAGTTACTGCAGGAACTCTGGCAACTTCATGCACAGCATAGTGACCTGCAATATTGGGCCTTGGACTTAATGCACCAAGTCAACTTACTGGCTCACTAGTACTCATGGAAAAGAAATAAAAGATGTAAAGTCTTTAACTTTCTGCTGGTGTTTAGTGAAACAGTCTACTCTTTAATCTAGCAAATTTATAAGTTTAGCAGATCACCAACCAAGAAGAATTTATACTATTTATACTGTATTCCAACTCTAGTGACTGAAAAAGAAGCAGCAAATTTGCCATCTACTTTCATTATTTAACCCATGTATACATTTAAGAATTATTACTTAATTGCTATAGTATGGATGGTATATAGCTATTGTATATAGGAATATTTAAAGTAACAACTTACAGTATATTCCATGAACATGCTTGTAATACAGCAGGAAAGATGATGAGTCAGTGAATTAAGAATTTAAAGAAAACCATGAAGTTGATTAGAATCAATGAATCATTGAATGGTGAAGGCACACTTCCCTTGAAGGACAGATGGAAACAGAATGGGATATGACTTAAGACTCAAATGATTGCTAATTGTATCATATGGACCATGTGACTACAATGTATATAACAATAGTGGGCTTGTAGTGTTGATGAGTCATTAATCTTAAAAAATTTACATCAACGCTTAGAATAGCATGCAATATTCAATTTACATGGCTGTTATTGGCATTTAAAGGAAGCTTACATAAGCTATAAATAACAAAGGAAGGATATATTTGCATCAGGCTATAGTGTTAGAGAAAGTTTTGGATCGCTAATAGGAAGAACATTGAAATTCGAAAGCAATAAGGGATTTCTTTAAGGAGAAGGCATGGATGCTGTCATGCAGTTAAAGTGATCTTGTATAAAAAGGGGTGCTGTCATGCAGTTAAAGTGATCTTGTATAAAAAGGGGTGTGACAAACTCTGGTGCCCCATATTTGAACATGTCCCTTGGACGGAGATGCCTGGTGGCACTCAGAGGAAAGATAATAGGTCACCAAGGAGAGACTTGATACCGTATGAGCATATTCAGGGGGAGGAGGTCCCCCTCAGACACAGACTTAGGGGAGGGGAGGGGAGTAGGGGGGAAGTGGGAGGAAGGGAGGAATGGGAGGATACATGGGATGGGCTAACAACTGAGATGTAATATGTATAAATTAATAAAAATGTATTTAAAAAACTACTTGCTAAAAAAAAAGGGGGGTGTGAATTGTGATTGAGACTTAGTGGTGATCAGGTAAAATGCAGAAGTAAAAATAGCAAGGACATGATGATGAGAAGGCATCTTAAGTCTTCTTCCACTGACTTAAGACAGTAGAGGCAGGGATTCATCTACCTGGGAAGACTTGAAAGGTATTATTTATGTAAAGCAGCTAGTTATTGGGAGATATACATTAATCAGTTCTGTCTCTTTTCAGGGCAGAAGACAATTCTAAGAGAGAAAACATGTGACCTCAAATGTCATGTTATTATGTTAAGTGCAGAGCTTTTGGCAAGCACACCAGTGGCATTTGCTGGCATAGTAGTATGTTAGGAATGTGATTCCCTGTTTTTCTAGGATCCCTGGGTGATGAAATATAAGATGGGGCCTGACTTTTGGAGAAGTATCATAACTACTCTTCTAGGTGTATTGGTAACACATGGAAATGCAGTGAGTAGCATGTCTCTTTGGGTGTTGAATGTGTGACTTCATAAATCACTTGGAACACTCATATCCTTTCAGAGGCTCAGAGCACAACCTGGGAATTGTATCTGGGGACCTGAAGCTTTATCCGTCTCTCTGGGGCCTCATGATTCCTTAAGTTCTTTAAATGATAGTTTAATGCTGAGTAGGATTTTTAGGTTGTTCTGAGTTTGACTTCACAGTGAAATCATCTGTGTTGCTTCACACTTGAGCATTGCCTAGCATGTCAGCATTGCATAGCATGTCACTTCAGATTCACAACCCATAAGAGCTCAGACATTCCTTGGTATTATTGCTCTTATGGCAAGCAAAAGAGAAGATGGGGTAAATATTATAAAAACTTGATTCCAATTTGACTACCTACCGAGCATTATGTGAAATGGTAATGAAACAGGGAAATCACTGTGATACATTTTCTTAGTGAAATTAGTAGGGACTCAATATAGATTTGAGAAATGTGCTTAAGTCAATAGCACAGGACTAGCTGGAAAAGAAAAGAAATAATGAAATAAAACCTATTCCACCCACCCGCTATTAGTAGTCTATATACAAACTAGACTAATAAAGAAGAAAACTGGTGACACTAAAACTAAGAACATTATGGCCATATTTTTAAGTCAGTGGAAGATTCTCATGCCTCTTTGATAGCCAGAATAGATGTAAACTTCACTTGAAATATAAGTCAATTATGACCTTTGATAGCTCAAAAAGATATTCATTGAACTACCATTAGGTTACTTAAAACTCAAATGTCAGAAAGCCTGTGGAATAATTCACAGGTGAGCCTGTGGGAGCGACAATCAGGGAAATGTGCTATTATATGTTGCTGACTGGTTGTGATTATTTGAGTTGATTAGTAATTCCCCAAATGGCTACAAACTTAATGAGTAAAGACGCATGTATGGTCTCACAACTGGCAACTAAGAAACCACAGTTGTTATTGAAAGTCAGGATTAGGCATAGATAATGTCCAGGTTCTAGGTGTTTTTTTGAGAATAAAGTAAAGCACAGATAAAGACTATGAAGTAGCAAGGAGATCTATTCAAAATGAAGCAATAAGCCAGATAAAGGATTATGTTGCCAAGATTGACAGTGGGCCACTTAAGTGCTGGTAATACTCAAGGGCCCCAGTGATTGGCTCAGAGTTTCTTGTTCTTGTTCTTGTTCTTGTTCTTGTTCTTGTTCTTGTTCTTGTTCTTGTTCTTGTTCTTGTTCTTGTTCTTGTTCTTGGTCTTGGTCTTGGTCTTGGTCTTGGTCTTGGTCTTCTTCTTGTTCTTCTTCTTCTTCTTGTTCTTGGTCTTCTTCTTCTTCTTCTTCTTCTTCTTCTTCTTCTTCTTCTTCTTCTTCTTCTCTTCTTCTTCTTCTTCTTTCTTTCTTTCTTTCTTTCTTTTTAAAAGATTTATTTATTTGTTTTATGAGTGCTTTATCTGTGTGTACACCTGCACGCCAGAAGAGGGCACTAGATCTCATTATTGAGGCTTGGGTTTCACCATGATGTTGCTGAGACTATGAACTCAGGAACTCTGGAAGAGCAAACAGTGCTCTTAGCTACTGAGTCATCTCTCCAGCCCTCAGAGTTTCTTTTATAGGACTTGAGAGAAGCATTCTGATTACTAGGAACATAGTTTGGCTGTTTCCTATTTTGATTGACAGGCTAAGATATATATATATATATTATATCCCATCTCATAATGCATCTGATTTTGATCATATTCATATCCAATTATGTATAGACATAAGATGAAAAATAGAAAAATAATTGAAGATACAATTTCTCCTGGTACATATGCATGCAAAACCAGATCAGGCTGAATAAACCTTTTTACTCTCTGACTCTGACTCTGAAGTAAACAGACTATGACTGAATAGAATCTAAGTTTGATAGTAAGAGTGGTTCAGGGAAGGTTGTGTGTACAGCTCATTGCGGGTGGGAGTCCTTGGCTGTGAACAAATTGTAAGGTGAAAAATTTTCAGAGAGGGATATATAAGCATAGGGTTGTGAGGTTGTGTGTGTGTGTGTGTTTAAACCACAGATCAATTTGAAGTATCTTTTTGTCACTCTCCACCTTAGTTTTTGAGGCAGAGTCTCTCACTGAATCTGAGCTCATTGATTTGTTAAGATTGTCTGGCCACCTTGCCCCTGGGATCCTCCTGCTACCTGCTACCTGCTACCTGGGATCCTACTACCCCAACATGGGTATTATATACACACATAGTCACACTTGGTTTTTGTGTTGGTGATGGGGATAAAACTCAGGCCCTCATACTTGGGAGAAAGCACTTTGCTTACTGAATCATCCCCACAGTCCCATAAAATTACCTTATTCAAATTTCTATTGTATAGGCCAGTTTTTCAGTGTACTGTTTAAAAATTAAATGTGTATTCAATTAATGAATCAACTAAGACTTTCAATAACACAAATTACCAGTGTCCTAAAAAGAATGCCATTTCTGTAAATTTGTATACTTTGAATAAAGCAAATGAAGCTTAGCTGTGTATTCACAACAAAGAATGGTTGATCCTAACCAAAGAAACACCATTAATCAAGCCTAATATCAAATAACTTGGTATTTGATGTTTTAATAGCTTTACAGAATTACTGTGTTAGATCTTCAAAACTCTCAGGGGAAATAGATTCCATGAGTGTGATATGTGAGAAGAAGCAAGGGAGAACCCTTAAGTAAGACTGAGAAAGAATTTTCTTTAAGACAGAGCTAAAAATTGGAATGAGGGACATGAGAGATAGTTGAGATTGGGAGTCAACCATCCCATCAAAAGAATGAACAGTTTGCTAACAGTTATGGAAGAAGATAACTCTAAAGCTCAAGGTTAAGGTGGCCCTTTATGATCACATTTATTGGAGTATTAGCATTTCTATTTAAATAAAAATACTAAGAAATTATTAACTGTTTATTTGAAAGTAATTATGTATAAGAATATGTTTATTGACATTATGACAAATAGCAGTACAATACCATGGTGTGCAATATCACAATAGATCAGTTTTCTGACAATGCTTATTGCTCATAAGTATTTCTGGATATCTTCTAAGCTCAAAAGATTCCGTATATTGAATACTGTAGATTTATTTCCTTCTCACAATAATCATAATGGAAACCCTTGAGAAAAATCCCATTAGTCTTGTTTTTTAGACAATTTTTTTCTTCAACAACACAGTTTAGCATATAAATACAAAGTCTGATTTATTTTGAAGCAAATTAACAGGGCAATTATATACTTACCATCATTTTTCCTCTTTCACATATTTAATGTTGATTATATAAATTACTACAGACTTTAAAGAAATAATTTGAAATATCGTATTTTTGATGCAAAGGAAACATCAAATTGGCACCATTAAAAGTCTATTAAAGTGATATTTTGCCATCTTTTAAAAACAAAAAAGTTTCATTTTCTACATATAATTCAATGCTTACATGGTATTTTCTTTTCTTGTATTCATGAGCTGTATTCAAATATTGAGAATACCCCCAAAACCACTTAGCAGCTTAACTTAAAAGTTGCTAAACTTGGTTCTTGAGAAGCATCCAAAGAGGAGGGGACAAGAACACTCCAAGAAGACCAGTAGAGCCAACTGAGCTAGATCCATGGGGGTCTTACAGAGAAGGAAGCACCAAGCAAAGAGCATGCACAGACTTGACCTAGGCCCCTCACACACATGTATCCACTGGGCAGTTTGATCTTCATGTGGGTCCCCTAGTAAGTTGAGCAGGTGCTGTCTATGACATGGACTCTGTTGCCTGCTTTCGATCACTTTGCCCTTACCAGTTTGCTTTGCCTGGTCTCAGTGGATGAGGAGGAGCTCAGTCAGGATGCAACTCAATGTGCTGGGGTGGGCTCGGGGGGGCTCCCCTTTTCTAAGGACAAGGGGAGGAGCATAAAGGGAAGAGGGTGGGAAGGGGGGACCAAGAACAGAGGAGGGAGAGGGCTATGATCGGGATGTAAAGTAAATGTATAAATTAAAAAATAAATTTAAACATGTTTCCTGGAGAAGAATGCTAAATCTCTACTTGGATGGACTTAATCAACCTCTTCAATTGTGGGCCCTGGCAACATAGCACCAGGGAGAAGAAATCCCTGACAAGGGAAACCACAGGTATTCCTCTTGAAATGTTCCTGGAATTTTGATACAACCTGGTTAGGGTTGCAGGTTTTGTCCAGTTTTCTACAATTAACAACTTGGCTATGCAGTTAGATTCTTATCTAGCTAACTAATTACCTCCTCCTACTTGCATTGATTCTTATTATGGGCTTGCCTTGAATTTCCTCATCTTTATCTGTTGCTCTCATTTGGAATTCAGAGGACTCCAGTGAATCATTGAGTGGTATTTTGTCTCTCTGCTTCTCATCTCAAACGTGTACTTGTCAGCCGCTTGGACCATGTCCTCAGCATCCTTCTTGCTTAAGCCTTTGGCATTGGCTATGGAGATCTTGTTCCCCTTTCTTATACCGTTAGCTATAGCAGAAACGTTGATAATATCATTAGTATCAATGTCAAAAGTGACTTCCATCTGAGGAACACCTGAGGTTCACGAGTTCAAAATTTTGAAGAAGGCTGTTATTTTTTGACAGATTTACTTCTGAATGAGCCCATGAAGCTGGGTATGAGAATAGATGGTGAAAGTCTCTACCTACTTGGTAGGAATGGTAGATAGTTCAGAGTTTAATAGGGATATAGTCGTGGCTCTAGCAACATTAGCATCAAACCTATGCCAGATTGGAATCACAACCTGTACTGGTGGGGCCCATGGCAACCTGACTCTTTACAATATAATCAATCAATCAATCAATCAATCATTTTTTGTAAGTAAAAGTGAGGTAGCTTGATTTGGTTACCCTGGTCATCGGCAACTATTTTCACCTTTCCATGTTGAAAAGCAGCTAGAAAAGAGTAGATGGGCCCAAGGTCCCTTAGGCATGATTGCTGGTGTGCAGGCCTACCTCTGCAAGCGAAGAAACCACATAAAACTCCGAAACTGCCATTGCATTTAATAAGCCATTTTACCATCTCAGATAAACTCATCTACAGTTTCTATGTACATCCCAAGTACCCTTTTCAATGAAAATATTTATGACTCCTCTGTGTATGAATGAGAGAGTAGGAAGAGTATACAATAAGAAGCAGAATTGCCAGCTTATGAGATGTATATGGATTTGGATATACCAGGCACTGGAAATTTTTATCTTGGTTGTTTCATTTTATGACCTCCCCACAGTATGTAAGAGCTCGGATATGTTCATGGACTTGCCAACTTTGTAAATTTTACAGATGTAGAATGGTAGGGTGCTTGTCCAAAAACCAGCACCTCATTTCTTACCAGCATGTTTAGATACAGTCCATGCCTGCTCACCCCTTCCTTCTACTGGGACACCAGCCCAGAGCTTGGTGTTGCTCCTTCAGGTGTCATTGTTTCTTCTACTAAAGACACAATTTTGTGCCTTCGCACAGTTTACTTATGTATAGCCTATCTAGTCACCATGATCTTCCTTGATTTGTAAATTGTTCCTTTTTAAGGATTTTGGAGGACTTCTGGTCATTTTTATCTTTCATGTACACATTCAACTCATTATTTTCCTCTTCCTGTTGTGAAACTTTGCCTGTTGAAAACAAGTTTGGGCTACGTGACCTTTCTCACATCTCTCCAAGGCTCTGTTTTTAGTTCTACAATATTCTCTTGCTGCTCTTTAGGTCACAGTTAGATCGTTTTTAATTTGCCTTCTCCATTGTTAGTTTCAAAAGTAAAATTTCAAATTTTATTTTTAGAATTTAACTTGAAGAAAACTTAAATATTGTTGTAATCCATAGAAGTTAACACATATATTGTTTTCACTTATAAAGTTTTCCTGTCATTCATATGACCCTACATCTAAATTTTCAACATATTTGCAATAGGTGTTTTTCAAGTCTGTTGTATTTCTCTTTTACTTGATTTAATGTATTTTAATTAATATTCAAAATGATGAGTTTCTTCATGACATTCTATACATTATATCATTTTTATGTACCTCTAATCATTATTCTTTCTTATATTCTACCATTTCCTGTTATTTTCCTCCCTTCTCCTAAGTAGTTATTTTTCTTCTTTCATAATATATATCTGAAACCTAGATTCCATGTAGGAGAAACAATACATGATATTTGCCTTTCTGCTTGCTATCAGCTTATTTCACTTAACGTGTTGGTCTCCTGTTCCAACCATCTTCCTGAAACAAACTAATTTTGTTCCTTATAAAGAAAATTCCATTATGTTTGTATGGGATTTTTTCTTTTATTTTGTGACCAACATACCTGAAAGAGTAGGAATCATTTATTTCTCTCATAGTTGGAGGCTCAGTCCATTTTAGCAGGTGTGTGTGTGTGTGTGTGTGTGTGTGTGTGTGTGTGTGTGTGTGTGTAACTGTGTGGGTATGAGCAGAGCAGTTCACACCATGGATGGCCTAGAAGCAAGAAAGGAGAATCTTGGTGCTCCAATAGCTTTCTCCTCTTTCATGTTTTGTTTTGCTAAATCCTGCAGAATCGTTTTCCTCATTTAATCCTCCCTAAATATATCCCCTCCAACCCACAGAGTGGTGCCTGTTGTCTCCTCCTAGGTAATTCTAAACCCAGTCAAGTTGACACTAAATAGGAACTGCCATAATGGATATATTCCACACTTTCTTAATCTATTCACATATATTTGGGTATCTAGGCTGATTCCATTTCTCAGCTGTTGTGTACAGTGCTGTAATAAACATAGGTGTGCACGTGTTTCTGTGGTTGGCTACCTTAGGAACTTCCTGGGTGATCTGTTATTTTTAACATCTGTCTCTCTTAATATCTTTTTCTAGACCCTATTTTTGAATTAAAACGCTATGATCTGATAGGTTCATACATTGGTACTGGATTTGCATCCTTCTCCACCCTCTTTTCCCTTCTATTCTTCCCATGTACCCTCACGGTCCTCAAATTTATCACCTGTTTCTTTATTATTTTCGCATACACACATGCCATTAACCTTTTTTTGGTCCTATATGTGTATTAATGGTAACCATTTAGGATTAGGTCTATGGGGTTGCCTGTCCCTGGAGGAAACTGACTCTCCTTATCTCAACAGTTATTGCTTGCCTGCAGATATTTATCTAGGGGTGGGTCATTGTGAAATCTCTCCCATATAGGTTGGCATGTCCACTGCTGTTGTCATCATGTTGTTTTATTCAGAAACGATATTTCCTGGATTTCATAGCGGCAGCCTCTCTGACACATCTGGAAGGTAATGCCACAGAGCAGATGTTCTAGTCCTTTGGGTTTTATAGCTGTTCCACTCCCTTTTCTGTGATCTTGCTTGAGCCTTGGGTAGAGGGAGTGTGTTGGAGATGTACCAGTAGGGAATGAGCATCTTAAAGACTACTTGTTATCTGCATTTTGGTCATTTGGCATCTCTGTAATAGTCCATCAATAGCAGAAAAAAATGTTTCTTTGATGAAAACTGAGAGCTACATTTATCTGTTAGTATAAGGATAAATATTTGAAACACAGCTACAAATTCAATGGTTTATAAATAAAATGGCGATAGTTGCAGTGGAGGTATTGGTGTTTTTCAAAACTCAGTTATGTTATATAAACTGGGTTTTGCTTTAATGCCAGGTGTGGGATATGGGGGCTGCTCCAGATTGTCCACAGCAGCAGACTATTTGCCTTGTGCAGGCTCTCAGATGAGCTTCATCTTTGCCAGCTGCAGATAGTTTAAGTCTGAGGACTCTGGAGAGGAAGTAAATGCCAGAACCAGGAGAGAGTGGGGGCTCTGAGAAAGAGGAAGCCTGCTAGTGCTCCCCCGTGCTGCTCCTTGTTGCTGTTGTTGCAATTTGAGAACTCAGAGATTTCATGAAACGAAGATTGGACACGCCCCAAGGAACCCGACAACCCTAACCAGCGGGTACTAGCTTAAGAGACCTGCGCCCCTTCTCCCCATTAACCTTCTTTCTCTTCTACCTGGTGTTGGGGTGTTGGAAGGGATTGGGGTGGAGAAGGGAGGTAGAGGTATAAGAAACCCCAATACAATGAAATAGATGATAAAAAAAGGCAACTGCAAATAGTAGTTACTCCTCTAAGGTGTTGCCCCTGCAGCCACCAGCAGTTGGCTAGGTTTATAGAGACCAGACTTGAATTCCCTCCAACTAAGTGGGCTTTCAGTTTAACAATACCACTGCCGTTATCTATAAGATGTAAGTGCCACTATCGCACCATTGGGAATATTCAGTCAGATCAGTTAATGCTGTGGTTTGTATGCTTTCCAGCTTGGCGGGACTATTGATTCCTCTTCTTCCTTACCACTTTTGTAGATCTTCCAATGCCATGAAAAGTTGTCATCAGGGAAGAGGCTTCTAGGTCAGCCAGAGCTCAGTAGTCTCAAGTCTGAGGTGCTTGTTGTTTTCAGCAACAGCGTCATAACTTTATGTAAAATAAGAGAATTAAGACCAAAAATTGCCCAGCATAGTGTGTAGACAGAGCTCGCAAGCCATAAAGCTAGGTGGAGAATATATACAAAATTTGTGGCAGTGAATTAAGGAACTGGTGCTAAAATCCTTGAAGAATTCTAGAAACTTAATGTTGATACCAAGATGTCAGAGGAAAGTAGAACCATAGAGAAAACTCTAGAAGCTTTCAGATTTGAGTTTGTCTTAGTACCAACCTATGTGTATATGTGAGGAAAATTACAAGACTGAGAAATCATAGGCTGAGAGGATCAGAATTGTCAGTGCCTCATTGTCACACTGGGAGGGCTGTGTGGCGAACCTTGTGGGCCTTTCTGACAAAATGCCACTGGGGTTCCAGGTCCAGGCAGCTTTCTCAGAGGTTAACTGCTGAGGCAGTCGGGCAGAGGTGCCCAGAGATGAGCATCCATTGGGCAGCTTGGAGATGATGTGGAGGAACATGATTGGTCGCCCAAAGCAGTATATAACCTGCTTTCTTTTCTGTAATAAAGGAGTCTGCAGCCACTTGCCCTTTCTTTGTATTCACCTGACTCCTGGGGTGTCCCTGTTGTGACTCCATGCCACCCACCCCCTGGGCCTGATACCCTGCCCTCTCCCATGGGCTAGACCTTAAGAAGGAAGAACAACATACTAACAGTGAAACTCATGATTTATGAAACATCAAGTAAAATGCATAGAATATTCCTGAATCAATTATGAATATCAGGCTAGCATACATTTTGTCAACCTAACAACATAAAAAAAACACTTATCAAAAAAGGCCAGGTAGCTTATGTCTAGTCCAGAACAAAGGTGACAAATGTTTGTAAGAAAACAAGATGCCTACTAAAAATAAGTTGACATCAAATAGAAATATGACCAGATAAACAAGTAAATATTAACTATAACAGGAAGAAAGCTAGTCAATTAAGCATGACTAAGTGAAACAAAAGGAGACAAAATGCACTAGGTAAAGACAAAGCAATGGAGACAGAATACGTTTATGAATGAACAGGGTGTGTTCATATTTGTGTAATTGAGCTTCCCCAAATAAGGATGTGTGCGCAGAGGATACGTATGAAGAAATGGCTGAAATCTCCCTGCATTTACTGGCAATCACATACTCAGAACTAAAGGTTCAACAAAACCCAAGCATAAGAAAGAGCGACACCAAGGCTAATGGTAACCAGATTGTCCCTAATCAATAAAAATATTCTTAAAAGCAAAGAAAAGTAGCACATTTTGCTCAGAAGAATAAACATAAGAGCAGACAGGTTTTAAAAAAATAATCACTAATAATGAAATGAGAAATTGAACAATATTTTGCAGTAAGTACCTAAAACAGAAAGGTGGAAACCTGTCAGATGATTATTCTGTATTTAAATAAAATCTTTCTAAGCATGATCTGTATTTAAATAAAATCTTCCTAAACATGATCTGTATTTAAATAAAATCTTCCTAAACATGACGCAAAGCTAGTTTTTTGGCCACACAATTAATTAATTAATTAATGCTTAATTTTTATTTTTAATATTTCTCCCTTCCCTCCAAACCCCACTATATACTTTTTCTTGCTCCCTTTCAAATTCATGGCCTCTTTGTTCATCAATTATTAATGTATGCATACATGTATATAAAGCTATCTGCATATGTTCCTAACTATAACCTGCTCAGCATGCATAGCATTACTTGTATGCATGTTTTCAGAGCTGGCCATTTAATGTTGAATGACTAATTGGTGTGTTCTTCCCCCGGGGACAACTATGTCTCCTGCTCTCCTCATTTCCTGGTTGTCCGTAGTTCCTTAAAACAGACTTTCTCACACACTCCGGTGCCTCACATTTGACCATGTCCCCTGGAGGGGGAGACCTGGTGGCACTCAGAGGAAGGACAGCAGGTTACCAAGAAGAGACTTGATACCCTATGAGCATATACAGGGGGAGGTAATCCCCCTCAGGAACAGTCATAGGGGAGGGGAATAAGGGGAAAATGGGAGGGAGGGAAGAATGAGAGGATACAAGGGATGGGATGACCATTGAGATGTAACAAGAATAAATTAATAAAAAAAGGAAAAAAAACAGATAGTTTTCAAGAATGACACAGCTCAGCAGAGCCCCATTAAGATGAATGCAGTGCTGTAAGTGAAGGAAAGTGATACTAGAACGAGGATGTGAATCTTCCCTAAAGTTTGAAGGTCCTGGAGGCCAGCAGTTATATCAGGGCGTGTTAACATGGACAGGGAGAGCTCATGAGACCTCAGCTCTAGGGAAAACCAAACCAAACCAAACAGACAAACAACAACAACAAAAAAACCTACAGGCAACTTAGAAATGCTAAGAGTGGGAGAAAGCCTTCACCAGAGAAGAGAGCACCATTAGGTAATCGTCAACCCTGAAACCAGATACAGACAATTAACATCACTTAGACTGGCAAGGTTGTATTTATGTATTTAAGGATATTTGTGTGTGTGTGTGTGTGTGTGTGTGTGTGTGTGTGTGTGTGTGTGTGTGTTATAACAGTGATTAATGAAAAAAAGAGGCCATGAATTTGAAAGGCAGTGAGGAGGAGTATATAGATCTTGGAGAAAAGAAAAAAGAAGGGGAAAATTATGTAATCATATCTTAGTCTGAAAAAAATAAAAGAAATAATAAAAAGAAGCAGTGAGCACTGAAACTTCAGCTGAACTTTTAAGGATAAATATTTGGTAACATAAAAACATTGTCAGGCACTTTCCAGCCCTGAACTCACTCCCAGAGATTTTCCCAGCTAAACCTTCTAATGTTTCATTGCACAGGGAAGCTTTAGATAGCTCTTTACTATTTGTTTTAATTTTTTTCAACAAAAATTATAGAAATTGTACTCAGATCCTTGTCACATTGGTATTTGTGAGATGCTGTGTTTTCACTAAACAGGGCTAATCATCCTTGCTAATGCATAGCCTGTGACCTTTAGGCCTGCCTGTATATCTCTTGCTGGGAGGGAGGGAGAGAGAGAGAGAGAGAGAGAGAGAGAGAGAGAGAGAGAGAGAGAGAGAGAGAGAGAGAAAGAGAGAGAGAGGAAGGGAGGGAGGGAGAGAGGGAGAGGCTGTGTACATAATTCATTTTTTAGACTTCAAATACTAATAAAAATGTTTTTCTGATGAGAAAGAGAAAAACCATTGTTTGGAATAGTCTCATTTAAACTAATGACATTTTCATTAAGACTATTTGTCTAGGCCTCTAAGACTTCAATATAGTTCTGGAGGATGTTATTAAATGTATAACAATACACATAGTTTTCTCATTTGAAGTTTATTTTAAAGACAATTATTAAACTGAAAGGACAGCAGTACAGGTCTATTGTCCCTAAGTACTCTGGGTATCATAATATACATAACTATTTCTGTGTCTGAATTAATTCAATATAAATGTATGTTTGTGGCTACTATTTTTATTATGCATGTTAGCTTATGCTGAGAGATAGAAAGAGATTTCCTAGCTGTAACCTGGTTCATATGCAATAATACTTGCATGGTTTTACATGGGTACATTATTATAACAAATATAAAAAATGATTTATTTATTTTTATATACTGATATGTATTAGTATTTTGTCAGATTCCCTGGAACTGGAGTTAAAGTCAGTTTTGAGCTGCCATGTGGGTGTTGGGAGTTGAACCCAGGCAGGTCCTCTGGAAGAGCAGCCAGTGTTCTTAACTGCTAAGCCATCTCTCCAGACCTGGTGACAGCAATTTTAATTCTCTTGGGAATAAAATTTGGTTACTCAGAAACATGCGACATTTGTTTTGCATTAGATTTAGAAGCTCAAACGCCATGGCAGACTTCATGGGAAGTACATTGTTGTGGCTCAGTGATGCTCTGGAGAGAAAGCTTGGTGATGACTATCCACAGAGTGAGCAAGAGTTCACAGAATGTCAGGGAAAAATGCAGAGTCAAATATCTCAACAAACTTGCATTGTTATTATTCTTTCTTCCAAGAATCTTTGTACCAGCTAACTCACGTTTCTACATCAACATTAAATCAATAAGAACAGGAAGTGGGATGAAGTTGCTTCATTAAAAAAAAAAAACACTTCATCCCTTGGGAAAAAATCATCTACCTTGCAAAAATAACGCTGCTTGCCTTCTTCATGCCCTTCTGTCATGTGCCTTGTTCACAATCTATTGAACTTCTTACCCCTAAGTGAGAAACATAGCACTGAACTTTTTTCATTTAAACACCCAGTCCTGATTTCAAGGTCCTACTCAATTTAACCAAAGGCATCTGCCACTAGGATGTTTGGATGGAATTAGAGTATATGTTTTCTCTGCTCCACGGATTTCTGGAGAGAGAAAAGATATCCACAAACCTATTTCTGAGACCCTTGAAATTCTTTAATATATGTTATGAAGACTCAGAGATGACTTCAGCTTGTTATAGGCTCACAGGGGAAATCTCAAGAATCTCTGAAGAGAACTGCTACACTCCCTTGACCTTATCACAGACTGTTTAGGTCAGAACTGCTTAACAGAGGCTAAAGAATGAAACTGTGCTGGGATAACCTGCTCAACTAAAATTAACAGTGATAAAATAAGAAGAAAAGACTTCTATAAGGCAAGGACAAAGTGAGGTCAGAATTAAAATAATCTGGCATTTACATATCATGTTTCTCAAAAATGTGTGTGTGTGTGTGTGTGTGTGTGTGTGTGTGTGTGTGTGTGTGTGTGTAGGGCATAGATCAACATCAGTCTCTTCATTTGTTGCTCTCTACTTTATTTTTGAGATATAGTCTTGCAATGAACCTGTAGCTCACCAGATAGAAAGACTGGATAGTCAGCAAGCTAGGAGATCTTCCTGTCTCTGCCTCCTTGGCTCTGTGATTTCAGATTCACACCACCATGCCCACCTCTCTATGGATAGCTCAGGTTGTCATGACTGCACGTTTTGAGTAACACTGAGTCATCTCCCAAGTCACTAAATTGTAAGTTTTAGGCATCAGAGTCCATTTGTTATACTGTTTACATCTCAAGAATCAAGAACTTCCACAATCCATCTATATCCGTTAGCAGAAAGACCTGCTAGCTGTAGTAAGTTCTATCAGTGTCTTTAGTAGAGTGCATTGTCACAGTAAGAAAGAGAAAGTAATAAAACTAAAGTCATGTATTTTTAAGCCGAATATGTTCAGACCATAGGAAAGACTATGGGGTAAAATTTCAAGTGTAGATGTATAAGTCAGTGCCCAGCCTATTGGGTGAGGCTTTCCTTATGCTAAGTACTGGGTCTCTAAGGAAGAACAGTGGGAAGCTCTCACAGCGAGTTTCTCAAAGTTACCCATCGGCTCAGGCATCTGATAGACCAATCTCCAATTGAGACACCTGCTGCCTGGTCTTGATGCACATACTCTGAACATTCATAACGTCATCTCTTTTTATCAACGCAGTTACAATAATCACTTGTATATTCTTTCATGCTAGAAGCACACACAGGCATCTCAAAATAGGTGCTAACCAATCCACTATTAAAACTGAGATCATTTTTTGTTTTTTATTTCCCTAGCGCTCAATGTTGGTAATGCTACACATATAGCCCGTCATTCCATAAGTGGTTCTTTGGGTGTTATTCTAGTCATTATGCAATTCACTGACCCCCCCTCTCTCTTCCTGTTATGATAAAATTGCCATACAAAAAAAAAGCTTTGCATGTATTTATTTACTGGATGTATGAGTTGGGATATGTTAAATGGGGAAAGAGGAGGGAGGAAAACTGTGGTTGGGATGTACTGTCTGAGAGAAGAATTTATTTTCAGTAAAAATAAGAATAAGACTGAATTATTCAACAGAATTCACTTTGCTTTTGCATTTACTGGGATCCTACCTATAGCTTGTTTCCTATGGGAACTATTAAGAGTCCGTTTTTTAAAAATCTAGTATTACCTTGCTTCATTGAGCTTGTATGGTAACCTATGAGGCCATACATGGCCAGAAGTAGAGGGAAAACATTCAACTAGCAAATCCTCATTTTTTTTCCTTTAAAAGGCTCAAAAGTTCTTGTTAAAAGGCATTCTATTGCCCATAATTCCAATTAGAAAATATGTTTCCCTTTGTATGTTGCTCCTGGGCAAAAAATACAACAATACCACCTTGATTTCTATTTGTCCCTGATCTAGCTGCTGCAGTTTTTATACTTTCTACTTGCTGCTATGTATTTTACAGTTATAGGTCCATATCTTCTTTTATTCTGTCCCATCTCTCCATGATAGCATTTTTGTGTCTGTTACTTATTTATTTCATAATAAAGCCCCTATGATACTCATACTACAGGGCCACATACACAGTCCTTTAATCTCCAAAAATTGTTATAGCTATGTACCCTATTGCATCCTCAAGCTGTTCTGTCCTTATCTATAATACATTAGATAATCTTGCATTATCCTTCTTTCAAAAGAAGCTTTAAATAAAGTACCTTCTTCTTTACTTTAGTCCAAAAGGATAATAGAGATGTAAAGTAGTTTTCATTTTAAATATCATACTTCCTTGGATGATTTAAAATATGCTTTGTCTTTAAACTAAGGTCACAAACCAACAGAAGTTTAAAAATGGACATCACCCCAGGCATGGGAAGTTATTGCCCTTGACGGATCCTGAGGCATGCATCATTTGTTAAGTCCATTTGACTGAAAACTGTATGGTCACTTTAGAATAAATAATCTTAGTCATAAGAAGATGAAACCATTTTTTTCCTTGGCAAGATTAGACTACATGCTGAGAGTTTCTCAGAGCCTTAAAGGGACTTTTTTTTTATGCCAAATTATTTTTAGGACTCTCCAAATCACTATGTGAGGTCATCTAAGGATGTCTTCCTTCTGTTAACTCATAGAAGCCAGTAGCGGACACAGAAGAACAAAGGTGAGTGATAGAAATAGTGAAAGTGTAGCGACTGTACTTCCGGTTAGCCATTTGCCTGAATAGTACCACTGACCCAGCTAGCACAGAGGCCGCAAGGTTGGCTTGTGACATCATATCACTCTGCACTGTGGATGGTTTCTTGAACTCATACTTTTTAAAATATATATATATATATATTATTAATTTATTCATATTACATCTCAATTGTTATCCCATACTATAATTCCATCCAGAGGTAGAAATGATCTTGTAATCAGTCTGTTTTATGGGTACATGAAAAATTTCAGGCTAGAGTTGAGATAACAGGGCATACAGGCTGCTACACTCTGTACAATTTGGATTCTCTAAATGTAACGGTCAGTGTATAGGAAAAACTCATCAAACACTGGACAGCTAAGCACACTTTTGCTATGAACGTTTACTAGAATGACCTAGGACGGTGGAACGACAAGAATGAGTTTCACAAATGAACTGGTGAATTCTGTTTTTGAGAGTGAACAAATGGGCTAATCAAATCAAAGTCCTGTTAAAAGCACCTAAAGGCTTGCTGTGAAATAAAACTGAACTGAGTCTTTTAATGAGAAAAGACTTGCCAGTCTTAAATAGAAGCATAAGATGGGATTGAAGGGAAAAATGAAAGTGAGTCGCGTGTGAGACATAAAGTCTCTTGTGCTCTGGTTCTGTTTTCATGATGTGTTGACCCTCTATGACTCCTTACATTCTTTCTCTCCCTCTCTGCATTTCTTATGCTTGTGCTGGTAATAATTTCATTAGAAAAATACCTATATTCAATTTCTCATAATATTAAAAAGATTTAACAGCATAAAGACAGGATAATTGTGTCAAAGAATTACCATTGCCAGAAAAATTGAATAGCAACGAAAAGAACCCTGACTGAGCTCTTCAGTGTGTGCAAATGAGTGCACAGCATAGATGGCCAAACCACTGGCCTAGCTATGCGGTGTTGACTACAGAGTGATGAACCATGTTCAAACTTCTTTATCTTCATCATTTCTCCTCTGCTCTACCTAGTGGCTTCCATAACTGAGGTAGGGATATGTTACTGGTAACTAGATCCTAAAGAATGCTACCCAACCCAATTTGCTTATTATACTTTGTGTTCTTTCCTCTAAAGAAAAATCACAACCCTATTTATTAAATTTTTCTATTAGCATATCATGTGGATGTCGGAGATGGAAGTACACATTGCTCTAGTGAATGCTCCTGGTTGACAGAGGCCTTCCCCCATTCTCTACCAAAGACAGCTGTTTTAACTAAAATTTGGGCCCCTTCTGAGACAGTCCACATATGAGGACTAATTAGATGGAGAAATGGAAGGAAGAGCCATCTCACATCCAAATACTTCCAAGGGGTCTTGTGAGCATTATGCGGTTGAACATCTCTTTTCTTCATCTTCTTGGAGTTCTTTCACATCTGCAGTTCCTGAACACATTTCTCAATTTGACTTCTTGCCAACTTAACCTAAAATACAGGGTACCACATACTATCTTTAGTGATCAGACATAAAATGGATCACCTCTGGTGAGATGGCAATAAAGGCCTTATTCTATCAGCCTTGTCTTAGAAGGTTGGACATGCTAGCATGTGTACTAAGTGTTAACAAGTAGCATCTTTAAACAGCAATATAGTTGTTATCAATTATTTGAGAAGTAATGGAGTAAGACATAATTTTGAGGACTGAGGGAACAATGACCATGGCTGAATAAAATCACTGCACTGAGGAAAGCTGAGCATGATTAACCACAGATTGAAAGCCAATTGTAATAGCCAAAAATTCCTGGCTGTATACAAAAGAATCCATCCTTTACAAAGTCAGAGACTACATAGGCCAAGGATCAGGACTAGGGCTTGATTTTATTTCTAGGTAAAGATTTCTTTCTCCGCTGCAGAAAAGATTTAATCTTCAATCCCAGTACTCCAAGGACATTGTTCTAATATTGAGGAAGTAGAGAGCTGAAATTTAGGATAGAGATATCCAACTTGGTATTTTCAGTGTGAACACCTAATGCTTCTCCCTTGCTGGAAATGCACAAGTTCTGGCACTGTTAGGAGAAGAAAATAATAAAGTTCAAAGGAGTTGAAAGATGTGTATCAGCAGGAGTTGAGAAATGAGGCATCACCTTAGAATATGAAGATGCTAGATTAAGGAGCATTCACCACAGAGTTGCATAAGGAAGGGCTAGCAGAGAAAATATCCTACTAAATTTCTGTCTAACATCTTAGCAAGGACCTCCAGAGACACAGATCCTAGCTTTGGAAGTTTGGAAAATTTAATGGCATATAATAAAATCATTCTGTGATAGATGATAGCTAGACATAAAATACCTCAAAGAAGTAGAAATGGTGGGGTAGGACATAGTTAGTAATACTATGACATAGTTAATAATACATAGTTAATAATGCCTGTTAATTAAGGCTTAGGCCAAATTTCCTGTAGTGTCCAGTGTCAATTAAGTCTCAGCCCAAAATTCCTAAAATTCTTATAGTCTCCAGGGTTCTAAGTTGTGTTTCATTGAGAGTGGTTCTGTGATTATGAAAAAGCCAGTGATAACTTTTTTTTTTTTGATGGTAACACATCATCAACTTTTATTTATTTTTATTTTATTTTACTATTTTTTCTCCTTTATTAATTTATTCTTGTTACATCTCAATGGTTATCCCATCCCTTTTATCCTCCCATTCTTCCCTCCCTCCCATTTTCCCTTTATTCCCCTCCCCTATGACTGTTCCTGAGGGGGATTACCTCCCCCTACAGAGGGGAGGACATTCTATTGGGACTCTAGATAAGAGAAGCATGGGAGAATGGCAAAGTAGAAGGATCCAGAGGGTCCTAGAAACCTATAAGTAGAACATTATGATAGGCAGATTTGGGCTCAGGGGTCCCGCTCAAACTAAGGCACCAGCCAAGGACAATACAGGCGGTAGACCTTAAACCCCTACCCAGATCTAGACAATGGACAGAACACTCTCCACAGTAGAGTGGAGAGTGGGATATTACTTTCTCACATACTCTGGTGCCTCACCTTTGACCATGTCCCCTGGAGGGGGAGACCTGGTGGCACTCAGAGGAAGGACAGCAGGTTACCAAGAAGAGACTTGATAACTTTCTTTTGTAGACTAAAACTTATAGTACTACAGAACCGTAATAGATGACAGACTATGAAAATAGTTAAGTCTAGGCACCTGTGGAGAGCCACAGATAGCAGCGCCCCCTGCTGCTTCCCCAGTGCAATGGGCCCCTTATGCGCATGCGCAGTGCGCCTTTGAGCAAGCCCCTTATGCGCATGCCTGAAGGCATAGCGTGAGGTGGCGTGATCCGAACGCACCAACCAAGAGCGACAACGTGGCAGTCTCTGATAGGACCAGGCACACTATAAAGGTTCTGTGGGAGCTTTTCCCAGGCTTACTCCAGTAGTCAAGGTTCCTGAATAAACTGCTGCGAAGGTACCAACTAAAACCTTAAGTGAAAATGTAGAGTCTGTCAATCTTCTATAGGGATTTTGAACTCTAGTTAATGAGTGGGTATTAGTGTTACTAATCTAAGTGATGGCTATAGAAGGAGAAGAATACTATTACAAAGGCAGAGAGAATGTTTTCAGTAAAATTACAGAAGAAAAAAAATTCAAAACTAAAGGAAGAGATGCCCACTCAGGTGCAGACAGTCTGTGAAACATGAAATAGACAAGGTTAGAAAATAAATTCTCTGTGAGATAATGTAGTTAAAATCATAAGAATAGAATAAAGGTGGAGTGTTGAAAGCTGGTGGAGAAAAAGAAAAGTCATCATTTACTAATCCCGGCTCATTGGAGTAAACCCATTTATTAGACAAATGTCTTTAAAGCCAGAAGGGCCTGGAAAATATATTCCAAGTTCTGAAAGAGAACTGTCAACCCAGACTGTTATACCCATCAAAATTATTTATAAATTTGAAGAAGAAACAACAACAAAAAAACCAACCTCATTGACAAAAATAGAATAAAACAGATGGGAAGGACTTGGACTACTAAGTGAACTGTACAGAGTAAATTGGAAAGAATACTATAATCTTAATAGAAGATTAAACACACCCAGGAAGTCAAACGACACATGCTGGATAGTTTTATGTCAATTCAACACAGGTTAAAATCATCTGGGAAGAGAATATGTATTAAGAAAATGTCCCCATAAGATTGGGCTGTAGACAAGCATGTAGGGTATTTCCTTAGTGATTTTTGGGGTAAGTAGCCAATCTGGGTGGTTCCATCCCTGGGCTGGTGGTCCTTGATTCTATAAGAAAGCAGGCTGAGCAAGCAAGAGGAAGCAAACCAGCAAGCAGCACTCTTCCATGGCTTCTTCATCAGCTTCCAGCCCTGACTTCCTCCAGTGATGGACTGATGTAGAAGTATCAGCCACATCAACTCTTTCTCAACTTGATTTTGCTCGTGGTCTTTAATCACAGCAACCCTAACTAGGACAAGGAACAAATAAGAAATATTAGGAAAATGATACAAACAGATTTGATAAAACACCACAAAAAGAAGAAAATGAGAGGAACTATTGATGCTTTCCTTTACTACAAATGTCTTCATAACATGGGAATATTTTGTGTGTTTGTTTTTGATTTCTTCTATCAGTAGTGTGGAGACAAGAAGACTTAGGCATCTTACATTTGATAAGTTTATCAATGGAGATGATAGTGCTCCTTGTAATATTTCAAGAACTTAATTTATGACAGTACCCTGGATAATTCTTTTAATGTGAAAGCTTCTCAATATATCATCATAGTACCCGTAGAGGTTTAAGCAGGAAGGTTACAAGTTAGAATATGAGCTCAAGGTAGAAACAGACACACACACACACACACACACACACACACACACACACACACACACACACACACAAAACCAAAACACAACAAAACAAATTAAAAAAAAACTAAAAAAAAAAACCAAAAAACAAAATCCCTAAAACATCAACAACATTAAAACAGCAACAGGAGCAGCCACCACTTTCTGTGTCCAAGATAATATAAATCTTTATTTTCTCTATCCAATTTCCAGCTATCTTATAAACAACAGACAATGATTTTAAAGGAAGAATGTGGATTGAAACTTAATTTTTTCATGGAGGAACAAAGCTTATAACAATAAAAAAAACCCTATGGTTACAAAAATATTACCAACATATTAAAATATTTAATACTCAAATGTGTCTGACGATTGGGTCAAAGTGGTTTCATAAACAGATTTTTAAAGGTGCTTCTCTTGTTCTCCAGAGTCTATTGTAGGGCATAATTAATTAGAGAGAGAGGTGGGGAGACACTTTTATCTTGAGATCTGCTAACCACTGTTTAGCTTTAATGCCACTAATTTTAGAATTAAAATAAATGTGCCTGTTTTTGCACAGTTAGCTAGCATTTCAGCTCAGAGGGACAGACTAATGCAGCTAAGTTTAAAATGTCTGAAGTAGATCCTTAAGGATTTTTCTCGTGAGACTGGAAACAAATAAAAGCAGTAACTGAATAATAATAAAAAAAAATACTCTACAGGTAGAACGAATTCATATCGGTGCCAAGGATACCAATTTTAGTGCATAAAATGAACAAAACCCCAGGTACCTACTTAAGTTGATCAGGACTGCACTTTTGAAAATAGCACAGAGGCCAGAGATGCTAGAATATCGGTGGATGCCTAGGGAATGAACGTGGATGTATAAGCATTGATACCGCCAGCCAGAGAGCAAGGGAATAAGGGAAAGGGAATGTCAGAGTGTGAGATAAGATTGAATGAAGGCCGATGAGAATGTATGCTAAGCTGGAGATGCGGCTTAGTAAAAGAGAGATTTCCTACTATGTGCAAGGCTCCAGGCTCCGTCTCCAGTACGTGAGATAACGAGGGGGGTACCAGAGCGTGAAGTTTAACCGTGCCAAGGTGAGGAGATTCTAATCGTACATGAGAGGTGAATGCTCTGTCTTCGTTTGTTGCCACGCGGCTACTATTTCAATGGGTATCTGAGTAAAGGAAAGAGATATATTCTTCGAAAGGCATTTAGGGATGGGAACTTAGAGTTCAAACACTTTTCAGCGTTGGTGGTGACTTTCTCTGGCTTGAACATAGGTTTAGGCAGAGAGGGTTTTGAGACCCAGGTAATACAGTCCCTCGGAAGTGTAGAGGGCTGTGCTGTCTTACTGTTATCAGTACCGCTATTAATACAAGAGGAGAGCATGCCATCCTTGGAGAGCACTGTGGAAGAAATTCAATATTAGGAAAGAGCTTTGGAAACTGAAAGACCTCTAGTATTTGCACTGGAGGAATGGCAAGTGCAGTACACAGGACAGAAAGGATACCTCCACCCCAGAAATAAGGGTTGATGTCTAAATAAAGTGGCACTGAGACAAATGCAGGGACGATGGCCTGAGGAGCACAGTAGTCGGAACGCAAATGCAAAGACAGACTTTTTATAACCAGTCTTCATAATTCATACAATATTTTCCTACATCTTGACATATTTTAGTGTGTGTCATCATAAGAGTAGACTTTACACAGATGCAATAACATTCATAAAAGAGACGTGGTGTTCAATTTAATCTCAGTCAGAGTTACATTTGAAGTTATGTCGACATAAAAACTCAGTTGTAACTTGCAAATGAACAACAACAACAAAAAGCAACCTACTGATGTCAGTGACCTTGTCACCCACACAAATAGGCTTAACCGAGATACAGATCTGGAAGTCACCAGAATGATTTCAGATATGCATGGTGTGGTTATTTCTATTTTTTTGAACTGGATTTAAAGAATTTTTTTTAGGACATTTGACTTACGCATAGATTACTTACAAAGCTAGTTTTTTAAAACACTAAGCAAAGCAGGTAACTGACTGTGATTTAATAAAGTACAGATTATAAATCAATAAAATACAATCTTATAATAAAATGTATAAGTATATTAAAAAATATAAAAATATTTTATATTATATTTAAAATGAATACATAATAACACACTATTTTTAATATTTAACACTCACAATATTTTGCTTTCATTTTTAAATTAATAGGAATAATGCCTCAAAGTGTCTTGATTTCAGTGAGATTTGCTTTTTTAGACAAAGAAAAATTGTGGGCTATTTTTCTCCAGTTCAATTTATATGTTACAGTTCTCATGCATGCAAAAAAAGTGCTGTGAAGTCTGCTTAGTTCCAACATAACTCAAATACGAGGTCAATACAGATGACAAAAATTTATTGTAATCCACCCTCTACTAATCAACTGGGGCCACAGGACAGAGTCGAAAGCTGAACGTGACGTGGAACCGGCGTTTTACAGCCTATTTAAAGGATGAAACCATAAAGCGAGAGGGAGCGGGGTGGGCTGTAACATTGTCCAATCATATTTTGACTAAGGGGCTGAGCAAGGGAGTGCCCATCATACCGGATAGCAGTAGATTCCAGGGGCTGGAAAGATAGAGTTGTTTTACTATGCCAGCAAGATGGAGAATTTGTCAGACAATTGTCTCCTTTCAAGTTGTCTCTGAGACATCTAGACTAAGACAACTGTTGCCTTACAACAGAAATTGTTCTGCTATTGGGAAGTCCCCAGCTCCTCTAAGGCCTGAGACCTTGAGCTTAGTTTCTCTCTATGATTTAAATGGAGTCTGAAAAAAAAATGGTAGTACTTAGAATAAGTTTCTTTTGCTTGTTCCCAACAAGAGGAAAGAAAGCACAGCAAAATAAAAGGATGAGAGAAGTAAGTAAGTGAAAGCTGGAAGAAGAACTCACTAAGAGGCATAAAAACCAGAAAGCACTTTAGTTGGCAATATCAAGTGTCTGGGAAGACGATTTTATGACCGTCAAATAGGACAAGACCTGAGGGAATAGCAAGTGATGGAAAATATCTGTGGCCATTGTCTCATTTTTTTTCTTGGATAGTCCATAAAAATTTATCTCTGCAATGAGCAAAGAGAAATACAGACTAGAATTCTTGCTATCAAATGGTCATTAATGATTCTGTTTGTTTTCAGACCAGCCACAGAGACATTTGCTCATGCTATTTGTGATGCTCATTTTTTTTTTTTTGGTAAAAAAAAAATAGAACAGCTAAAATATTTGGATAATGTTCCATTTATTTTGAATACTATTAGAGTGGCATTTAATTGGAATTACGTGCATATAATTTCACCTTTACACTCTGCATTAATTACTTTCTCTTTGCTGAAACAAAATGCCTAGCAAAAAGCAACTTAAGGAAGAAAAACTTGCTTATCTGATTTTTCAATATGGTTAGTTATATGGGGGGGGAGGGGAGGAGACTTGAAAGTTTCTTTGCTGCTAAATTATAAACTTCACTCAATGTGTTGAAATTGTTGTTATAGAATAAACACTATTGATCCACTATCAATAGCGATTGGTATCAGTTGGTTTTCAAAACTTTCTGGTGTTTACATTGTCTCCTCAATATGGTAATCTCTAAACAGTGGGCCAAATCTCAGACTATTTCCCAGGAAAATTTGAAGATGGATGGTCTCTGTCCAGCATATAATACATTTTAATCTGTTTTATATTTTTATTTCTTTATTGGTAATTTTGTATATAATTATAATAGATTTAGATCAAACCCACTCCTACACCTTCCCTCTACTTTCTTTTATGACCTCCCCACCAACTTCTTTTCCATCCCAGCTTCACACAGTCCTTTAAAAACCTATTGAATCTCCTTAATACTGCCAGTATGAGCCCAGGTGTACAGCCATCCAGTTTAACATGGACACCATGGCATAAGCCACATTGTAAAAATAAAATGGCTCTCTCAATAGTAGCCATAAATTACCAACAGCTCATTAGCTAGGGGTGGGACTTCATGGTCCTTCCTCAATGAACACTAGGACTTTGGTTGTACAATCAGAGATGCTATGAGTACATGCGTGCAACATGGTTTTCAGCAATATTTCATTACCTATTGCCTCTTACGGTCCTCCTGCTGTTTCTTCCTCAATGATTCATGAGCCTGGTGGGGTGACAATGTTCTATGCACATAGATTAGTGTATTTCTCATCCATCATCAAAGAAGTTTCTTATTGTGGGAGAGAGTGATTAATATAGACACAAAGAATAAAAGACTGTGGGGTGGAACATGTAGCATTTTCATTGACTTCCTTCATATCACTTATATTCTAGGTTTTCTGGGGGTATTTTTAAGACTTATTGGCCCACAGTGGATCAATAACATGACATAATTGGGTGATGAAGGCTAGCCACAATTGTGTTCTAAAACTCACAAATTTTGAGTGTGCAAGCAGGCCTATGAACCACATCCTTAGGATCCAGGGAAAGAAGTTAATTTACCTGGCAGAAAGAATTGTGACCTTCATTGGAATAGAATATAAAATCGAGGATTCAGGAGAGAAATACACTGAACGGAGACTCTGCACTGCTGGAATAATGAGAGCTCCGAACAAGCAGAGGGTTAGATCTTCAGGGCACAGAAAGATTTACTCAGGAGAGTGCCCAGTCTTGCTCAGGAAAAACTAGGAGTCGCTGTCATGGGTGAGAAAGGCCTTGATACATCTCAGGATTTGATTCTGAATACCTTCCCTGAGCGGCAGAAGATGCGTACATATTTGATGAGCTCCTTAGGCATCACAGCTGCAGTCTCCCTTGCTACACAGCACTACTTGCCATGGTTGATGCAGGCTAGCTGCTCAGCTGCTCATATTTCACAACCATCCCTTGAAACAAAATACTGGAGACTTTTCTATGCCAACTTGACTTAGTTTTGTCAAATTTCCCTTCTGATGATAGGGAAAGAGTAAGCGTATACAGTTATTTGGCATCAGTACACCAAGCAGTGGCAGTGGCAGTGTTTTTCAAGACTCCTTCAAGCTCCTTTTGTCATTCTTCTCATGTGTCCTAAGCTTTAGCATTCCTTCCTTTTTCAAGGTCATCGTCAGTTTTCTTCTTGCTTATCATCCTCAAATTTGGTTCCCATTAGGGTTTAAAATAGCACAACAACATTTACCAGAAAACTGTGTACTGCCAAGCATCCGAAAGATGAGCAGGGCATAAAGTGGCATCAAGTGAGTTTAGAAACACAAGAAAGGACAGATGAGACATGAAAAGAAGTCCTTGTATTTTATTCTGTGTATGTGGGTTCCTCACTGAAAGGTTCAAGAAAAGAGAATGAGCTGACCTGGTCTAAAGTTTCAAAAGAGTCCCTGGGTACAGGCAAAGAAGATATTGATTAGGAAAAGAAGAAAGGCTGCTGTAATAGGACAGATGTGCTGCTGCTGCTGCTGCTGCCGCTCCAGTAGCTGCAGAGAGACAGAAACACCGAATCCATGTGGGTAGAATTAAATGAAGTTGGTGATGAATTGGATATAAAGTACGAAGGTGTGAAAGGAAGGCTATCTTGTGTGCAGACTGCTTTGAAGTAGACATAGGATAGAGATCTGCCCTGTTCCAGGTTGTCAAAGAAAGACCATGAGGAAACGTGGACGATGACAATGAAATATAAAATGTAAGAGCAGCGTCTTCTCTCCCTCACTAACCCTTCAACACGCAGACCCATGAGACAGACCCACTCCCCAGATCGTTTTACCTTAGTTGTCATGACATGGAAAACAAATCTTTAGTCTTGGATATTTTCAGAAGCCCCTTGGTACTTTTAATGTGCAGTCCACATTCCAAACTATGGCTATTCACGGTCAACACAATGGGAGGCATCACCAAGGGAGAAAATCTTGTTATATGAGAAAGACGGGCAGAGTGTGAAACTTCCTGAGAGAACGAGACCACCAAAGCCACAGCGAAGGGCGAAGATAAAACGTTATTCAAAATGTGCACTGCTGGGGTGTCTTTAAGAGAAGCCCCGCACAAGGAGAAAACACACTTGGGTTTTTCAGTGGTTTAAGTTGGAAGGGAGAGGCACAAAAGGGTTAAGGAAGAAGGAACTATAGCAGACAAAGTGACTTCTGCAAGTAAAGTTTATGAGGGGCCCTTTAGCTGTTAGTCAATCTGCTCCACTGAGAGATTGAGGGCCTGGAGACTGAGAGGTGCAGAATGTTCAGTTTCTATGTTCCCCCAGAGGGCTTAGGTCCCACACAGGTCATCACCCATCTTGATTTCTAAGCAGCTCTATTTTTTGCCAAAGATCTGGGCCTGTCCACTATCGGCAAGATCCTTGAAGAGGATCTGTAGGGTATGTTAGGGTCCCGAGGAAGCTGGACACAACCAGTCAGACACTGATCTCAGTCAGATGTTGATTGCTTATTGAACATACACCCCAAGACTGGTCAATTGAGCAGGGATGCAGTCAGACTTGGGAGCTGAACTGCAACCTTGAGTGTTTCTCAGAGTTAGCTGGTACAGGGAGAAGGACAGTGGAACGTGGTGGTCGGCTCTGACTCAAGTTGTTTTTGCTAACTAGAAAAGGCAGTCTCATCTTGAAACTTTATAAAAGCAGAAGTTTGTGGTTAGGGACAGCTGGGTTTATGGTTAGGGAACTTGCAGGAATATCAAATATACAGTATGCTGAACATAAACATAGGTTTTGGTCAACCTGACTTTGCACAGAGCACCATCCCTATATCTGCAATAAGCTGAGATGGTGTGGCTGGTAGGTCTTAAGAGGGTAAAAGGTCTGAACCCACTTCTGGGTTTGAAAACCTACCACACCTCACCAATCCCTGGGCTTGGCTTGGAATCCCACCAGTACTTACCCTGGAAATCGCCACACTAGAAACCACTCCCCCCCAACCATATATAAACCCATCTTCTACTCAGTTCCCTGCTGCTTCTCACCAGAGCAGAGGCAACCACCCTCTTGTGTCTCTTTCAACAAATCTCCTATGTGTGGCTTGTTATGCAGTGTGACTTTGTGGCATTCCTTGGCTCCTGACTACCTTTGCCTTCAGACTACAACACTTACACTGAGGAAACTCTCCTCCTTAGAGCTGGCATACTTACAGTATCAATGACTAGAAACTGGGGAGAAGAGCAGATGAAACTTTTGTTCAACTGTAAGGTTCGTCAGAGCTAGGCATGGTGGCACATGCCTGTAATCCCAGCACTTTGGAGGCAGAGGTAGGCAGATCTCTGTGAGTTTGAGGCCAGCCTGGTCTACAAAGAGAGTCCAGACCAACCAAAGCTACACAGAGAAACCCTGTCTCTAAGAAAACAAAACAAAACAAGAAAACACACACACACACACACACACAACACCCCCCCCACAAAAACCCAAAAGCTACATTTACAGCTGGTCCCAATGTGCTTGGGAGAAAATTGCAATCTGACTGCAGAAGGAGAAATCATGGGTACACCTCTCTTCTTATCCCGTGTGGACTAATTAGTTACTAAGCATCTTGAGACTTTATAAAGCGGCAAGCAGACTTATATGAGGAATGAGATATGGAATCAGATGAAACTTTTCATTTACTTTTGCTTTAAAAAACAGAGCATTATTCTTCCTACCATGTTGGGGGGGGTCTTTTGTTGCTCTCTAGGGCCCTATTGTGCAAGGACTAACTTTTACCATCATTGGAAACTACTGCTACACATAATTTCATAAATCCAAAAGTATGTTTTGGAACAAATATTATAGTAATGACTAATATTTAACTTTTCACTAGGAGATTACATTTTTGTGGGAAACATTTCCCATGTGTCTCCTTCTATTGCTCGTTATTGATAAATTATTTTATGAATAAAAAGTTTAATGAAAAGGTGCCAATAGACACTAAATGGACATCATGTAAATAGAAACTTCCTTTAGTTTTCCTGCTCTAGATCTTGCACAAAATACTTGCACTAAGTAGAAAGAGGGCCTTTCCCTTCTCTTTCCTTCCACTGTGTCTCCCCTCCTACTCTCCCCTGTTTATCTCTCCCCATTGAGCTAAGGGGAGTGACTCCATTCAAAACCAATTACAGATGGGGCTGCAGGGATGAGGGCTCAGTAAGTAAAGTGCTTGCTGCCCAAGCAGGGTTGTCTGAGTTCCAGGCCTCATCATCCACCTTACAAGCCAGCTCTGACAGCATATCCTATAACCCTCACTCAGGAAAGGCAGAAAGAGGAGGATGTCAGAGATCACTGACCAACCAGCCTCACTGGTTGGTGAGCTCCCAGTTCAGTGGGGACCCTTTCTCAGAAAACCAGAAGAAGCTACAGTGTGACAGAGGAATATATCCAATGTAGCCTCTGGTTCACACACACACACACACACACACACACACACACACACACACACACACACACATACACACACACACACACACACACACACACACACATGAGAGAGAGAGAGAGAGAGAGAGAGAGAGAGAGAGAGAGAGAGAGAGAGAGAGATCCCAAACCTACAGGTTATCAAAGATATAGAGTAGGTGAAATGCATTGTCAAGTTCAAGGTGAAAAATGGGTCTTTCCTCAGAACAAAGACAATGAGGGTGGGGAGTACAGTTAGGCTTTTGTCAGAGTGACTGGGGCACCTATCAAATCATCCTGTTTTCTCACTGAATATAGTTTTAGTCATCAGTTGAGTGGGAGGCTTGTTAGAGGGCTATGGAAAGGTTTGGGGGACACTTGTGAAAAGGTAGCAAGTCATCCAAACTGGGTAGCTTTGGTCAACTTGACACAAACTTAAGTCACCTGGGAAAAATGGAACCTCAGTTGAGAAATCACCTCCATTAGACTGGCCTGCGGGCAGGTAGGGGAGTCATTTTTATTAATGATTAATTTGGGATAGCCAAGTCGACTGTGAGTGGCGCTGTCTCCATGTTGGGAGACATGGAGGCTGAAAGTATAAGGAATGCTCCTCTATGGTCACTGTTTCAGTTCGTCCTCCAAGTTCCTGCCTTGAGCTCCTAGCCTGGTTTTCTGTCAGTGCAATACTGTGACCTATAAACCAAATAACACCTTTCGTTCCTTAGTTGGTTTTTGTCAGGTTTTGTCACAGACTCAGGGAAGCAAACGAACACAAAACATTTCATAGATACTTCTGGGATGTTTATATATAGACATAATGGCATCAGTATGTGGAATTATGTACCTGAAATGTATAAATTCAGATAAACTAAAGGGTGTTATTTTCTCCCAGAGGCAGGTTTTTTTTTTTTGGAGAAAACATTTATATACTTATTGAAATCTCTAGCTCCCCTTCCTAGCTTCCCACCTTCCGTCTCTTACTTTCTTTCTTTTAAAGAACTAGTAAATGGAAGTCATTTTCCAGGCATGATTATACTCCTTTGAATTAAACTGGGGGAAGTGAGGAAGTAGTAAGGGTGTAGACTAGGGTCCACTAACCAGAAGGGTATCACTAACTAGAAATTTATAGACTCAGTATATTTGAGTGTTGGAAAATAAAAGAAAGAGGACTTTTGAATAAAAAAAAAGTCATCTTTTCTTTCTTCCTCACTCTCTCCCCTCTTTCCTACTTATTTCCATAATTTAAGCACATCTATTGTTTAATTTTAAATATGTAATGATATTTAATTGTAAGATTCAAACACAAAAGTCAATAGATGTTTGGATCTATCGGACTGAGATTTCAGGCAAGACAGGCAGATCTGGAGTCACAGAGCATGGTGTGCTCCTGTTACCCTCAATCGAACCATAATTTTCTACATTCTGCCTATGCTTATGTGCTGTATTAGCTGCTATCCTAACATTAATGCCCTTGATGTTGTGCCAAGAAATGCAAGGAGCTAAACTGAAATGAGGCATAAAACACTTAACAGTCTTACTCAGCACTGTAGCGTGTTTTTTCTCCAAATATTGTTTAAAAAAATCTTCCTGTGCTCTCTCAAACACACATAAGAAAGAGGAGAAATGAGCTTTTCTTGAGATGTGTACATGTGCACAAACGATGCCTGCACTGACTTTGCCTTTAAGCAACTCAGGTACTTGCCCACTGAGATAGTTCAAGGTTGGAGCTTCATTAATTTGCATCCAGAGCTTTGAGCAGCTGGAGATGCCTTGTGCATTTCCCATGACTGCAAAGCAACCTGCAGAGCTGTATCATGGAGGGCAGCAACTTTGTGATGCTCTGATATCATCCCTGGCTCCTTAGTGGTACTACATGGAGGAGATGCTTCAGGAAATAGGTGATGACTCTATAGAAAACAGACCGATCCCGATGATAACCAGGCAGACTCGTGAATCACTGTTAAAACACAAACAAGGAACACAGGAAGGAAGGGCACTGGTTCGATGTTCTTTAGATATGCTGAAAATGAGAAAAACAGCAAGTAATTTTGTTGGTCCTTATCATAGAACTCAGTTGCAGCCAGGGGGGATGTGGTACATCTCAGATGGAGGCCTTCTCACTTGCTCCTTTACTGCCCTCTTCTCTTCAGACATATATATATATATATATTGTAAAACAGTGTTCTCTGCAGAGATATCTTTAAAAGAAAATCTTCTGGGCTTTTGTTGTCTGGAATATGACAACACTGGTGTTCCAAATGCTAGAAGGCGTAGACATATACCTCTAATATAACAAATTAAGCCACCCCCATAGATCTGGGCTTCTATTACTTATTAGAGCTTTTTTTTTCCTGCTACCCTAGACAACCTTTAAAGAGCAGCCTGTTAAATACGCTGCTTTCCAGAAATTGCTCCTGCGATTACGGAATTTCTGTTTTTATCAGTTAAATTCTGTGTAAGAGGCAGAGAACACATGAAGAACTTCAAATAGGAAAAAAAATGAATATAATACAGAAAGTGGATGTTTATAGAATAAAGGGCAGAAATGAAGGACAAATATTGGCATGACACTGTGCTGGCTGCTACTGGAGCAGCACCATTGGAGGAGACCCTGTTTCTGAAGTTGTCATAAAAGCTTAGCCAGGATGAGGAACTCATTCTACAGTTCCCCAAAGAGCCAAGGAAGTGAAATACTGCTACCCGCATATGGATTCACCAAGTTTATTGAACTTCTGTGACAGGACACAAAGGTCTCGCCGAACTGTTTCCAATAGCTTTTCAATATATCTTATTTAACAGTGTGACACTGTGTAGCCCGGTCAGGCACCGCGATGGAATTGCTGCTGCTTCGCCTTCCTCGGTGCTTGGGTTACACGGATGGATCACCACCTGCAGGTCCAAGTTATTTTTCATACCCCAAGTATGAGGCCTTACCTTGATTCATAGCCCCACTAGAAGGGGATCTCTCCAATCATCTCTCAGGGTTCCTACACACAAGTGTATTGATATGGAAAGCACAGCCTCCTGAAAATAGTGGGTGGCTTCTGACAGGCACCTATTCCTGGAAGGGTGAATGAGTCTTAGTAAGTAATTTCACCTGACTTCTAAGCCAACATGACTTATTAAACTGCACTGAAGCAATGTAGGGGCAGGAAAATAAGATGCAGGCTTCTGGTAAAGAATCGTGTTGCGAGGATAGAGGTTTTTTTTTTTTTTCTTTTTTTCCTCCAGAGATTATTTATATCACAGTTAATGAAATGTTGGTGAAGTTTAGGGGACATTTCCTAAGGAAAAAAATATTGTATTATAGCGAGGAGTCTCTGGTTTCATCTGACTAAAATCCAATCTACCGGCCATTACAGTCCGCATCCTTCACACCCACTCTCCATACTTCGATTTATCACCTCTATTCAGAGCAAGAATGAGCAAGTAGCTAGAAAACATGGATAATTTGTTCCATTCTGACACCTAAAGTGTAGTAGAAAAGCCAGGCTCGTCTCCCAGGAATAAACAGTCACATATATCACCTAGCACCTTCTTATACATGTGGGTGTGCACTGTACACTGATTGAGGAAATGCTCAAATCTGGATCTGACTTAAGATGAAAAGGTGCATTAAAAAAAAAAAAGTATAAAAGCGTTGAGTAAGTATTTGATGCTGAGTGAGTCTTGTGAGAGACAGGAGCCTGGGCTTGGATGATGCTTCTACAGTGTGCTTCAGGAGCAGAAGTTCCTGCTTACCAATTTACCTGTGAAGTTTCTTCCCCTTGTTCATTTATGGATCTTTCTGGGTACTTTTTCCAAGGCCATAACTAATAGTTTTAAGCTGGTGGACTAAAGGGAAACCCGTGATTAACTTGACTTTTCAATGGGCTGTTGATTAGTTCTGTACTTTTTTTTCCCCTGTAGGAACAGTGTAAAAGATGAACCATCCCTTTTCCTCATCACTCAAAAGTCAACTCCCAAGTTCACTGTTTTTGTGCTACTCTCACAAAACATACATCAGGGTATGTAGAATTGACTTTTGACTACTTTTTGATTGCTTCCTTGCTTTGGTTTTGTTGAATTGTAAATTAATCAGATAAATTCCTTGGTAGTATTGAGTGGATATCCATTTTTCTTCCCCTTTTGAAAGTTACTGCCCCCGTTCTCACCTTTGTGTTAACTTTGTACCCATGTAGAACATTTAAAAAGCCTACACCAAAAGAGTTAGGTGTGTATTTAAAAAACCCACCTCATACAAACTCAGATAGATAGTGTTGTTTCCTATATACCTAAACCTATAATAATGTTCAGTTTACAGGTTTGCACAGTAAGAGATTAACAGGGTAAAACTAAAGAACAATTATATTACAATATAATAACATTTATTTAAAACTTATTTATTTCTAGAATTTTCCAACCAATGTTTCCAGAACATAGTTGATCAAGGGGAATTGAAAACATGGAGCAAAAAAAAGGTTGGATAAGGGGAATTGGCATTTAGATTTATGCAAGGACCACAATAATTATGACTAAGTAAGTCCCAAGCTCCCCTATGCTACTATTTTATAGTTTCACTCCACTGAAATTTCAAACTACTGAGAATCACTGATCTACACTTTCTGTCTCTGTAGTTTTGTCATGTAAATGCCACACCCAAAATGCAATTGTCCAAGACTATCTGCTCCTCAGAACATGCCATCTGAGTGCTGAGTGACATTGAACATATGTGCCACCATTTACTTTATTGTTTGAAGATTATTAACTATTATGTTCAAGGCCTTAAGTACTCCTTCCATGCCAGGCTTGGTTCTTCTCTTCCTTAATTGTGAAGCATAGTTCAACAACCCAGTGTTGTTTTGTGATTGGGTCCAGAACTTTCCCTTTATTTTTGTTTGGATAGGTTTACTTAAGCTTTGAATAATTTGCTTCCAAACTTGACCCATTAAAATCTTACTATCCATCAATACTACTTTCCAGGAATAGTTGAATGATTCTTTTAAATAGTATGTATCTCAAGGAAAGCCTCATCTTGAACTTTGGGGGCTGATATTTAATTCAAGTTGATTTACAGCTATTCTTGTTCATAGATTTCTGTATAAACTTGATGTGATAAATTCTTAATGTGAAAACTAAGACTCAGGAAATACTGGAAAAGAAACATAGTAGGTTATTAAAAATAGGCAAAACTCCTCATAAGAAGATATTGATAAGGTTATTCACAAGTTGGAATGCATGTAGGTACAGAGCATACACTTTAGGCCTCAGAACTTCCATATAGATTTACATAAGTGTTATTATAACTAGGGTGTAGAATACGCCCCAAGCTCCCCTGTGCTTCCTCTTTGTTGTTTCCTTCTTCTTAGATACCCATGAGGTGATGGTGTTCACCTATACTAACACGAGTTCCTGGCCTCAGTCTATTAATTTGTATGGCAAAGGCACTCATTAATACCTTCATGTCAAAACTAATCTTTTAGTAACTACTTGAGGATTCATTTGCCTAATTAGATTGATGTTTGAAATTTCTCAGTGCACAGAGCCTGTCAACTAAAGAAAAGTAGGATCAACAGTTTTCCTTGGTCATGTGACTAAAACTACTCCCATATACCTTCTTTTTCTGTGTTATGATGTGTTACTGTCCACTTTGTGTAGAAGAGAAAAATACTAAGCCATGAATTCTAGGACAGAATTTTATAGCTCAAGGGAGACTCTGGGAGGAAAATACAATGGGGCTGAGTTGAAACTTTTCATGGTGGCTGCTGAGTTCAGGTTTGGAGTGCTGCAGAGGTCAGGATGCACAAGGGACTTTCCTTCAAGGCATAGTCGCTGTGGGATGTGAACAAAATGGGCACAGGGCTCCTCAGATCAGGGGGAGTCTTGGTTTGTTTCATTTCTCTTCGAATCTGCTCCCCATGTCCTGTGGGCTGGAGATGGTGGGTGTGGATATAGTTGATGGCTACACTTTCAAGGGAAGGGGAGATGCAGCAAAATCCATTCCCAAATCAGAGCAGTGTCATGAAAAAATATTTAGTGGGTATCTAAATCATTAAGAAAAGTATTGGCAGCATCCTCTTTGCCTCTGTTTCTGAGCTCTGAAAATATTAAAATAGACGTTCTCATCTACTGGTAAGTAGAACAATAATATTTATTATATTGAAATATTCTTTGCAGTCCCCAGAATTTTTTCTTAGTTGAAAAGATAAAGACAAGGAAAAGCCAAGGACTTCTACTAATTAATTATTCTCTAATGGGTTTCACACATATTTTATAGCTTAAATTTTCTCCATCTTTCGTGCTAATCTGAGGCAAACAAATATGCAAACGGCCACATATTAATGCTAAAAAAAATACAGGAAAGCAAGACAGTCCTGAATTTTGCCTTTGAGTTACTTTCATCCCTATGTATTTCAGGTCCTTATTTTTCTCAGAGAAAGAAATTTAAGTAAAGTTATTCAAGACTATTTAGACTGCCCTTAATATTACAATGTTTTAACATATAAAATAGGGAAAAATAAATATGCTGAAACAATTTTAGAAGTCAAGACTGTATTATGTTCTCAGGTTCAATCTGGACTTAGAAGAAATGGTTACAGAGAGCATACAAAGGAATACACAATTGTTTTTTAAATTTATTGTAATTTATTCAGATTACATCCTGATTGTTATCCCCCTCACTCTATCTTCCCTTTCCCACCACCACTCCCTCTCTTGCCCCATTCCCCTCCCCTAGACCTCTGACAGAAGGGGCTCTCCTCCCCCACCATATGAGACACACCATATGTCTCATCTAGGTAGCCTGCATCCCCTTCCTCTGTGTTCCACCAGCCTCCTCAGCAAGGAGAAAGTGATCATCAAATCAGGTACCAGAGTTCATGTCAGAGGCAGTCCTGGCTCACTGCACAGCCCTGGAGAATGAGCTGTCCATTGGTAGATCCCAACAGAGGCTTTAGGTTTACTGCATGCATTGTCCTTGGTTGGTGCAATGGTTTATGCAGGACCCTCCTGGGGCCAGATCTGCCCTCCTTGATGGTCTCCTTGTGGGGCTCTTGTGTATTCGTCTTATTAAGAAACTTGTCTCCTGGGCTCTCAATATCGACAACTTAAGCAGAAGCCAGTGATAGCTTTGAGATGCTGATGCTAGATTTTAAAGCTCATGGAAATTTCTTTTTTCTTTGTAAACATTTATTCACTTTACATTCTGATTGTAGCCCTTCCCTCCTCTCCTCCTAGTTCCACTCTTCTTCCCTCTGTACCCTCCCCCCTCCCCTACTCTTTAGAAAAGGGAGTTCCCCCCCCCACCCCAATATAAGCCAGCACATCAAGCAGAATCAGGACTGATCACATCCTCTTCTACAGAGGCCAAGCAAGGCAGCTCTACTAGGAGGAAGTGATCAAAAAGCATGCAACAGAGTCCATGTCAGAGTCGGCCCATTCCTCCCCTTACTAGAGGACCTGCATGACGTCTAAGCTGCCCATCAGCTACATATGTGTAGGGGGCCTAGGTCTAGTCCATGGGAGGTCCTTGGCTGGTGCCTCAGGCTCTGTCATCACCTCTCTTCCCAGCCCAGGTTAGTTGACCCTGTTCATCTTCTTGTGGAGTTCTTGTCCCTTCTGGGTCCTTCTCTCCTCCCATTCTTCCACAAGGCTGTCCACCTGATGTTTGACTACAAGATTCAATGTTAGTTTCTACAAGATGCCTCCGGCCATGCTTCATTCCTTTTCTACTACCTACCTTTCTCAGTGACAGAGGAGACAAAGACATAAGATTTCCAGTCATGTATTACCCAAGGGTATTATTTTTATTCTTTATCCCTTTCTACAACCGACTGGATCTCAGATAGTAAAACACACCTATTGTAAGTGGAGACAATCAGTAGAAAAACCACATGGTACTTTCTCAGGGAAAGGCAGAGACCAGGAATACACACAGGAATTCCATAATACAGGAATATTCTTATTCCCAAGCAATGCTTGTTTTATACTGTTTTGATAACATCATAACATTATTACTTTATAATTAAATTTTATTTTCTTCAACTAGAAATTTGATACAGAACAAGGAAGCTACAAGAATTTTCTGCTGTTCTTGATTGTCATGTACTTTATGGTTTCTCAGAAAATATCTTCTGAATACATTATGATGCCAGAGCTCCTTTGGGTACCCCATGCTGCAGAGCACATATACTTTCCTTGCTTTGGACTTTTGTATTTATTGTAGGCTACTCACTTCTCTCCATTTACAATAGACAAAACCCTACTCTTCAACCCATCAAAGCTGCATTTAAATCATTTTGTAATTATCAGTTAAACACCTTGTGTTTGACAGTAATCTCCACAGTCACAGGTTTGACAGGGAGGATAATAAAAATAGTATCCATTATATATTGCAGTGACTGGAATGGAGCATCCCTCATAGTCTCTAGTGTTGGACTATTTGGTACCCTGGTGGCAAAACTATTTGGAAAAGCTTAGGAGGTATGGCCTTGTTGGAGAACGTATGTCCTCTGGAGACAGACTTTGAAAGTTTAAAGAGTCATACCAATTGTGAGTTTGGTCAGTGTGTTTTATGACTGAGGCTCAGTATGTGAACCCTCAACTTCTTGCATCAGATGCCATTCCTGCAACCTACTACTCTGACACTCCATCTGGACTTTAACCATCTGGAACCATAAACTCAGATAAACTCTTTCTACCTAAGTTGCCTTGGTCATGGTGTTTTATCACAGCAATAGAAAAACAACCAATACAGACATAAAATATACTTTCAATACAAATTTGTTGGAAAAATATAAGTAAAGAAATGAAAATACTTACATAGGCATCAACTCAAAGTATAATACATTCAATGAAGAGATTTAAAAGTTCAACAATTAGTCCAATTTTATTCTGTGTAACACTAATACACTTGGAGGCTGCCTTTTCTAATCTTTCCTTATAAGATATATAAGCACTAAAGCACCAGATTTCTTGTTCGGTGGTGCCTACAAATGAGTGTTATATGAACTCAAGACACAGCCCCTGGCTCAACGGGAATAAGAAAGTTTATTCTGAATGACGGTTGCCCAGAAATTTGGATTCAGGCTGCCCTAAATAATGTGATCAACATGGAAGCAGTTACAAGACAAAATGTTGTGAGTCAAGGCATTTAGCAAATGAGTTGGTGAAAACACCAGGTTTCAGCCAAGTACAGGAATATCTGCTGTATGCTGAAGGTGTTATCTGATGACATCCTTAGGTTTGAGTTGGTGGATTTATTGTATGTGGAGAGTTTTACTTGATAATCACAAGAACAACGCCTCAGACACAGAAGGAAGATGAGAGTGATTGTCATGACCACTACAGAGGCCCCATGATAATGCTGGCCTGGAGGAACAATGCCATGACTTCCCACACTTTCAAGGTTCTAACTAGTCAGTCAGCCTTTGAGAATATTTAGAATAGGTGTGCCATTTTTTTCCTGGAAACTTCTTAGTAGTTACTTCTGAGCCTCCCCAGTTATGGACACTTACTTTCCTCTGAGCCTGATCTTAAAGTCGGAACCAGTTTGTAACCTCATTTTAAGTGCACTCATTGGGAAGGTTTTTTTTTCTCTTGACTTTTAAAAATCCTGTTGCCAGCCATCAGCCGTTTAGCATGACAGGGTGGAGGCTTCTGTTCGCATATACCTTGCCAAGCCCTGACTTAACATTTATTTAATCATAACCAAGTTATTTCATGGTTTAAAAATTTAATCTCCAGTAAGAATGGTTATCTTTGAAATCTTGTTCTGTTTAGCATTATGAAGGAAAGACAACTTGTATTCTGATTTTTATCTGATTATAATAAAAACCTTTCAGATGTCACACAAGCCTTTTTACTTGGACATGGTGACGGATAAGTTATATTTGCTTCACATCTGAAGTTAATTTAGCAACTGACAGAATTTTCTATATACTTTATGGTTTTATTAGCATTTTATAGCATGTTTTATATTTGATAAAAACTGCCTTACACTCACTTTAATTAGTTATTTCACATATATATCAATTAGTTTCCGTAATTGAGGAAGGAAAGTCAAAAAGATTTTGAAAAGCAAGATGTCGCATATGCATACAGATTAAGTTTTAATGACTCCCATCTGGGGATATTACCCAGCTTCGCGAGCAGTTTTCGGGAAGAAAAATGTATGAATGACAAATGAGCCCTGGCAGCTTCCTCAAGTCATCCAGAAGAGGGTGGAGTGTCTCGTTCTTTAAACTGGGTAAGGAGAGAAAAGAAAGGAAACCAGGAGTAACAAATATACATGATCTGTGGCCAATTTGATAATAAAAGAATCATTTGGTGTCCAAGGATACGAACTTAGTATCTTAGACCTGGATTTGGTGCAGATTTTGTCATGTACCCACAGGATGTAGCAGAAAGTAATCTAGGGAAGTTCTCTAAAACTTGCTTTGCCCATGTGTGTGATTATAGTGTCAATACTCACTTCATAAACCTGTTTTGTAATTTAAATAAGATGCCTTTCCTGTATGACGGGTTCAGCAAATGTCTACTGTAGTATTATTTATACTCTCTAAACATTTTGACACAATATCACTCACTACGTAGTCCAGGCTAGCCTTAACTGGTGATCGGCTCACTTCTTCCTTTGTACTGGACTACAGCTTTGTGCTGACATGAAATGAATAAAAGTTACTTTTAAAGGCTTCTGCTGTGTTTAATCGTGTCTGCAGATGTGTACCTGTTGTGTTTAGGTAAATGCAAGCGCAGGGGCCCGTATACACCAGAAGAACGAATAGGATCTCCTGGACCTAGAACTATACGGTGTTGTGAGACCCTCAACCTGGATGTTGGGAACCAAAAAACCAATACATGGTCTTAATGGCCGAGTCATCTTCCCAGCCTGGGTTTGTTTGTTTTACTGATGTAATTGGTACTTTTACCTAGATCTTAAATTCCAGTTAAAAAACATTAGAACTCTTTTTAGATGGCAAATGGCACAGAGACTTTATTAGCTTAGAGTCTATGATATATATTTCTATAAAGGGTGGCGAATTTCTCTGGCAGATGGAAGTTTTACTTGTATCATGAACTTGAACTTTCTATGCCTTACAAATGGTCCAAGTAAACAAATTTGCCTTGTCAGGGGGTATAAATATATTTACAAACACACCTAAATAGAAATAGATACATGGAAGAGATCCATACCTCTTCTGCCTACTAAAAGAAAGCAGAGAGAAGAACACAGTATGTGACCTAGGAGAGCCATGTTCATTTAGTGTAGGGTTGATGATGTCTTGTTGACAAATGTAGGGAGGTCTTATGTGGCTTTCAAACAACTAGTTTTTAATATCAGGTTATTCTTCTAACTTCACAATTTTTATATCTGTAAATGCAATCAATAATTAAGGTAACTGTCAGATTAATGACAAGAATGAGCCTGGTGAACTGAAATATGTTGCAATTGGGGCTATACCTCATTAGTGTCTGATTGTTTTATTGAACATTTATACACACATTATTTCTCAAGTGATTGGATAGATGAGCTACTTAATCCGTATTCTACTTTGTCTGGGAACAAAAAAAAATATGTTATTGCTTGTGGTGGTTTTGAGAATTCGATCCTAGACTTCAAAAATGTGAGATAAACACTCTCCTGTGGAGTTTCTTCCTGCCCCCTGGATTATAAATTTTCTTTCACATGATGCCGATACTCATCAAAGCAACATCCAGAGATGAGCTATGCTAGATAAGAAACACTGCAATATATCCACTGCTGGGTGGATATATATGATCTGGTTTATTGTGCTTGATTTGTAGTGATTTTACTTCCTAATTTTTAAAGCTTTTCTATATTCAAGACAAAGCCAAGACATAATACATTGAATTTTTTAAATCTGAATTATGTTTTGAAAAAATTGTATCTGTCACTTAAAAGAACAATAACATAGACTAAAAACAATAACATTAATCTTAATCTATCCATAACCAATATTATTTAAGGCACTAACGTTGGGCTGGGCACAGTGGAATATAAAGAATTAAAGTGGTTTGTGCAGACTGTAGCTTTGAAACTCATGGCAATATATCTAGAAGAAATACACAGCACTTGGTAATACTTTTCATCACTGGGACCATCCACACAAGTTTGTCCATCAGTTACAATCTTAAAGTTGCTCTTGCCAGTGATGTTATGGTCCTGGAAGGTAATGATATTCTATGTGTCCATAAACTTTTAGTGTAACCATGGCCTCTATTTGCATTAGATATAGACTTTTCCATTATTCTTGTACACAGATCTACCATGTCCAGGTTGACATCTGTTACAGGAAATTGATTTTTAGCATTTTGTCAAGTCTGTCCCAGTACTCATTCCCTCACTGGCCCCTGATTGTAGTGTTACCTTCTTTGCTTCTATAGTTTTGGTGATCTTGTTTTTCTCTCATAGGTTTTTCTACTTTCAGTAGAGACATTTACAATTTATTCGGCTCCACTCAACTACTGAAAGATCACAAGAAAGGTCTAAAAGTGGATGCAGTGAGAGAATTATAGAGAATTGACTATTGTAAGGAATTTAAGAGAGCCCAACAGAGTCTTCAAGGATACCATCACAGGTGTCAGGGGATCCTTTGTGCATCCTTTGGTCTTCAGATTGAGGGAAAGTAAAGTGAGAAGCAAGTCTCAACAGGAAAGTGAGAGTTTGGAACAATATAACTGACTCCACCTGGAAATATTGAGAAGATTCTTACTTAGATTTCTGGAAGTGAAAGTTTCTGGAGTATAATGCCAGGAACTTCAAGGGACAAAGTTGGGTTTCATGGCCATCTGCTTGGCCTGAAACCAATAAGAGACCTTAAGGAAGAAGGCTATAAATGTAATTCATAAGTTATCAAATAATTTTTTCCTTTATTAATTTATTCTTGTTACATCTCAATGATTATCTCATCCCTTGTATCCTCCCATTCTTCCCTCCCTCCAATTTTCCCCTTATTCCCCTCCCCTATGACTGTTCCTGAGACAAATCATAGGTTAATTTCATGGAACAATAGATTTGTATATTCTAGGCAGTATTTTTATTGTCCAAATCTTATAATCCCCCAAGTTAGTAATCAACATATTTATAGATCATTTATAGAGCATCATGAAATGACTGGATTTCCATAACCCTGGGTAAAACAAAAAAAAATTGTTTGTCAGTAAATTATTATTGAGATGGTAAAAGAAACAGTTTTCAAAGACACTCATTAATAATTGGCTAAAATAACAAACTAAGAGAAATATCATGGAACAAAGATGTCATGTGTATGTAGTTGTAAAATGTAAAGACATTTATAAATTATAACAATCACTTAAAATTGATTATTGGAGATCCAAGATGGCGGCGAGCAGTGTGGACCGTGTTTGAAAGCTCCAGTGAACAATTCAGGGAATTGCACAGATTTCTGAGCCAGGAACACCAAGGTCCCCACACCACAGCAGCAGAAGTGCTCCACGGTTCGGAGGGACCAGGGTGCGGAGGACCTGCCTGCCCCTGCACATGGGAGGAGCGAGGACTTTCTCGGATCAGAGCGGCGGCAGTGGGGACAGCAGTGCCATCAGCGGCTCTGGCAGCATCAGCAGCTCCAGCGGCGCCAGCGGCAGTGGCTGAGGTTTGCAGCTCAGAGCCTTCCAGTGGAGGCGATTAGTGTGGTGGACGGTGGGAGTTGCTGCGGGAGAGGGGACTCTGGACAGGATTTGGGTCGCGTGGTGCCTTGAGACCCAGGCTGGACTCAGCGGACGGTTCGGCCCGGAATCCTGGGTTTGTTCAGTGAGCTGTGCCGTGGAAAGGCTGGCTCGGCTCAGCGGGCAATTCTGCCCGAGGCACAGCTCCCCTGCTGTGACGCAGGCTAGGTGGAGTGCCCACTTCTACCCTGGGCTCCGGCTCAGCGCAGACGCAGTTTTCCTGCTGTGACGCGAGCAGGGCAGAGTGCTCAGTTATACTCTGGGTGCTTGCCCAGCGCAGACGCAGTTTTCCTGCTTTCACGCGAGCAGGGCGGAGCGCTCAGTTATACTCCAGGTGCTTGCTCAGCGCAGACGCAGTTTTCCTGCTGTGACACGAGCGGGGCGGAGCGCTCAGTTATACTCCGGGTGCTTGCTCAGCGCAGACGCAGTTTTCCTGCTGTGACGCGAGCGGGGCGGAGCGCTCGCTTCTACCCTGGGTACTTGCTCAGCGCGGTCTCAGTTTCCCTGCTGTGACGCAAGCCTGGCGAAGCGCTCACTTCTACCCTAGGTGCTTGCTCAGCGCTGCCGCAGTTTACCTGCTGTGACGCGGGCTAGGCAGAGTGCTCAGTTATACCCTGGGTGCTTGCTCAGCGCAGCCTTGGTTTTCCTGCTGTGACACAAGCTGGGCGGAGCGCTCACTTCCACCAGGTGCTTGCTCAGTGCAGTCGCAGTTCTCCTGCTGTGGAGGACGGTTCAGGCCCTGAGAAACTCGCTGAGCTCGACGCGTGGCTCGGGCCCAGTATCCCTGGCTGGACTTGGCAGGGGACCCAAAAAGTTGTGAATACCTTGACCTGACCCAACGATCATTCAGAGACCCAGAATGATTGCAGGACCCACAGCAAAGGGGAGCTGAGGATCACTGGTGGTGAGAGCCCAAAACTACAGGGATAACCTCCTGCCATCCACACCAGTGAAGTGTCAGGGCTTCCAGCCTAAGGAAATCGTGAGAAAACAAGTGAATCTATCATCAGACTCCCTCCACCCAACTCTGGAAGTTACCCAACAAAAACAGAGACGGCAAGATGTCTAAGGGACAGCGTAAAAGCATACGCAAAAAACCCCCAAAACAACATGACGTCTCCAGTTCCCAGCTATCCCAAAGAAAACAACCCAGAAAACTCACATACAATGGAAACACAAGAAAATGACCTCAGATCCTTGGTAATGAGGATGTTAATGGAGGAAACAAATAAAATTCGAAATCAGATGCAGGAAGAAGCAGCGAAGCAGGTGTGAGACATAAAAGAAGCACATAGAGTGGAACTGGAAAATTTTCAGGAAAATATAAACAACCAGATGAAAGAAATAAAAAAATCTGTTCAAGATATGAAAATGAAAATGGATTCAATGATAAACACACAGACAGAAGAAAAAGGAGAACGTGAGGCCTCAGAGAAGAAGGCGAATGACACAGTGCTGAGCTTTTGTAACAGAATCCAAGAGATGGAAGAACGAATCTCAAGTCTAGAAGATACAATCACAGATCTTGAAGCAACCAATAAAGAAAATGCCAAATCTGGAAAACTCCTGACACAAAACATCCAAGAAATTAAGGACACCATGAAAAGAAGAAATCTGAGGATAATAGGCATTGAAGAAAGAGAAGATATCAGACTCCAAGGCCCAGAAACTCTTCTCAGCAAAATCATAGAAGAAAATTTCCCCAATCTAAAGAAAGAGATGCCTATAAACATACAAGAGGCATACAGAACACCAAATAGAATTGACCAGAAAAGAAAAACTGCCCGTCACATAATAATCAAAACACAAAACATACAGAACAAAGAAAAAATATTAAAAGCTGCAAGGGAAAAGGGCCAAATAACATTTAATGGCAAACCTATCAGAATTACACCCGACTTCTCAGCAGAGACCATCAAAGCCAGAAGGGCCTGGACAGAGATCCTGCAAACCCTAAGAGACCACAGATGCCAGGCCAGACTACTTTACCCAACAAAACTATCAATAAACATTGATGGAGAAAACAAAATATTCCATGACAAAACCAAATTCAAACAGTACCTATCCACAAATCCAGCTTTACAGAAGGTACTAGAAGGAAAACTCCATCCCAAAGGGTCAAGCTACAATCAAAACTACTCAGGAAATAGATAACTATACCATGGCAAAACCACAACTACACAAACGCTCAACTGGAACCAACATCAAAATTAAGACTCTTAATAGTAACTGGTCATTAATATCTCTCAACATCAATGGTCTCAATTCTCCAATAAAAAGACACAGACTAACTGAATGGGTGCATAAACAAGATCCAACATTCTTCTGCATTCAAGAAACACATCTCACCCATAATGATAGGCATTACCTCAGGACAAAAGGTTGGAAAAAAATATTCCAAGCAAATGGACACAAGAAGCAAGCAGGCGTAGCCATTTTAATATCGAACAAAATAGATTTTCAACCAAGATTAATCAAAAGGGATGAGGATGGACACTTCTTACTCATCAAATGTAAAGTCAACCAAGAGGACATCACAATTCTGAACATCTATGCTCCCAATACAAGGGCACCCACATTTGTAAAAGATCTGCTAAAAAGGCTTAAACCACACATCGATCCCCACACAATAATAGTGGGAGACTTCAACACCCCACTCTCACTGAAGGACAAGTCATCGAAACAGAAACTAAGCCGAGAAATAACATCATTAACCAATGCCATGGGTCAAATGGATCTAACAGATATCTATAGAACCTTTCACCCAAACAAGAAAGAATATACCTTCTTCTCTGCACCCCATGGAACCTTCTCCAAAATTGATCACATTGTAGTTCACAAAGAAAGCCTCAACAGATACAAGAGGATTGAAATAATACCTTGTATCCTATCAGATCATCATGGGCTTAGGCTGCAATTCAACAACAACAGAAATAACAAAAAGCCTACACGTATGTGGAAACTAAACAACTCTCTGCTAAATGACACCTGGGTCAGGGAAGAAATAAAGAAAGAAATCAAGGAGTTTCTGAAATTCAATGAAAATGAAGGAACAACATACCCAAATTTGTGGGATACATTGAAAGCAATGCTAAGAGGAAAATTCATAGCACTAAGAGCCTTTAAAAAGAAATTGGAAGCATCGCACATAAACACTTTAACGACACAACTGGAAGCCCTAGAAAAAAAAGAAGCAGAAACACCCAAAAGGAGTAGACATCTGGAAATAATCAAACTCAGGGGTGAAATTAACAAATTAGAAACTAAGAAAACAGTCCAAAGAATCAACAAAACCAAGAGCTGGTTCTTTGAGAAAGTCAACAAGATAGACAGACCATTAGCCAAACTAACTAAAAGGCAGAGAGACAGTATTGAAATCAACAAAATCAGAAATGAAAAGGGAGACATAACAACAGACACTGAAGAAATACAAAGAATCCTAAGATCCTACTTTGAAGGCATATATGCCACAAAATTTGAAAATCTAAGGGAAATGGACGATTTTCTTGATCAGTTTCACTTGCCAAAGTTGAGTGAAGAACAGATAAACAAGCTAAGTAGTCCCATTTCCCCTACAGAAATTGAAGTAATCATTGATAGTCTCCCAACCAAAAAAAGCCCAGGGCCAGATGGCTTCAGTGCAGAATTCTACCAGACCTTCAAGGGCGAGCTAATACCGATACTCTTCAAGCTACTCCAAAAGATAGAAAGGGATGGAACATTACCAAACTCATTCTATGAGGCCATAGTCTCATTGATACATAAACCTCACAAAGACTCAACAAAGAAAGAGAATTTCAGACCAATTTCTCTGATGAACATCGATGCAAAAATACTAAATAAAATACTTGCAAAACGAATACAAGAGCACATCAAAGATATCATTCATCATGACCAAGTAGGCTTCATTCCAGGCATGCAGGGATGGTTTAATATACGGAAATCCATCAATGTAATCCACCACATAAACAAACTGAAAATAAAAAACCACATGATCATCTCTTTAGACGCAGAGAAAGCATTTGATAAAATCCAACACCCATTCATGTTTAAAGTTTTAGAGAGATCAGGAATACAAGGCACTTTCCTCAACATAATAAAGGCCATATATAGGAAACCAATAGCCAAAATCAAAGTAAATGGTGAGATACTCAAGGAAATTTCTTTAAAATCAGGAACAAGGCAAGGCTGCCCACTCTCTCCATATCTCTTCAATATAGTACTCGAAGTTCTAGCCAGAGCAATAAGACAACAAAAGGAGATCAAGGGTATTCAAATGGGAAAGGAGGAAGTCAAATTATCCCTATTTGCAGATGATATGATAGTCTACATAAGTGACCCTCAAAATTCCACCAGAGAACTCCTACAGCTGATAAACACCTTCAGCAAATTGGCTGGATACAAAATTAACTCAAAAAAGTCTGTAGCCTTCCTATACACAAATGATAAGCTTGCAGAGGAAGAAATTAGGAAAACTACACCCTTCACATTAGCCACAAGCAATATAAAGTACTTAGGAGTTACTCTTACTAAGCCAGTGAAGGACCTGTTTGAAAAAAAATTCAAAACCCTAAAGAAAGAGATTGAAAATGACATGAGAAGATGGAAGGATCTACCTTGCTCATGGATAGGGAGAATTAACATAATAAAAATGGCCATCCTACCAAAAGCAATCTACAGATTCAATGCAATCCCTATCAAAATACCTACACAATTTTTTAAGGACATTGAAAGTTCAATTCTGAACTTCATATGGAAAAACAAAAAACCCAGAATAGCTAAAACAATCTTGTACAATAAAAGGTGCTCCAGAGGACTCTCCATACCTGATCTCAAACTGTACTATAAAGCAATAGTAATTAAAACAGCATGGTACTGGCACAGCAACAGGCTGGTTGATCAGTGGAATCGAATCGAAGACCCAGATATGAATCCACACACATATGGTCACTTGATTTTTGACAACGAAGCCAAATCCATTCGATGGAAAAGGGATAGCATCTTCAACAAATGGTGCTGGACTAACTGGGTGTCTATGTGTAAAAAAATGCAACTGGACCCATATTTGTCACCTTGTACAAAACTCAAATCCAAGTGGATTAAAGACCTCAACATAAAACCAGAGACATTAAATCACTTAGAAGAAAAAATGGGAAAGAGCCTGGAACATATTGGCACAGGAGACAACTTTCTGAACAGAACACCAACAGCCCAGGCATTAAAGTCAACAATTAATAAATGGGACCTCATGAGGCTGAGAAGCTTCTGTAAGGCAGGTGACACTGTAAAGAGAACAAAGCGACAGTCTACAGACTGGGAAAAGATCTTCACCAACCCCACATCTGACAAAGGTCTAATATCCAAAATATATAAAGAATTCAAGAAATTAAATACCACCAAACCAAATAACCCAATCGAGAAATGGGGCATGGAACTAAACAGAGAATTCTCAACAGAGGAATATCAAATGGCTGAGAAACACTTAAAGAAATGCTCAACCTCCTTAATCATCAGGGAAATGCAAATCAAAACAATGCTGAGATTCCATCTTACACCCATCAGGATGGCTAAGATCAAAAATTCAAGCGACACCACATGCTGGCGAGGATGTGGGGAGAGAGGAACACTCCTTCATTGCTGGTGGGAATGCAAACTAGTACAACCACTTTGGAAATCTATCTGGTGCTATCTCAGAAAAATGGGAATAGGGCTTCCTCAAGACCCAGCTATTCCACTCCTTGGAATATACCCAGAAGATGCTCCAGCACACAGCAAGAAAATTTGCTCAACCATGTTCATAGCAGCCTTATTCATAATAACCAGATCATGGAAACAGCCTAAGTGTCCCTCATTAGAAGAATGGATAAAGAAACTGTGGTACATATACACTATGGAATACTATTCAGCTATTAAAAACAAGGAATTCCCGAAATTTGTGGATAAATGGATTGAGCTAGAAATGATCATAATGAGTGAGTTAACCCAGAAGCAGAAAGACTCAAATGGTATATACTCACTTATATCTGCATATTAGCCCAACGGGCATGTCCCACGAAAGCCTTCACTTACCAGGAAACTGCGACAGAGGAGAGGACATTCTAGTGGAACTCTAGATGAGAGAATCATGGGAGAAAGGCAAAGTAGAAGGACCCAGAGGGTCCTAGAAGCCTACAAGTAGATCATTATGATAGGCAGATTTGGGCCCAGGGGTCCCGCTCAAACTAAGGCACCAGCCAAGGACAGTACAGGCGGTAAACCTGAAGCCCCTACCCAGATCTAGCCAATGGACAGAACACTCTCCACAGTAGAGTGGAGAGTGGGATATTACTTTCTCACATACTCTGGTGCCTCACCTTTGACCATGTCCCCTGGATGGGGAGACCTGGTGGCAATCAGGAAGGACAGCAGGTTACCAAGAAGAGACTTGATACCCTATGATCATATAGAGGGGGAGGTAATCCCCCTCAGGAACAATCATAGGGGAGGGGAATAAGGGGAAATTGGGAGGGAGGGAAGAATGGGAGGATACAAGGGATGGGATAACCATTGAGATGTAACAAGAATAAATTAATAAAGGAGGAAAAATAAAAAAATAAAAAAAGAAAAAAAAGAAAGAAAAAAATAAAATTGATTATCAAAAGTGAATGTGGGTATAGTTGTGTAATCATTCCTGATATAAAGGTACTTTGCAGAAATGAAGGCTTTTCATGCATAATAATGCTGGCCTTAGGAAAATAGGAGATTGATAATGGGGTTCAAATTTTGGTCTGATATCAATATTTCATACTTAGCATGGGTCAATTGTATTCAGACTTAGAGAAAGCACACTGAAATTACATTATCACATATGTGCATACACACATATACACTAGCACTCATGCTTACAAAATTATCACTGTTTCTTCAGGCTGGAGAATATATTAGTATGCTAATCATTATTAATCAACCTATAAATAAGGAAGAAAAGAAGTACAGACTAATAGGTATTTTGATAATTTATTAATTTATTTATTCTCAAAAGCATCCATCCAATGTTTTATACATGAATATATTTGTTTCTCAGTCCTTTGACACTGTCTCTGTTTCTTGGCAGCCATGATGTAAAGACGTTTGGTTCTACCTGTTTTCTGTACCATAGTATTCTGACTTATGACAGCTCAGAAACAATGGAATGCAGGCTTTGGGATCAAACCATAAACAAAATCAATCTTCTTTGTGGTGTAGAAAAAAAGGATTCTTATACACTACTGCTAGGGATGTAAATGAATTCATCTACCATAGAATCATTATACGTATTGTTCACACACACAAAAAAAACATTAAAATTAAATCTTCCATATATGATTTTTTAAAATTAATTTATTCTTATTACATCTCAATGGTTATCCCATCCCTTGTATCCTCCCATTCTTCCCTCCCTCCCATTTTTCCCCTTATTCCCCTCCCCTATGACTGTTCCTGAGGGGGACCTCCTTCCCCTGTATATGCTCATAGGGTATCAAGTCTCTTCTCGGTAACCTGATGTCCTTCCTCTGAGTGCTACCAGATCTCCCTCTCCAGGGGACATGGTCAAATGTGAGGCACCAGAGTATGTGAGAAAGTCATATCCCACTCTCCACTCAATTGTGGAGACTGTTCTGACCATTGGCTAGATCTGGGTAGGGGTTTAAAGTTTACCACCTGTATTGTCCTTGGATGGTGCCTTAGTTTGAGCAGGACCCCTGGGCCCAAATCTGTCTACCATAATGTTCTTCTTGTAGGTTTCTAGGACCCTCTGGATCCTTCTACTTTGCTATTCTTCCATGCTTCTCTCATCTAGAGTCCCAATAGAATGTCCTCCCCTCTTTCCCAATTTCCTGGTAAGTGAAGGCTTTTGTGAGACATGCCCCTTGGGCTAATATGCAGATATAAGTGAGTATATACCATTTGAGTCTTTCTGCTTCTGGGTTAACTCACTCATTATGATCATTTCTAGCTCAATCCATTTATCCACAAAATTCAGGAAGTCCTTGTTTTTAATAGCTGAGTAGTATTCCATAGTGTATATGTGCCACAGTTTTTTTTATCCATTCTTCTCTGAGGGACACTTAGGCTGTTTCCATGATCTGGCTATTATGAATAAGGCTACTATGAACATGGTTGAGCAAATTTTCTTGTTGTGTGCTGGAGCATGTTTATTTGGCTGGTTTTTTGAGACAGAGTTTCTCTGTGTAGCCTTGACTCTCCTTGACTTTCTTTGTAGATCACCCTTGAACTCATACTAATCCAACTGCCTGTGCCTCCCTGGAATAAAAATCAACCTATCACAGAGGCAGTTGCACAGCAATGTTTATTGCAGCATTATTCACCATATCTAAGATATGGAACCAAACTAGATGTCCAGTAACAGAGGAATGGATGGCCAGAGGAAAAATATATATTGAATTTTTCAGTCATAAAGAAGAACAAATTTATACTGTGTTCACAAAAAAATGTACACAAATGCAGATAATCTAAGAAACAAATAAACCAGTCTCATAAAGACACATATTGTACATTTCTCTCATTTGCTGAGATAAAATATTTTATGTAGTTTCATGAAATCATGTATACATAAAGGAGAGGAAAGCAGAAGTAAAAGCATCTAGAGGAAGTACGGGGACTAATGGGAGAGGGGAGGGCTAAGAAAGCAAAGGGTGGGGTGTGCTCCATGTAGAGATCATATTTGCAGAAGTGAAAGCTATGATTTTCCACTGCAGGGAAATCTCTGCATTTCCCCCCTTGAAGCCTGCCATCTCTATTCTCTGTGAACTTAATTTTATACCAACTGCATGAGGAAAGAACTTCACTGGCCATATTTCAGGTGCTTAATAGGATGATATCTCATGTGGATGTTGTACCAGATAGTTAAAATACAAGACAGCATTTTTCTGAGGATGCTCTAGTGGGAAGAATATATGAAAATATCTGCATTGTGTTTGTGTAGACTATGGATAAACGAACACTGTAGTTTAACATAGAGACTGCGTTACATGGACATTCTGGGGTTTCAAAATACAAAATCTCTTTCAGTAATTCGTAAAGTATTTTCTTTGTATGTGCTAGCTAAAGACAGTTAGAAACAAATCCATCAAATAAAATGCTCTAAATTCAATATGCCTTCAATAGGGATTATTTGGCTAGTGCAGCAATTGCGTGACCTTCTGAATAATAATTATGAAAACACTACCATCAAAACAGAAGGTGAAAGCAATATATTTCTTTTATTTTCTCTTTTAAAATCTGTCTCTCTGAAGATGTTAGCACTTGACTGCAGCATGTTATATTTTGCTAATCAGTAGGGAGATTTATACAAAACACCTCCCTCCTTTCCTGAGTCCTTGTGGCTGTTCTTTTGTGAACTCTTTCTTCACATTGTTGTGTTGATGCTGAAAACAATCCCGTGGCAAAAAAAAAAATCTCTCTCTTATTAAAGACAAGGTCTTATTTCAAACTGAGAAAATAATTAGAAAGCCGACAGGAATTCCTTTGGGTACCATAGTGTTTGTAATGAGAAAATTGAACATCTCGGAAGCCAAAGGGCTTGGCCTTGGGAGCCTGGAAATGCTGTTTTTCTCTCAAGGGCGGAGCCCAAATGCCTATCACAGCACTCTTTCCTGCCCAGATATGCCAATCAGTGCCTTTGGATTAGAGAAACTCTGAGGTAGTTATCCATTTCATTATGACTGGAAGAAGTCCAGAACCAGGTGCATGAATTAAATCAGTTACTTGTGTACCACTTCAAGCATGAAGTTCAAACCGACTGGAAGCCACAAATTATATGCTTGAGAGGCATCTGCAATTTCAGAGAGATATGTACTTGACTGCTGGAAGAAGAAAAAGGACACACAGGAGCCAAGTTCACTCCTGTCTGCTGGCATTTTACTGATGGCTCAGATAGCATCCCACGGATAATTTCAAAGGGCAACAGACAAAGCAGGGGAAATAGTGCCCTCATTCACTAATCAAAAATGTTCATTTCTAGTCTACAGAAAAATTTTCAGGCCAGGAACTCCACAGTGGCCCCTTGTCGGAATGAACAATTTGAAAATTTGAAAACTAAAAACATCACCACTGGAAAATGTTCTTTGATTTTGCCACTACTCTCAAGTAAATGAATCCATAGAAATAAAATACTTTCAACAGAAAAAAATTCATCTCTATATGTGCACATGTACTCTGTCTTAGTTGCTCTGGAAAAATCCTGTGACTCTATTATAAACCATAATGTACATATTAAAGGTGATTTATTGTATTTTATTCATAATTAAAAGAAGTTCGGTTTCTGAACAACACAGTTTTCATTTATCAGTATCCATTTTTTTTTGTTTCTTTTTTGTTTTTTGAGACAGGGTTTCCTTGTGTAGCCTTGACTGTCCTGGACTCGCTTTGTAGACCAGGCTGGCCTCGAATTCACAGAGAGATCTGCCTACCTCTGTCTTCCCTGAGTGCTGGGACTACAGGCAAGTACCACCGAACCCAGTTGAGACGAGGTTTCTAACACAGAAACTGTGGCGTAAAAAGGAATACGTTTAGTTATGATCATACAGTCAAAACTGTTTTCATTTTCGTTTATCTTCCACACATGGGAGGCAGGGCAAATAGAATTCTACAGCATGATTGTGAAGAAGAAGCTCAGGGAAGAAGCAATGCGGGATGAGAGGAGTCTTAGGCAAGAAACGATTCCTGGCCGGATACAGAGGTGAAGGAAGAGATCTGCCTCCCCTGTGGCTAAGCTCCGTCTTTTCCCTTCTGTTCCTCCACACTCTGACCTTGAACAGATACTGAGCCATTGCTTACAGACGCGGGCTTTTGAGTATTAGAAAATCTCTAGGAAGGTAAAACTCAGACATGACTAACACCGCACTCTCAGGGGGAAAAAGCTCAAGGTCAGAGGAAGTCCTATCAGTGACTTCTAAAAATATTGTTTTAGAACATTTTGAGGTTAGGCTGTGTAAGTACATCATGACCCATTCCCTTTCTTCTCTCCAAATCACTCCATGTACTTCTCTTTCAAATTCATGAACTCTTTTTCATATATACCTGAAAAAAATATGTAAAATTCTGATTAGTGTGTTACTTGTATGGATATGTTTGATTTTTAAAAGAGATATTTCATATGCTTAAATACAGGAACTCAGGTAGCATAAAAGGAGACAAGGACACGGAAAGAAATTTATCCAGAATTGTTATGAAGGTGGAAAGCAGCTCTGAGACAGATAGAACTGTCCAGTTCAGCAATCAGATAAATGGCGGAAGGATGGCTGGGAAGTAAGTGATGGTGAATTTTTGGGGAAGGTGCGCAGATGATACTTAGGCTTGCCAGGAAGCTGCTTAAACCTGCACCTGTCATTCACTGCAGCTTGTGATTTGTATTCGTAACTGATAATTGTGATTGTGTGAAGGGTCAGAAGGAGACAAACAGCTTTCCATCAGAGTGGTTCAGAAAATATTTATTGAGAAAGACGGTAAAACATGTGTGTGTGTGTGTGTGTGTGTGTGTGTGTGTGTGTGTGTGTGTGTGTATGTGTATGTGTGTGTGTTTTCCCTACCATAGGGATTGTTTGGCAAAGAGACATAGCCACCCTTTTGCAAAATCCAGTGAAACGTAGTCATGGTTGAGGAAGGAGTGCTCTTTCATGAAAGGTCCTTCCCGAGTCTGTAAGTGTTTATAATGTTTGCCAGTGTGGATAAACTGAACATAGGAGCTCTGTGTGCTTTTTGAGAGCCAAGCCCTAAGACTCCAGCTTGTACTCGATCACATGTGGAGCGCATTATCCCTCCTCTTTGACATTCAATATAGTTTTATAAGCTTTATTACAATGAAACAATTGTTTTAAAGGATTTCTCAGCCACGCTTCTCAATTGTAATACCGTTGAAGCCTATTTGGGTTATACCCTTGAATCAATTCCTAGTGAATTTATTTGGAGTCTTTGCCTCAATTTCATTGTTAGTGTACCTAGTGAATATTACAGTTGTGTCAGATATGTCGCTGGTCAACAGCAATTAGGATTACTTGCTAGAGTGCTGTGACTTATTCTCTGGTATCACTGCAGTCTTCCAATTGTGCAGAAACCTAAATATTCATTCCCCCCATCCAGCTGAATTATACCACAGGCTTTCCTAATGAACATCTAAAGAAAAGAAAAGAAAGGATTTGAAAATAATATACAAGGCAGATCAGAGTTAAAAATACTGAGATGCCATTTATGAGACCTATGGCTGCATTTTGCTCCCTTGAGCAGAATGTACACCAAGGATGTCTGGACTGCACTGGTCTCCTTTCTGTGTCTCTCTTTACCTGGAGAGATAATGTTTCCTTTTAATTCCTAAGCAACACTCTGGCAGCACTGAGGATAAATGTAGCAAGAAGCAAACAGATGGAGGGTAACTGTGCTACTTCTGTTTCTGGAGCAATCTGTCATAGGGCACAATTAACTACCAACAGAACCTGGGAGACAGAAATAAAATCCAGTCCCAAATTTAAGTCTTTCAAAACATGTATGTATACATTGATGGGATTTGATTAAAGAATTTGGATGCTTTGAACAGTATGGTGAAAAGGGGGGTTCATATCTGAAGCAGTGAGTTGGATATATTATGTGGCTAATCTCGGGTTATTGGAGTAAAATATTTTGCTTACCTTGGACTTTCATAAGGAAACTAAACGAAAAATTACGTGCAGTCAAAAGTTTGTAGCCACATTTTTTCATACAGATATAAATTATTGATAAATACCAACAAAAGAGGTTTTGTGATGGTTTCTAAAGTAATTTTTGGAGGAGGTGAGAATTATGATGCATCAGTTTCCAGGAGTAGAATAAAATATAACAACTGTATTCTGCCAGAAGCTCAATTGCAACCCCTTTTCTCAACTAATGACACACAGTATAAGAATTATAATATCTTCAAATAGATATGGTGATAAAACTGGAAAACTATTACTTTGCATCTTCCAACAGATGTAATAATTAATTTTTATGTAATTAGACAGACAGTCATATGTTTACTAGTGATTCCTTTGTTGGTGTCTGAAATGGACACAAACAATTTACTGATTCTTACCAAATATCATCTCTCTATCAATACATTAGTCCTAACATTTATAGTGCCTGTCTCTGGAAAGAATTAAAAATTACCATATCTATGTCAATTTACAATCTTTTTCTTTGGGAGACATTAGTTTCATTAATAGGATCACAAAGATAAATAAGACGATCTGATAAGCTTTAACAAATGCATTAGGAGATATGTCCTCCTCTTGATTTTAAGATATTAATTAATGATGAGTTCATTATACCTTTTCAATATGAAATTAAATTAATTAACTATCTATCTCAACTTCTGAAGATCCTTAAATGACAATTTCATGTTGACCTCCAAAAAATTTCGAAGGAAAGAATGCTGAGAGTTGGGAAAAGTGTTTCAGACCTAGTTATACTTAATGAATATATAATATGTAATGTGAAACATCAATTACATGTAGTATTATTATACTCATAGAATGAATCCATTGATATAGTGTACTGTGAGCTTTTAAAATATGCATATGGTGTGTAGCAACCAATACAAGATATAAGCTATTTTCATGATTACAACTACATTTTGTCATACAGCTCTCCATGGATCTACAGAGCCTGGCTAGTATTGACTGCTTTCTAGCCACATACATTTTTCTTTCCTGAAATGTCACATAGACTTAATGATAATGGGTAATTTTCTGGATACTAGTACTTTTCATTTATTATGATGGGACTGAAATCCACCCAAGGCATTGTTTGTATTGGGCATTGCCTTTACTGCTTTTCTATTGCTGTGCGAAAATCATCATGATTAAAAGCAACTTGGGGAGGGAAAGGTTTATTTCATCTTATACTCAGATCATACTCCATCACGGAGGGAAACCAGGTCAGGAACTCAACAGAGAGGCAGGGAGGAACTGAAGCATGTCTCGCAGGAACATTGCTTATTAGCTTGAGTGCCATGGCTTGGTCAGCTGCTTTCAGACAACACAAATTCACTTGTGCAGGGGTGAAACCATGGGCTCGGCCCACCCACAGTATCATTAATCAAGAAAATGCCCCACAGTCTTCTTTTCAGGTAAATCTTATAAAAGTGTTTTCTCAATTGATGTTGCTCTTCCCAGATAACTCAAGATTCTGTCGAGTTGACAACCTAACCAGTGAAGTTGTTCATTCTTGCATCTAGTTGGCTGTGGCTTCATTTATGGGGATGCACTATTTTTTTTTTTTACTACTACCGATGACCATTTTGTTTTTAATTTGGTAAAATTATGAGTAATAAACAGAACATAATAATAAAGCTGCTTTTAAATGAGTACACTTTTTTTTAAATTGATCACAAGTTTTATTTTCTCTTGGGAAAATGTCTAGGAATAGGTGGCTAGGTCTTTTGGTACATGTGTTTAAGCACATGAAAATCCTCAAAATAACTTCTGAGTTCGGTATTATTTTTCCTTTAATCTACCAATGTATCATTTTCTTCTAGGCAACTACTTCTCTGCAACTTCATCTTGACATGACATTGTCGTTTAAAATAGCATCAGTATGTGTAGTACATAAAATAATCAGTATTAGAAGGTACTTTTTTTCCAAATGGGTTACGAGGGTTAGTAATGAAAACTATCATATCCTGTAAGATGTCAAGCATGTAGATTTAATTCAGTTCCTGTCAAAATCATACTAAGATTTTTTTTGGAGACAGTGGCATGTTTATTAAAATATTCATAGGAAGTTATACAAACCCAGAAGAGCTAAAACAATATTGAATAAAGTGTTATCAATTTCCTTCAGTGCTGTTAGCTGCATTCAATATACTTGAGTATTTATTTCTTATTTAGTTGTGTTCATGTGTGTATGTCCAGGTGTATGTGTATGTATGTATGAATGTTTGTATGTATGTGTTTGTGTATGTGTAAGTTTCTGAGTGTGTCTATATAGGTGTGTTTGTATTTTAAACACTTGGTGATTTTTTTTATCTTCCTTTGGTGCATTCAAAAGTATTTTGTTTAGAGTTGGTGAGATGGTTTGATAAGGGTGCTTACCTACATTATGGTTTTCATGTGCCCACACACAGGCATTTATGTGTGTGCATTCACACATACATGCACATACACGCTTACATATACACACTCAGAAATGCACACATACACAAACACACAATACACACAACACACACACACACACACACGTTAATAAGGTAATAAGTGTTTGAACAATGAAGTGTATTGTGTACATGTTCCAGAGTTTCTTTATGTATTCTTCAGTTGAGGGACATGGAAATAAATTTGCAAGCAAATGGATGGAACAAGAAATGATCATCCTGAGTGAGGTAACCCAGACCCAGAAAGACACACATGGTATATACTCGTTTCTAAGTGAATATTAGGCCAGCATAGATTTCTTCTGAGAGACTCCACCCAGTGGGGGATTGAGACAGGTAAGGGAACTCACAGCAAAACTCTGAGGAAAAGAGGTGAGTTGTATGGAAGAAATGGGGGATGGAAGGACTGAGGCCAGGGGTTGTCATCATGAGCTCCACAAGGAGACTAGGAAGGCTGAGGGATCTGGACCCAGGGGTATTGCACTGACAGTGCAAGCAGAGGACCTGGACCCCCTCCCTGGGTGTAGCCAATGGACAGCTCATTCTCCACAATGAGAACACAAGGGTGTGGTGGGGGAAGAGTGGGGGACTGCTCCTGACAAGATCTCTGGTGCCCTAGATTTGATTACTGCCTAGTGGGAACACAGAAAAAGGGGATACAGATTATCCAGATGAAACCTGATAAACTGTGGTCAGATGGTGGGGGAGGAGGACCCCCCACCTGTCAGAAGTCTAGGTGAAGGGAATAGATAGGAGTGTGTGTGTGGGGGGGGGTGGGGTGAACAGGAAGATAAAAGCAACGGGATTACAATCTGGATGTAATGTGAATATGTTATTATTAAAAAAAAAAAAGAATAAAAAATAACAAAGCAGAATGAAGTGTGTTGTTTAATCTTCAAATGTTTAAATATTTTCTTGTTGTCCTTTTGTTCCTAATTTTCAGTTTGAAATTATTTTGGACAGAAAGCATACACTGTGATTTAAATTTAGTAAACATTTTAATAGTCAGGATATAGTTTATTTTCATAAATGAACCATGTACAATTATACAAAACAGCATAAGTATATTAGAAAATACTGGCTGGTTTGAGTTCAGGTTCTGAGTCTCTTGACTTTGATCTAGCACTTATATTAATTATTAATGGGATACAGGCTTAAGTTCCCAGCAAAAACCTTGGGTTTTCCCATTTTTCTTTTGAGCTCTTTCAGTTCATTTCAAGTGTTTTGAAACATCCACAAAATTTTGCACAAATTTTGAATGAATTTATATTTGTCTTTAATTCCTCTTGTCAATATTATATTGTGTTATTCTTTATCTGTAAATTGTTTTAAGCCAAATTTTCCAGAAGTATATATATAGCTCTTGTAGCTTTTCAAATTAACTTTATAGCTTATATGGTTTTATATCCTTTTACTTGAAAGTTTTGTAGACTGATGATTTTTAGATGCTTTGTAGAATTATACTTTTATACTCGATAAAACAGTTTAGACATTTGTACTTGATAAATGCAGGAGATTTATATTTCAAGTTAATGTTAAAATTTTCATATTTAGTTTGTTTTTTAGACAAAGTCCAGCTAATCTTTCGCTTGTGTCTCTCTTGCCTCTGCTTCCTAGGTACTGGGATTACATGTGTGGCTGTCACATCTGGCTAATGTTTCCATTTGAATTATTAATTCTGCAGTAACAATTAGACATGTTCCCTTCCTGTTTTATTCTTTTATTTTTTAAATGTTTGTGGATTGTTAAGTTTTTTTAAATTCTATTTTTATTTACAGTTTATTTTCAGTTTATCTTCCTCTATTTCTTGTTTTGATGCTCTGAACAAATAATATAAGTATGTGCTCGTTTATAATCTGTGTTTCCATCTCTAAACATTATTAGCCTTTTCTTTGTCTCTTTTCCTCTCTATTCCTTAGTTTTGATGTAAATTCTGATAACAAACTTTCTGTCTGAAAATCTTCCTTGATCAGTTTGGTTGTCTCTTTATTATTCATTTTCTACTGCAAAATAGATGATTGTTAGATAAGAATTGAGAGATAAATTGATTTTTGTGATTTTTTTTTTAAGTTCTTAGAAATTCATTTAAAACAATGTCTACTTGGAAGAATAATCGTAGGTTCTAGCCTATCGCCTATGGCCTATGCCCTGTCTAGCCCTAGGTTTTTAGTCCTATCATGGTGCTAGTTATGAATCTCATGGAGTGAGGCTTTATTCCAATCAGAAAGCGGTTTGCTACTCCCCTGAGGTTTGCACCATTATTGCACATCTGTACCAGCTAGATTTTCCCATGCTCTATGCATCAAATATGTTGTGTGTCCCATAATAGTGTCTTGTCATTATGTGTTGTAACTTTCATATAGTTTTTTGGGTAACTTCTTTTCTTCGTTGGTTTTAAAATTTTAAACTTGTGCCAAAATAATTAATAATGGATTGCTTACATATTACTCTGAATTCTTTAAAATCCTGTCCAGTCACGTCTATGACCTGATTCATCACGATGCAAATGGCAGGTTGTATTTGTTCACAGAAGATGAGAGCTTAGAGGAAGGCTTAACATGACAGGCAAATTAGGATTATCTCCTAGATTTCTCTTTTCTATTTGGAGCCTGTGTTTCTAACACTTGATTTTTAGCAGACAGTCTTGTTATTTAGACTAGCACACTTGTTTTCTGCTGGGAGCCAGCCCCGGCAATGGTGAGTTCCAGCAGAGGAGATAAAGAGTAAGCGAGGGAGAACTGAGTCAGGCACGGGGATGGAGGGGAGTTTTACATGCTGACTGACTTCTTTATGTGTACGGAACATAACACATTTACGTGTTCTTTGGTCATACAACTCATACGGTGGCCCTGCATGAGTTTGCTTTTTCTAAGAAATGGAGGTCTTAATACTTTATTTTTTTAATCATTTATCCACGCCATCCTTTTTTCCATCAGCAGTAGGAAGAGGCTTTTAATTTGATCTGGTGCCAACTTCTCTAGCTCCTGAATCTTGTTTACTGTTTAACGTTTAATTTATTTTGATTGCCTTGTTTTTGCATAAGTGCAAATTCAGATGTGCTAAAGAGCATCTTTGAGCCAGAGAGACTCATAAGATCTTTGGCATATTTATTTGAGTCACAGCCTCCAGGGAACAGGGAAGACCTTTAGGTAGGGCCAGATAAAGAGTGGTAGGACGGCTAGCGCATTCCTGGGGAAGCTTAGAAGCAGTACTCCTGGGAGAGGGAGTAAATGATTAATAAAAAAATGTCCCTTGGCTAGATCTGGGTAGGGGTTTGATGATGACTGCCCGTTTTGTCCATGGATGGTGCCTTAGATCAAGCAGAATCCCTGGGCTCAGATCTAGCCATCATAATGTTCTTCTTGTAGGTTTCTAGGACCCTCTGGGTCCCCCTACTTGCCTATCCTCTATATTTTCCTCATCTAGAGTCTCAATAGGATGTCCTCACCTCTATCCCCGTTTCCTGGTAGGTGCAGACTTTCATGGGACCTGTCCCTTGGGCTAGTGTCCGGTAATAAGTGAGTATATACCATTTGACTCTTTCTGCTTCTGGGTTAGCTCACTCATTATGATCATTTCTAGTTCAATCCATTTGTCCACAAATTTTGGAAAATTCTTGTTTTTAATAGCTGAGTACTAAGTGGAGACTGGGGACTGACTTTCACAGGATCTCCGGTGCCCCATATTTGGCCATGTCCCTTTGTTGGGGAGGCCCAATGGCACTCGGAGGAAGGATAGCGGTCTACCAAGAAAAGACTCGATACCTTAGCACCATATTCAGGGGGAGGAGGTCCCCCACAGCCACCGTCATAGGGAAGGGGGAATGGGGTGAAAGTGGGAGGGAGGGAGGATTGGGAGGATGCATGGGATGGGATAGAAAATGAGATGTAATAGGAATTATTTTTAATTTTCAATAAAAATGTGTTATAAAAAAAAAAAGAAAATTTCCATCAATCCAATATCCCAAAATTGTACAAACAATAAAACCCTAAGCATGTAACATGTGGAAATCCAGCCAAAAAGTGAGAGACCACATACCGATTGCATTACTAGGCTTAGCTTTGCTGGATCTTTGTCAAGCAGCTGTGCTGGCTTTATGAATTTCACCCCCTTTAGATGTGCTAGTTTTCTCTCTGTTGTGTTGAATATGTTTCTAGTGATGGTTTGTGTCCCTCTTTGTAGTTTGAATATCTGCCTTGGTAGAAAAGAATAATCTCAGGCCTGATAAGGGAAAGAGATTAAACTCAACTGTTAAATATTGTCAGGGCTGCCAGGAAATCCTATATTACTGGCAATTATTGAAAATTCTGAAACACAGTTGCTCAATTTAGAGAGAAAAGAGTGGGGTTCCTTTGGTACTTGAAGGCTAAGAAAAATCGGCCTCCTGAGCTATGACCTTCCTTTGGTTTCTTTGGAGTGTAAGATGCTCTACTTCTGTCCTCTTTGTCTAGTTTGGGATCTCAAACTGGCTCATCATCATTTTCTACTATCTTTTAGAGATTTCATTTGGTTGATGTTTATTCTATTCAGAATTTAAGTTCATTCTCAATAGAAAGACAAAAACCAGTTTATATCATCTTATAAGACAATGAAGTCTCAAATGATTTTTAAAAACATGTCAGTTTCTTTTGTAGAAAATCATGGCATATGCTAATAGAGATTTACTTTTTATTCTGAGCATGGAAACCTTAATTTGTCAAAGTAACACAGACTAAAAATTGGGATTAATATCAATTAACAGCAGTAAAAATAGACATCTTTGTCAACTTTGTAAACTTGAAAAAGTATTTAGTCATTCACATTTGAATATGATAATTAGAAGTCACTTTTCATTTAAATGTTCTTCACTAATTCATTAGCATTCTTTCCAGTTTTCCATGAGCTTTTTAAAATTTAGGTTTTTTTATTGTATGATTTGGTCAAATACTTCATCAATGTAGATCAAGGTTATCATATGTCTTTCTGATTTTTATATTGAATTATAACAGATTATAATGTACTGGTACAAAGACGTGGTAGATATATTTTTAGTTTTGTAAGAACCATGCAAACTGATTTCCATAGTGACTGATCTATTTCATATCCCTGCCAGTGTCATAGAAGAGCTCCTTTCTTATCACCAGCATTTGTTTATTTTTATTTCATGTTTCTAACCATTCCAAATAGGTTGAGATCGAATGTAATGAATTTTATCTTGTAGTTCTGGGAAGGCTAAATATGTCAATCATTTTTTTTTTATCGCTTTATTATATGTTTATACTCTGGAGACTACTAAGTTCATTTGCCCATTAATTGTGTGGATTATTTGTTCTTTTATTCTGTTTTCAGTTATTCATATATTCTGAATGTCAGATGAATAGCTAACAAAAGAACTTTCCCCATGTGTTGGCTCCCTTTACTCCAGTAATTGTTTCTTTGGTTGTTCATAAGCTTTTAAATTGCATGCAATCCCTTGCTATTACAATCTTTTCAGAAAGTTCCTGCCTATGACTATGAATTGAGGTGTTTTCTCTGTTTTCTCCTATAATGTCGAAAACTTCACATGTTAAATTAAGGTCTTTGATGCATTTTTGAATATATTTTTGTGATATATATATATATATATACATATATACATACATATACATACATATATATATAGTGAAAAAGATACAGTTTCAGTTTCTATATTTGATATTCAACTTTCTTAGCACCATTTAGCCAAGAGGCTTTTTTCAACATTTGTTTTTGTCACCGTTGTTCACCAACCAATGACTTTAGCTGCATGGGAATATTTCTAGGTCCTTTGTATATGACAATGGTCTCTCTCTCTCTCTCTCTCTCTCTCTCTCTCTCTCTCTCTCTCTCTGTGTGTGTGTGTGTGTGTGTGTGTGTATGTGTGTGTGTGTGTAGGATTCTGGTTTTGTTAGGATTATTATACTGTTCATTCTGACATCTGATGTCATAGTTTTAACATAATAAAAATCAGAGGTTAAAAAGTATCATTATGTACTTTCTCTTCTATTAAATTTAGTTATCCAGTTTTTTGTTGAGGTCTTCGATCCACTTGGGCTGAGTTTTGTGTGGAGTGATAAATATGGATCTTTTTGCATTCTTCTGCTTGTAGACATCTAGCTATACCAGCACCATTCATTGAAGATGCTTCCTTTTTATCCCATTGTATGGTTTTTGGTTTCTTTGTCAAAAATAAAATGTCTATAGACATGGGTTTATTTCTGGGTCTTTGATTCGATTCCATCGATCAATCTATCTGTTTTTATGCCAATACGGTGTGGTTTTTGTTAGTATTGCTTTGTAGTACAGCTTGAAATCAGGGATGGTGATACCTCCAGAAGCCAGTAGCTTTACTTGTAATAGCCAGAAACTGGGAACAACCTAGATGCCCCTCAACCAAAGAATGGATAAAGAAAATGTGGTACATTAAAAATGAGGACATCATAAAGTTTGCAGGCATATGGATGGAACTAGAAAATATCCCCAATGAGGTAATCCAGACCAGAAAGACATGCATGGTATGTACTCACTTATAAATGGCTATTAGCCATAAAGTACAGGATACCTATCCTATCATCCACAGACGCAAAGAAGCTAAGCAAAAAGGAGGGCCCAAGGGAGGATGCTTAAATCTCACTCAGAAGGGGAAATAAAATAGAGATCTGAAGTAGATGGAGTGATGGAAGTGGGTGAGGACATGGGGTGGGAATCAGGTATGGGGAAAGGGGGGAGGGCTGGGAAAGATAACTAAAATTGAGGGGGGCATCAGTTGGATGGGGAAAGATCCCGGCAGTCTATGGTAGTGACTGTAGCTGAGATCCTAGAAGCAGGAAATATTGAGCCTGAAGTGGCCACATTCTGTAGCCAGGTAGCACTTCCAATGGAGGGAGAGGGACACAAATCCACTCAAAACCTTTGACCCAGTTTGAGTCACATGCCCAACTTGAATCACATGCCATGAGAGAGAGAGCCCGCCATTGACACTATTAATAGTATTCTACTATCCTTGCAGACAGGTGGCTAGCATTAACAGTCATCTCAGTGGCTTCACCCAGTAGAGACCCACAACCAAACATTATGAAGAACAAGAGAGGTCAAAGACACCACAGGAAAGCATATAGAATCAAACCTAAGATAGACCCATCGGGGATTCAGAGACTGAACCAACAACCAGAGAGCACTCATGGGACAGATCTAGGCCAATCACACGCATACAACAGATATACAGCCTGGTCCTCACGTAGGACCGTTAACAGCAGGAGCATGGGCTATCTCTGACTCTGTTGCCTGCCTTTGAAGCCCTTTACCCTAATTGCCTTGTCTTCCCTCAATAGAAGATGTGCCCAGCTCTACTTGATATGCCAAGGTGGGCTGATACCCATGGGAGGTCTCCCCTTCTCTGAGGAGAGATGGAGAGGGAATGGGGAAGGGAGAGGGATGTGAGAGGGAGGGTCTGGGAGAAGAGGAGGGAAGAAAGGAGGTGAACTTCCTATGGAAATTCTAAGTAAATTAATTAATCCATTAAAAAGTTATGCTTAAGATCCCGTCAGGCTTCAAACAGCTGTAGTTTCACAGTCCCAATTTAATAATACAGCCTGAATTAAAACAGAAACAAAAAGACAAGAAAGCTCCAATACAACAGATTTCATGAAGATTTAATGGATCATTAGCTAACATTGCTAAAACTATGTTTCATAAAATGGAAAAATCTTAAAAATGGATAAAATCCTAGAATCATTTGACTTTCAAAAAATTGGTTCAGTAGATTAGAAACAACCTATACAGAATAATAGCGAGGACTGAGGCTGAAGTAGTAACAAAAGTTCTCCCAATACATTAAAGTGTATTCACCACTGACTGCACCAGTGCTCCAGAGAACTTATATTAGTGGTGCTCACACGATGCTCTAAAACAGAAAGGCATGCCTTCAAGCTCAATCTGTGAAATCAGTCTTATACATATTTCAAAACCCAATAAGGGCACAATGAAAATAAATTTATAGAGAAATATTTCTTGATGGTCATTGCAAAACTTCCCAACTAGACACTGGGGACTTAGCACAATAAAACAAGTATTTGTTGTATATGTTACTTATTTGAGATATCACTCATTTTTTTAAAAATGTACTTACCTGTAGGTGTATATTTCCCTCTTAGAATTGACTCTTTTCTATTTTAAATGTTCTAATGATGTGTTTTCACTTTAATTTGATCCTAAAATTTCCCTTGGGGTCAAAAATTTTTTAGAAGTATATGTCCTAATATTGTTACTAAATTTTGTACTACTTATTTATTTTTCCTTATGAGCTTCATCTCACAGTTTTGAGAGAATGTGTTTGTGGAAAAAAGATGATTAAGTTTATGGTTGTAACTTTTCAATATTATTTAATCTTCATCTAAACATTTATCTGATATGAGCCAACTGTCTCTTGTTAAACCCTATCACTGGTAATGTGTTCTGCTTCTTATTGGTCAAAAGTTAGTTTTATTTACTATTTCAGAAATTCAGGTTTTTATTACATTGGAGTATATGTTGTCATTCTGTTTTTCTATTTTATTTTGCCTTATACTTATTATTTACTTCTTGTTTTGATTTGCTTAGTCTTATGGTTTATATAATGTATATGAAGACTTTCTTCTCATGTAACATTTGGAAGTAGATTAAATTCATCTCACTTAGATCATGTGAACTCCGAACACTTGGATATGATTGTTTTTTTTTCCCTTTGTGCCTTTTGTACCAGAAATGTTTTATTGTCATAATCTGTTGAAATCTTACCTATAGAGTCTGGTTTTAAAAGTCAACTTCACTCCTTGCCTTTCCCATTTTCACATTTACTTCAACCATGTAATAACACCATGACCTTATTTCCCCGTGTAGAAACATCATGAATGGCTCTTGCTAATTTAGTAATTAATGGATGTATTTTATTTCTCCCAATAAAGTATAAGTACACTACAGAAAGGGGTGCAGTTACATTCACCTTTTTATCCCCACATTCCCTATTGAAATATGGAGCATTTGAATTGATGTTGAACAATACAACTATGTGAAAGTTGGAATCTGAAAGCAGCTAAGGAGCATCTCATTGTAAGTTTGGAGAGCTTGTGTTCAGTTTGAATGGAGCATCCTAAGTGGAGGATGTAGCTTCCCTTCCTTTTACTTTTCCTTTGTGATCCATTAAGGTTTGTATCTTTCATGATTGCCCATTTGTAGAAAAGCCGCTTTTCTGTCTCCAAGTTGGGAAACAAGGTTTGGTGCTACTATAGTAGAGGGGAGATAATTTCCTATTTCACAGTTCGCAATTGAAAAATATCTCACGGGAAAGTGGTCTTCATTTTCACCGCACATACATTTTAGTTCTTAAAAATTGCCAAAATGAATGACACTTATTTTCTCTCTGTTGACTTCTTCAATGTTGAGTCATCAAAGACAATTGAGCTCTCATGTAGATAAATGGAAATGAGCTGTCTACGTAAAAAGAAGCAAGTTGACAGAAGGAAATTAAATGGAGCAAATATTTCTTTTAGAAGTGGTGGTATCTGTTCAGCACATCAAGTTTAAAATGACTTGCAGTGGTGCACAGTTATGTGAAATAAAAAAATTTGCTAAAATAGTTTAAATGTGTCTAGTGAGTAGTATCTTTGAAACTTTCAGAGAAACCATACCAGGACTAAAGAGGAGACATACAGAGCTGAAATATTAAAAGAACGTAAGGGGTGTCCCACAAAGCACAACAGATTCATACTAAAATGATCAGTTTGATTAAATAAATATAAAAGAGTGGATTAAAATCTTTGTGCAATAAACATTTATCCTAACAGGAGTCTCTGTAATATGAGCCCTTAGGATAATCTTAGGAATGGTGATAATTCAACATTATTCACTTAATGAAATAAGATGCCAGTTTGACATTTTTAAAAATTAGATAACCACATTGATATAACAAGATCAAGAGTGGGAAAAGCGATAATCTCTTGGCATAAATAAAATGAACAGTATCAAACAGACCAAGTAATCAAAACACAGTCTTCATAGCTATGCCTTGCTTGTACATGAAAAAAAAATCAATACATGTTTAAGTGTACTTGATGTGACAGTACAAGTGAAATTTTATTAAGATGTTATAGGTTAGATATTTAATGTTCCACAAAGATTCATGGGTTGGAACCTGGTGCCTTAAGGAGAGAAGTGCAATCAAAAGGATTATGGCCTTGAAGGGGTTAATGGGATTCTTCCTGTTGCTATTTGCATTTCCAGCTACTATGATCAGATTTCTTCCATCATAAGCTGGTCAAGGTGCTTTTCTGCCACCAAAGGCACAAAAGAAATGAGTAGGTCAATTAATTTAAAGGCTCCAAATCTGTGAGCAAAAATAAACCCGTCCATTTTTTTCAGTTATTTCAGTTATTATACTGATAAAGTTAGCACAACAACCATGGTTTAGACTTTTCTGGATTACAAAGAAGGGCATAGGTATAACACACATCTATCGTATACCAGTATAACACGACAATTTCAAGACACTTATATCTTGAGAAGTAACCACTTAAAAAGTTCTGTTTATTATAATTTGTTCACATTACACGCCGATTGTTACCCCATTACTCTTATCTTCCTATTCTCGCCCTTCCTCCCTCTTGTGTCCTATTCTTCTTCCCAATATCTCTGACAAGAGAGACCTCCTCCCCCAATATCTGAGTACAGACTATCAGCTGTCCTCAGGATAGCCAGCATCCCCTTCCTCTATGTCCCCCTCAAGGCTGCTCTGCCAAAAGGAAGTGATCAAATCTCAGGAACCAAAGTTCAGGTAAGATGCAGTTCCCCACTCCTCACCATACTGGACTCTTCCGCTCCCTGATTCCCCCACCTCCCTGCTATATGGAGAATGAGCTGTCCATTTGCTATATCTGAACAGGGAGTCTAGATTCTCTGCGTGCATTGTCCTTGGTTGGTGCATTAGTTCATACAGCCCCTTAGGGTCCCGATCCGTGGGCCTTGATGGTCTCCCTGTGGGGCTCCTGACCACTCTGGGACCTTCCATCTCCCCAACACTTTCATACAACTCTCATCTTTCTGCCCAGAGTTCAAGTGAGAGCCCCAGCGTCTGTCACAATCCCCCACTGGGTGGAGTCTCTCAAAGGACGTCAATGTTGGGCTAATATCCATTTATAATTGAGTACATAACATGTATGTCTTTCTGGGTCTGGGTTTGTAGATATCATTTTATCCTGTTCAGTGCTCTTCACCTTGTAGAAGCTTTTTAGTTTCATGAGGTCCCATTTATTAATTGTTGACCTTAGAGCCTCAGTTACTAGTTTTCTGTTCAGAAAGTTGTCTCCTGTACCAATGAGTTCTAGGCTCTTCCCCACCTTTTCTTCTAATAGATTTAGTGTGTCTGGTTTTATGGTGAGGTCTTTAATCCACTTGTAATTTAGTTTTGTGCAGGGTGGTAAATATGGATCTATTTGCATTTTCTACATGTAGACATCCAGTTAGACCAGTAACATTTATTTAAGATACTGTCTCCCTCCCCCCCCCCCCGCCCTTTGTATGGATTTGGCTTCTTTGTCAAAAATCAAATATTTATAGGTCGGTGGGTTTTTTTTTCTGCCTCTTTGATTCAATTCCATTGATCAACCAGCCTATTTCTATGCCAGAACCATGCAATTTTTATTACTGTTCCTCTATAATACCACTTGAGATCAGGGATAGAGATTCCTTCTGGCCGACCTTTTATTATATAGGATTGTTTTAGCTTTTAAAAATATGCTTTTAGTCGTTGTTTTATAACTTCATATACTATATTTTATCATATTCATCCCCTCTCCCAATTTTTCTCAGATCATCCCCTACCTCCCTACTCACCCATTCTCATGTTTGTCCTCTCTCCTCCCTCCCTCCCTACTTCTCTTCTCCTTAAAGAAACCATATCAAAACCTAACAACAAAACATGAAGTGAAGGAATCCAGTTTGTGTTGGCTGATTACTCTTGTGCATAGGATCTGTCACGGAGTGTGGTTGGTATGCCAAGTGTCATTCCACTGAAGAAAGTTAGCCTCCTGTCTTCAACAGGTAATCAAATGCCACTAGCTCCTTATCTAAGTGTGGGACTTCGTGCTTACTTTCTTCCATCTTCCATAGTAAGATTTTGTCTGGATTGACCTTGTGCATGCTAACATAGTACTATCTCTATGATATAATTCGCTACCTCTGGATCTTACAATCTTTCTCTGACCCTTTTCTATTTAGATTCTGAGCCTCGAGATACAGACATCTTATTTAGGGGTCAGCATTCTAAAGTCCCAATATCTGCATTTTGACAATTTGTGAGTTTCTTGCCTTCTGCTGCAAGGAGAAGCATCTCTGATGAGGATTGAAAGATAAATTGTTTTATGCATATTGAATTATTTTACTGGAAATCATTTTAATTCTATGTAATTTAGCAGATGACTAGTAGTAGGTTCTTTGTTAGGACCTAGGGCACATCTAGCCATAGGTTCTTAGCATCATTGACACAATCAAGTATTGGTTACATCTAACAGATGTTGACTCAAAACCAATTTGAAGTAGTGGTTGTTACTTCCATAGCATTCACGCCACTCTCATACCAATGGAAATATCTGACCAGGCACATTGTTATTATAGCTCAGATGGCTCATAGCTAGGTGAGAATTATGGTTGCTTTTCTCCTCTTGTGGCATTTATATCACCTTCTAACACCATGAAAACTAGCCAGTAGAGTTAAAACTTCTTGTTGGGCTCCAGCTTGATTTCTATATGTTCTCTGGCCCAAATATGTGGTGTTAGTTGCAATAGAGCCTTAATATCAAGTTATGGGTGGTAATGAGTAGCATCTGCAACATTCTTTTAATGCTGAGGGACATATTTTGGACTCCACTGGCTAACAACTTAAAAAGAGACAACCCATTCTTGGTACTAGAGGCTTTATTTTGTAGTATATGCTGTCTAATTGGGGTATTACCCTCCTATACTTTATGACTTCATACAGACATACATAGAGAGTCCATGATTGCCCCTTCAGTCCCTGTGAGCCCCCATAGCCCTGATTAGTCTATTCTGTGGGCTGTTTCTCATGGTGACCCCTCTGGCTCCGACAATCCTTCTTTCTCCTCTTCTGCAGGGTTCCTGTGACTCCACGCCAAACCCCAATACAGTTTTAAGAATTGTTAGGTCATTAAACATAATGTGGTAATGGCTCCAAATAACCTCTGAGATAATAATTTTATAGAAGGTCTGTCAATAGTTTGGAGCACACACACACACACACACACACACACACACACACACACACACACACACACACCACTCTTAGAATAACTTCAATTTATTTCCATAGACTAGGGTAGACATAATTACTATACTCAATTTTATTTCAGGGATATTTCGAAGCAAAGATCTTAAAATAAAACAAAACAAAACAATAAAATCTTGAAGCATACACAAGAGTAATGACAAGAGGTCATTACTAAATGTAAGATTGGGTGACCAGCTTCACCATACTGCAGGTTTGCTATCTAACTGCACGTACCTTGTTACTGCAGTTTATTGTTTTGCTGACCAAGTTTGGAATGAATACTCCTGCCTATGGGAAGACAAATGGGAAATCAAAACTGTGAAACTGTTTGCTGATATAGTAATTTACAAATGGAAGTTAATAATATCATATGCCCTAGAAAAACAAACAACAGAATTCAGAGATTCATTTCAGAAACGAAGCAGACAATAAAGGCCCTTAAATGTTAGAGTACTATTTGCTTTATTTGGATTTGCTGAACCTGTGCATAAGAAAGAAATGGTCATTATTTGTTAGAACAGACACTTGTACTAGGAACTAGAAGGAAAAGCAAAGGTCTGAAATGCTGCATAGTAACAATACAATGAAAGTTTTAAAATACACTTCTGGCATTATTATATGAAGATGAAAGACTATTAACAGCTGTAAAGGAAAAGATTCTGACAGCTCAAAACTCTATTTCACTTTCCATTATGCCAATGGACATTTCTATCACTCAATTTGTAGGTAGTTTTATTTTCTCTAAGAATGGGTATTGCATTTTGAAGTACTTTTTCCACCTAGAAATAACTCTATTAAAATGTTCACAATGTCTCCATTGAAAACTTTGGATACACTTTACATTAAAAGATATTCTACTAATCTTCCTACTATATAATTTCAATAAAGCTAACCTATATAGCTGAACCAAAGTCATTTAAAATGTTTCAGCACTAGACTTAAACTCTTGTATTGTTTACCACAATAGGACGTGGAATAAAAGTATGCTGCTAGTAAATTCTTGTGGTAATAGTGAGCTTTCCCCATTTTTTTTCTTTGAAATTTTTATTTTGTGTAACTGGATGTTTTCTGTTCTGATTACTGATACTGTGTGGGAACTATGTTCTGCCAGCAATGAATATTTATTTTTAATTTTCAAACTTTACCCTTTATTGGTTTGGATACAGCATTGTTGGCTGAATTATTTTATTTGATCATGTAGAATACAGTCTCCTACTGTCTATTTCTGATGATAAGTCAGCTGTTAACCTTACAAGGATCCTTTATAAGTGAAAATTGATTTTTTTTCTGGTTTGATTCAAGAATTTCTTCTTGTCATGGATTTTTATCATTCTTTTCTTCTTCTCTGTGACCATGTGGCCCTCTTTTGGTTGGTCCTGAATAAAATTCATTAAGCTTCAATAATTTATTCTTAAGTTTGAGAATTTTTCAGTTATTTCTGCTCATTTATTTGCTTATTTATATATACAATTTTCTCCATTTTCTTTTTTAAAAATATATTTTATGAATGTATTCATATTACATCTCAATTGTTATCCCATCCCTTGTATCCTCCCATTCCTCCTTCTCTCCCACTTTCTCCCTACTCCCCTCCCCTATGTCTGTGATTGAGGGGGACCTCCTCCTCCTGTATATGCTCATAGGGTATCAAGTCTCTTCTTGGTAGCCTGATATCCTTCCCCTGCACTTTCTTCTCTATTTCCTACATTTCCTATTGTGTCCATAAACATATATGTAACAGTCTCTCACATTTCCTTGAGTGTCTGTTCATTTTGCACCACTGGTTTTTTCTTTATGTTCCTTGAACTGACCAATTTGAATGCTCTTAATTTCATTAGCATATTTATTACAAGTTCACAAGTTCTATTTCCCCTAATGCATTTTATTTCAGTTACTTTGCAACTCCAGAGTTCACATTTGAAATGATAATTATCCACACCTATCAATAAGGCCTATCATGCAACATGATTACCATAGCTTTTAAAGTCCGCTTTTTTTATTCATCTGAACAGATTTACACTGATTACTTTCTATTTTGTGTCTGATAAGTCTCAAAAGTAGTCCCTTCACAGTCAGTAGTTCCGTTCTGTGGCTTTGCTTTTTTCTTTATGTGGACCATGTTTTCCACTTCCTTTGCAAGTCCTACTTCTACTACCTGAGGTGTGGTTAATGTACTAGAGCGGCCTAGAGTGAAACTCATTTCTTCCTATCCAGGTTGTTATTGGTACAAGCTTATCAATTTATCTTCTTATTGACTTATTTATTCTGGTGACATTTATTTCTGTGACGGTGTGAAGCCATTGATTATTCTCTTGAGAGGGCACAGATTTGAACATTCTGGGATGACAAAGGTTATAGAATGATGCATTTTCTTTCATGTCTTTGATCAATCTTATCTTTCTCCGTCTATTGGTGTCCCCATGATTCCACAGCCCTATTACAGAAGGTGGCCTGACTTAGGAAGTCCCAACAAACCAGGTGTACTCATTCACCTAAGAAACCTGTGGAAAAGATAATAGTGAAAAGTGATATTGGTAAAGTGATATTGGTAAGACAAATTATACAAAGTGCAGGTATTTATCTGAGAATCCCAGGCTGTTTCCAGAATTGAAGGTTGCTCCAAGAGAAAGTGTCTAGGAGGAAGTAAACACTCAAAAAGGTAAAGAAATTGGTTAACCCTTCAGTTGTAGGATAATAACTGAAGGCATCTAGGTGTTGTTCTGGTAGGTTGTAATATGACATTGTGAAAATAAAGTGTTGGCAATGTTTCTGTAAATCTTGAAAATACTTAAATATTCTTATCCTGGTAACCTTTGCCTTAAAGGATATAGTCAATTTTGACTGTCAAATCAATGTGATCTGTGGAAACAAGCCTCTGTGTATATTGTCAGGGGGCTTTTAGAGTTATTTTTATAAATCTGGGTTTGTTTCTCAGTTTATCTCTTAACCCAGCTATCATCTAAATAATCGAAACACCATTATATTATTTTTAACAAGTTTCATATCACAACAACTGAGCAGTTTTACTCTATTTTAACTTTCTAAGCTAATCTGGTTTTTTTCCCAGCATACATCCCATAGATATTAGCAGATTGTGTCTTTCTCTACTGAGCTCTCTCCCCTAATGTCTCCTAGACTTCTGACCTTGGTCCAATGCCCTCTTTCTTCCTCCAACTCTACCTCCCATGGCTGGCAGGAAGTCCAGCCCTAATCTTTTCCCTGCTCAGCAGCTGGCTGTAAGCTACTTTATTGGCATATCAGGGGACAACTGGGGAGAAATGTTTATATAACATCGAGGCAGAAGATTATCAGAACAAGACTTGTAACCTGTTATGGGGAGTACAGAAATCAGCATTTGAATTACACAGTAACCTTATGCCTACAGAGAGGACATTTCCAGAAAAATTTAACTGAGGAAGGGAGACCCACTCTACAGCTAGGCAGTACCATTTCATGGACTGGATTCCCAAATTGAAAAAATGGGAGAAGTGGACTAGCCCACCAGTCTGTCTTTCTCTCAGTCCTCTCTCTGTGTCTCTGTCTGTCTGTCTCCCTCTTCTTCCTTTCTAAATGCACTCACAATGTGACAAACTGCTCTGTATTCTTGTAGCCTGAACTAGAACCATTCTTGCCACCATATCTTCCCCAAAATGATATTAGTTAGACTCTACAGTTAATTTGAGAACAGATAAGCCATTTCCATCTTAACCTGCTTTTGTCAGGTGTTCACTCACAGCCACGAGGAAAGAAACTACCTCAAAGAAACGTTATCATGATATGTAGCCATTGCGATAAACCTGGCCATGTGGTATGTAAGCTTTGGCAACTCATTGAGGGAAGAATATAGAAAAAATTGGAGCTGTAGGCTAGAGAAATACTAGCTGGGTGCTATAAGAAAAGTTCAGTTGAGTGCTTACCTGTGAGTTTGGAATAGTAGAATGTAGACCATTTTTGTTATACTCTGGCCAAGAATCTAGCTACTTTTATGATAATGTCTTGATTTAAGTTGTTTTAAGTTGTTTACTAGTTAAAACTTCAGTATGGCCCAACATTCGGTCTGAGAAACTTTTATTGTTTACTGCACATAGTAAGGTCTACAGTGAGAGAGAGAGCATAAGTGCATGAGAAATATACAATTTATTCAGGAAAAGGATGTGAATGAATTTAAAGTTTTGGGCAAGAAAGATATGAAGAAAGCTTCTGTGCTAGCTAAATAAGGCTAGTGTGGTTTAAGAAAACTCCTAGTTTGTACCAGCAAGAAGGAAGTGACGCCATGATGGGAAAGTCCTATCCATCAAGGTTACAAATTGGGACAAAGAAAAGTCAATTGAAAGGCAAGGCTCAAACCCAAGATACTACTAAAGCAGCTCTATGCTCAAAACCTGCTTTATTTTCTTATTGTTCACTCTTTAAATCAATCCAGTTGTCTCAATTTCTTTCTTGACTTTCATATATCCTTCTGTCTACTGACTTGGGGGTTTGGCTTCTTTTTGTTTGCCTAAGACCTCCTGGAGGTGCATTAACACATTGCTTATCAATGATCACACTTACTTTTTATTGTTGGCTTTGATGGCCATACATTTGCCTTTTAGAACTGCTTTGGTTGAGCTCCACAATTCCTGTATGCCGTGCTTTTTTATTTTCATTAGCAGTTTTTTATGACTTTGAACGTTTGGGTATTGATTTCTTAGGTGACACACTGGTTATTCAGTATTGTGCCATTTAATCTCTGTGCATTTGTGTAAATTCTGTGACTTACCTTATTCACTTATGATCAAATTTTCTTATATTTGTTAAGACACACTCTGTGGCCTAAAATGTGGTATATTTTAGAGAGAATTCCATGAGTTCCTTAGAAGAATGTATATTCTGTAGTGTTTGCGCAATAAGTTTTGTAGATATCTGTTAAAGTCTACTTTGTGCATAATATTGTATTACTCTGATTTTGTCATTGTTGCTAATCAACTATTATTGTGTGGAAGTAGACCTTTGAATTCATTTGTGTTTGCATTCAGTGAACCATTATTGAATGTACATGTTTGTAGAACTGTTATATTTTCTACGTGGATTGTTCATGTAATCAATTAGCTGTGGTTTTCTTTTGATTAACTTAGTATAGATAGGCATGATTTCTTTCTTATGCCAATTGCTCCTATTTTCACTCTTTCCCCTAAAATTTCTTGAAGGCAATGCATAAACGGATTCTGTTTTATATTCAATTTGCCCTTGCCTGTTTCCTTGAATCAGAGAACTGAGACCATTAACACTCAGAGATTCTTTTCAGGGTGTTAATTGTTGTTTTTGTGATGTTTGGTATTTTCTTAAATCTTACTTATGTAATTACTCTTCTAGCATAGTTTACCTTCTCTTGTTAGCTCAAGGATGTGTTTACTTTTCTCTTGAAGTATCTTCTGCAGCTCTGGCTTAGTGATCATGGATTCCATGGTTTGCATTTATCATGGGAAATATTTATTTCTCCTGTAATTATGAAAGATAGCTTCTCCAGATTAACAGTTATAAACTATTCTCTGCCCCCTTGGCATTTAGAATTTGTTGCATAGTCTGTTGATGCTCAGATAGTTTGCCTTTTATGTACTTTGGTAGCTCTTTATCACAGCTTTCAGTGCTCTTTCTTTATGCATTTACTTAGTATTTTAGCTAGATTACAGTGTGATAAGATTTTTTTTCTTATCCTCCTGGCATTCTAAATACTTCCTGCATCCAGTTGGGCAACTTTTCCTTGGATTTGGGATGTAGTCTGCTATAATTTTTTTAGGTGATACTTTTTTTTTTCTTTTTAGGTGATACTTCTTATCCTTTTACTAAATGATTTGCAAACTTTGTCTTTTTCTTCAATAGTTATTTTATTAAGTTTGTCCTTTTTTCTTTTTCTTTTCTTTTCTTTCATATATATATATAAGATTTCCTACATGTTTATTATGCATTTTAGTAGGTCTCACCTCTTATCCCTTAGGTCCATGTCCAAGGGGGATCTCCTCCCCCACTATATGGTCGCAGGCTAACAAGTCTTATCTTGGTAGTCTGCCTATTCTTTCTTTGAGTGCCACCAGGGCTCCCCTCCAAGGGGAGGTTGTCAAATATGGGGCACCAGAGCTCATGTCAGAGTCAGTCCATGCTCTCCGTATAACTGTGGAGGATGTCCTATCCATTGTCTAGATCAGAGCAGGGGTTCAGTGTTTACTACTTGTATTGTCCTTGGTTAGTGCAATAGTTAGAGCAGACACCCCTGGGCCCTGATCCACCTGTCACGATGTTCTTGTAGGTTTCTAAGATCCTCCAGATCCTTCTATTTCCCCATCTCCTATATTTCTCTTACCCAAAGTCCCAGTAGAATGTCCTCCCATTTGTCCCAGTCTCCTGATAAGTGAAGACTTTCATGGGACATACCTCTTGGGCTAGTGTCCAATTATAAGTGAGTGTATGCCGTGTGAGTCTTTCTGTTTCTGGGTTAGCTCACTCAGCATGAACATTTCTAATTTCCTTCATTTGTCCACAAATTTCTTTATTTCCTTGTTTTTTTTTTATAGCTGAGTATTATGTTTGTTTTTCTTTTAATCCCCAGTGAGTCTTGACAAATTAAGGGTAGGAAGTGAAAGGCATCTATCCTCAGCCAATTGTATAGTTATCAGTAACTGTCCAATGATTCAACAGTAATATATATTTAACCATTCTGTATTCAATCCGATTTGTTTTATTTAAATTGTCATGCTTTTTTCTTAAATGATTGCATCAAAGAGTACCTTATCTTATATCAAGCATTTAAAACTGATGCCACACAAATGGGCACCCTTGAAATCAAAAGATGATGGCCTGTGGCATAGTCATTAAAATGTCTCTATTTGTGTATAAAATTAATTAGATGAGAGACTGGAAATATGGCTCAGTGTTTAAGCACACCTGCTGTTTCTGTGGAGGACAGAAATTTGGTTTCTAGATCAATTCTGGACAGCTCCCAACGGCCCGTAAGTGCCACCGCCAGCGCTCAACAGCTCTTCTGGTCTCATATGTACACATGTGATGTGCACTCACACAGACAAGTGATATTAAAATGAATTTTCAATGAAGATATTAAATATATTTTGTAGTTTTAATTAACAAAATAATTTCACATGTTAATGGGATGTGGTGTGATATTCTACTGCATGTATGCATTGTATAAGATCAGGTCTGTGTAGTTAATGTGCCCATCCTTTTGAGCATAGACTGTTTCTTTGTGAGGAAAACATTTTTAAAAAATCTCTCTTCTAGCTATTTTAAAATACAACACTAATTTGAGTCAAGCACAACTATCCTACTTTGTTACAGAGTGTTGGAGGTACTTCTCCTATCGCTATTTTCCCGGATGTCCACACAACCCTATCCCATCTTCCTCTCCATTCTATCTACGCACACCCTCTTTCTCTGATATTTCTGTTGTATGTACTGTCTCACACCATCCTATGCCCATCTGTGTGCTTGGAATAGGAACGGCCCCCATAAACTCATGTGTTTACATTCTCGCCCCATAGGGAGTGGCACTATTAGGAGGTGTGGCCTTGTTGGAGTAGGTGTGGTTTTGTTGGAGGAGGTGTGTCACTAGGAGGTGAGTTCACTTCCTGCTGCCTCCCCATCCAGATGTAAAACTCTCAGCTCCTTCTCCATCACGATGCCTGCCTGGACTCTGCCATGTTTTCCTCCATGATGATAATGGACTAAACCTCTGAACTGTCAACCAGACCCAAATAAATGTTCTTCTTTATAATAGAAACTCTAACTAAGACACTATAATTAACTTCCATTTTTACCCGCACACACCATCCTACCCCCATCTTTCCCCTTTACTCTCTCTGCCCACAGCATGCTATTCCAATCTTTGCCCTCTATTCTCCCTGCACACACCATCCTATCCATCTTTCCCTTTTTTTAAAAAATCCTAAAAAACTATTATATTTTGGAATTGGTATGCAGGGAGCAGAATAGAAATAAACTCAGTGAGAAGTGATATTTTATTTTGAAGTAGAGAAGAAGCCTCAGTTTTTCAGAGCAGAACATTTGATAACACAACTTTAAAGTATGTTTGTTTGGTTTTCCCATCATATCAGATTTATCTCAGAAATATTTGTGATTTTAGGAGAGGTAAGACATTTCCATGTATAAAGGTGCTTCCTGTAAAAAAAATCTGATGATCTGAATTTCGTTCCTAGAGTTTTGTTTTGTTTTTAGTGGGTTTTTATTATTTCTAATACTTTAAAAAATTAATTAAACAATTTTTACTTTTTATATATACATTTATATTATTACACTCATATACAATAAACTACCTATAGCAAGAAGAACCATGACACAATCAGGAATTATATAAATATTACATTCTTAGTGTTTTGGCTGTTTCTATTTGTCAGCCTTGAAGAAAACCTCTTTCCTATCTTGGTGCATCTAAAATTCTGAATGTAAATCAATCTCCATCACATCTTGTCATATCAACTTAAAACATATATCTAGACCTAAAAACATCTTAGTCCCCTAAACAACTAAGCTTCATTTTAAAACTAAGCTACCTGGTGTTCAGCCTCATCCGAGACTTGAGAACGAATAAACTTGACTACCTGAGTATGCCGGGAGTGCAGGTTAGTAGCTTTTCAAATGAGAAGATGGCAGAGACAGTTTGCTACCTGAGCAGTCACCCAAAACTCTCTATTATGTTGGCGCATCTTCTTCAGCCTGCTGGCCCAATATATCTGACAGACATATCTGTGAGACAGGAACTGTTGAGGACTTGCTTACCCTGTCTTGGCAGAGTTTGGCCATTGACTCTGCCTGCATCCAAGCTTGCCCATTTTTAGGCAGCCATCTTTCCTTCTATTCTATCTGTGCACATTGTCCTATCCTTGCCTTTCCCTTTTATTCTTCCCAGCTAAGTGCTGTGTGGGTGCCATGACATTTTTTGAAGTTCTCCACTTGTAACTGAGAACACATGCTGTTTGCCTTTCTGCTGCTAAGTGATTTCCCTTTCTTCCTCTGTGCATGTGTTCACAGGCTGCTCCTCACTGTCGCTTTTAACACCTCTTCAAAGAATTCACTTGGCTTCAACATTTCTTTGGCTTCGGCTCACTCTAGCAGAAATATTTGTATTTTAATGACTTACAACTCAGAGGACTGCTTCTGTATCTCAGGTGAGGCTGAAAGGGGCTAAACAATTTTTGAAGAAAATTTGATATATAATACAAGAGGATTTGAAACCAGAATGAAAAGAAATCAAATCGGCTCTTATATTTTATTCTACTGACAACTATCACAAGTCAAATGTGATTCTTACTGAATTTACTTCCAAGAAACATCTCACTTTGAAACTTGGAGCAACAGGTTTTGCTCAGTAAGAGCAAGGGTATATTTTTGAAATAAAAAAAAATGAAATTGTAATTTTAAAATCTTATACTCACAGTTTTGTTGTCTAATTTTTAAAAGTAGAACGATTATGCAAAAGGTGCCATTGCCAAGAATTACATAATTAAGCCAAGACACATTAAACTAAAATTATAAGAAACTTAGGAAACTAATTTCTTAGAAAGCAGTTTAGATATTCCAATGTTATGGTAAATTAAAATTATAATATTCCCTTAGGATATTGGATATAACAAACAAGAGTAGTCTATCTAAAAGAATATGTCCTCATTTCTGCCACAGACAGAATTCTGCCTAAAAATGGGCAAGCTTAGATGCAGGCAGAGTCGATGGCCAAACTCCACCAAGACACCGTAAACAAGTACTCAATAGTTCCTACCCTGCGAATAAGTCTGGCAGAGATATTGGACCAGAAAGTCAAAGATGATGCTCCAACAATTTAGAGAGTGTTGGGGGACTATTTAGGCAGTAAACTGTCTCAGTCATTTTTCAATTTGGAAGCTGCTAATCTGCACTACCGCTTCACTCAGGCATTTAAGTTTTACTCCTTCTCAAGTCTCTGAGGGGCGGGGGTTGAAGACCAGAGAGTTTAGTTTTACAATCAAGTTTAGTCGGTTAGGGGATAAGATCTTTTTAGATCAAGATAAAGGATTTAAGTTAATAGAGATGAGGTATGACAGATACTGAATTTCATTCAGAAATTTAGATCCAACAAGATAGGAAAGATGTTTACTTAAAGTTTGACAAATACAAATAGGCAAATCACTATGGATGTAACATTTGTATAACTCATGAGTGTCTCATGGTTCTCCCTGCTGTGTGTAGTTTGTTTTATTCATGTGTAGTAAAATAAACATATATGTTTAAAAAAAGAATATGAGTTCTCGTGTTATCTCCCGAAGCGCTGTCTTCTGAGAAGAAATAGGATGGATAGAGTGTAGTACTTTTCTCATTATTGCAACAAAATATCTATCTTGAGGGCACATTTTTATTTTGTTTCCTAGTGGGAGGGGATAGCAGTCACCCCTGGAGACAGAAGAAGTCTTGGTGGCTGGAGCAGGAGATGGTTGGTCACATTGTGACCTCATTCAAGATGCAAGATAAATACTGGAGCTTAGCTTTCTTTCTCTTTTCCTCTGGGGTCTAGCTAGCATCACTGCTCAGGATGTTGCTATCCAGAACCTGTGTAAGTCAAAATATCTTTCTATATACACTCAGAGATGAGTTCCCATGGTGATTCTATATCCTGGAAAACCAAACAGTAGAGATTATCATTTGTTTTCTAGAGTTTCTTGCTCCAAAATACAGGCTGTGGGATTTTAAAAAATTTAGAACATCAATTATTAGTCCAACTCACATCATATTGTCAATGTGGTCTATGGGTTATAATTATGTTAACTGCATAAATGATTATATTTGATGTTTTATCATTCTATTTCTCAAATTAAGTTCCTAATTATTTAACCGACTCTAGGATTTTCCCATATATTCAAACTTCATTGCAATTACACGTGTGTGTGTGTGTGTGTGTGTGTGTGTGTGCGCACACTCAAAAATTCCTTTAACATTTTGTCTCTTATTACTATTCATAGTTACTTTTATATTAAGTTATGCATTGATCTTTGGAAACTCGAGAAGTCATAGTGTAGGGGCAAAATGAATGCCATATTCTATATTTAATCTATATTCTGCAATTAATGCCATGGTCTGTGAATGTTCTGTAAGACCCTGTCCTCCAGGTGACTTAATTTCTTCCTGCATTCTAGGAATGACCACGTACTGCTGTAAACTAGACTTGCCAGCAGCCTCCAGAAACTCCACCAGTGCAATTAGATACAATTTTCTCCCAATTGAGAAACCAAACTCTGTAAAATTCCATTGCCACAGGCCATTACAGCTACCCTACCCTACCAGGAACCTGAACCACCAAAAAACTGCCTGCCAAGGTGAAAAATTCCACGTTCCAAACACACCCTTATTCTCACTCAATATGCGTTAGCCAATTATAGTACTGTTGCTGAAATTTGCCTTTGCAAGAGTACATAAACCTTACAAATTTGTTGTTCAGGGTCCCCTCTCTTTCAGGTGTAGGTTGACCCTGTCAGACAAATAAAGCCTCTTGTTTTTCCATTGACCTGGTCTCTGTCTCTCTCATTTGGTGCTTCCCAGTAGACTCTCCTGATTAGAGTCCTACATCAGGTATCACAGAAAATGGTATCAATAAAGTAGCCAAGTCTAACTCTAGCTGATCAAAGTCTGATAGAGAATACTGTATGAGGTTTTAAAGTTGAATAGCTTATATTATTTTGGTGTCTACTGGACTCCCCTGACTGACAAGTCAAAATAAAAGTTTTCATGCCAGGCACTGGGAATTTTCTTAGATACGTTATGGATTTGGGCTGGAAGCATTAGTACCTCAAATGATATGACTTCACCTAATTTATTTATACATGTATACACATCCTCACGAATATATATATATATATATTAAATGTAAAAGTAATATTTTATGCAGTTTTTAAAAAATCATCCTTTGTGTTCCTTACACTTCCTTCCCTCCCTGTATTGCCCTCCTCTGCACCTAGATAAAGCCTCCACCTTCCATTTTCCCATTTCCCCCTTAATATCCTCCACTCTCAAGATTCTTATCTCTTATTATCTTCCATCATCCCTTACTCTGGGCTATGCTTTTCCATGCAAAGATTAAGAGCTAGGATCCGTAAATGAGAGAAAGAACACACAGCGTTTGTCTTTTTGGATTTCCTCATTCAGTATAACACAGTCTATTCCATCTATTTTCCGAAGAATCTTACTTTTCCTTTTTGAGCAATAAAATTCTGTAGTGTTTAAGTACCACACTTTCATTACATTTTATAAATTGAATGGCATTTAAGTTGTCTCCATTTCTTAGCTGTTATAACCAGAGCAGCAGTGAGCATGGCTGAACAAGTATCTTTTTAGTCAGATGACAATTTCTCTGGGCATTTGGGAAGTGGTATATCTGGGTTATATGGTGGATCTATTTTTAGGGTTTTTGAGAGTTCTTTATTTGGGCTTCCATAGTGGCTGAACTAATTTGCATCCGACCCAACAGTGAATGATGTTCCTCTTTCTTCCCACGCCTTCCAGCATTTCTCTTATTGCTAATGATGTTATAAACTTTTTGAGATATTTCTTAACAATTTGAATTCTGTCTTTTGTGTTTACACTCATAGTCTGTATTTTAAATTTTGGTATATATTTTCTTGACTCTTTGTTTTTGAGCCATTTTGTCCTCTGAATATTAACCCTCAAATATATAGCTAGTAAAGATTCTCTCCCAATCCGTGCCTTTCTCTTTACTGGGTTGGTTACTTCCTTTGCTGTAAAGAAGAGGTTTTTTGTTTTGTTTTGTTTTACTGAAACTTGGTTTCTTGTGTAACAACCCCAGCTGTCCTGTCCTGGAACTTATTTTGTAGACCAGGCTGTCTTTGAGCTCACAGAGATCTGCCTGCCTCTGCCTCCTGAGTGCAGGGATTAAAGGGGTGTTCTACCATGCCCAGCTTAAAAAGCGTTTTATTTTATGAGGTTAATGTTTAGCCTCAATTCCCAAGCAAATTAGTTTTTTATAAAGAAAGTCTCTTCCTATACCTATAGCACATAGAGTACTGCCTAGATGTTCTTGTAACAGTGTCAGTGATTCACGGTTAGTGAGTTAACTTTTGTACAGGACAATGAATGTCACTTTAATTACATCCTTCTGCACGTGGACGTGCAGCACCTCCAGCACCATTTGCTGAAGATGCTATCTTGTATTCAGGGAGTGTTTTGGCCTCTTTTGGCTATCGTGGTATGCATCCATGTTTGTGTCTTCACTTTTGTCCCATTTGTCTTCCTGTCTGTTCTTGTGCCAGTACTATGATGTTTTATTCCTGTAACTATGTACTATATTTTTGAAATCTTGACAAATATGTCCACTAGCATTGTTCTGTGGGCCTCTTTTTATTCTATATAAATTTATGGGTGGTTTTTATCTTTCCATGAAAAATGTCATAGTTGTTTAAATTGTAATTAATTCGATCTTTGAATTGTTTTTGGTAGCATGGTCTTTTTACAATATTAATTCTACCAATCTGTGAACATGGGTTTTTCCACGTATAATTATCTGACACAATATCTTTGTTAAGAGATAAAAATTTAAATTCTGGAAAGATATTGCAAATGGGAGTGTGCCCCTGACTTCTTTCTTACTATGTCTGTTGGTAGTGCATAGAAATGCTACTGATTTCTATATGTTGATTTTGTAAATTTCTTCTTTCAGAAATTTTGCATATAAAATTTACTAATTTTATCAGTAATCTCTATGCTGCTCTATAATTCTTCTCTCACCTACATAACTGGAATTTTTGTATTCTTTGAGCATTATCTTTCTGGTCTCTTGGATCATTATTTAGTTCCCTTCATGCCAGCTACTGGGAACTGTTGCTTTTTTATTTCATGAATTTTCCTTGCTATATTCTCTTTACATAAGATATTTTTCTCTGCATTTCTAGATACACTTGCTTAGCATAATATCATCCAGATTCATTTATTTGTCACAAATTGATTTTCTCCTTTCGCAAGGTTGCACTTAATCCATACGACATCTTTGATCCACATTTTTTTACCTTTGCTAGGCACTCAAGTTACCTCCACGATTTGCCTGTGGTGATTCCTGGTGTAAATATCATAGAAGTATGGGTATCTTCACGCATACAATTTTCTACTCTTCTTTATATATGTAGATGCTATATTTCTAGATTACATAGTAATTTTTATCATATTTGTATAAGTGTAAGTACATGTGTGTGTGTGTGTGCTCTTTCCTGTTACTTTCCTTAATAAATTCCTCTTTTTACACACACACTCACATACACACACACACATATGTAAAATTTAAGCATTTATACATATACATAATTAAAGATTCACATATATGTGAATATATATGAATACTTTACATATATGCATATGAACCACATATATGTGTAAATATATGTATATCCTTCATATATATGAATACAAATCACATATATGTGAATATGTGAATATATATCTCCTTAATTCTTTTGTGCACCCACAAAAGATGCAGAGATGCAGACTACTTATAGAAACTTTTAACAAAAAGAACAGAGTTAAAAATGTCACACTCTATGATTTCACAATATGTCACTAAGCCACAGGAATTGAACCAGGGTAGTACTGGCATAAAACCCAAAATATGATCCAACAGAACATGATACAAGGCCTAGAATTAATCCGTACATTTTTAAAAGAGGGAATTAAATCCAATGAAAAAATAGTACCTTTAATTATTGCAGTTGAAAAGCCAGATATCTACATATGGACATTAATAAATGGTTGCTTATTTTACATAATAAAAGTAAGGCACTAAAAGTGTCTTAGAGTTAAACATAATATCTGAAACTCAGTATCTTATCAAAGCAAATGATATAAAGTGCTACCAAAACAAGCATTGACAGTGTAAAGAACAGGGCATTACCTCCAAGATACTACCATTTATTGCTGATGGCCCCCAAAGCACAGGTAATAAAAACAAAATCCATAAGTATAATGATATTATTAGGAAACTTCCTTCACACTTGAACACATAAATAAATGTGCTACCAATGGAAAAAAAAACCTACAGAATAGGAAGAAGTCATTTGTAAAGCACTTATCTTATAATGAGTTGCTTTCCAAGGAAGATAAGAAACTCAAATAAATTAGGCAAAGATAAAAATGTTTTGAATTGAAGTGGGTGAAGAACCTGAATGAGTATTTCTCAATAGAAGACACCTGTTTCTCAATAGATGGCCAGCAAATGTATATAAAATTGTTCTGCATCACTGATCCTCAGAGAAATATAATTTAAACCATAAAGGAGGTATGATTTCATATTTCTTGCAATAACTTCGAGAAGATACAAAGCAATGATGAGGATGTAAAGGGAAACTTCCCAAATTTCAGCTGGGAATATGAGTTAATATGCTTGTTATAAATTAAGGACATGACACTTATAATTTCGTGTGTCCGTGTGGGTTACAAATAAATTGAGTTGTATTCCTTTGTTAGAATTACAGGAAAATGCTGATGCTTCCTCTTGCTTTTTGCTATCCTATCATATCATATCAATAATTTGGGAAGCAGTTATTAAATATTTTCTCTATTTGGAGAATGAAGAAACAAGACACCTAATATCCCAGAGCAACTGGAATAACAAGTAAATAAGAAAAACAAATAATAAAGTCCCTATCAGTGATGTGCAGAAAATGACTCAAAACTCTCATGGAAATGCAGAGGAGACTCTGCAGTGGATTGTGCCAAAGATTTTCAGGTTTGACAAGTGTATGGAGATCACTGAATAGCACCCTCTTTACCTACAGAGAAAGCTGCCTGCAGGGTCCAAGGTTTCATTAAAAAATTTATGTTATTATTATTATATCAATTGCATTCAGTCTAGATGGTGCAAAGTGTCGTATGCACATATTATTATATTGAGCAAAATGAATCTTTAGTGTGTTTTTTCTTATTAATTATGTAATTATGTGGTGAGTTGCAGCAAAATTTCTTAAGAGTATACAATTATATTCCTGGGGAAAGTATCTAGACACAACCCTAACAGTTTTCCTTTCTCATGTTTAATACAGACATCTACTGGGTATAGAAAGAAACAATCTATGCAGCACTTCAGCAGCCAGACAGATGCTGAAACTTTTATAATGCGCACTGGTGGGAAGCAGAAGACACACCTGTCTCTGCTATAGTATATACCGTATCTGGAAGCCATTGAACACGCAGAATAAAAGTGAACGGGAACAGCAAGACATTTGGAGAAGATAGAAAGTAGATTAAATCATGCAATATGGATAAATCATTAAAGGAAAGACTGAAAGGCCGGGATGGGGCTTAGCAATGGTTTTAAATGCATAATGAGCATGGGGGAGAGCTCAGAAGTCAGGAGAAAGATCTCACTTTCCTTCAGTCAAAAAGGCTCAAGAAAACCTTTCCAATTCCTGGGCATACAGCCAAAAGATGGTTCACTGTACAACAAGCACTTTTGTTCAACTATGTTCATAGTGGCTTTATTCATAATAGCCAAAATCTGGAAACAACCCAGACGTCCCTCGACCAAAAAACCTGTGGTATATTTAAACAATGGAATACCACTCAGCTATTAAAAAACAAAGGAATCTTGAAATTTTCAGGCAAATGGATGGAACTAGAAAAGATCATCCTGAGTGAGGTAACCCAGACCTAGAAAGACACTCATGGTATATACTCACTTATAAGTGGATATTAGCACAGAATAGATATCCTCTGAGAGACTCCACCCAGCAGGGGGTGGGGATGGATACTGGGTCTCTGAGCAGAGCACTGAGAGTAGAAGAATGAAAGGTCCAGGAGAAAGCAGGAGCTCCACAGGGAGACCACCAGTGCCTGCAGATGTGGACACAGGGAGTCTGTACAAACTGATGCAGCAGTCAAGGACAATTCGTGCAAAGAGCTGAGACCCCTGTTCAGATGTAGCTGATGGACAGTCTGTGAAGAGTCTCCACATTGGGCGGGGTAACCTGCTGCGAACCTTTGGCATGCACACTGGTGCCCAGGATTGGGTCAGCCCCTTGACAAGATGGCCTTGCGGGCACACAGAGGAAAGGGATGCAGGTTATCCTGATGAGGCCTGATAGGCTATGACCAGACAGTGGGGAAAGAGTGCCCCCCCATCAGAGGTCTAGGGGAGCGGGACAGGGCAGAAGGAGGAGGGAAGGTGGGAATAGGAAAATAAGAGCGTGGGGTAACAATCGGGATGTAATGTGAATAAATTATAAAAAATAAAAATAATGAATATATACATATATATGTATATAAGAATTCAAAGGAAACAAAACTTCATTTATGTACCCATTACACATATGCATGGGCATGCATGTGTGCACACACATATACATTCATACACATAGGCACACATGCACACATATCTAATCTACTGAAAGGTCCTTAAGCCATTTAGGCAAACCTTACAAATTATTCATGAGTCAGATTAATTTTAGAGTGTTTGGTGGCTTGGTCTAGTACTAAACACTGTAGTTGACTAGAACTCAAGAAAATCTTACATGGTCTACTGTTTTTGTGTAACTAGAGACTGTAGTGTACCCAGAAGAGCGGTATATTCCCCTCGGTTCAGTATGGTTGTAACACACTGTTTAAAAAATACAAACTTTTCTTCGTAAGTTAAGCTAAATGATCTTATTGTTTTGGGTAACAAAAATATACAAAGCAAGTATTTTTGTATGTTAAAGGCAATTCGGTGATTCTTTTTAACAACAACAACAAAAAGAAATAATATATAATAATATTTTTATCCCCTTGTTATTCCTTCCTCCAGTCTCCCTGGTGCTTCCCCACTCCAACTAAAATCCATGGCTTCTTCTTTTCCTTTATTACATATAATATATACATAAATGTATGCATATATAACATAAAATTTAATAAATGTACCAATACAACATGTGTAGTCCCCTTAGTGCTGCTTGTGTGTATATGATTTCAGGCCTGACTACTTGGTACTAGATAATCCATTAGAGGGTCCGTCCCTCAAAAAATTAATGAGAAACAAATGGTTTGTTATAAAAGTAACCATACAAAGTTTCCTAATTTTACATTCATTAGCCATGTTCATGGATTTTCTTTAAAGGACAAGAAATTGCTACTAAATATGACTCAAACATTTTGTGAGGGAAAACAATTTACTTAGGAACGGATGTAGTTAGATTAAAGCCTCCAGCAGGTTACATAACAGAAGCCGTGAAGGGTCAGGCCCCTGGTCATCCCATCATAGAAGCCCAGTTTTGACAGTGCCATGGAAAGGATAGAATAAATAAAGTGGTAGATTTAAAAATCCGTCGATTTTCCTGCAGCTAATCTACAGTGGAAGGAAAAGAATGTCAGTTTGCATCTACCCACAGAAAGGGGTGCTATGAGAGGCACTGCAGGAAGCAGAAAGACAGCTGATTTTTCTGGAGAAATCTTAGATCTGCTTTGAAATGCAGACAGAGTCCTAAAGCAAGCAGATTAACAATACAATTAATTCCCCCACGAAATTTGGGAAGTCGATGGGGGTAGTAAATAAGTATAAATAAATAAATAAATAAATAAATAAATAAATAAATAAATAAATAAATAAGAGCTAGATTAGTCTAAGGAAAGAACAGAGGAAAAATCTGATCATTGGAGTGTAAATTTGTATAACTATTTTGAAAAAAAAATTCATTTTCTTTTAAACTTAGACATCTTCATATCCTGAAAGCCCTCAGTTTTCCTACTCCTAGGCAGCAGCCTTACATAAACACATACAAGTGTTTTCCCGGAGACTTATATAAGATTTTCATAGCAGCCTTAATAAACATAAGATAGAAGAAAAACAACTTCATCCAAATCAACAGAGAGATCTGTGGGTGATTTGTAATGTGCACTCACATGCTGTAATCTCATCCATCATCGAAAGACAATGCATTACAAGTGTAAGTGCCAATATGATGTCAAGATAGAAGCAATCCTCAGAAGGCCATATAGAGTGTGATGCAATTTTGTGCAGCCCACTAAAGAAAGATTGCAAAAGCAGATTGTTTATAAGTAACGGTGTGTGAGATCAAATATTTCAAAAGCTATTTTGCAAGACAAAAGTTGAGAAGACAATTCTCTTCTGTGGGCAGAAACAAACACGACTGCAAGGGAGCGCATGGGAATGACACATAGCTTTGTATTATTCTGTGGGACACTGAGTTCAGAGAAACAGATTTTTATTACTTGTATAGAAATAGATGCCTTTTTGTATAACTAGAGACACATTACATAATAAAATAATTCATCTTAGGTTCTAGTTGAAAAGGAAGAAAAATGATGACAGGCATGAGACTGCGGTGTGTCTGGACATGGATAAATCTGTAAGTGAGGAATAAAAAGTGAAAAGTCCAATATCAGGTTATGCTTATAATTTCAAAGGAAGACAAGACTACGCTTTTAAAATAACAAAGCATGTGCATAGGTTGGTAACACAGAGAACCAGCAAATTCATTGGTTCCAGTGGAAAGACTCATATTGGGGGATAATATGTGAGTACAGCTAATTTAAGATGAAGAAGCTGTGTCAGAGAAAGAGAATCAAGACGCAGGTGGCTGCTGTGGTTCAGTCTCAGGATAGAAGTTAGGACTCAGTATTAAAATCTTCAAGGAAGAACCAAAGTAAACGTAGTGAGACCTTAATTTCCAGGACGTAAGACAGAAAATGGGAGGAATTGTCACTTATATTAATGCCCGAAAACCAGCATCAATGAAGCCTAAGACACTCTGAGGGGAAAAGGAATAAGAAAAACTATGCAAAACCTGTGCGTGCGGCATCTACAGCTGGGTGGCACCAACTTTTCTATTGATTGGCAGATCCCCTGAAGTTCTTCAGTTGCCAGCTATAACGAGCTCTGGTGTGTATTGATAACTTCTGTTTTATCTCCCCGGACAGAATTCTTCTCTTCGTAACTTAGCCATTGTCACTTGAAAACACACACACACACACACACACACACACACACACACACACACACACACACACACACACGAACAAGAACTAAAATTCAATTATGTCTAGTTCCTTAGCAAGGCCACAGCCCATAGGCAAGGCTTTGAGTGTTACTTCTATTGATTTAAAGACACTTTTATTCATCAATTTCCCAGAATGTCTGAAAAGCTGTCTACATGGGTTGCAGTACTACATTGACAGCTCAGCTTGTCAAACGTGACAATTTGGTCCTCGTTACTGAAAAGCAGCAATTTTTAGCTAGTTTCTAATGACAAATTGTGTGAGCTTGGGTGAAAGTAATTTCAGTCCAGGAGGGCTATATTTGCTTACACACCACTCTCCCTCACTGCTGTGGACAGTTGAATTGACCTAGGTGACTGAGTTTATCACAATCCTTAGTCTTCGTTGTGAAACACTCTCCATGAATGACACCAAGGGAAAATACTTGTTCCTCTCAATGGGGGGGGGGACAAGATTCATGCTTCTACAAAAGGCCCCTCAATTGTGAAGCAACAGTGGGGACAGTACACACATGTTTACAACTGGGAGACTATATGAAAATGGTATGGCAGTAGTTGAAAAGCACAGGGGTTCTATCTAATACTTGGATAGCTGAGTTCACATCTCATCCTCACGGTTGTCTGTGCTTAAAAATTTTTATTGCTCACTTTCTTTATAAGATGCAAATAAACATTGTTAGCTGGATTAAGTGCTACTTATATATTATATATATACTACATATTATATCTATTGTAATATATATATATTTACAATCAGTACCATATCACCACCCCCATCACAATAATTCCTAGCATATCCATGAGCTTCATCATGAATTTTCATTCAGGTGCAGATAACATACTCACCATCATGAGCTGCATCACTCACCATCTACCCCATAGAATTACAATGGGGCTAAACTTTCCATTTCCCAAGGATTCTACTATCATAGCACAGTGTGTCATCACTATGTGATACACTGAAGATGCATTCCTTAGCACAGGTCTGCATTGTTAAGTGAAGTAGTACTGCTCCCAATGTCTCAAACGTGCAGGCAAACAATTTCTGTGGACATAACACATCGAAGGAGAATTTATTACTGAAGCCTGTTTCTAAGAGAATTGACATTTCTATTCTCTGTTGATTTTTTTTCAAGATAAGAAAACAAAATAAAAACTAGCACAGGACAACACAGAATGCAAAATACAGATCTCAAGAAGAGGCATGAAAAGCATGTGCAGATGCAGAAACTCACACTCATCTGCAAACTCCGCAATCCCATGTAAACACAAAACAGGAAACCATAATAGGTTAGTTTCGGATGTAGCTTTTCGTAAAACTAATTAACCAATCAGAAGTATACTAATTGATGAGCAATCAGGACTTATAAAATTAGCTCAGCATCTATCTTCAGTTGATACCACTTGTGGATAAAATTTAGTTGTCTTCCAGGAAGTCTCACTAGAGAAACAAATTTCTCTCTCTCTTCTCTCTCTCTCTCTCTCTCTCTCTCTCTCTCTCTCTCACTCTCTCTGTTTCTTTCAAGACAGGGTTTCTCTGTGTAGCCTTGGCTGTCCTGGACTTGCTTTGTAGACCAGGCTGGCCTAGAACTTACAGAAATTCGCCTGCCTCTGCCTCCCGAGTGCTGGGATTAAAGGCATGCACCACCACCACCTGACACAAATTTTCTTAAAGGTAGTCTGCATGCTCAGAGTAGATGGATGGCCAACCAAAAAGAACTTAATGGAATTTTTGGAGGTAACTTATCTTAAAACATTGTGTTAGGGTTTAAAATTTTTATTTTAATTTTACTATGTTACATAATAATTTGTATATATTTATATATTATATATAATTTTATGTATAATATTATATTATACTATATAATTTTATTATATTTATATATAATCTTCCCCTCTGTCTCTCTCTGTTTCTGACCTCTAACATGATGAAATGTTTATGATGAAAAAAATTGCTTGACAGGTAAAGAGAACTTTTACATTTCATGGAAATGGAGAATTCTGTTTCTGAGTGAAGATGTTCTAGAAAGAAGCCACACTGATGCCCAACCTGCAGAAAGCATATTCTGTCACAGGGAGAGGGCTTGTGGTACTGTTGAATAAGCCTTCTAAGACTCTGGCAAAAGCAAACTATGAGAAAGTGGGCAAAGTAACTCTCCTTTCTTTAAACAATTTTATAGGTCCACTTAAAATAGGAGCGTCAAAAGTTAACAGTTCAGTTATATACAACAAAAATCACTTTGATTTCATTTTATTTTTGTATTTTTTATATTTTTTAGGGTTTTGTAATATTCTCTAGAAGAGAACATTTGTAAAAACTTTTCCTTGGTGTATTAACCACTGATACATAGACACCAGTTGAAATGGCCCAATTTAGAGCTTATCTGTCTAAATTTATGATCACAAAATTTTAAAATAGAGCTGTTCTTACTCTTGTTCTCATGAGGCATGACTGACATATGTCTCATTCTTTGTACGGTACTAGAATGCTGTGTCAGAGGCTAACCTTATCATTATTCATGGCTCAGCTGAGGTTGTATTCATTGCATGTAATCAATAAAGATGGTAAACATTACAGAAAATAGTTCTTATTTAACTTTGGATTTTGGCCTTTACGCTAAAAAATATTCAGGACTCTTATAATTATTTCTTTTACAGCCTGATTCCATCTTCAGCTTCATGTCTAAGGAATTGGTTTATGTATTTGCAAATCAGTGGTACATTTTGTACCTGTCATATTACATGTGCCAAGGAATGCCTGATTTGGCTGACAGAATATCATTTGATGTTTTGATTTTCAGGTTTGTCTTTACTGTCCTCACTTTTATAAACTTTCATGAAGTTTCAGATAGCTTTTGATATTAAATCCTTTACTTACTTTTAAGCTGTGCTTCACATACAGCATAGTTAGAATTTTTAAATTTTAAATTTCCTCCTTTGGGTTCTTTCCCATAGAAATTCCTAGAGAAAATCAGTGATGTTGATGTTTTTGTTGAGACACATACTTCCTAATGTACTTCCACAGTGAATAGATAATAAAGAATGAAATGGTAAGTAATGCTGTATAAAACTGTTTACATAATTCACTTTCCATTCTGTCCTATTAAAATAATGCTGGATTCTGGGGTGTTCTATCTCTACACATAACTTTATTGCTTTATTTCTTGGAAGATTGCCATCATATATCTTGATAATGCTATGCATTTGTGTGGTGTGTGAAGAGAGAGCTTGCTGATCATAATGATAGATGTCTTTCTTTTACCTTCTGGGACTTTAAAATACAACATACAAATGGTTAAGTATATTTCTTCTGTGGGTGAGTAAGCATGAATCTTTCTTAATCTATAAAATGTGAGGCTGTGCAAAAAAAAATGTTTACTGACAAGTGTCTCAGGGGCTCAGAAGCAATTGTCTGCATGACAGGAAGCTATGTGAATCTAATGTGGCTTAAGATGACAGTGTCAGGAGTGTCCTTGTTATACCACATCTTTACATTCAGAGAAATGATGCCTCGCTTTTCATAAAATAATTTCATCAATGACATTATTCAATGGGTTCTGAAAGAACAAAAGTTTTCATTTGCTTTGAAACACTCGTGGGCTGGTTACTAAAAAGGCAAAAGTCCTTTATGAACCTTTATTGGCATGAGATACTATAAGTGCATGTAGTCCTCATCTTTAACAATAAGTCATATGTTTCATGACGCCATGTTGTGGTTAAAATACCAGTATGGCCTAATAATGTTTATTATCGGGCCTATAGTTATTATTACAGCAGTACTTTCTAACTGGCTGGCAATTAATCAAGACACAGACACTTGTTATATTTTAAAATAACCTTAGTTAACATGGGACAAGGCAGATATTAATCCCCTAAACCACTTCCCATGCCATCTGTTTCTAATAATTTCTATCAAGCTACCTCCCATCCATAAGCCCAAAATGTTGCTAAATAGCATCATCTGGGCCAGATCTCCATCCACGCTGGCAATGTGCCTCTCTTACACCTAACCCATGATGGCACAACATTCTTATTCCTCTCCTCTCCTCCAATTTCTCTCCCTCCAAGACTCTCCTTCTTTCCCTCAGCTTGGGAACCTTAGCCATGCCTATCCTACTTGCCCTGCCCAGGTGTGATGGCCTTTTATTGGTCCAATATCTTAGGCTCTTAGGCAAGGTACAGGTGGGGCAGAGATAGCAAGCAGTAATTAGCATCAAAATACATTAGACCAACCTCCAACAAAGACATAGTAGAATTGTGAACAATGCAAATCTGAACACCGGAAGGATTATTGATAATAACACTCTCCTCCCCTAGATAGCAAATTGAATGTGATGTTTAAAAGCACCATTAGTTACTGGACTAGCTTTGTCTGCTCAGTTTGAACATTGTCAGTGGCTCTTGAGCTTTTACTCCTGCTGATTTTTTTCAGCATGGATGACATTTTAACTGATAATCAAACTCTACGCCTTCCTCTTTGTGGTATTTATGTAACGGAAATCAACACAAACAAGTTAAATAACGGTGTAGGAAATTTAATGGGGTTTTGTGATTACTTACATGGGAGATTTAACTTTTGTTTGGAACACAAAGGTGTTGGGGAGAGATGTCTTTTTGAAACTAAACAAAACCTGTCCCTCTGTTTTCATCATAGAGGGAAAATTATAATGCTGCCCAAGCCACTTGCAGATTCCAAGGCATGGAGGAAGTTTCAGTCTTCACATGGAATCCCATTTCCATAAAAGAGTCAATTACAAGTTTCTCAAAGGTTCCGGGCCATGTACATCACTCTTTGGAAATCTTTACTTCTGTTGTTTACCTGAGTACAAGCCTTCTCCCTGTTTGTCACATCTATTTGACTGATTCATCAATTTTCTCACATGGCAGCATCTCCTATCGCCACCACTGCACAGGTGTTTTGGGTGGGGACGTTAACAGGCTGCTTGCTCTGTATTTGGTGTAACCTTGCCTGTTGTCCCTCCGTTCTTTACAGCCGACGAGTTTCACATTTTTAAAAAAAATTATTTAAGGTAGTCCACTTCGTGGTGTTTCAATTTTGCAATACTATGAAACTGAGCTTTCAATTCTGAATGTTGAGGCGCGGTGGGTGGTACATTTCTGAATGTTGAGGCGCGGTGGTACATTTCTTTCAATACAGGCGGACAGGGTCACCGTAGTTCAAGTCAGCCATGGATGTAAAATAGAAGCAATCCATGTTCTATGGTGTACTTTGGATTAGCTTCTAGGTTGAAGAAGAACAAGGAGCATTTGGTAGGGCTCGGGCATACCCTAATGCTATATCCAGAAACACCTGCACATTTAATTATAAATCAATTGTTAAGGTGCTTTTTTATCTAAACTGTGAAAAACATCCATAGACACCACAGCTTTCTCTTCCTTCTAATCACTCTTTCCTGCTAAACTTGGCCTATACCTTAGAGTTGTTCTCAATAGATTGAGGGCACCAGGCAGCTACCCTGATTGATACCAGTTTGTTCTCCCAAACCCTCCTACTTTACCCTTCAGCTCAAAATCACAGGGCTTCTTCTCCCCATCTTCCGCCATTACCACTGAGGAATTCAATTTTTATGCAGTGATCCTTCTGCCTCCCTTCATTTTCTTTCTAAAAATTCACTTTATCCATGTGGATTATTGTTTGATTCTGTTTTGTTGTCCTCAATGGATTGGCTATTTACATCCACTCACCAATAGGAATTGTGTTAACATCAAATTTATGAAAGATATGTCTGTGCTTACCTTTTATCCTTTTACTGTAATGCACCTTCTAGTTCAACTATTACTTGCAATCCCCCCTCTTTTCCTGTTGTTCAAGCGGCATAAAAATATTCGTAGATGTTTCCATTCTTCCAATATGATTTTTCATCTCGATAGAATCCTCTGCCTTCTCACTAACATTCTTCCACACCTACCTGTCAATGCTCAATCATATTTTGACATTCGTGTATGGCATTTCCAATCAGATACTAGTCATTCAAAGATTGCATGCAAGGAGGTATGTCTGGGGAGAAAGGGACCTGCCAGAGCGAGTATGGAGATGGAAGACAGGCATGGGGAACAGTGGTGAATAAGAATTATATATCTGAATATACCAGAATGCATTATTTCGAATGTTAATAAAAAAAATGGAGTCATCAGGGAAGGGGGCATTGAGATGAGGTTTAAGGAAAGGAAGGAAGAGGTCAGAGAGCAAAAAGACTAAGAGGAAGCATCTCAGCCATCGGCCATCTGCGATTTACACGTATATTCCATTTTCTTTAATTTTCTCTGTCGACTCTGTTTTATGCCCCTCATTAATCCCCTCTTCTAAAGGGCTACCCTCCCACACTCGTCTGTATCGTCTGCAGCTGTGAAAGCCCCCTTTGTTAAGCAAGTGATAGTTGGAAGAACCTGAGAGATGAGAGGCAGCCAATCTAGGAAAGAAAATTGAATTTACCGTGAAGGGCAATTTTAAAGGCTTTGTTTCAGGAAATAACCTTGTATGTTAAAGAAATAGATATATAATTGGAACACGGGCAGAAAGATGGAAATGGGAGATGAGATTGGAGGGGTGCAAAAAGCTGATGCTGCATCTCTTCGTCCATGTTGGGAATTTAATTTTGACTTAAATATGAGGTTTTCAGCCTTGTTATTATTGATATTTGAGGCCAGATAATACTTTATTGTCAGATCACTCTGTCAAATGTAAGGTGTTCAGCCACATACTTCTGCAAGATGCCAGATCTCTGCCCCCATGAAACAGTTAAAAATGTCTTTAATCATTTGCTCTATTTATCCTTTGAGGAGAAAAACAAAAACTGAGATATCAGTTGCAGGATATTTGATCACAGTGTGAACTCCAAGGTTGTTGTGTTGTTTCTTGGAAAAACCTGTTTCAAATTGTGGTGTGGCTCAGCCCTAGAACACACTTTTAATCCAAGAGCTAAATAAAGTCAGCCATAGGTCAAGAGGCAGAGCAAGCAACCAGCTGACAGGAAGTGAAGAGAGGAAAAATAAAACCAGAAAGTAAGAGGAATTCAGGACGATTATAGAGAGATGTATGCACACAAAGTAGAAGGGCAGAACATTGAGTCTGAAGGTTTTTGGGACAGCAGAGGAGAAGGGAAGCTTCCTTTTGAGATATTGGCTGAGAATGTAGGTCACCTGGGTGCTTTCTCTTCCTCTTTGAGCTAGCAGACTTCCATGTCAGCATTTGGTCCCCAAGTCTTCATTGGCAAAATTGAACAATGGAGATTTTGTTTATAAACAAAAGAAATTTATTAAAATATTTCAAGCAAAGGCATTACTTTAATTGTTGTGTTTACGTTATGAATTGTACCCTTTTTTGCAGAATAGACCATTGAAAGCAAGCTCCTAGTTAGATAGACTCAAGAGGCTACATCTATTCTCTAACTGTGGAGTGATGGGTTGAAAAATTATGCTTGGTAGGATTGTTGGGCAGTTCAAATTGTGTGTGAAATTACTGAGATTTCACTGAGATGTATATAAGTTACCAGGAATAATGTCAGGAAGAAATTTCATGGAAGACATGAGTTCAGAGTTGAGTTTAAGATTAAGTTGAATAAATCACAAAAAAGTAAGTTGTTATAAAGTGTGCTGTAATATTTAAAGAAAACCAGTGAACAAGGAGCCTTTTGTTTCTTCCAAGTTGAGTATGATTAAAATATAGACACAGGACAATACACAAAACTTACCTCAAAATTAAGTGTAAAGCTTTCAAATGCACTTCTCTGTGATCTTGTTAACCAAGGACTTCATTGGTAGTTGAAATAAAAATAAATAAATTTTAATGCTTGGGAAAAATGTTTTAAAGTGCTTCAAAGAATACTATCTAAGAAATGACAAGACAGTAATGTGAATTGGAGAACCCAATAGCCACCTGTGCACATGATTAAGGCTTAGAGTATAAAAATTAAAATGATTAGTGTTCAGGAATAAAGTAAATGACCCAATTTAAAAGTGGGCATCAGATTTTAAAACGTCTGTTCTCCAAAGATGTTATAAAAGTTGCCAGTAAGCACATACAAAGTAGAAACCTCACCATCATTAGACACTGGAGAAATGTGAAGCAAGATCTTTATGAGATACTGCTTCATATCCATTAAGGATGCTGTAATAAAATAGATGAGCAATAAGAAGTGTTGAGAATGTTGTAGGATGAACTGATCCTGAACATCCAAGTGTTGCTGATGTGGATGTGAATGGTACAATTATTTTAAAAAAATAGCTTGGAACTTTCTGAAGAGGTTGGAGGTGGAATATATGTTACCTACCAATTTTACTTCTAAATAGATATGTTAAATAATTGAAAATTTACTTCCATGCAAAACATATACAAATATTTACGTTATTATGCATAACAGTAAAAGGAAGTGAACTAATGCCCATCACATGCAGACAGATAAACAAAGTGAATTTACCCAGACCATCTATTCTTAATAAAAAATAAAGTAGAAAGACATGCTGATTCATGCTAAAAAGCAAAACACAACAACAACAACAACAACAACAACAACAAAAATGGAACTAAAAATTTCTGCTAAATGAAAAAAGTTCTGTATCTCAAAGGCCACATATTATGTTCATATTAAATGTCAAGAATATAAAGTCATAGAGTCAGTAAATTAGTAGATGCTAAAAGACACAGAGGAGATCAGAGGGAAAATGTCACTAATGCATAATGCATTTGTTTTAGGAAGTAATAAAATGTTGTGCAATTAGATAGTGGTGATAGTTGTAGAGTTTTGTGAATATATCACAATTCACTGAATTGTACTCTTTACAGGGGTATTATAATACCGGTACAGAAAACAATAAAGTGGGTGTACAATTAAAATACACATATACACACAAAGCTCTGTTTGCCTAATGCCTTCTTCCTCTCCCCACTAAAGGAAGATTTATGTGGCAGTGAATGCAGGGTAGAACATTGGACAGACAAAGATAAAGTGAAATATATTGACTGCATATGTGAGCATAATGAACTTCCAATCATTTATCCTAATTTATTTACCATACAGTCATAGACAGAGAAGATTCTGATTTACCTTCCTCAGAGGTGTACTGTGGGAGACACATAGGAAGCTAAACTAACAAGAACTCTAGAGGAGTTGACTAAAAGTTAGTCGCTTTCCTATGTGTGGCAGCAGTTTTATTCTTTTTTGTTTGTTTGTTTGTTTTTTGTTTTTTGTTTTTTTTCATTTATTTCTCCTTTATTAATTTATTCTTGTTACATCTCAATGGTTATCCCATCCCTTGTATCCTCCCATTCTTCCCTCCCTCCCATTTTCCCCTTATTCCCCTCCCCTATGACTGTTCCTGAGGGGGATTACCTCCCTCTCTATATGATCATAGGGTATCAAGTCTCTTCTTGGTAACCTGCTGTCCTTCCTCTGAGTGCCACCAGGTCTCCCCCTCCAGGGGTCATGGTCAAAGGTGAGGCACCAGAGTACGTGAGAAAGTAATATCCCACTCTCCACTCTACTGTGGAGAATGTTCTGTCCATTGTCTAGATCTGGGTAGGGGTTTAAGGTTTACCGCCTGTCTTGTCCTTGGCTGGTGCCTTAGTTTGAGCGGGACCCCTGGGCCCAAATCTGCCTATCATAATGTTCTACTTGTAGGCTTCTAGGACCCTCTGGATCCTTCTACTTTGCCATTCTCCCATGCTTCTCTCATCTAGAGTCCCACTAGAATGTCCTCCCCTCTGTCTCAGTTTCCTGGTAAGTGAAGGCTTTTGTGGGACATGCCCCTTGGGCTAATATGCAGATATAAGTGAGTATATACCATTTGAGTCTTTCTGCTTCTGGCTTAACTCACTCATTATGATCATTTCTAGCTCAATCCATTTATCCACAAATTTCGGGAATTCCTTGTTTTTAATAGCTGAATAGTATTCCATAGTATATATGTACCAGTTTCTTTATCCATTCTTCTATTGAGGGACACTTAGGCTGTTTCCATGTTCTAGCACACAACAAGAAAATTTGCTCAACCATGTTCATGGCAGCAGTTTTATTCTAACTAGGCCCTTTGACATGCATGTGAGCCCAGGAAAATTGAGTTCCTCGCACACAGGGGAAATAGAAGGGTGAGGAGAATGGCTTCTGTGGCCATGAGACTTCAAGCAGAGGAGAAGGGCTCATAGTTCCCTGTGCTTCTGTGATTACCTCTAGCTTAATCCTTTCAAATCAGACAACGGCCGGGCAGAATATGTCTAGTTTTCTTCATCCAGCAACACATGATCAGAGGTGCCACCAAAGCATTTTAATGGAAACAGTAGCTCTCCTTTAGAAAGGATGGGTTGTAGTATTCAAAGTTAAAAATTCATAATGGTTAGCTACTATAAATTTGAATAGCTCTCATTCCACAGAGTTTATAGTTTCTCTAACATTTACTGTCTTCAATATGGATACATTTATTATTTCGCTTTGTTTATGTAATGAAAACAACCATGCTTTATACATCTTTTGGTTTGGAAATAGTAACAAAATTAAAAGTCATGATGCCTGAAAATTTTTTATAGAATGTTTATCCATGCACTTACACAGCCAACATGCCATTTTATTAGTATAAAAAGGAACAAGTAAATGTTGTTACAAATGTGATCTACCTTTTTTCTAGAATTTTGCTGAATAGGCTGTTTTATTATGGTGAGTTAAATAATCCAATAGCTCCCACACACTGAGAAACTTAATGGTTTGTGAAAGAAAGGTATCCAGGGAGCCAAGATAAAGCATGGCTATAAAAGCAGATAGACACCAGGCTCACATGTTCATAAGAAAATTATTCAATTCATTGAATACGGATTGCCATTTTATTATCTGGATCAATACCAGTGCAGTTAATGGGGCATTTCAAATCATAAAAATGAAAATTGGATAATTGTTCCCCTAAACAGAAGCCACACATAAACATTTTGAACCTCGTGTGACGGAATCATACGGAAACTTAGAGAGATGTGATGCCACTTAAATTTTCTTGGCATTAAACCAACTTTTGAGGTTACCTTGGCTTTTCAGTGGAATTCATTCATAATTTAATCAAAATATCAGGTTCTGCCAAAGCCAAGGGAAGGCGATCTAGCAAACTGATAAACTTCCCTTCTAGTAAATATTAGAAGAGGTTATTTACAATTAAACAAAAATCACTTAGTACTATAAGGACATTCTGTAGAATAATTTCATTAAGGAACAGAAATAGTATAAAGTATTATATTTGTTTTACACAGAAAGTGCAGAGACTATTTAAAGGCGAACATAGTTGTATTGATCAACTAGTATATGTCTCTCAGTTTATAGTTGGCGATGTTAAATGTGTTAACATGAAGATGTACCTGTTAGATAATTACATAAGAATATACTATAACATAAACTAGAAATTGGAGCCAAGATAATAACCTAGGTCTCCAATTCTAACTTCAGTATTCTTCACGGGGGATGAAACGGCCTCCAACACTGACTGGACCAATCAGCAAATTGAAGTTCTTAGTAAATGTCTACCTATTATAGGTCAGTCTATTGCTCATGTCTTCAGTTTTCCTTCACATCTTCAAAGAGCCCTCATTTACATTTAAATATAAGCTACAGATGTTCAAAACACAGGTTTTCTCCAAAGGATATAAAGGATAGTTTGTCTGGAGAAAAATATGAGTGACAAGAAGCCAGAGGACATGGAGTTCGGCAACCAAGAAGGCACCATACTCTACCGTGGAAGAGGCTACCAAAGTTGCAAGAATCACAGAGAAAAGGACAGTTATGCATCAATGTGCCTGTCAAACACACTCAGCTTTCAAGCCTCAACCCCAGAAGTCTTATTAAACCTGAGACGATGACCCTCTTAAACGCAGTTCTTGAGACTCTTGCTGAGTGAGATTCGCTTGCTTCATCTCTCTAAAACTGTCATCTGAGAACCTACAGTCAACTTCTTTCTAAGATCTTGCTTTTTTCTGTAGTTTGTGAAATTTATTTTTCTGAGTATGCAAGGCAAGGGGTCCAGAAAGCACTGCTCTGGGGTGGCCTTGGCAACCATTGAATGTTCCCTCTGCCATCACCTACACCCTTGGCTACTGCACCCCTCTCTCACTGTGGAGAACCCCACTTTCCCTGTATCATTTGGGTGCGATTTGATATTTATCAAAGGTCATTACATTCAAATGGAAGCATGATACAAAGAGAGGAAATCTTGGGGACTTAAAGAACTGAGAGGAACCCCTCACTTAGAATTCTGCAAAGAAGCATGTCACAAGCAAAAGAGGAAAAGTTTTTAGCACAACTATCACATGGTTAAGTCCTTTACTCCTTCCGTGCTGTAAACCTGCAGTTCTCTAGACTTTATCCAGGAACCCTATATACAGGGCAAGTCATGTTCTAAACCCTTCTTTGATTCTAACACCCTCTAAGGCCACACTGTATTCTCCTATCAAAAGTGTGAAAAGAGAAATAGATTCCTAGAAATCTCTTGAGGCATAACATGAGGTATGGAAATAATCTGAACAGCTGACATTAAGACAAGTAACTGCCAGCTCTCAGAGGAGAAGCTCATATCCACGGCTCGATGCCTTTTTTCAGTTCTCCTTTGAGAATGCTCTCTGTCAGGTCATCCTTACTTAACACTTTCCCCCCTCAAGCCTTGAGCCTTAAGCCTGTTCTAAAATTCATTTAACTCATTGCACTAGCTAAGCGAGAAATTATCTTCTGTATCAAAGCTTCAAATCCTAATTTGGCCTGATTCACGGTCCCTAAAATGCTGGAAGAAACCATTAGATTGCTAAAGATTGCAACATGGATCTGTGTTGTTCTCCCCTTAACACCATTTCCCCAGGCCATGTCCATTTCGGGCTTACCACCTCAGAATGTCTACTACGTGTTATTCTATTGTCTACTTCAAGAACCAAGCTATTACATGCCTCATCACTGGGTAGATTAGCTTCATCTGTTGTTGTATACCATGTGATACCTTTTACATTGTAGTTCATCACTATGTGGCTTTATTTGCTCAAAATCATGTTTCAGGAATTCATCCATTCTTTATGAAGTTATAAATCATGTATTGTGAAAAATATAAATGTATTTTATTAATTTATTCATATTACATCTCAATGGTTATCCCATCCTTTGTATCCTCCCATTCCTCCCTTCCTCCCATTTTCCCTTGCTCCCCTCCCCTGTGAGTATGACTGAGGGGGACCTCCTCCCCCTGTATATGCTCATAGGGTATCAAGTCTTTTCTTGGTAGCTTGCTATCCTTCCTCTGAGTGCCCTCAGGCCTCCCCATCAAGGGGACGTGGTCAAAAATGGGGCACCAGAGTTCATGTGAGAGTCAGACCCCACTCTCCACTCAACTGTGGAGAATGCCCTGTCCATTGGCTAGATCTGGGAAGGGGTTCGAAGTTAATTTACCAATAAAGCTCTTGTGGGGTTAGGTTATTTCCTAGCCTTTATTAACTTATTTATTTTCATAAATGTTTTCCTACCCACTTATCTTGACTTTAGGTGAGTAAATATGTACAGTCCTTTCTGAAAAACACATACTATATTTCTTATTTATATGGGATGCATATGATCTACACACAGCCAGTTTTCTAAGAGGGTGTTTTTATTAACATACATTCATAGCAGCAGTGCATGGTAAATTGGCTGCTTTATCTCCTCAGAGTGCAGGATGCATTTGTATATAAATATGTAATAGGCTATCATCATTACATATTTAAAATCAGTTTACTCCAGGGGAATATACTGCTTTAAAGTATCCCAGATGAGTGGCTTTCAAAAGATACTAAGTTACAAGATCGAAAAAAGTATATATAAAACATTTTAAGGCATAGCAGATTCTCCAGAAAGATACTGTAGTCACCTGACTTTGGTTACTTAATCCCATTTAAATAACTTCTCAAGTTCTAAGTCATGATGTCTATTATTAGCTTCTGGGAATGATTCATTTCATGTCACTAGCTATGATGGGATATTACTCTTCTAATGCTTACATTGTACTCTTTGCTACAAAGTTTAAATAAGAGGAATAAGTATGATGAGGAAATTGTTCTTTGATTTCCAGTGAACGCCTCGCTACAATATGTTCCCACACACAATCAGAATTGTCATGATATTGTCTTGAAATGTTCTTTGCGATTCCGACTAAAGCACACAGAAAGAAAAGCAAGGCTGTTAAAGGGGGGAAGAAATACCCAATAGAAGCCATAAAACAGACAACTTTGTGAGGGAAAAATCCCCAGAAATGATAACCTACCTAGCTATCAGGACATGATGAAGTATAATCCAGATGCTTTAAAGCTCCATAGCAAGTGGAAAAGGTTTGTTAAGATAACCATAACAGCCAGAGTGAAATACTTCACAACTGTCCTCTGGAGAAGCTTCAGTCTCCTGCAAAATCACCTGCAGTTGGCTGGGAGTCACCAAGAAGCTTCAGAAGCTGCAGCTAGCTCTTTTGGCCACCCTTTGTAGTTAATATATTTCTAGTGCTTGCAAATTAGATGATAATCATATTGACAAAAGAAAGTAATTTTACTTCATGCTTCACACAAAGTTTTATGTTTAAAAGTTTTTAACCTGAGGATGCTTACTACCAGTTTAATACAGGCCCTTTAATATACATGTAATGAGCAGCTCTATATGATCTGCTATGTGTCTAGCTTGTAGGATGTGACCACGTACTGTGTATATTCTGAGAACATAAGTCAACATGGATATGATCATAGCGCCCAATGACAGTAACTCTGATTAGTGTGGGAGAGTCCACAAATGTCAAAGATTTCCAAACTTACTCCTACCTCTGAGCAAAATTATCTACAGGAATTTCTTGACTAGTTCCCTTTCTCTGGGGACTGGAGCTTAATCAGCAATGCTGAATGCTTCTTCCTCCAGTGTTATTCAGTTCACCTACTTGTATCACTCTAAACTCCATAGAACCTAATTCTATTAGGTTATTTTTGTTTGTTTGTTTAGTTTTATCAATTGGCTTTTAGGTCAACAGCAAAATATTCCATCACGGCTCTGAAGGTTTCTCTGTTCTTCAATTGTCTTTTTTCAACTTTCAGGCAAAGTTGAAAGGACTTTCAGTTTAATATCAAATCCACTTGTACGTCTTGCCATTGAATTTGATACACAGAATTTTCTCAATACATTCCCTGTAAGCTCAAGGTCAATATTGTTCATACAAAGAACAAAAGCTTGGAGAATAGCAGAGCTTTGTGATTCAGCCTTCAACTCTGCTTTGAGCATAGATAGCATTGTGTATTTGTAACAATTTGTGCTAAGTTACTTTCAATACTGTGAAAGAATGTAAATGTAGTGAAAGCGGCAATTTAAACAGCTGACATTGTTGGAATACATGTCCTTCCATTTTCTGATGCTTAAGACCTCAACAGATTTCACAAAATGGAAAATAACTATAAGAGCCCTAATGTGACTGATAGAAAACAGTATTTATTTCCCACAGAGAAACCTTTTTCTAGAATCTCTACAAAAGTTAAACATTTTCCAAAAACTCAACAAGGAATGTAGCATAAAAATTGACTCCTTGTGACACCCGTTAAAGGGGGGAAAAGAATATTTTACACCTTGGCAGTGAGAGGAAAAACTGTAAGTGTGACTAAAAAGCAATAAGAAAGGTTCTCCTGTTGATGCCAACAAAGATTTCACACTGTCGTGTTTGCTGCCAATTCTATTTTAAAATATCAGCCTTCTGCTGTTAGAGAAGTTGAGGGATGTGTGGTGTCATGAATACCGTAGCCTTCCATGTTGCTAGGAGTAGACATATGCATTATTTGTAGTCCCAGAAATGATACCCAAGCACTGATGTTAAGGGGATGTGAGGAGCAGTAGGGAAGACAAAGAGAAAATAAGAGATAGAATTGCTACTTAGTACATTTTGATCTATTATGACAGTTTACAGTGACAGAATCTTGACCTGCTTTCCTGAAATTGTATACTATAAAGGAATGGCTGTTTTCTAGTTTCTGAATCATCCTATAGAAATGTACATTTTTAGGATCATAGAGTATAAGCAAACAATTTGATGAAATATTATCCATCATCCTATATAATCTAAAATACTGCAATACAGTCTTTATTCCATACCCTCTGTATACCTTTTACATAACGCATACACAACAAAATAAAATCGCTTGGATTCTAAGAGTTAAACTCAAAATTCAACCATTTCCTTAACGGAAACAAGTGAGATTGTGTAATAGCAGCATTAAGAATATTTGACCTTTAATCCTATAACTAGTATTTTCTTTCTTTCTTCCCTCCAAACCTGCCACCCTGGGTCACTTCTGCTGTTGGGCTGTCCAAACTCCATTGTGCACACTGGGTTGGACTGAAAGGAATGAAGCTCAACCAGGCAGATGGTTTATTGGGGGAGCTCGGCCTGAAGTGAGTGTGGGGAGAAACAGGAAGTTTTTAGTGAAACATCTCTCTTATTGGGGGGGGGGTGAATAAGGGCTGTGTGAACCTTGGGGAAGTGGGTAGGGGGGTTCTGAGTGAGTGTACAACATTGGCTGAGGCCTAGATTTGCATGAAGAAGAGTTCCAGGTGCTAGCTTAAGAGGAAATAGGAAGTTCTAACCCGAAACCTGGCCATTGGGCTAAATTACTACCTCAAGGGTGACAGAGGTGGGGTGGCAAGGCTACATGCACTGGGACATGAAGGCCCGTAACAGGGAGGGAGTAATCCTTACTTCTGCTGGTCTCAAGATGAGATTTTCAGAGACCTCACCCTTACTTTAGGCCAGCTCCTCCAGTCACACGGCTGCATTTCTCCACACAAAACCTCATATATAGCTCTTACTTCCTGTTTCAAATTTGTGGCTTCTTTTTTAGTTATTAATTATTGTTACATATATGTATGAAATGTATATTCAAAACCATTCCTAGGTACATAATATACAACCTGGTCGGTCTGTATAATGTTACCTGTATGCATATTTTCAGAGCTGACCAATTGTTTTTGGAAAACCAGTTGGTGTGATCTTCCCCAGGGAAGCCTGTTTCTCTGGCTTTCAGCATTCTGTAGTTGCCTATAGCTCTTTGGGCAGGGTGGAGGCTTCTTTGCTTGTTCAGCCCATGTTTAGTCATGTGGGTGAGAATTTATGAGTGTAATTTCTTTGACATTTTCTAGGAGACACAACCTCACAGCAAACATCTTGTTCCTCTTGCTGTTACCAATTTTCTATCCCTTGCCTCAAACCCTTTCCATAGAACAGGGTTTTGAGCGTTAGGCACAGGACTTGTGTTGTACGTGTATCCATGAGACTGAGCTTTACAATTCTTCATATTGATTGGTTCTGGTTTCCTGTAATGGTTTCCATACGTTGTAAATGGGAGTTTCCTTGATAAGGGACGAGGACTACACTAACCGTGGATAGAAGGGCAAATATTTACAATGGATCTAGAGACCGTGCTGGTTTAACACACTCCTGGTGGTAATTATCCCCCAAGGTCCATGACTTCATTAAGGCCGGATAATTGGCTAGGTTTCCAGGACCAGGTATGGTTTTCTTCTTGTTGAACAGGTCTTAAGTCTAGTTAGTGAGCTGTTAGTTACAACTAAGTTATGTGTATCACTACTGTACACTTAGTTGTAAGTACCACACTGGTGTCATCGCAGTTCACAGGCCTCATACCTGAACGGAACTCTTTGCTTGTTTTCCTCCTTTGGATCCTTGTATGCTGTCTTCAGGTGACATGAAAACTAGTCCTCAGAAAGAAGCCGTTCGGGTCTGTTCCAGCTCAGGGGCCTCTAGCTTCTGTTTCTAATGTGTATGCTTTCTTTGACAGTAGGGGTTTGCCGGCCACTCCCAGGGAAACCACGGGCAATAGCAATAGCGGGGAATGTTTTAGGAGTCCCTTGGACAACCCTGACCAGCAACTCAAAAATTGCTTCTCACTGCTAGTTTTGGAGTTTTTGTTAAATAGTCTTAGGCGTCGGGAGGTGGTAGCACATGCCTGTAATCCCAGCACTTGCGAGCCAGAGGCAGGTGGATTGCTGTGAGTTCGAGGCCAGCCTGGTCTACGAAGCGAGTCCAGGACAGCTAAGGCTACACAGAGAAACCCTGTCTCAAAAAAAAAATAGTCTTTGGCTCTTAGAGGGATCATTGTCAGCTCAGATGAGAACTTTTCATTTAAATTATATATGTATATTTGTACACAGACTTGTGTATATTACAGTTTTTTTAGGTAGATAATAAAATGGTTGTTTCCAACATCTTACTGCTATTTTATTCTCTTTTCTTCATTAATTAGGGCTTCTATTTTTCTTCTCATTTTCATGGTTCAGAGAACTTGTACCTTACTATTCCCCTATCTTGCTATCTCTCCCTTCTTACACTTTTAATGCTACCCATATACTTTTTCTTTCTGCAGATCCCCCAGGATATGTATTCACATCTGAAGATTTACAGCTAAGGTACCTCAAAATAGAGAGAAAGTGTGACGTTTGTCTTTCTAGGTCTAGGTCATCTCACTTAATATAATCTTTTCAAGTTTCTTCTGAAAAGTTTTAGTTTTTCTTTACAATTGAATGAAATAACATTGTATACATACTAGCATGCCTTGTTTTAATTTTTATTGAAATTTCATGGAATTTACATTATTGCTGTGGTAAAAAGTAATTTGTAGACTTGGAGTTATTAAAGTTTGTATTAAATCATAGCATTTGGTATAAGGTAAATATAGGAAAAATTACACAAGCAAGCAATTTTTTTTAAAAAGTTACATTTTTGAAATATGATGAAGACTGAAAAAAGTAAAGATTTCACAATTGAAGCAGTATTTTCTTCTACCTCTGTATTGGGTTTTACATTACAGCAGCCCAAGCTGTTTTTGATATCTTCCTTTTTTTCACTGAGGCCATAATTATTGTTTATTCCATTATTTTTCTCAATTTGATTGAAAGTTATTGGTTTTATTTCTCTAGGAGTAAATTATCAAATGCTGTGAGCTTATACGATTTCTGTGGAAGATTCATGTAGTTATATTTTACCCCAAGTCATCCATCTATCTTGTCTAGTTTAAAACACTTATTGGTTGTTATTCCAATTAATTTGGTTTTAACAGACATTTTAATTTTAAATAATCGATTTTGTTCTCTCCTCCAGACCCAGACTTAATAAACACATCCACACACACTCACATATACAGTTTTATACCGCTACATGAATACATTTTTCTAAATGGAGACAGGGCTTCTTTGGCAGAGCAGAGAGCATAGGTAAAAAAAAAAAACCCACATGATCAATGACTGTGACTACAATAAAAATAAAATCTCTTTACTAAAAAACAGTCTAAAGGGTTACACAATTTGTGCAACTGAGAAGAAGTAGCTTCAAGGCTATTTGATGAAATGTTGTGTAACTGAGCTACATAAACTAATGCAAAATAAGAAAAATGAATCACAGCTTTATAAAAGAAAACACAAATGGCCTGGTGTTTAACTTCATTAGTATTAAGTTGGAAATGAAATCTGCCACCAGATGTGTATGACTTCTATTCATCTGTCAAATATTTAGAAGCTAGTCACTAATAAGATATGAAGCACTTCTAAAAAATGACAAAATAGGAAATTTCACCCATTCCTTTTCTTTTTAGTTCAGATGTAGCTATTAATTTCTCACTGATCTCTTAAAAGGTTTACTTGGCTTAAACTCCCACATTCTAGTCCATCATTGGAGGAAGACAAGATGGGATCCAAATACGGCAGGAACCTGGAGGCAGTAACTGATGCAGATGCCATGGAGCAGTGCTGCTTACTCGTAGGCTCAATTTCCTTAACAATTATACTTTATTATGAACTTATAAAATGAATGTACCTCCCTTATAACCCGACTAGCCTAAACAAGAGGAAAAGAAGATTAAAGAAAACAAGTTCCTAGGAACAATTCTCCTGGTGTACTCAGCAGGATTTCAGCAGATCAGCAACTCAACCAAAGTTGCTGCTGGAACCTGGAACAGCAACTGGAACCAGAGCAGCATCCGAGGCCAGAGCAGCAGCTGAAGCCTGGAGCCCTGAAATCTCCACTGGAGTGGTTCTCAAGAGGAGCATCTCCAAGTGGTGCAATGAACACCAAACAATACCAAGACCCAAAAAGCCACGCCTCCTGTTTGGGCACATATCTATATCTATCTATATCTATCTATCTATATATATCTATATCTATATCTATCTATCTATCTATCTATCTATCTATCTATCTATCCATCTATCTATCTATATCCTTCCAGAGTCTGTTCAAGGATGTTTTTCAGCTGGCAATAATCAACCTCCTGCATGAGGTGGATCATCTTCTAGTGGATTAACATCACCTGTTCTCTCACAAGTCTGCTCCCCATCCCAAACTTGGGATCATAACAAAAACAGGTTGATCTCCTCTTCACTTACTGGATTGCTTGTCATGGCTTTATCAGCTTTTTTTTTTTTTAATAGAACTCTGGACAATTAGCCCAAGGATGACACCACTCACAATGGGCGGAGCATTCCTCCCACCAATCACAAATTAAGAAAATACTCTACAGGATTGCCTATAGGACAATCTTATGTAGGCATTTTCTTACTTGAGGTTCCTCACCTCTCAGATGACTTTAGCTTATGTCAAGTTGACATAAAACAAGTCAGCACAGCAAGACTCCATTTAATTTCTGTCAGTGTTTCTATTTTTATATTTAATAATTAAAGCAATGATAGGTAGAAGGTAACAGACAGCAGATACTAGGTTATACAGAGTTTATTAAATGAGCATGGGGGAAAAGGAAAAGGGGGATGAGAACTGAGAGAGAGAGAAAGAGAGAGAGAGAGAGAGAGAGAGAGAGAGAGAGAGAGAGAGAAAGTAGAGAGTAGAGATGGATAGAGTGTAGAGGGAGAGACCACCTAGAGGATCTGTCCTTTATATGGACCTGGGCAGGGTCACACCCCCCGTGGCAAGTAAACGATGACATCATAAGCAGGTGGACTGAAGCAGAATGTGAACACCTACTTTTGACCTTTTCCCACCTGTGAGATCTAACTGGTTCTGGGCAGAAGGAATAGTAACAAAATATCAGGCAATATTGGCTATTTAACAGAAATAGATCAATTTGTTCATCATTGGCTTCTCTTATAGATTACCTTTTTGCTTTTAGACTAATGGGCATTGGGAAAACAGTGCCACAAATTTCTCTTAATGTTTCTATTAGTTACTATTCTGTTGCTGTGATAAAACACTGTAATGGCAAAGTTCAATTTTGTCCACTGGGAGGGTCCATGATGGCAGGGGATGTATGTCAAAGGGTAGCTGAAGCAGGAAACTTCCTGATTGTGTTTGTATCCACTCACAGGAAGCTGAAAGAATTAACTAGAAGAGATACAAGGCTATAAACACTTAACCCCCTCTCTTGATGGCATATTTCCTCGAGCAAAGTGGTACATTTTGAGAGTTTCATATGCTTCCCTAGAATTACCACTGAACCACCAACACTGTTGATTAATTTTTCTTATGGTTCTTGGAAGAAATATAGCAGCAGGTAAAAACTCCTATGCATTTACTTTCTAATGCTCAGGCTGTTGCATAAAACAAAAGTAATTTAACAGACAATAAGAACTTAAAACGATACATATCTCTTGGGTACCTGTGCTACTTTGATATATTCATACATCATGTCAAATATATAAAAATTCAACCGTACTCATAGCTTCAAACATGATCGATTGACACCTATAAAACCAGAAGCCAACATAGATCATGTTCTTCCCTTCCCTCTTTTCTTAACATTCCCAGTTGGTTCCTCCAGCAGCATGTAACTGGTAGTACTGGCCCTGTGTGTATTCTATTTATACTACTTCCTACCAGGCTTAGAAATAACGAGAAGGGAATCATCAATATAAGAGATATACCATCCAAAAATCGTGAGAAAGAAAAAGTAGTTTTAAAAGATATGTTATGTTTTGTATCTGTGTCTATGAATACAAAAGTTCTCAGTCCACAGTCATTCCTTTGCCCGTTCCAGAAATCACTGTACCCCTAATATAAAGCAAGAGGGCCGGACACAAGTATCCAGCAATTAAAAATGATATGCAACTTCTCCTTGGTTAAATCTATCTGAGAGAAGAAACTAGCTGTTAGCCATGAGGATCTAGTATTCCCGGAGTTGCAGAAATAAATGACTGGCTTTACAGTAGATGCATAAATGATTGGCTTTGTCCTGAACATGGCGCCTGGGAAACACACCACAATTTCTACTACTATCAAATAGATATGCCACTCACTTCACCTTAAACAGCCACTTCAGAACTCTGCCTTTTTCTCACTCTCTCAATAAACAAACAAAATGCAGATAAACAAGCTTGTAGTATGTTGGGTCTCGTTAGGTACCGGCCTTTGTGAAGGACCTGGAATTGATTTTAATGGCTAGAAGCTTGGATATTTTGTAGTGCCTAGTGAGTCCATTGTTGAATCCGTGCCTGACGTTCATCCATGATTACTCCACTGGGGAGCAGTTTGCCAGTAATGGCCACGATGCAGGCTGCCTGACATCGACTTGTCAGGTCATATTGCTTGATGAAGTATCGTATGCGTCTTTCGTGTTGAATATCCATGGGTGATTGTGATCATACAGTATAAATATCTTTTTAAAAATATATTTTATTAATTTATTCATATTACATCTCAATTGTTATCCCATCCCTTGGGAGTAAGGGGAAAAATGGGAGGGAGGGAGGAATGGGAGGATACAGTACAAATATCTTTACATCTTGTGCTCTTTCTCATCAATCTGTTTCTATGTCAGCTGATGCAACCTGAAAGAGTTCTGCCTTCTCACAGAGAGGGCTGGAGAGAAAGAAGCCCATATTGGAAGGGACAAACCAGGAAAGTGAGACTTATATAGCACAATGTGTCCCTTTTCTCTTTTGCCATCCATTCTTCTTACTTCTTTGGATGAAAAATATTTACCTATAAGTCAAAGTTACAAGGTTCTAGAAGATGCAGGGCATGTGAAATGGCTTAGCAGAAAATTCTCAGTAACTATTTTATCTGATGGGAATAAAAAATGAAGCAAGATACACTTTACATAAATGTAAGTGTTGTGTGTCTGTCTTCTGCTCACAGGTTCAAACTGCTCAGAGTATAAACCTTGCTTTTGATTTAATGATTTAATCATTCTGGTGCTTTCTGATGTAACTAGTCTGGAGAGACCAGATTAATGATATTGGAGGAGAAAATTATTTTTTAATAGTAACATATTTTTGTAGGGAGAGAAAGCATTTCTGGGTTTGACTCTGATACTTGTGCCTTCCACTCATGGGTTGCACCAAATTCCAGGCACTGATAAAAGATATATAATGTCAATTTTATAGACTAATGAGTATGCTATCAAATATGTGGTGATGAGTCATGTGGTAAGGTTAAATTCTTTGTGCTTAGATACTTTTCAATCAAAGATTGTTACAACAGATGTGCTATAACAAAGGCTTGTGCTTAATATAAAACATGGCAAGTAGTAAAGCTTTCTGAAATTTCTTATGCTTAGTCATGGAAGAATAATTATGAATATATATGTATAATAAATGTCTGGCCCAATGTGTTCATGAAGAGGTAAATGGTTTTGCAAAGGTTGCATTATTATAAAAAATATCTGCTATTCCTTAGAAGAGGACTGACCTCACTGCCCTTTGCTTGTACGGTTTACCCCAGCCTCCTGATAAATGAGAAATGAATTGTTTTGATCCAAGTAAAATGCACAGAAATTATTTATACTGCTCACATACAGACTTGAGACTTTCAGTGTGATTGTTACAGCTGCTTCTGACCTTCTCCTCTTCCACAATAGTACGTCACTGGTTGGATTTGTTCCTTCACCTCCAAAGCATATTAGCATAATTGATTAACAGCCTGCCATCAACTCCTATAACATGAAATACTTCATGTTGCTGTTGCTATTGTCTCAAGCCATTGATAGTTGGGGGCTGATTGTCACTGTAACAAACCTAGCTCATAAACACTGCCGGGGCATAAAAGATCTAAGTTAATCATATTGTCACCAGGTGGCCTACTATTACCCTGGGAATGGAACCAAATCAGAAGTGAAGCATTGGCACTTATGTTTGGCAGGTTGAACACAAAAGCAGTAACAAAATCAGCCTGGATGAGAATTTACCTCCTGCACAGCTCACACACAGCTTCTGTCCTGCCGTCATGGTTATACAATAGGCCCACTGAGAAGGGCCTGGATGGCTTACACAGGTATGGTTGTATGTGCTTGGTCTTTTTATGAGGAGATTCATCCATAGTGACAGCTCGCTGGTCAGCATTTATAAGGACTGAAAACATTTTTTAAATTTAAATTGAATTTAATTTAAAATTTAAATTTGTTCACTTTACATCCAGATTGTAGCCCCCCTCCCTCATTGCCTCCTGGTCCCATCTTTCCTCCCTCACCCACTTGCACCCTCCCTTAGTCCTCAGAAAGGGGGAGCCCTCCTCCCCTAACATCTGACCTCAGCCTATCAAGTCTCACCTGGACTATCTTCATCCTCTTCCTTGTGACTTGGCAAGCCTGCCCTACCAGGGGGAAGTGATCCATGAGTGGGCATCAGAGTCCATGTTAGAAGTAGTCTTTGCTGCCCATTTTATGGGGCCCACAAGGAGGCTGTACTGCCTATCAACTACATCTGAGCAGAGGGTCTATGTCCTCACCCTGCATGGTCCTTGATTGGTGCATCAGTCTCTGCAGCACCCCCCTCCTCCCTCTGGATTTGTTGGATTCAGTCTCCTTGTGGAGCTCCTGTCCCTTGCAGGTCCTTCTATACCCCAACTCTTCCATAAGACTCCTTGTGCTCCATCCTGAAGTTTGGCTGTGAGTCTCAGCATCTGTTCCGATTCCCTGATGGGTGGAGTCTTTCAGAGGCCCTTGATGGTAGGTTCCGTTCCTATTCCTTGTCTTAAACTGCTTCTGGTGTCTAATTTATTTGCCCTTCTGAATGAGAATTAAGCATTCTCCCTAGGGTTCTCCTTGTTATTTAGCTTCTTTAGGTCTGTGGTAACTGGCTCAACTATGAGAGCACTTGTTTCTCTTACAGAGGACCCGGGTTTCATTCTCAGCACCTGTATGACACCCTCTTCAAGCCTCGGTGGACACTAGGTATGGAGGTGGTGCACACAGAGGCAAAACACTCACGGGTGTAAAATAAAATAAATCTTAAAAAGTCAACTGGAAACATTTTTATAGTCTGTGTTTGTTTGTGAGGTCTATAACTCCTCTCAAATTCTATTTATGGTCTTCATTTTTCCCCCAATTTTTGGGCTAGCTACTTTCCAGGAATCAGCAAAGGAATTATAGACTACCTCTCTTCTCATTTGAAAGCCTATAATACACCACATTCCAAGTGACAGCCAGCGTAGGAGAAATCCCCTACAAAAGTTCATTCAAGACAATTCCCATTGGGGTACCCTGTGATAGATGTCCGATCCTGAATGCTTGAAAATTCTGAACATTTTCTGCCAAACCAAAATTCACATTTTTTCCCTCTGTGGCTGTGAGCACGAACATGATGGGTTCCAACTATTACAAGATAAATCCACTGCACATTAATCATGAATATTTTTGTTTTTCTCTCTTGTGAATTACCCATTTTGAATGTGAAACCGATAGTCAAAGCGATTCAACGTGTTGGGTGAGAGAAAAGTGGCAAAGCAGCAAATATGTACACAGGCAAGTTTTCCAAGTTCTGCAGTTTGTCTGTGTGTTAAAGACATTCTCAGACCCAGTCTCATGAATTGCACCTTTGCTCCACAGTGACAAACTGCTGGACTCAGTCTGTTTTATGACTTAGTAGATCAGCGAACACCACGCATACTCCACGCACTTGGGATGCGTGCTTACCTGCTATCTATTCATGCTATCAATGCTATCCACATCTAATATGTACAAGTCAGGGGATAAATCGGGAGCCTTTACTCCCAACATGATACATTCTATTGAAAAGCCATCTACCTGGAGCTTCTGTTGTGGCCTATTTATTGAATTCAATTCTCAGGTCAACTGTTCCTAACCATGAAATATTTTCTTATTTTGAGCACTGATTTAAACTGTGAAATTTACGATTGCAAAAGAACCAAAACACACTAACTTCTCCACAGTGGATAGCATGAAGTCAACAATGTTCATTCACTGATACAGTCTTCCTACTACCAAAACCTGTAGACATTTCCCTAGTGCGACGAGTCCCAGAAAACTTTTGGTTTACGTTTCGTTTTCTTGTGTGCATTCACTTTTCCAAAGCAATTATAGGTCTTATTAACTCATTTTAATGAGAATCAATTACAACATTGTCATCAATTTAAATGTTCATAATGAGATATCAGGATGATCAAGAGACCTTTGTTCATGGCTCTTAAGAAAATAAGGGCATACTGATATTGCTGTGGTGGTTAGTATGGAACAACTATGTACTCAAGTGTTAATTGCTTTTCTTTCTAAGGCTTTTACTGTTCTGTGAGCAAATGCTCACACACCCCAAATGATGGAGTATAATCTTGCCTCTCAAATTATCCCTGATTAGCCAATAAAATTGCCTGTATCTGGGCTGGACAAAAGAGAGGTAGGCAGAGCTGAGGTTCATGGGCTTGGAGGGGCAGAAGGATCACGGTGGAGAGGGAGAGGGTTGGGAGAGGAGGAAGGAAGGAGAAAGGTATGGGTTGCCATGGCTTAATGTGAACAAGAAGCACATAGCCCGGGGTAGCTTGCTCTGAGGACTGCCATGATGGAGAGAAGCAGCCCAAATGGAGCATATGTAAGTATTTATGGGAATATTGGATGAGATGTGTGGCTGGGAGTTAACAAGGTAGCTTATGTACAGGGTTAAAATCTGTATAGCCCTAGTGTTTAAGGCATAATAAATGTCGCACCCATGTCTGAGTTTTTTTATTTCTATAGTAGTGAGTTAAGGAATAACATCTGTGTTAGTAATAGCATGAATCAATACTAAATATCAACAATATACTACATACTGCTGTTGAGAAAGATAAAAATGCTGAAAATGTAAATTTTTACTGACAAAAATAGAAAACAAATATCAAGCATACGAAAGACTATATGTATTCCATAGCCTTGGAAGAGATATTTTTCTAGCAATGTGACTGTGCCTGTTTATTTTATAGTATGATGAAGTTCTGTGGTACTCCACTATCATTCTTTTTGACCTGTATTTTATTTGTTGTTGTTGCACAGGCTAACAGGCAATTAAATGAGGGTGTCATAGGAGTTACTGGATGCTGTAGCTGGTACTAATCTTAGCATCTGGCTTAGAATGAATTTTATGTGCTCTCTTGACAGGAGTTAAATCATTGCCAGTTCTGGCTTACGCAAGTCAGCCACTACAGCGTTTTATATTTTTAAAGTGATGGTCCTGTCACTAATAATTTCCTTATCAATTTAGACTGGAGTCCTCACTGAGCCTTTGTAGAATATAGTTGTGTACATCATTGTGCATCTTGTGTGTAACAGAGATAGCCCAATGTTTATCGTACACTAAAAATTGTTAGGTGTGAATAAGGAGATGTTGATATGCTTTGGTAGTAGCTGTAGGCCATTGAGTTGAGTTTCCAAATATCTAAGCAAATAAGAGGAGCTAACAGTATATTAGTCAATTCCACATTTTTTTTTGTGACAGAAATAGTAACAAAAACAAATGAGGAAGGATTTTTCCCTCACAAATTCAATGGGTTTATTCTGTAGTTACTTCATCCTAATGGCACTTCCTTTAAGAAGAGCTTCTTGTTTTCAGGACAACATGGTGGATAAGTAGAGAAGAAAAATTATGTCTCTCAGCTTTTTCTTTTATCTTATGTTAGCTGAAATGAAATCATACAATTCATATTCACTGTGACTTTTCCTGCCCAGCTACTAATCCTTTTTGAAAACATTTCCCAGACACAACCACAGATGTCCTCACCAGTCTCTTATGAATGAGTGACATTTTCAATGATGAGTTACCATTTTATAAAGGGAAAATAAGAAGAATTCAGGATATTAATATTTTACCAATGTTCTAACTACTTAACATAATAAAACAAATATTAAATCAGTGCATATACATGCATTTATCACAATCATTTATATTTTATAAGTCCAATGATAACCTGGAAACAACCTAAATGTCCTTCAGTCGAAGAATAGATGAAGAAACTGTGGTACTTTTACACTATGGAATACTACTCAGCTATTAAAAACAAGGAAATCCTGAAATTTGAGGGCAAATGGATGGAACTAGAAATGATCATACTGAGTGAGTTAACCAGACACAGGAAGACTCATATGGTATATACTCATTTATAATTGGACACTAGCCCAAAAGAGATGTCTCATGAAAATCTTCACTTACCAGGAGATGGGAATAGAAGCAAGGACCTCCTACTGGGACTCAAGATGAGAGAACTATGGGAGAATGGGGAAATAGAAGGATTCAGAGGGTCTTAGAAACCCACAAGAAGAACATTATAATGGGCAGATCAAGAGCCAGGATGGTCTGCTCAAATTACTGCACCAAGGAAAATATATGCAGTAAATATTGAACCCCTATTCAGATCTAGCCAATGGACAGGATATTCTCCACAGTTGTGTGGAGAGTGGGGACTGATTCTGATATGAACTCTAGTGCCCCATATTTGACCAGTTCTCCTTGGTGGGGAGGCCTGGTAGCATTCAGAGAAAGGATAAACAGACTACCAAGATGAAATTTGATAGGCTATGACCATATGGTGGGAGAGGAGGTCCCCTTCTGTCACAGACCTAGGGGAGGAAAATAGTGTTAAAGAGGGAGGGAGGGAAGAACGGGAGGATACAATTGAGGGGATAACAATTGAGATGTAATGTGAATAAACGAATTAAATTTAAAAAGTGCAGATAAACACACACACACACACACACACACAGACACACGCACACGCACACACACACACAAATCCTTATCTTTTGGGGAAAAAAATAAGTCCAATGATAAAGTACTCTTTAGATTGTGGGGCTTGTGGACCATGTCTCCAGGAGAACTGGCATGGGACTAGTGAGATGGTGCATGTTCTAAGCCTAGAAATCTCAAATTTGAGATTTAAAGTCTCATCCTGAAAATGGAAGGTGCGGACAAATCTCCCTTCCTGTTTCCATGCCTGCCTCAGGAGCACATGACATAATCTTCAGGGCTACATACAGGTGGTCAGTCACATGAGCTTGTTACCTGTTATCTTTCCCCATGCAAACAGAGCATTGGCAGCGTACTAAGTCACAGACAGTGAGACATTGTCATCCTCAAAGCCCCTCCTCACTGCCCAAGGTCTATAAGTCTCTGTTTCACATGAAATAAAACAGTGAGCACCATCTAATTCTTCTGAAAGTGGCATTTTATTCTGAGCTGTAGCACTGGGGAAAGAAGGCCCCCCTGCTCCCTGAAGAACTCATCACTGGACCCTGGACTTGACTGCCATCCGGGTAGTCGCTGCAGAGCTGCCTTAGTCACCGCTAGAGCTCATCCAGATGTCTCGAGCTTCTGCTGTTTTGTTGGCCCACCAGAGCAAGCTGCTGTCTGTTCCCGAAAAAGCCTCCTGATTCGTCTGGGTCAGGCTGGACCCACATTGCCACCTGGCTTGGTTTCAGAGCCCTGAGCTCCCCACTGCCACCTGGCCTGGTACTGGAAGCCCAGCTAAAAAAAAGCAGTAACATTTATTGCAGAGAAAAAATTTTCTTTCTTGTACCCCCGGTTGACTGGAGATCTTGTGACACAGATTTCATTCCTCAATCATTCAGGACCTTGCTTCATTCTCTTCCACCCGGAGACCAACAACACTCAGATCAGACCTTCTCGTGGGAGGGTGTGCACATCTGGCTTGATGACCCGGTGGCATCCGGCAGTCCTTCCAGGAGATGCAGAACCACATGAAACCACTGCTAACAGAAATTAGTGTCATCCTATAATGAATAACACATCTGGAGTATTAGCTTTTTCCACTCAAATAATTCCATGAACCACCACGGCTATCTCATAGTCTATGGACTTGAAGGTAAGAAGTCCTCATTGGAAGTATCATCTGAAAAGAAATCTCTTTTAAAAAAAAAACTATTTTTGCTCCTGCACTATTTGAAGACATGTATTTTGTTAGAGACTCTGAGGTAAAAAGAATGATAGGTCAGATGATAGCTAACATGGACGATATAGTTTATCACTTGTAGCCCTTGAGAAAACAGCACACTATGTCCACACAAAGAGGCATAGAAAACAATAGGAGGCAGAAGGAGATGACATCATTTGTGGTTTTCATAGCAGCATTTAAGAGAAGATGTACAGACTTATGGTTGGCTCAATTTAGTAACTTTAGTTGCTTCTGGGCTATAGGAGTTGCCTCCTCTTGTCTGGAACCTTGTTCAGGGTGTATAGTTATTGGCTTGGACACAAGATGCCTGAAAAGGAGGTGGCTGTTTGTGATATAAGGATTAATTGATTTACACTCGCAAAATATGTTTCTATTTATTTTTTTACTGTCTGTGGAAATTCTTATAATGGAGGGATAGTTTCTAGATATCTAAGCATCAAAATACAGAAGATAAAATAAAATAGCTTGTTGAAAATGAAAATCAAAATAAATAAAAAGCCAGTAAGAAAAGAATTATCAAAACAAAAAACAAAATGAAAGTACCCCAATGCAAAGATACCAAAAACGTTATTACTACCACTAATATATAATAATATAATAACAAAATAAAATAAAAATACTGAGTCCATTTTCAGTTTGTAACTACTCATGGAGTTGTGAAGAAGCTAATATGATTTGCTTTGCTTTTGGAGAAAGGGAGAGAAAGACACACACATGCACACACACATGCACGCGCACAGAGAGAGAGAGAGAGAGAGAGAGAGAGAGAGAGAGAGAGAGAGAGAGAGAGGGAGAACATAAACATAAAGTTGGATGTAGAGAAAGGATCTGGAAAGAAGAGGGAAGGAAAATAACACCATATTGTGTGAACAATTTTAAATAAAAAGTTATTAAAGTCCAGCAATCAAAGCATCAAAATATTTATTCAAAAGGAGCCTAGTTCATCCCCTGCGTTGAGAAGCATGCACATATGAAAGAGATCATTTCTGAGAAAGCAGATTTGAGAAGATTTTCCTGTTCATGTTTTAGCATTTGTAGAACACACTGTCTTAGGGTTTGTGTTCTTTTCTGTTACCAAGTTATATTTTAGCAAATATTTATTGTCATTATAGAAGGGAAAAACTGTCTAAAATCCCTAAACATTTTCTGATCTATTATCTATCTATCTATCTATCTATCTATCTATCTATCTATCTATTTATCTATCATCTATCTATCTTTCTGTCTATCTATCTATCTTTCTGTCTATCTTCCCTTTAGGCTTAGGTGGGCACTCAGGACTCTATGTAGTCGTTTTCATTATTTATGCTTTCCAAGCTAGCCAGAAACAGCCAACTGATTCCACAATCATTGTAATCAGGACGGTTGCCATAGTTACCAGTGCACTGGCCACTTGACCTCCGTCTGTACAACACCACCCATCTCATCCTGCTGGTAGGGATAATTTGAGTTACGATGGTGCCACACACCACAGAATTACCAGCGGCACCTAACCCTCAGCAAAGAGGCTGTTTCTTCTCTTCTCAAATATATGAGTAGCTCAATCAGGATGTTGTTTTGATATGATTCTAAAACCCCGAGAGGTGAAACACCTTGCTTCCTGTAGCTTCTCAAAAGTCAGTCTCTGTATCAGTCAATGCCTCAACTAGGAAAAAAAAAAAAAAAAAAAACCTCTCACAGCCTCACAGCCAGGCAAGTTTGATGAATTGATTTCTGCACAGATGTGGGCAGTACTGAATGAAAGCACAATGGGCTGCTGTAGTCACTGGAAGGAGCAAGAGTGTGCCACCTCTAACACTTCAGCCCAAAACGGTGAGGGGACAAGCTGCTGTTCAAGCCCATGGTGGGTAGAGATGTGGAAAGGACAAGGACAATAACAGTTACCTATCAGAGGTCTGCAGCATTTGGCATTGACTCCGCAGGAAGAAAACCCACCAACGGAAGCTGAACTTCAGTTTCCCCTAGGGTTTTTCATCTGCAAGATATTTCTGTTAGCTGAAAATACAACAGTTCCGCTACTAACGTGAAAGCAGAGAGACAGAGCTCACATTTGGTAGTCCAGGAGAGAAATCTTGAAAGGTGGATTTGAAAGTCAAAGAAAGGACAACCTTTCTTTGGGCTGCTAGCAAAGGAAGTGATGAAGTAAATCTGTGCCTAATCTCCTAATCTAATTTGAGAGTTGAGGCACTGATAGAGTTGGAAGCAGGAGACTTGAAGAAGGCCGGAGGGAAAAAAGGGAAGGGGAAAGAAAGTGATGGAACTATTTTGTAATCCAAAATATGCAAAACAAAGAAACAAAGTCAATGAGATGTGAGTAGAGAATTCATTTTGCATACAGGCTTCTTATAGGCAAGTGTTGAACTTAAGTAATGAGAATACTTTCATGGTACTGTGCTCAAAGATCTCAGAAAAAGCTTAAGTGGGGAAAGACTTGTTTTGGTTCCCAGTTTCAGGGAATGTCAGCCAGTTGTGGAAGGGAAGGCCTATCAAAGAATCTCAGCCCATGAAAAGAGAACATGTGCCAGAGTGTTTACGTGGTGGCCATTCAGGAAACAGGAAGGAAGAATAGGAACTCTCTAAGCTCTACACCTGGTGAAATACTTCATCCATCCAGATCCAACCTCCTCAGGTACCATAGCCTTCGAATATTAGCACTGTGAATTATGACACTACCTTTCCAATCATCAGTCTGTGTGGGAACATTTTAGTTTCAAGCCATTAAGAGAAAAGGCTGTAGCTATGCCTTGTTCAACTGCAAACACATAAACAATACACTTCACTGAGTGGGATCTTGCTCCAAGGTCACCACTCCCTTAATGCCATTTAATATCCTTGAACACCGAATTTAGCTCCATTCCACTTCCTGGTGACCCTTTGTTCCTGGAACCATATGATTTGTATTTTTCCTTTCTAAGCTTGCTACACTCAATCAAAATGCTCTTTATCAGAGTGAACCACAGGACACAGCTTATGATAGGCTTTTTATTTTTTTTAAATTTCTTTTGTCAACGCAATTAATCTAAATCTCTGAATTTTAGCCTCAGGCATACTCTTCAGGCAAGGCAAGGGCAAAAAGCAGTCACATTCTTCACCAATTTATCAGAGAACAATCTCTAGGCAGCACACTAAAATTCTTCTCCTCTGAAACATCTTGAACTAGGCTGCAAGAGTTCAAATCACCCTTAATACCACTGTCTTCTTTTCTTCTACTGGAATGTCCCACTAAGCTCCACTTAACGCATTCTACTGCTTTCCTAAAACACAATGCCAAAATCCACATTCCTTCAAACAAAAATGTGGTCAAGCCTATCACAGCAATACCCCAGTGCCTGTTACCAACTTCTGTCTTAGGGTTTCTATTGTTGTGAAGAGACACCATAACCAAGGCAACACCTATAAAGGACAATATTTCACTAGGGCCGGCTTACATTTCAGAGGTTTAGTCCATTATCATCATGGCGGGAATCATGGCAGCATGCAGGCAGACATGGTTGTGGGGGAGCCAAGAATTCTACATCTTGATCCAAAGGCAGCCAGGAAGAGGCCCTCATTCTGCAATGGGAGGAGTGTGAGCATAGGAATTCTCAAAGTCCACCCCTACAGTGACACATGTCCTCCAACAAGGCCACACCTCCCAACAGTGCCTTTTGGTGTTGGTCAAACATTTAAAACGTGCCGCATGAACCCACAGCGGCAAAACCCATTCAAATAACCATAATAGCTTTGCAAATGATTGGTGCACATTCTATGATTTTATATATAAAAATTTTGCCTTAAGTCTCTTCTTGGTAACCTGTTGTCCTTCCTCTGAGTGCCACCAGGTCTCCCCCTCCAGGGGACATGGTCAAATGTGAGCATATACAGGGGGAGAAATTGAACAATATTTTGCAGTAAGTACCTAAAACAGAAAGGTGGAAACCTGTCAGATGATTATTCTGTATTTAAATAAAATCTTCCTAAACATGATCTGTATTTAAATAAAATCTTCCTAAACATGACGCAAAGCTAGTTTTTTGGCCACACAATTAATTAATTAATTAATGCTTAATTTTTATTTTTAATATTTCTCCCTTCCCTCCAAACCCCACTATATACTTTTTCTTGCTCCCTTTCAAATTCATGGCCTCTTTGTTCATCAATTATTAATGTATGCATACATGTATATAAAGCTATCTGCATATGTTCCTAACTATAACCTGCTCAGCATGCATAGCATTACTTGTATGCATGTTTTCAGAGCTGGCCATTTAATGTTGAATGACTAATTGGTGTGTTCTTCCCCCGGGGACAACTATGTCTCCTGCTCTCCTCATTTCCTGGTTGTCCGTAGTTCCTTAAAACAGACTTTCTCACACACTCTGGTGCCTCACATTTGACCATGTCCCCTGGAGGGGGAGACCTGGTGGCACTCAGAGGAAGGACAGCAGGTTACCAAGAAGAGACTTGATACCCTATGAGCATATACAGGGGGAGGTAATCCCCCTCAGGAACAGTCATAGGGGAGGGGAGTAAGGGGAAAATGGGAGGGAGGGAAGAATGGGAGGATACAAGGGATGGGATAACCATGGAGATGTAACAAGAATAAATTAATAAGAAAAATTGTCTTGTATTTATTAGAGACATTCCTGTTGCTACCAATATATCTAAACAGTACACAAATATACATATTCTATATTTAACAGTGATGATTTTTGTTCCATATTATTAAAACTCAAAATATATCTATTCATTCAATCGCCAATGAAGTTTGCACTTTTTCTTCTTGGTTACACTCTGTGAAGCAGGTATGCTCGATGAAGAACACAGATATTAAGTGCCCTAACCAAAGTTAAAATTGGAGTGGATATTCAAAGAGAGCCATTGAGATTTAAATTCCATAGTCTTCATCATTATGACAGCACTATGAATGTAACCATCATCATCATCATCGTCGTCATCATCATATACCCTAATATTTAGATGTTTATAAATGTTTAAATAATTTTATAAAATGATAATACTGTGAACGTTTGCTTTGGGGCCATTATGTCAATGTTAGTTTATGTAAAAATCTGAATATTTGAATTTAAACAGAATGTTTCTCTGTAGACTTAGCAGCTACTTTTTTAGGTTTTAATCCATAAGCAACTCCCTGAATGAAAAGATTAGTTGTAACAGTTGCTTTCACTTAAATCCCTCCAAAGTTTATAACTATTCTCTTTCCATAGCCAAAATATGGTTTTAAAAAGTGAGTGTGAGTACAGAACTATTTAATAAAATATAGTTAAATTCCCAATTGAAGCTCTTTAGAGAGTAAATACTAATGCAAGAACAGAATAAAACTATGTGAGCTGCCTGGGGCCCTTTGAAATAGAGTAATATTTGATTTAGGATAATGGCATTATTGCACTATGAGCCTGTGTGTCAGGCTGAGAGCTGGTTGCCGTTGGAAGTAACTGTTTGCACTTTACCTTCACTTAAAGAGGCTTTCAAACAACCTGTCAACATGCTGAGAGTGGTTTTCTCATTGCCTTTTAAAAAGAGACCATTTCTGTCCAATCTCAAGTGTTTCTAAATCTGATGAGAAAATTAACTAAATACTAAAACCGGAGCAGTCAAATTTTATCATGAAGTTTTCTATGCCTGATTAAGAGAAGACAGAATTTTGATTATTCCCACCCCTTAACTATCTTTCTAACTGGAAATACCTGGGAACTCCTAGAATATAATTTGAGTATTGACTAAGAACATTTGTCAAATATCCGTGGTGTGGTTTTGTTAGCTGTTCTATTATTTCGCATAATCAATGACCACTGCCAGAGTCATAAAAATTACATACTATCAGTCTCCCTAATTTTTCTGGAAGAGACAATGCAGATTATATATGGGCTTGCATAATTTGTTTAGTAACTCAGCTATCTTTCTCTATTTTTACTAGATTATTTAGGCTTCTCAATTTATAATGTGCCAATTTTTAGATTTTGCTTCACAGTCGTATTAGGGGAGAGTATGTCTCCCTTGGCTTTCCATGATTCCTCTTTCAAAATGCAATGAAACCTCTTTTCTTGCATTGCTCTATGGGTTACACGATAGCCATGATTTACCTGACTTTATAGAACAGACATGTTTTTCTGCTTTATCTCTCAGAAGCACCTATATTTTTATGATAACAGGGACATAGCAGAGATTGCTGCACAATCCTCTTTATTGCAGCAGTCTTCTCAATAGCCAGGTATAAGACCAGACTTGATATCTCTCAGCTGGATAGAGAAAACAGGATATCTTCACACACTGAAATTGTATTCCATCGTAAAGAACAAAAGTGTGGCTTTTGTAAGAAAACTAGTTAAGCCAGCATCCTTGGTGGCTTTCTACTGTTGTGATAAAACACCATGACCAAAAGCAACATGAGGAGGAAAGTGTTTATTTGGCTTATATTTATATTGCATGTCCATCACTGAAGGAGTCCAGGGAAGAGCTAAATACAGGTGGAAATTGAAGCAGAAATTAATTATGGAGGAAGATTGGAAGACCCTGTTATTAAGGTCACCGTTTATCATGTCTGGACAGATCTCCCAAGCTTGGGACAGAGTGGAGGACTCCCTTTCTCAGCAGGGGGCTTCTTTCTCTTTGCCCAAATTCATTTGGAGAGTGTCTTTATGCACCACCTAACCCTAAGGGAGGTCATGTTTGTCCATGACCAAAATGCAGGCTCAACTTCCTTTCTCCTGATAAGAATCTGCCGGACAACATAAAGCATCCCTGGCACCTCACGCCTCAGCCAACAGTATACACCTTACCCTGTGAGTCCCTCCCCCACCTCCCCTCCCCAAGAACTGTATAACCCTTGTTCAATTCACATAAAGTTGAACAGTCTCATTGAAGCTGGTCCTGGAAAGTTATTCCATCATCCTCAAGGACCTGTTGAACAAAACTCACCCCAGTCTGTCACCTCTGCTCCTTTGCCTTTATGGAATGGACTCATATCTGCTGACAATTCCTGGGGGAGAAAGGGAGTGTCACAGAGGCGCACTGCTTACTCACTTGCTCCTCATGGCTTGCTTAGCCTGCTTTCTTATAACATCCCAAACTACCTGTCCAAGGGTTGCCCTTTCTCCAGTGGGATCTGGTCTCCTATATCAGTCGCTAATCAAGGAAAAGATGAAATGGCAGATAGACTTGCCCACAGGCAGTCTGTTGGAAGCATTTTTTTTCTTTTCAGTGGTAAATCTAGCTTGTCTCAAGTTGACAAAAAAAAAAAAATAACCAGTACAACTGTGTTCATCGTAAGAGAAATAATCCAGACTAAGAAAGATAAATATTGTACGTTTTATTTCATATATAGAGTGTACATTTATAAAAAATAAAATATGAAAGCAGAAGAGGGAATATTCAGGAGAAATGAGTGAGAAAAATGGGAGGAAAAAGGGCAGAGAGGAGTGGGGGTGGGAGACGAAGAGCATCAAAGTACAATATGTACATCTACGGAAAGCTCATAGCAACATTGCCTAAAAGTAGGACAGCACTGCAATTAGAAAATGTTTTTCTTCCCTTTTCTGTGGTGAATGAGTGCAGAAAAATTTACTTGGTAGTAAGAGTGTAAAATCCTTGCTAAAGTTCCATGGCTTCATAATGCCTCGTGTAATGGCACAGAAGTTCACTGAAGTGGAGATGGGGATAAGCGTTAAGAGTGGCTTCCTTAGCCTAGCTGTGTAATTTTTTACTTGTGTAAAAGTGAAAAATATAATTTCACTGGAGACACAGAATATAATATATATTATTAACTAAATGATTTTAAATTTATCATAGATCTTTGAACCTATATGGCATCTCATTTTGTATGCTGTCTGTAGACCCTCTCCATTATATATATTATATATATTATATATTATATATTTATATATATATATACATATTATATATATTATATATATTATATATATATATTTGTATAAATACATATGTGACTATGTGTTTGTAATCACATTAAATTTAACCCCTTTGTGACAGTGAGGATGAAGTAGAATTTTCTAATATTTTATTTTCCCATAAATGTGCGAAGACATAAAGTGCAAACATTTTAATAACATTTTGATGATATATCCTCTTTAAGTATTAGATAGTGTAGGTTTTAGAGGTTATGGTACATAGACTTCATATGACACTGATGTTGTACATGTTATTTAAATCTGTTAAAGTGATTGAGTTTTTAAATAAGCCAAAAGTAAAGTTCCTTTATACAAACAACCCTTTCAATTATTTTGTTATAAGCATGATGATGAAAGTGCTTGTTTTAAGGGCCTGAGCAATGGCTCTCTGGGCAAAGCCATTGTCCCCAAACATGATAATGTTGTTGTGAGGTTGATGCTAAGAAGGCTCATGGAGAACAGTTAGAACCAACTCTTACAGATTGCCCTCCAACCCACATGTGCAAATACACACATGCACACATACATGCACAAATACACAAGTGACTTGCACACACAACGAGATGCACACACACACACACATGCATCCATCTGGACGCACATACATTCCTGTGCACACACAAGGACACACATGCCTCTGCGCACACACACACATACACAGAAACACAAATACCTGTGCACACATGGACACACGCAATTAAAATAGGGAAATAAAGTTCTTGTTTTAATTATATCCTGTTATACATTATTTTCCAAAATTTGTTGTTCTCTTACCACTCAGGCACCATGCAGCACGTCAGTCTCTTTTTATAACAAAGACACAAAATATATTTAAGTATTACACACATGTTTAAAAAGAAAGTTTATGTCTGTCTTTCAAATTCTGCAACAAATTTGTAATTTAAAAAGCATCCCCTCTAAATTCCTCAGACTCCTGCTAGGGAAGGATGTGCACAATAGCAATTAGGACAGCTAATCAGTTGGATTTGTCATCTAAAGGGGACAAAATCATTAACAAGACACTAGGTGGCCAATGACAGCTTAAATACTTAGAAATCACAAAATTGTCAGCTCCTTCATGTGAAGGGGAGAGGTGAAAGCTTCTTGGATTTAAAACTTTGATTTATGTCACTTTGCCCAAAACTTAAGCGTTTGGAACATTGTCAGGCAGAAAACGTTGATAAGAGACAAACAAGCGAGCTGTCCTAGATGCACACAGAACCTGTCAGCACTACCTTGGGGTCTCGTTCAACCTCAGCAGACACTTCAAGATTCGTACACAGCCACCAGGCAGGACTGTGAAGCCATTCCTCACAGTGAAGCCAGCATAGCTACTCCCCTCAAGGACTTCATGTTTCCCAATTGACCTTGTGAAGCCCAAACCCTACAAGTTGGAAAGGGGGAAAAAAAAGAAAACCCAAGAAACATAACACAAACCAGGCCAAAAATCACCAGGCAGCCACACTCATACCTAAAGGAATGATTCCTATCTTATCAAACATTTCCAAAATTCACCTTTCAAATGGTCTTCATTGGTCTGATATTCATTGAAAATAATTGTATGTGTTGTTTGTTGTCCAGGCTGTCTTTAGCATCACGACACCCTTGTCTCTGTTCCGCAGGGCTAGTTCCACTCTCTTTTTGTGTTAATTTTGTAGTCATTAAAATCAACTCATTGTTTAGGAATATAACAGTCTTACTGTTATGAGTGATACAGAGTAAGCTGTACATAATTAACATACATAATTTTTTGAGTTTGCATATTTCTACATACCAGTGCATTATTTCCAGAACCTCAAGATGATTAACGTATTTAGCATCTTGAGGATGTTTAGAGTGTCCCATTGTATTTTGTTTGTTGTCAAAAGACTGCTATGAAATCTTTCTTCTAAACCTATACCACATTTCCTTGTCTGATTTTCTGTAATTCAACAGATATGTGTGTACAGCCATAGTTTGTTATGAATAGTAAAAAGATGAACAGGACAAAGCAGCTAACTCCTGTTTTTGTTTTTGTTTTTGAGACAAGGTTTCTCTGTGTAGCCTTGGCTGTCCTGGACTTGCTTTGTAGACCAGCCTAGCCTCAAACTCAGAGACCCATCCGCGTCTCCCTCTTGGAGTGCTGGGATTACAGGTGTGCACCACAGCACCCACATGCAGCTAAATCTTGAGATATTGAATTCTATTATTTTTTATATGTACCCAGGTTTTGGATTGCTGGTGACACATATAGATCTATTTTTAATTTTCCAATAAAACTCCATTCCTTTGTTTATAGTTGTTGAAGCATTTTACACCACAATAGTTTGTGAGTTTTGATTTATCCAAATTATTGCCAATGCTTATTAATCATTGTAACTTTAATATTAGCCATTTAGCTGCTGTGATGTGATCCGTAACTATAGTTTTGATTTCGATTTGTCTTGGGACAGCAAGCATTTTTATACTTGGTCTATTAACTATCATACTTTAAAAAAATTTTCCTTTCCATTATTCAGATTTCTTGCTGTGTTCTTTAGTTAGTTTGCATTTTTGCTGTTGTCTTACTACTGAATTGCAGGATCAAGTCAATGTGTATGTTTTACATTTTAACTCCTTGTCAGACAAATGATTTTGAACATCTTACCTCATTTTTGAAGTTATGTTTTAGTCAAGTTTTCTTTGCCACTCAGAAGCTTCTGTGTTAGTTTGATATAGTTCTTCTTTTCTGTTTATCTATCTATTTACTTATTTTGTATGTGATTTTCATGTCATTTTGAAGAAATTATTGTCTTTTCACCTCCGTTTAAGGTTTATGTTCAAACTTTTTGTTTTTTTAAAAATATATTTTCTTTCTTTAAAAATTTTTTTAATTAATTTATTCTTGTTACATCTCAGTGGTTATCCCATCCCTTGTATCCTCCCTTTCTTCCCTCCTTCCCACTTTCCCTTTATTCCCCTTCCCTATGACTGTTCCTGAGGGGGATTACCTCCCCCTGTATATGCTCATAGGGTATCAAGTCTCTTCTTGGTAACCTGCTGTCCTTCCTCTGAGTGCCACCAGGTCTCCCCCTCCAGGGGACATGGTCAAATGTGAGGCACCAGAGCACGTGAGAAAGTCATATCCCACTTTCCACTCAAGTGTGGAGACTATTCTGACCATTGGCTAGATATGGGTAGGGGTTTAAAGTTTACCACCTGTATTGTCCTTGGCTGGTGCCTTAGTTTGAGCAGGACCCCTGGGCCCAAATCTGACTATCATACTGTTCTACTTGTAGGTTTCTAGGACCCTCTGGATCCTTCTACTTTGCTATTCTCCCATGCTTCTCTCATCCAGAGTCTCAATGGGATGCCCTCTCCTCTGTCCCAGTTTTCTGGTAAGTGAAGGCTTTCATGGGATATGCCCCTTGGGCTAGAATGCAGATATAAGTGAGTATATACCATTTGAGTCTTTCTGCTTCTGGGTTAACTCACTCATTATGATCATTTCTAGCTCAATCCATTTATCCACAAATTTCGGGAATTCCTTGTTTTTAATAGCTGAGTAGTATTCCATAGTGTATATGTACCACAGTTTCTTTATCCATTCCTCTACTGAGGGACACTTAGGCTGTTTCCATTATCTGGCTATTATGAATAAGGCTGCTATGAACATGGTTGAGCAAAGTTTCTTGTTGTGTGCTGGAGCATCTTCTGGGTATATTCCAAGGAGTAGAATAGCTGGGTCTTGAGGAAGCCCTATTCCCAGTTTTCTGAGATAGCACCAGATAGATTTCCAAAGCGGTTGTACTAGTTTGCATTCCCACCAGCAATAGGTTGTTCCCCATAAACTTATTGCTGAAGACAACACTCACACAACTAAGGTACTGTGCCTACACAGCACCTTAATTCCTACATTGTTTTTGGTATGAGAAGGTACTCTACAGGCTATCAAAAGGGAAACTTAAGCACAAATCCAGGCACAAAACCTTTGATCTACAATGCTGTTATGCATGCAAAATATGATAGGGCAATGGTGACTCAAAGCTCGTGGGAATAACCAATCAATGCCTGATTTGACTTAAGGCCTACTCCACAAGATGGTACCCATATGCAACGGTGTCTAGTAACTAAAAACCAGAGACTTGATATCCCAGAGACCTAGGATAAACCAAATATTACTGGGCTTTAAAAAATGGGAGGGGGGGGGGCGACGGAAGGTGGTGATAAAATGACTCCTAATGAAAATTTTCTATACTTAAAGATCAGGTCCTTATTCAGTGATCATCAAAGAAGCTCCCTCTTTCAGCAGATGGGAACAAATGCAGAGTCCTACAGCCAGACGCTACCCACACAGCAAGAACAGAGCCTACATGGGTCTGAACCAGGTCCTCAGCAAAGATATTATAGCTTTCAATTTGGAATTTTTCTTTATGGGATTCCTAAGTGTGTGAACAAGTGGCTCTCTGATTTTTATGCCTTCTCTTGGGGCTTTTTTTCTTCTGTTAGTTTGCCTTGTCCAAATTTGATGTGATTTTTAAAAAAATTATATTATTTTATCTTGATATGTCTGACTGTTGTCTCTTAGAAGCCTCTTATTTTCTAGTAAGGGATAGAAAGGTAGTGGGTGTGGAAGGGAGGGGAAGTGGAGAAGAAATAGGAAACTTAGAGTGAGGAGAAACTAAAAGCAGACTACATAGTATGAAAAAACCTACTTTCAAAAAAGGAGACTATATATTTCCATTATATATATACATATATACATATATTCTTTTATTTACTTATTTTGTTTATTGAGAAGGGCACATAAGCCATAAAAACTGTGGGTAGATCAGAAAATAACTTGCGGAGGACAGAAGAAGACATCTTTTATGATTCTGTTTCCCTTTACCATGTGGCCTTTGGGGAGTCAGTCAATATTTTCAGGCTCAGAGATGAGTTACTCTACCCTCTGAGGACTCTCACTAACCCCCCTTAGGAGTTTTAGTTGATTTTGTGTGAGTTTTGTGTAAGATATAAGGTGAAGATCCATGTTTATATTTTGCATACACACGAACATTTCCAAGTACTGTTGATTAGACTGTTTTCCCATTGTGTGCTGTTGATATTCTTAGTGTGTGTGTGTTTGTGCTTCTTCTTTCTAGACTCTATTCTATTTCTTGATTTACATTTGTTTGTATGCAGCATTGTTTTTATTCCTAAAAATTGTCATATATTTGAAATGCAAAATGAGATATTTTAGGTTTTCTTTCTCTGTAGCTTTGGTTTTTAGTGTATGTGTATATGTGTGTCTTTCTTTATGAGTGTCAGGATTATTTTCTATGTCTGAGGAGAATTTCACTGAGATTTGCTAAGGATGGCAGCAAATTTATACATTTCTTTGGGCAGAATGCAGATATTAACAGTTTAATTATTCCACTCCATCTCCATAGGAAGATTTACCACTTGTTTGTCTTTTACTTATTCTGTTGATGCTTTATAGATTTGCATGATCTGGCTCAGGTATTTTATCATAGATTTTCATGTTTTCTTTTGTGTTACTTATCAGGCTAAATGTGGACATGATCCAAGTCATCTGGTAGACAATAAAGTGTTCTAGTTGTGTGTGTGTGTGTGTGTGTGTGTGTGTGTGTGTGTGTGTGTTCCATGTGAGTATGCAGGTACAACCTCCCAGGTGGTTTTGATGGGGCTCAAGAGATAGCAATTGGATGTCTTACCTCAGACAGTGAAGATTGTTTTAATATGAAGAATCATATGGTAATGCATGCATCCAAATAATCCCGTATAAAATGTAGCAAACATAAAAGACGACAGAAGCACAAACGGAGTATTCATGTCATCTCCTTGTCCATCTCAACTGTTTGGCTGATGGATAATACATCAAGGAGATCTTTAAAATCGTTATGAATTGGTCGTGCAGAGAGCCAAAGTTTGGTTCCTCTTTGCTGCATCTGGCAGCTTCCGGCCATCTCTCCCTCTAGCCCCAGGAGGCCATTGTCTTCCTCTAGCTTCTGCGGACCCCGAACTCACACACACACATTACAACACGTCTCCTCCCCTACATATACACACAGTTAGAAATAAAGCAGACTTTTGTAAAGTAATTGTGTTGTCTTCTTAAATAAAGATGCACAATGAGTAATGCGCCGAGCAAGTCAAAGGGAATACGGAATAAAGAGGAAGGGATATACATTACCCACTTTGAGCTAAGATTAGCTAAAAAGGTAGGGAGTGCAGAAGGTGTGTGCCATGTCCCATGACTAATTTTACCTTTAGTAGTTTTTGGCTTCCATAGCTAATGGCGTTTAAAAGATGTGAAGACCATGATATATGTCATCACTCTGTGATGGTTTGGTGACGAATGACCCTGGTGATTTTCTCACGGATGGATAGGTATCCATTCTGAACTGCAGACTCATGTTGCATGACTCTTGTTTGTCTTATGGCGTAAGCTGTAATCCTCTGTGGTTTGCCTGATTTTGATTTTCTGGCTTTCTGGATTCAGATTGAATTCAGTCAAGCGAGGACAGCAACAGTAAGTAGAAAAATGGAAGAAGCTCATTGAAGAGATTTTCTTTTTTTTTCAGTTTAAAAAATTTTGTCCTTTATTTCATACATGTATATCATGTAATCTGATTATAGTAACTTTCAGCCTGCTCCCTTCTCGAATACTTGCTTTCTTTTTCTACAAGTTTTCCCTCTCACATTTATGTGTTCTTATATTGTTCTGAGGTCCACTGAGTTTAACCATGGTTTTCTGTTAGACCATGAGTTTGAAACTACACATAGGGGAATGACAAGATCACTTAGTTGGTACCAATTGAAAACAATGTCCTTCCACAAGAATCATCTGTAGGCAGCAGATTAGCAAAGAGGGTCCTCCGAGCCCCTTCTTGATAGATAATTGGCTGTTTGGCAGGCACAGATTTCTGCCGGGCTATCGCCGGCCAATGTAGTTGCTATGAGATTGATGCTTTGTTCACTGTGCCATCCTGAGAAGATAGTTTTTCACAGGTCTTTTGTGTGTCTTTTAGATTTTCCGTTCTTTCTGTTTCTTCTTCTGTGATATGTCCTAAATTTTAGCTCGAGTAAATTTAAATGTCTGGTTTGGGGCTAATCACTTAACCATCATTTATTCTCAGTAGTTTGAGCAGCCATGTGTCTCTGCACTCAGTACTTTTCATTGCAAAGAGGCTTCTTTGATTAAAGCTGGGAGAAGAATTTGTCTCTGCATCTACATACATGTTTAGAAAGCATTGTGGCACCGTAATATTTACCTAAACAGCAGTACTAAGTTTGCCACTAAGGCTCAAGATCTTCTCAGCCAAGAGTTTATGGCCAGGATAAAGGTACATGCATGAATTCCTTTTTGTTGTGTGTGGCTCAAAACCCATCGGAGAACAATGAATACCCCCAAATCAGGTTTGCTAGTTTTACACGTGGGCAACATTTGCCTAGTCAGTTCATGTTGTGTTTGAAGAGTTTACAGCTGGGTAAGACTGATTATGTCTTTGTCCTCCCTACAGCTTCCTAGCACTATGAAAGCTAGCCCGAGGGAAGAAGCATACAGCTTAGTTACAAACTGATTTCACTGTATCTTGCAACCAAGGTGAATGATGTCTTGAGCCAAAAGCATCCTGCCAGCTAGTTCAAGAGGAGTGACAAGATTCTGCATTGTTTTAGGGATTCTAGCTCCTCCCTGTCTAAAAGGTCACAAGGAGGTATTTCACATCTGGCACTGAGGATTTTGTTTAAGACCTATAGCTTTCAGAAGCGGCTGCATCCAGTTATACAGGATATCAGGATATTCCCTTTCTCCCCCGCTGGTTAATTCAGCGGCAAAGTAGGCTTACATATGACCCCTATCTTAGTTAGGGTTTCCATTACTGCAAAGAAGCACCCTGATTACAGCAACTCTTACAAAGAGAAAGGTTGAATTAGGGTGGCTTACAGGTTCAGAAGTTTAGTCCATCCTTGTCATGGTGGGAAGTGTGGAGGCACAGGAAGACATGGTGCTAGAGTAGGAGCTGAGAGTTCTACAACTGGATTGGCAGAAAGCAGGAGGAGAGAGGAACTCTGGTTTTGGCTTGAGCTTGAGTGTTCGAATTCTTAAAGCGCATGCCCAGTCACACGCTTCCTCCAACAAAGCCACTCCTTCTGATAGCGCCACTTCCGACGAGCCTATTGTGACTATTTTTTTTCATTCATAGCACAGCTTTCAACACTCTCTTTGTTTTGAATATTCCCCCCTCACATTCCCCATATCCTCACTCCCATTCCTGAATAAGCTTTCTAAACCTTGGCTTCCCTTCTACATTTCCCTAATACATAAATCCTTGCCCGCCCTTCAGGATAGCCACATCCACGTGAACGGCTCTTTTCTACTTTCTTATCTTCTACACCAACTCCAAGTTAATCACACAACTCTAAAAATGTGAAGCTAGGATCAACGTATGAGAGAAAACACGTGGTGTTTCTCTTCCTGAACCTGACTTACTACACTGAGCATAATGGGCTCCTTGTCCATCAGTTCACCTGCAAGCTTCATGATTTAACTTTTCTCTATGGGTAAACAGAATTCTACTGTGCATGTGCGCCAAAAAAATATTTCGTTATCCATTCATCAGTTCCACATCTGAGCTGTGCTGACTAGTTTTAAGTGTCAACTTGGCACAACCTGGAAGAGAGTCTTAATTAATAAATGAAGCATTCCCTAGACCAGGCTGGCCTGTGTCTGTGTCTGCAGAGGACCACATTGATCGTTATTTGATGTAGAAAGACTCAGCTTACTGTGAGTGGCACCAGTCTCTAGGCTGGGGCTTGAGCTGTGCCAGAGTGAAGAGAGCTAGTAAGGAAGCAGCAGGCAGAATGGACATAGTAGTTTCTCTCTGATCTCAGCTAGAGATGCTGGCTGATCACAGCTCCTTCCTGCCTCTGCCACTCCCCTGCAACAATGAACCGTGACTTGAAATTGTAAGCCAAATAAAATCCCCCCCCCCTTTTTTTTCCTGGAAGTTTTTGTGCAGAGAAAGTATCACAGCAACAAGGAGGAAACTAGAATGGGAGGTATTTTGAACAGATTTAACAAGGAAAGTGTTTTGAACGTGCATCTCTGCAATGGGACATGGAAACTTCGGGGTAAGTACCCAGGAGTAGGACAGTCGGTTTGAATAGTAGTTCTATTTTTATCATTTTCTATAAATTATATGCTGATTGATACCACGACTGCACTAGCTTACACTTCTTCCCAGCAGTTTTTTTCTCCCAAATCCTTTCCAGCACTTATTCTTTTAAAATTTTTTATTCTTAATTAGTATACTTATATTATAAAACTTTTAATCTATAAAATTTTATTTTAGTTACATCATTTCTCCCTTCTCTCTCCTCACTCTGTCCCCTCCATATACCCCTCCTCACTTTCCTTTAAACTTATGGTTTCTCTTTTCATTAATTATTTCATGCATATATTTATTTCCATATACATATGTATACCCAAATGTAATCTGTTTAGTCCATATAATGTTATTTGTATGTATGTTTTCAGGGATGGCCTTCTGACACAGAGCAATCAATTGGTATGGTCTTCCTTGGGGAGGGTTACCTCTCTTCCTCCAAGTTTTACTCACTTACCTGTAGTTCTCTGAGTAGGAGTTGAGACCCCATGCAATTTAGTATTTTAGTTGGTTTCCTCCTTGTTCGGATCTCATGTGTACAATCATATAGATGAGACTTTATGGGTGTAGCTTCTGGCTGTGGCTAGAAGACCCGATCTCACAGAAAAGTCCCTGAAACTCTGGCTCTTTACAATCTTTATAGCTCATCTTCACAGTGTCGCCTGAACTTTAGATATGGGAGTGTTCTGTAGATGCATCAATTGAGACTGGAATCCTCAACTTTGCATTTTTTTTCGGCTTGGCGGTAACCAGTCTCTTTAACTGAAATTAAGATCCACTTAACAAGAATGTTTCATGCGTGGTAATGGAAACCTTGCTAATAAATCAGTACCAATGAAATCAGATTCATTGAGGGAGAATCTAAACTACTAATTTACTAAACCAGCATAATTACTAACAACAATTTAAAAACCAGTAGATAAGTTTCATTTTCAACCCTCATCAAGGAAACTTTTCTTAGCAACAGACGGAGATCATAACAGAAAACAAAAACAAAGAAAAAACCCAAACACACACACACACACACACACACACACACACACACACACACACACAGAACTAATTCTTTGATTTTTTTGATGACAGCCATTCTGACTTATGTGGCTTAAAATTCCTGTGTAGTTTCATTTGCATTTTCTTGGTGATTAATGAATATGAACACTTTAAAAATGAGTTTTTTTTTCTTTTTTATGGGATGGCATACAGTTATAGATTCATAGCCCAGTTTTCTGGTAAAACTGTTTTATTAAATATAAAAGGCAGTATTGAATGAAAATGCATTTCTTATTATATTCCCTGATTTTCTTATTTTCCTAACAAAATAAGTCTATATGCTCATTAATGAATATTATATATTACTAGAATGATACACAATTAAGAATCAGTTCTACTTTATTTCTCATTTGTATAGCCATTTTTTAGGTTCTTAGTATAGTCCATATATTAATCCTCTGTCAGACATTGATTTTCTCTCATTCCTTGGCCTCTTCACTCAAGTGTCAGTTTCTATTGCAACAGGAAAGCTTTCTTGGCTTCATGAGATCCCACATGTCAATCATTGATTTTATTTCCCATGCTAGTAGAATATGCCCAGAGAGTTCTTCCCTGTGCCTAGATGTTGAATTCTATCTCCTACTTTTCCCTCTAGCAGTTTTAAAGCATCTGGTCTTATATTGAAGTCTGTGATCCATTTGGGGTTGAGTTTAATCCAACATCCCTTTGTGATAAAAGTTATGGAGACCCAGCTGTGGTCCCTATACTCTGGGAGGCAGATGCAGGCAGATCTCTGTGAGTCCAAGGCCAACCTGGTCTACAAAGTGAGTTCAGGACAGCTAAGGCTACTCAGAGTAAAAATAATAATCTGGAAAGACTAGGAATGGATTTATCCGAGCAAAGGCTGTATATGACAAAATTAGAGCCAACATCATGCTAAATGGATAAGATTCAAAGCATTCCTTCTAAGATCAGGTAAAATAGTAAAATACAAAGTATCTGTTCTTTCCACTTCTGTTTGATGCAGGAAACAATCACATCCACATTGTGACAAAAAATAAAATGAAATACCTTAGAATAAGTCTAACTAAAAGCACAAAAGACTTCAAAAGAGAAAACATTAAAACACTGAGGAAAGATACTAGAAGATGGAATGATATTCCATGTTAATGTATGGGAATAGGACTTCCTCAAGACCCAGCTATTCTACTCCTTGGAATATACCCAGAAGATGCTCCAGCACACAACAAGAAAATTTGCTCAACCATGTTCATAGCAGCCTTATTCATAATAGCCAGATCATAGAAACAGCCTAAGTGTCCATCAGTAGAAGAATGGATAAAGAAACTGTGGTACATATACACTATGGAATACTACTCATCTATAAAAAACAAGGAATTCCCGAAATTTGTGGATAAATGGATTGAGCTAGAAATGATCATAATGAGTGAGTTAAGTCAGAAGCAGAAAGACTCAAATGGTATACACTCACTTATATCTGCATACTAGCCCAAGGGGCATGTCCCATGAAAGCCTTCACTTACCAGGAAGCTGGGACAGAGGGGAGGACATTCTAGTGGGACTCTAGATGAGAGAATCATGGGAGAATGGCAAAGTAGAAGGATCCAGAGGGTCCTAGAAACCTACAAGTAGAACAGTATGATAGGCAGATTTGGGCCCAGGGGTCCCGCTCAAACTAAGGCACCAACCAAGGACAATACAGGTGGTAAACTTTAAACTCCTACCCAGATCTAGCCAATGGTCAGAACACTCTCCACAGTAGAGTGGAGAGTAGGATATGACTTTCTCACGTACTATGGTGCCTCACATTTGACCATGTCCCCTGGAGGGGGAGACCTGGTGGCACTCAGAGGAAGGACAGCAGGTTACCAAGAAGAGACTTGATACCCTATGAACATATACAGGGGGAGGTAATCCCCCTCAGGAACAGTCATAGGGGAGGGGAATAAGGGGAAAATGGGAGGGAGGGAAGAAAGGAAGGATACAGGGGATGGGATAACCATTGAGATGTAACAAGAATAAATTAATAAAAAATAAAATAATTAATATTGTAAAAATGCACATTTTATTTAAAGCAATGTACAAATTCAATACAATCCTAATCAAAAATTCAGAGCCATTCTTTGGAGGCATAGAAAAATGCCTTAAAGCCCAGTGTGGTGTTGAAGGCCTTTAATCCTAGCACCTGGGAGGCAGTTGCAGGAGGATTGCTGGGAGTTCAAGGCCAGCCTGGTCTACAAAGTGCATCCAGGACAGCCAAGGCTGCACAGAGACAACCCGTCTATAAAAAACAAAAACAGGGCTGGAGAGATGGCTCAGAGGTTAAGAGCACTGTCTGCTCTTCCAAAAGTCCTGAGTTTAAGTCCCAGCAACCATGTGGTGGCTCACAACCATCTAGAATGAGATCTGGTGCCCTCTTCTGGTGTACAGATGTATTAAATAAATAAATCTGTTTATTTTATTTTATTTTTTTTCTTTATTAATTTATTCTTGTTACATCTCAATGGTTATCCCATCCCTTGTATCCTCTCATTCTTCCCTCCCTCCCATTTTCCCCTTATTCCCCTCCCCTATGACTGCTCCTGAGGGGGATTACCTCCCCCTATATATGTTCATAGGGTATCAAGTCTCTTCTTGGTAACCTGCTGTCCTTCCTCTGAGTGCCACCATGTCTCCCCCTCCAGGGGACATGGTCAAAGGTGAGGTACCAGAGTATGTGAGAAAGTCATATCCCACTCTCCACTCTACTGTGGAGAGTGTTCTGTCCATTGTCTAGATCTGGGTAGGGGTTTAAGGTTTACCGCCTGTATTGTCCAATAAATCTTTAAAAAAACAAAAACAAAAACAAAAACAAAAAAGCCCCTCCCCCAAAAAAAGAAAAGAAAAGAAAAGAAAAATGCCTTAAATTTATGTGGAAAAAGAAGAAGGAGGAATGGTTGCCATTATATTTTACTTAAATGTTTAAAAAGGAAGTACTAGTGCAAAAATAATTATGCAGAAAAACTCCATGGATAATCAAACCTAAACAAAAATATAGTGTAAGTGGCATTACTATACCTGCTTTCAAGTTATAATCAAGAGCCATAGTGATGAGGTGAATATAGTAGTAGCATAGAAACAGACATACAAATCAATGGCATAGAATAAAAGGGCCATTACTAAGTCCAAAAAACCACAGGTATCTGATTTTTGATTATTGCCAGAAATACACACTGAAGACAAGACCGCATCTTCAGCAAAACATGCTTTGCAGATTATATAAATATGCAGAAGATATTTATTTTTCACATGCTTTCTTAGATGTGATGTCTGTTCTTAGTTGTCAACTTGAGTACATCTAGAATTATCTTATATCAAACAAAATGCAGGACACACATGGGAGGGAATTTGAAGCAGGTAGATCCACTTCTAATCCAGATCTTTGAGGTAGGAAGACACACTTTCTGCTGCAAGCCTATATAAGAACATGGAAGAAGGAATATTTTGACCTTTTCTGCATGCCTTTGCTTTGCTAGATTTCCATACCTTTACTGACATTAGAGACTATTTCCTTGAGAGTCTAGCATCTACTGAAGACCAGTTGACATAGCTATCCCTGTGGACAGAGCAATTACTGGACTCTTAAACTTTCCATGCACAGCCAGCCATTGTTGGGTGGGCTGGACCACAATCTGTAAGTAATCGTAATAAATATCATATATAAATATGTATATATGAATAATGTATATATAATATTATTGAGGACAATAGGCCATATGCTCATGTTGGGCACCACCTTGTCCCGGCTGGCGGGATTTGACTAAAACTAGAGAGGAAGTTCACCTCTGGAACACACAAGACACAAAGAAGGAGAGCAAGTCTGATCGATCAAACTCTCAAACTTTATTAGTCATTCAGCAGCTTTTATAAGTCAGAAGGCAGGGAAGAATATTGTTATAGCAACCCATCTGCAGGCTTTTTTCAAAACACAGAGAATTCCAGGCAGGGTCATAATGTCCTGCTACACAGGGAATGTGGCCCCCTCTTTGTCTAGTCTAACTGTTAAACCATAGCAGGGTTGCTCCATCTCTGTCTGTCTTTAGTCTAACTGCTGACCCACACCAGGGTCAGCTAGTTTCTGGTGAAAGGCAAGCTCTGGGAAAAACAGAGACTTAAAGGTGCAGACTTGGACAAGATGGATGAACATTGACCATATGGCTTATTGTCCCTAACATAATATATACAATACATTATACAATATATGTGCAATATATATACAATTGTATATATATATATATATATATATATATATATATATATATATATATATATATAATTCATTCTATAAGTTTTGTTACTGCAGAGAATCCTGACTAATGTTTATGCTCTGTTTGTGATGAGCCCCAGTGCTGTGGTCTTATAGCCATAGCTTCTGTGGATTCTTTTCTTCTATCTCTACTCAGTTTTACACAGAAACACTCTTCCTCTACCACGGGGTCCTATGGATGGTAATAGCTTCTTGCCATGCCTACTCTTTGCAGTCTCCATGTCCAATTATTTTAATCTTTACCTCATCACATTATATTGTGTTAATTGTGAGTATGATTTTTATTTATTTCCAAGGTTCCAATTGATATAGTAATTTGTCACTAGAGAATTCTGGGCATCATAAGTTAGGTTAGTAACCATCACAAATTTTGCTCTAGGAACTTTGGTTTAACTGATTTTAGAAGCAGACTACTTTGTAAAAAGAATTTATGATGAGTGCATGGAGCTGTGAAGAAGGCGTTCTGTCCCTGAAAGAGCTATCACACCTACTCCTAATTTCCTATGCAAGCTTGTTAGACAAACACACACACACACACACACACACACACACACACACACACACACACATACACACAACAAAAATTAACTGTCCCTAATAATATGCTTACTGAAGAGCTGAGCTTATTTGAGGAGAGAATGTTGGGAACATTCTGTTAATATTGATTTGATTTTCAGCTGTGTGAGACTGTTTAATGTAAATCTCGTCATGGTTTCCTAGTTCCCTGTCTAACCTTTATCTTCATGGGGGAATCAATAAGTCATATACAAACTTCCTATGAAAACAAAATGTAATAATGTAAGCAAAATTTTCAGAACACCTTGCCTTTCCAAATGAGTCAGTCATTAGACGGAAGCTAATGTTCTCGTATGTGGCCTCAACAGACATGAGTATGGCTCAGTTTATTAAATGTTTACTCTAGGCCAATAGTCAGATATCTAAGAAAACACTCTGCATGAACCTAAGCAATGGAAACAGCCAAATTTCCTTTTTTTTTTTTTTTTTTTTTTTTTTTTTGGCTTTGCGGATAGTCTCTTAGGTGTTGCTTGCCGCAGATTAAATTCCTGGATGAAAGCTCTGTAATCATGGACTGGGTGCCACTGGGGATCGGGCAGAACCACCATCTGAAGTCATATGGTTTGGTTTATGATTAGACCTTGCTTCTCTTTAACTTCTTTCAATGTTTTCTCATTAGAGTTCCAAATACGATTATGTTTAATTTGCCTTCTTGTTTACCTCCTGAGATAGCATCATGATTCAAATTAAACCTTACAGTAACAGGCTTACATGTTTAATTGAAATTTCAGTAGCTAATAGTACTAAATACTGCTGTGGAAAAAAAAAAAGACAATTTCAAGCATCTCATTTTACCTATGTACATACATCTTCATTTTATTCCTCTTTTCAACTAAGACTTGCATTGATTCATTAAGCCATTAAAGCAAGTGTAAAGAAATTATAATTTGCCATTTTATGCATCAACAAATTTGTGTGGTAGGACCCACTAATAAACTAAAGATTTGGAAGATCAAAATTTAGTGAAACAGCCGGAGTCCTATGTCAATCATAGGAAAGGTGATTGTTCTGAAAGATATCAATAAAGCAGGTTAATTAATACCTATACTGAAGAAACGGGGAGGAAAGATTGCATGAGGTAGAGAAAAATGGGGTGTTTTCTGTGAGATTGTGTGTCTTAGGAATGTCAAAAGCCACACCCCTGGTGCTGCCTAAACATGACCTGAACAACAACAGACACATAGGCACACCAACAAGTGTCCAGCAGGCTTTAACCATGTACAAAGAACTACAGACAACTAAGGAACGGTGACAGTAGGAGAAAGGCTTTTCCAGAACACTGATTGGTTATCCGATACCAAATGGTCAGCCATGAAAACATACGTATAAGTGACATGACACTGACTGAGAAGGTTATGTTTACCAGTATCCTCTTCTTTCTCTTTCCAGGGTTTCTTGTATTGTGGAATGGCCTTGAACTCTGTGTAGCCATGGATGGATGACAAAACTTTTCTGACCCTTGCATATCCAGCTTTTAAGTGCTGGAATTACAGGCATCCAGGCAATCCCTGGCACACACGTATAAGTGTATGTAATAGCAATTAAGAAAAACAGGATGCTATGAATTTGAAAAAGAACAAAGAGGGAGACATGGGATGACGTGGAGGGAGGAAAGGAGGTGAATGATATATTGTAATTTCAAAAAATAAAGTAAATAATTAAAAATTTTGCACTTGAGTCCTTTCAGCTATTTGGCAGTTGACAAAAGCAGCTGAGATTATGTGCTTCATGTTAGCGTGACACTGAAAACTAAGAAATATTTCCGTCATTTGACATAGAAAAGGTGCATTATCCACTGACCAGTACTGGTAATGATACAATAATATAAAAGTATAAGAAAGAAAACGCTCCTCTCTTATGTAGATCAACCCTAGCCAAATATTGACAGAGTCACAAAGCAGTCAAAATTAGAGTTTATATCACTTCTATAGGATAAAAGGCATGGGAGTGATTGTTGGCTATAAAATACACACACATGCTAGAGAGTGTTATAACAAAGAGATCTGACTGCACAGTTGTGTAACACAGTTGAGAATTCAGTTAAAGAGGTAACACAACTGAAGGTTAATAATTAGACAAAGAAGAGACTTGAAGACAGATAGTTGACTTTTTTTATGTCATTTGTCTTAGGTATTATGTATTGATACTATGAAGTTAATGTGAAGCAATTTCAACCATGCATGTTAAATTCTTGCTTTTCCAAGATGGCCCAGTGTCCTGAGATGGGTCAGTAGTTGCGATATGTGTTTTATGGCAATGTTAGAGCACTTAATCCTGGAGAACTATACGCCCAATTTCTTGATGTTTAATCAGCAACATTGTAGGCAAAGCAGGATAGAGAAAATGGATTCAGTTTGAACTCCAGAGAAACATATTGGGCATATGGAGAATCGACCTCTGGAAAAAAACTGGAAGCATTTTTTTTTATTACTGCGTGGAGTTGTTCATTGTATAAGATTTTACTTGAAATGGACCATATCTAGATGTAGTCTCATAAAATGATAATGCACATAAAAATCTTCCTAGCACCTCAAGATGATCTTCATAGCCATCCTCAAAACATAGAACAACATAGTATACACATATCTGTAGCAGTGTCAGATGCATAAAAAGCATAACACATGGAGTGCACAATGCTTAGAATGGTACGCAGCGGCACTGCAGAGTAAATGCAGGAGCTTCTACACACCATGAGTTTGCTCTACAGCTGAGCTGCATCTTTGCCTTTTAGCCATTCCCTAAAGTATAGATCTTCAACTGACAAGAGTTTCCTGTGAACGGTGGGTCTTGTTACTATGGCAGTAGCCTTACAGGTTTCATGCTTGACAAACCTTTTGATTGCATCATTTCTCACGTATTTTGACTTTTATCTCCCATAAATGATGTTTGCTATGCATTTTAGATATCTATGTCCAATCTATACAACAACAATTAAATTAATTACAATTCACTTTGTGATTTTCTTCAGTTACAAGTGTAATATGACTTTATTTTTTCCTCCCATCCTTCTTTTCCTTTGTCTTAAATTTTATTTGTTGATTGATTGGTTGGTTGATTGATTGAGATAGTCTCATCATGTCATCCTGGCTGACCTGGAGCACACTAGTGGACTAGCCTTTAACTCACAAAGATCTGCCTGCCTCTGCCTCTAAATGCTGGGATTAAAAGTATGGGCATTATTCCTGTCTGAGTATGGCATTTTTTTTGATAGACTTTGTATTCATTAGAAGAGTCCTGTTGCCTTGCTTCTCTCCATGGAAAGAGCACTAGTAATAGAATAACCAGTGTTGCTGGCTTTCTTTAGAAATGCTAAAATGAGATTTGCAAGGAGTGGAGTGATTCCCGTAGCCATGTGAGGAAATGCCCAGGAAGCAGATGTAATCCTTAGTTTTAAAATCACTCTTATCTTCCTGATAAACTATGCTATATAAAGATGTTTGTCATGAACAGTAGTTGAAGAGATATAAAAGAACTCTGCATCAGAGCAAAGCCAGGCTAAGCAATGAGAAATTATAACAAACTATATGTACACATTAGGTAATATCTAAAATACGAGGATAGTTGACAATAATCCTAAATTTTTACATTAAAAAGTAACTTCAAAGCAAGACAGAGTTCATATTTATTAGAGAAGAGAAGGGTAAATAGGAAAGTCAATGACTTTGATAGTTTTATCTGAATAGTTACATACTTAAACTCTGGGCTTTAAAATTAAATTACTTTATTTAAATGGAAAAAGGCAAAAATCCCTATCCTTGAAGATAGCTCATAAAGTTTGGGAGCAGGCTCATGATTTCTTATGTAGACAAATGGAATCACATCCACAGTAACCCGTGATGCATTTGCCAATGGCTAGTCCAAGTTCAACAACATACACTATGAAAATCGACCACATAACCTGGTAGCAAAAGTTCTAAGTGTCCCCCGACTTAGAAATCTGCACAAGAGGCCCCCTAGGGCAAGACCAAGTAATTTATACTTTAACTAGTGTAAAAGAAAATCCCTCCTTTTAGTGAACTCACCTGTCTGTCTCTTGTGTTGTATTTTAATAAATTCTTTTTATCTTTTTGTGTCTGGTAAATTCATTTTACCACCAAAATTACTGCTTTCCTTATGCCATTTCACACAGCACAGGATATTGAATTTTAAATAAAAATTTCAGTTCTCTGGAATCTTGAAAAAGAATATATCTATTTTCCCATGCAACATGGATATAATGCCTTACATTTATTATAGTTAAGATTCATCAAGACAGAAAATATTAAGAAAAAAAATCAAAGGTGTAACATATATGATTTTTCTTTATAGAGATTCTGGATAATATTCCTTCAGATAAAGCTCCAGTTTGGGAAGACATTGATTATGTGAGTCTCAGGGAGAAGCTTATGAATTGAAGATTTAGTGCAGATAAAGGTTTATGCGCTTCTCCAGAGTTACCCGTGCCAAATGGGTTACAGGAGGTAAGGTCTAAAGCTGACTGTGTGAGTGTGGCCCAGTGTCAGCGGGCTTCAGTAATACTAGGAGGTTGCCTATAGAATCAGAACATTGGGCTTCAAATACCTGCATTGTGATTGTTTGGTTGGGGTAAGAAAAAAAAAATATTCCTAAGCATTTTCACAGAGACTTCATCCAGCAACCAATGGGCACAGATGCAGAGTACCACAGCCAGACAGTAGGGGGAGCATTCACAGTCCTGTAGAGAGGAGGCCCGGAAGAATTGGAAGCATCAGAGAATTCAGGGACATAAAGGGCTCACATAATAAACTGACTGGGAACTTGTAAGGGTCTGACCAAGACCTAGGTCCACTGCATGCATATATATATACACATATATATACATATATACATGAATACATATATATTCATACATATATATATACACATGCTGAGTAGCTTGGTGTTCTTGAGGGAATCATAACATATATGTTTTTGTTATTCTGTGTTTGGTTGATGTTCCTGGGAGTGGGGGTGGATCTGGGTGAGAGTGTAGATGGGGGACAGGCTAAACAATCAGGGAAGAGGTAGGAGGGGAAACAGTGATCCTATGAAATATATAAGAGAAGATAACAACAACAACAACAACCATGACGATGACAAAAGTATTCTGTGAATACTAGTGACCAACATATATCTCCATGGAATGGCATAGCCTTACATTTTATACCCACATTTTTGGTGTTCACTTTTTGTATATTTCTTAAATACTTGGCGTGTGTCTGGCATCAAGTTGAACACTGTGAGATATAAAAAAGAATTAGGGTCAGTTGAGGACTCAAAATAGACAGGGAGTTGTTTTAAAATTCTCTGAAGGAAACAACCCTTCTATTATAGAATTGTATTGGTACCCAGGTGGCTCAACTACTATTTTTCCAGTGGGAAACATATAAACCTTCCTGGGATTTATAAAAAGTGCATTATCCTACCTTCTGAACTTAAAAGTAAGTTCATTCTAGTTGTCAACTTTAATATTAAAAGAGAGCACTTTGCTTATCAGGACAAAAAAGTCATATCGCTCTTAAATAAATAACTGTCCATCACAGCTATCTTTGCTTCAATCTGATTAAATTCTATTCTCTGAGGATCAAAGAATTCTAATATTCCTTTTAAAAGTCAGAGATTTTATCCTGCAGCACGAATGAAATCAAATCCTTTAAGCAACTCCTGTTGAAACATTCCACAAAACATATGCTTGTATAGAATAATTTCTGGATATTAACAATACAGAGGAAAGTCATCACTTACCAGGAAAGTGGGACAGAGGGGAGGACATCCTATTAGGACTCTAGGTAAGAGAAGCATGGGAGAATGGGGAAATAGAAGGATCCAGAGGATCCTAGAAACATACAAGAAGAACATTATGATGGGCGCATCTGGGCTCAGGGGTCCTACTCAAACTATGGTAGCAGCCAAGGACAATATGTGCAGTAAACTTCAAACCCCTACCCAGATCTAGCCAATGGACAGGACATTATCCACAGTCGAGTGGAGAGTGGAGTCTGACTTTCACACGAACTCCGGTGCCCCATATTTGACCACGTCCCCTGGATGGGGAGGCCTGGTGGCACACAGAGGAAGGATAGCAGGCTACCAAGAAGAGACTTGATACCCTATGAGCATATACAGGGGGAGGAAGTCCCCCTCATTCACAGTCATAGTGGAAGAGAGTAAAGGGAGGGAGGGAGGAATGGGAGGATGCAAGGGATGGGATAACAATTGAGATATAATATGAATAAATTAATAAAATATATTAAAAAATAAAATAAAATGACAATGTCACCAAAAAAAAAAAAAAAAGACTTTATGAACATGTGTAAGAGCATATTGGAAACTGATGACTTGAAATTTTGTTCTCCTTCAAGCTAAGGTACAAGGTCATGATTTTGTAATTACTTACTCAGATGTTTAATTTGTTGCCTGTAAACCTCAAAATATATTCATTATACTCCTTGTTAAAAAGAACTTTGTAGTTTACTTTGAGGAAGAATATGGGTTTCAAAGAGTCATATATTCGAATAAGGATTAAAAAATATGACCTGTTTTTAGAGTAATTCTAATACCAGCAGGAAACTGAAGGAAGATAAAGATTTTTTCAATTTAGCTCATACACTGTTACTTGCACATCTTGTTCCAGGACCAAATGTCCAAAACAAAATTTTAAATTATATGAACATGTATCTTTCATCATTATCACAAAACCATAGTTTGGAATGGGGTTTAAGTCTTGGTGGCATGCATTCTACAAGTCTCAGAAAGACATGCAAAGGTCCTCACCGCCATTTTCTAATCTAGAGAATAGCTTTAGCCCATCCCCCACCCCAAGCCCTCTGTGTTCAGTGTATGTATCAATTCACCTGCTGACTCTATCCCTAATCTCCCACCCTTCCCTTCTAACCCTGTGCCCCGCCCCCATAGACTCATACAGTATACAGCTGGTCTAAACTGATGCCTAGTGGCAACATTTCCTCCAAGGCTCTTCATCACTTGAGAAGTCATCTCTTCCTAGCACTGACTAACAATTTAATGATTAGGATATAATATAGTTTATTCTTTCACCCAGTGAAGAATATGGAAGAGACACAAAGTATAGTTAATCACTAACAAAATTGGGACATGAAGCTCATCTGTTATCAGCAGAGACTGTCACATGAATACCAAGCAGGCAACATTGCAGTACATGATAAAATTTTAGAAGAAACTGGAATTTTCCGTCACCAGGTCAGGTGGATGTAGTGACATCTTGCAGTTCCACCTGCAATGAATGAGAGCGTCTGTCACTCCATATCGTCACCACTAACTGGTCCCTTCAGCGTTCTGAACCCTGTCCGTTCGATGAGAGTAGAGTGTGGCATTGCGTCATTGCACTCAGTTTTCCAGCGACATATGCTGAGGAACACACTTTGCATATGCTTACTTTCCGTTCACATATTCTTTCTGGTAAGATGGTTGCTGTTCCTGGTAACAGCATTTGATCTTCTCAGAGTTCTGGGTAGGACCATTTTGATGACTGTTGTTACTTCATTTTTAATCACTCTTATTTAACGTTTACTTCTCTTAGCCTCCACTGCTCCACTAACACCATTCACCTATCCTAATATGGAGTGTGCTTTTCCTGCTAAATTTCTTAGCGTGTGAGTCACTCTGAGTTCCAGTCCCTGCCCCGCCTGGTACGCTGGAGTTTTTATGCTATAACGTGCTCTGTAATTATCTGAACGTAAGTGTTAGTGGGCGTGATGGTGATGTATAAGGGGGAAGAAACATTGCCACAGCCCTATCATTGTGTCTTAAGCTTCTTGAGCTCATTACGAGGGTTTTTTTGAGGTTGTCCTCCTCCTCTGGGGGAGTAGAATGGCTGGAAGAGGCCAGGCTTACGCATTTCTGTTTTCTAGCCAACTTAGACACTTAAAGCGTCAGTAATTTAGGCTATAGGAGAGGATTCTTTTGAAAAAGCACTTAGAGGAAGAATAGAATACTCTGTTGAGTGAATGCTCGTTTCCAAATGGTTATCATTTGTTCCCTATTGAAGCCACTGGTGAGAATTCTGTCATCCTCACCATGGAAACATGTCCGCGGGTCTTGGCCGGGGGAGGGGGGTGGTGGAACACACAGAAGCATCATGGGAAGGTTCCTTGACCCACATCCCACCTGGGGGCTTTAGTTCTTAGTGTCTGCACACTGGGCTTTCAGCACTTCATCAGCCACAATGTAGGCTTCCCTAAGCTGATGTTGCCTGTGGGTTTCTGCTTCAGCAAGCTTCAATCCTCTGTGTCTCTAGTTGTCTGTTCAGTGTGGGGCAGAGAGAGGGATTCTCCCTATGTCTCTTGCTGTTCTGATGCAGCTAAGGGAAGTTGTTGGTCTTTTCAGTTTCTTCAGCTTTCTACTTGTTGCTTAGACAGAGGGACAACTGAAACCCCTTGCATGCTGTACTCTAAATCACAAGCAGGATTTAAAAAATGCGGAAATATTTTTTCTCAAATGTTTGAATACGAGGCTCTAAATTACCTTGCCAGTTTGAGCAGATGTTCAAATAAATTTTTATATATTCTTTTACTGTTTTCCTATAAAACAGTGTGCTGCGACATACCATGAGGGGGCCTAACACATGGCTGCTGAATATGTGTGTAAACATGCAACTTTATTGTTTAATCACATTTCAAACGTATTTTAAATAAAAATCATTATTATCTAATTTGCTTCTCCTGATATATCTGATATGGCTTTTCTAATTTTGTTTTTCAACACAGGCCACTTCTCTTCCAACAAACGGAAAATTAATTTCATATTTACCAATAAGCTAACATAAAGATGAAAGGAGAATATATGTTAGATTCATTAAAACTCTAAAGCTCTTGTAAATGAGCACAGAACGTATGGACTTCCCGAGTCTCAACATGAAAGGAAAAGTAAACATTTAAGAGAATGACTTGAGATGCACAGAGGACTTGAAAAAAAAAAAAAGAGTGCAAAGCTGCATATAGGGATATTGAATTAGCAGTAATTATGATTAACAATTCATGTGAATAAGACAGCTGTGCACTGGGATAGTCATGAGAGAGTTTATGATTTCTGTCTATTAACTTTCCAGTTGAAACAGTTTCCTTGAGTTTTATAAATCATAAGCATTTACCACAATTTACTCAGTTACACAACAATTACTCAAAAAATTAATTGGCATTCAGCATGCATGTTCAGTAATTCATCTTTGGCATGGTATGACAGAGTGGAGTTAATTAGCGGTAATTAAAACCATTTTGTTTACCTTCACTGCTGTGTTTATGTTTCAGAGTCGGGGCTTAACTGTCAACACAACACAACAGACACAAACACTCCTGTCCCACCTCAAAGAAAATGTATACAGTGCTATGTATGTGGGCAGACTTGAGCATGTGCATGAGGGCTTTTGTGATGCAAATGTGTTAGTAAAGAACTAAGTGAGAAAAATAGCCTGAGTGCTGATCAGGTGTGAATATCCCAACTATCCACCTTGTCTAAGCAGTGTGAAAGCCATTAACAACTTAGCTGTGCCTGCATTGGCAAACTGTATGTCATGGTATGGAGAAAACAGAACTGCAAACAAAGCTCCTAATGTAGGGTAGAGGAAAATAATGCATCTTTTTGTTGCCCAGTGGAGGGTTCAACACTGAGACTCCTAGAGCAAACGATAGGGTACCGCAAGAAAAGCATGCACATGAACTTGAACTGACTTTATATGCCATGGAAGCCTTAAGAAACAAAGGCAAAGAAACAGGCTAAAGTATTTCTATGGTCAATTATGCAGAGATCTGAATGAGGAGAAAAGAATGTGACCTAATGGGAATAAGATAGAGTAGGAGATTCAATGATCTTCTCTTTTCCCGTTGCTCTGTTTCTTTGTCCTCTCTGCCTCATCCCCTCTGATGAAGGAGAGTGCTCACCTACGAGGGTCATGGAAGGCCTTGGCCGATTGGCCTCAAAGCAGAAGATGCAAAGAGAGTAGTGTTACCTCTTGAGTCTTCAGTTTCCCAAATTTCCTAAGCATCTCCCTTCCCCTTCCTCCCTTAAGTACCAGAAAGTAATGTATTTAGGGTATAAAAAGAAATGGAGAAAGAGAAAAAGGGTTGTTACTGAATTTTACTCAAACTGTCATGAGTTATGTATCATGGGCAACTAGCTGAGAAATGAAAAAATTAAGAACAAAAGCCTTCCCACTCCCTTGACAGAAGCAAAGAGATATGACACTTTATATAGACATTTTGCAAGAGGATTTGAGAGCAGTAGTGAGTATTTGTCCTATGCATGAGGTTGGGTGACTTACTGGGGAAATGTGATTGCTTATGTTCCCTACTCATTATACAAACATGGAAGACCCAAGAAGAAGTCACCAAGAAGACCCGTTGTGAACTGAGGAGGTTATTGGGGCTGCTTAAAGAAGCGTGGATAAAGGCTACTTAAAGGAGTATGAGTGACTCAACGACAGCTACAACAACAAAACGTCCATTCGGCTCGTGATGACACAATGAAGCTGCATCCTTGAAGCTCCTTATATGCTTTGCAGGCAGCTCAGCTGATCAGACAGACAGAAGAGATTGCTTTTCCGTAAGACTATGGGGAATGGCCTGATAGCTCTTATCTCGATGGAACTTCCTGAACTCTGGTAAGTTTTGTTTACTTCCAGAGCCTTGGAAGTTTTAATCATGTCCCTTGTCTCCCTTTTCCTTCCAGGAGGGAATGTTTTACTCAGAGGGAAAAATATATTACTTATTAACACACACATTTCATCTTAAATTCATCTAGTATCATCATGAGGTAGTCAATTAGTTTTATTCAGAGAAAATGCAAAGTTTTCAGATATGTGTGCCAGGTGATTTTAGAGCCTGGAACAAGATTCCTGTTTTATAACAGAACCTGGAAGAAGAGGTGGTGTCTCCTGCTTCTACAGTGATGGAGACAGTTTCAAACTTCATCACAAAGGATGTGTACTCCTGTGTTAGCAAGGTGGTAGAGAGAGATCTGGCTGTACAACCAATGCACTTATTCTCAATTGTCTAAATTAAATGCTTTAAGAGCTAAGAAGTGAGAGAGCAAGAGAAATCATTTCCAAATTTCCCACAGAAAGAACTAAGCTTCTTAGTTGTAATTTGCATTTATGCAAATTATGGTATAATTAGGAGTATACAGTGGAGGGATTAAAACAAAAAAGATATGAATTTACATATGTTTTTTCAATGTTCCTTTTTGTGTAGACTATTTCATAATCTTAAACTCAGCCAACATAAACTTTTATAAGACATAAAGAAATAAAGACATGTTTGAGCAGCAGGCTTCCACTAATTTGTTTTGTTTTTCTTTAGAATTCAAGAGTTAGTCTAAATCATTTCTATGTTTGGACTAAATATATGAAATGATTTGGATCTAACTCTTGAATGCACAGACTTGTCTCTTGAGAAATTTCATACTGAAACACTTTAGAATAGACTGTCCATTGCCAACTCCATACTTTCCCCAGTACTTCTTTGTATACTACCAGAGACTCCTCATATGTTTTTAATTGTCTCAGCAAAATGGCCATAAGTAGGGGCTATAACTAAATAAAACCATTACAAAGGTGACCTTCCCTGGAAAGGAAATCTCTGATATCCTGGCTTTGTGCAGCAACATCTAATGTCCTTTCACACAGAACAGAAAAGACGGAGAATGTGTCCTTCGGGCTTCATCATCCTGAAGTGGGCCACTCCTTGGGTCCTTTAAAGTCATTGCCAAAAGTGCGCAGAGGAAAGAAGTTAAGATCCATTCAAACATAGATGATGATGTCACAGTTACCTTCCCTCAAATGAACTGCTTGTTGGATTATTTGTCAATGGCAATCTTTGTAAGGAAATTAACTCATGATACCAAAGACTACCACTTATATAGGATCCAACAGTGAAGACCTACACTGAGACTGTTTGTTGGTATAGCTTAGTTGGGTTGTCCAAAACAGATATTGAAATGTAATTTTCACTGTGGTGATGTGGAAGAACTGGGGGGCTCTGTCATTATGAATGCATTAATGCAGTTATCTTAGGGATAGATGATTGATAAATTCTGATGAATTTTACACCTTCTCTTTCTAGGCTCAAGGTTTTCTTTTGCACACGCTCTTTCTTTGTGCGCAAGAGTGCCTTTTCCTTCATAATACTGCAGCAAAAGTATCCTCACTAGGTGCAGCACATTGACTTCAGACTTGTGAGCTTTCAGAAAAATAAGGCAAGTAAAGTCATACTGCTTATAATTTAGCTTGTCTGTTACTAAAACAAGTGTGCTAAGGCATTTACAAATTGGGCTGGTTAGAAAACACATATGTGAAGGATTTCTCAGGAGTAAATTAGACTGGCAGAAAATATCCTTGTTGGTAATTTCAAGTAATTTACTCAAGAGATCTCTGCGATGTCACTTACATGACTGAAGTAGCCATGTGCCTCTGTGGCTGTGAAAGCCAGTAACTGCTTGAAATTCACTTGATGACAAAAGCTTGTAAAAATCAGAGAATTCTATGAAAGGATACACACTCTTGGAGAGACCTTAATGCCGCAAGGCAGACAGTTAAAAATTCTAGCCTGAAGCTTACTTGAGATCTTACAGGATAACTCAGTAAAGGGTAGTAGGGGCGGGCAGGGAAGTCTGCTGCTTGGTTTTTGTCAACATTACACAAATGTAGACATATCTGGGAAGAGAGACTCTCAGTTGAGAAAATATATCCATAAGATTGGCCTGTAGGCAAGTCTTAGGGCATTTTCCTAATTAGTGATTGATTAATTAGTGGGAGGGTAGAGCCCATTGTAGATGGTGCCCCAAATGGCCAGATGATCATGAGGTGTAGGGTGAGCAAGCCATGAGAGCAAGGCAACAAGCAGCATTCCTCTATGTCCTCTGTATCAGTTCCTGCCTTGAATTCCTCCCCTGAAATCTCTGTCATGGCATGTGAACTGTAAGGTAGAATAAATCCTTACAGTCCCAAGTTGCTTTTGGTCATCTGTTTTATCACAGTGTCTGAAACCTAACCAAGACAGGAGGGAAGCTACAGAGAAAGATGACTCACCTGGTCCTTTCTTACTCAGGGTTAGCACCTGGGGCTTCCATTTCATGCTTTGTGTTAAGAGAAACCCCTAGGGATGAAAGGAAAGCCTGGAAGCATAAAAGAAGTTAGCAAACTAAATTAGCTTGAGATTATTTTTCAGCTGGGTTTTTGGGGCCTGGGGTAATATGTGAATCAAAATCTGGTATGTTTGTTCAGTCAAACATTTACCATAAATGAATTTCCTCCCCTGCCACTGGCTAACCACTTCTGAGCCCCCAAGAGAACCAGAGTGTTATGGCAGGTGTGCTTTGTAGAAAATGAGATTCAAGCATGAAATTAAATTAAATTATTCCCTTTGCCCTTCTGGTTGCATCCTGTATCTTAAAACTTCTTTGCCTGGGGCAGCTCAGGTAAATATCAGTGTGAACTTGTAAACAACCAAACTATGTTTCTTAAAGCCTTATGTGTAGGTTTATATCTCTCACCAAGAATTTTGAAAGTCAACTTTTATCTTTAAACAAGAACACATGACTGACGGTCAGGGATCCCCCTCTGTACTGACCTAGATTTTTGATGTTTTTAGAATGTGCATAGATTGAGAATGGCTGAGAATCTTTATTTCTTCTATACTGCAGCAAGTTGGATTATGGGTGATTCCATTAAGGCCCCAGTGGCAACTTTCCCAGTTCCTTTTACTGTAATAAAACTCAGAATGACCTCTAGGGTCGGATCCACTGAGGGTTCTTAGTTTATTTTCTTGTCCTCTGGTTATGTTTTGTCCCCAGGCTGTTATAAAGACATAGTTGCACAACAGTGGGACATGGATTATGAAGGACATATGCTTACTTTTCCTTTTTCATTCTTTTTTATGGAAATTACACAATATATTATGACTGTGGTTCCCCCTTCCTCCAACTCTTCCCAGATCCTTCCCACCTCTCTTCTCTTCTCATCTGAATTTTTTTTAGCACTTACCAATTGGAGATAGCATTAGGGTTAGGGAAGGGGACTTGTTTCCACTTTTCTCCTCATTTCTGAGACCCCATCTGGCCCAGACATATACTGGCCCTAAGCCAGCATGTCTCAATTTGAGTTCTTTCATGCACTGAATATGCTGTGTTTACAGGGCTTTTTTCTCCATCCCCTCTGGCTCTTATGGTCCTTCCCTGTTCCCTTCCCTGGGGTTCACCAAGCCTGGAGAAGAGGTATTTGACAGACATATCCCATTCTTTAATGTCTGGCTGCAGAAGGAAGCTTCACTGATAATGGCTGAGAAAGACATTGGTCTGTTAGAATAGCAGAACGTCCTTAAGTGTCATTTTATGGCTACGTTCTTTTAGTTGAACAATAGTGTTTGGTATTGCCCTAGGTCACTTGCCTATCTGCTCTAATGTTCCTGATCATCCTAGCAGTATTGGGGATGGGTTCCATCATATACAGAGTCCCAAATCCATTTACCTATTTATTGTGGCTATTTGTGTTGTCTTTGACTTTGATAAGCAGGATGCAATCTGTCTGTATAATCACATAAGTTAGGTACAGAGTAAGAGACAATGGAAAAAAGGAGCAGATCTTCCAAAAAGCTTTGTACCACTATTATGCCCTTCTTGCAAGCAGGTCTTCTTTGTAGATGGAAGAGTTTATAGCTGGTTGGATGTTTTTCTTCTTCCTTTGGTAAAATGCAGAGTACCTTTTAGCATCATAAACACTTGTCTGTACGGGTGAAGGCTCTATGTGGACATCAGCTTGACTTCAATGAGTTGCATAGGCGTCTTCAGCAATAGGGATTTAACCATCAGTTTGCGGCCAGCAACCAATAGCCTTGTCAATAGCCTGGGTTGTTTGGGTGTTACCATGGGGCACCTTTGGTTTTAGCTATCCTCCCTGAGCTCCCTCCCTCACCACCTTTTTCCTTCCTCTTCCATATTTGGCCCTCCTCTTCCAATCCAAGCCCCCTCATCCTCCTATACCTATCTGTTCTGCTGCCCTTTTCTAGGGAGATCCATCCTCTTTGCTATACCTAACCTCTGTGGCTATATGCATTGTAGCACATATATCTACGATGTAACAGCTAACATCTACATATAAGTAAATATATATCACATTTGTCTATCTGGGTCTGGGTTACTTCAAGATAATTTTTTTCTAGTTCCATCAATTTATCTGCAGGGTTCATGATTTCATTTTTTTAATGCCTGAGTAATATCTCATTGCAGAAATGTATCACATTTCCTTTATCTATTCCTCCATTGATGGACATCTAGGCTGTTTGCACTTTCTGGCTATTATGAAGAGGGCAGCAATAAACATGTTTGAGCAAGTATCTATGTAGCAGAATATAGTACCCTTTGGGCATATGCTCAAGTGTGGTATAGTTGGATTTGGAGGTAGATCTATTCTTAGCTTCCTGAGAAACCACCCACTGAATTACATAGTGACTATACAAGCTTTCAATTGCACCAGGAATGGATGAGTGTTCCCCTCACCATCTCCAGCATGAGCAATCATTTATTTTATTGATCTTGGCCATTTTGACTAGTGCAAGATGAAATATCAAAGTAGCTTTAATTTTGCTCATTTCTCTGATGGCTAAGAATGGCGAACATATCTTTCAATGCTTCTCAGCCATTCATGTTTACTCTTTTCAGAATTCTCTGTTTTGATCTGTACCCCATTTTTAAATTGAGTTCTTTGTCTTGATGTCCAGTTTTTAAAAAATTTCTTTTCTCTCCCTCTTCCCCTACCCCAACCCCTCCTTCATATAGTTTGGTTATCAGCCCTCTATTGCAGTGGTTCTCATGTTGTGGTTTGTGATCATTTTCGGATAGTATTGGAACTGAGACATGCCTCCTCTATAAAATTATAGTTATAAAGTAGCAACAAAAATAATTTTATGATTGGGGGTTCACCATTTAACATGAGCAACAATATTAAATTGTCATAGCATAAGGAAGGTTGAGAACCATTATACTATTTGAGGTGAACTTGCTAAAAATCTCTTTCAATTATATATAGTCTACTCCTTTGTCCAAAAAATGTTGTCCTTTGCCATACAGAAGCATTCCAGTTTCATTTCCTTTCAGTTCTTAAACTTTTAAATTTATTTCTTAATTCCTCTCTTGACCCTTTTTCATTCAGCACTGAATGGTCCAGTTTCCAAAAGTTTATAAATTTTCTGTTGTTAATATTCAACTTTAGTCTATGGTGGCCAGAGAGGATGTGGTGTATTATTTCATTTTTTGTATCTGTTTTTACTTGCTTTGTGTCAAAACATGTAGTCAATTTTTGAGAAAGTTTCATAAGCTACTTAGAAAAGGTGAGTTCTTTTGTTTTCAGGTGAAAATTTCTATAACTGTATTAGATTGATTTGGTTTATGCACATACATCATTTAGCTCCAACATTTATGTTGAGTTTTTGCCTGGAGGATCTGTCTATTATTTAGAAGGGGGTATAGAAAGTTACCCATTGTCATTGTATGAGGGCCAAATGTGACTTAAGCTGTTGTGTTTCTTTTATTAATCTAGGTGCCCTTGTATTTGGTATACAGATATTTAGAACTGCAATATCCTCTTGGGTTTTACTTTGATGAGTATTTAGTGCCCTTCCATGTCTCTTTGATAAGCTTTTGTTTGAAATCTATTATATCAGATATTAAAATGGCTCCATTGGTTTGCTTCTCGGGTCCATTCTCTTGGAAAATCTTTTTCTATCCTTTTACTCTGAGGTGATATATCTATCCGTGGTAGTTAGGTGTGTTTCTTTTCTTTTCTTTCTTTCTTTTTTTTTTTTTCAAGACAGGGTTTCCCTGTGTAGCCTTAGCTGTCCTAGACTCATTTTGCAGATCAGATTGGCCTCGAACTCACAACGATCTACCTGCCTCTGCCTCTCTCGAAGTGTTGGGATTAAAGGCATGTGCCACCGTGCCTGGCTAGGTGCTTCTTGAATGCAGGAAATGGATGGATCCTTTTACAAATCCAATCTGGTAATTTGTAAATTCTTCTTGAGGAATTGAGACCATTTAAGTTTCATGTTATTAATGAGCAGTGTTTGTTGATTCACATTATTTTGTTGTAGTAGTGTGGGACCTTTCTTCCTTCTTTGATTGCTTGTGTGCAATTCTTTATTTCTTGTACTCTTTTGGGTGTGGTTAAGGTTGAAGTTTGCCTTTTAGCACCTTCTGAAGGGATAAAATTGTAACTAGATAGTGCTTAAATTTAGTTTTATTATGGAATATCTTTCTTTTTCTTATGTATTATGAATGAAATTTTGCTGGTATAGAAGTTTGTGCTGTATCTAACACCTCTTCAGGCCCTTGGAGCATTTAGAGTCTCCACTGTAAAGTCAGATGCTATTCTAACAGCACTGTTTTTATGTATACAGTCTTTTACCCTGGCACTTTTTAAATATACTTTGTTGTGTATGCTTAGTTTTGTTTATTATGTGATATAGGAATTGCTTTTCTGCTCTGGTTTATTTGGTGTTTGTGTGCTTTTGTGCCTTCATAGTCACTTTCTTCCTTAGATTGGGGATTTTTTTCCCATAATTTTGCTAAAAACATTTTCTGTGACTTTGACATTAGTTTCTTATCTATCCTCTGTGCCTATTATTTTTAAATTTGGTCTTTTCATACTGTCCCAGATTTCCTGGATATTTCATGCCTGGGAAATTTTTTTAGCATTAATATATACTTTGTGAAGGTGCTTTGGAGTTGGCACAAAGCCCACCTAGAGATCAAATTCTCAGGAGAAAAGGAGACTTATTACCCTGGAGGGACAAGCAGGCAGGAAGGGGCTGCCTCCAGATTGGACAAAGATAGCAAGGGGTAGTCTGGTAAGATGTGTTAGTAGGTCCCATTTGGACAGGTTAGCTGATGTAGCCAAATTATGAATTTTGATTGCTGGAACCTTGGTGTTTTGATACCTTGACCTTGGAGTTTTAGTCAGGCATAAGGAAGTGGCCATGTTTGAGAGGCCTTCACTTTGACTGGAGGTATCCATTTCCTCTCTCTTCTCTTTAGTGGCTGAGATTATCTTTTCCACATTTTACATTTGATTGGTGAAGTTTGCCTCTGACGTTCATGATTGAGTTCCTGATTTTTTTCTTTCCCAGTTATATCTCACTTTGCCTTTTCTCAGTAACTACATTTCCACTTTCATGTCTTGAACTTTTTTTTGTTGCTATTGTTTAAATTTCCTTCCATGGTTTGTGTTTTGAAAAATCTTACTAATGGGCTATTCATATGTTTTTAAAGACCTTGAACAAGTTCTTAATAGATATTTTTCAGTTTGTCTTATGCTTCATTATATTGTATTTTTCAGGCCTGCTATAGTAAGGTTGCTGGGCTCTAGTGGAGATATATTGTCTGGGCTGTTATTCATTGTGTTTTTATGCTGGTGTCTGGGCATCTGAGTTTGGGATGATTGTATGATGGAGGCATTTTTTCAACTGAGGTTCCCTCTTCTAATAGGACTCAGTTTGTTTCTGGTTTACAAGAAAATACTATATATATATATATATTATATATATGTATGTGTATATTATATGTTTTTGTTTATATGTGTGTGCATGTGTGTGTGTGTGTCTAACTTAAGAGTTTCTGATCTAATCTCATTAATCCTAACAACTAGAGAGAAAGATTAATTTGACCGGATCCCAAACCTCAGAATTAGTGTTTGGCTTCCGTAGTGTGGTGGTCTTTAGGTCTTTATCTTCCTGTACTCCTGGAGTCTTTCCTATTATTTAGTGCTTATAATATGTCAACTCATTGACTGTTCCCTCTTAATTTCTTCTTTCTGTCCTGTAGAAATCTGCCTGAGTGCCTTACATCCCTGTGGATGTTCTAATTCAGAGGCTTTCAATCTTTTTAATGCCCTTTAGTACTGTTCCTCATGTTGTGGTGACCCTCAACTATAAGATCATTTCATTCCTATGTCATAATTATAATTTTGATACTGTTAGGAAACATAAGGTAAATATTTTTGGAGAGAGAGGTTTGCCGACGGGGTTGTGAGCTACAGCCTGAGACCACTGTTCTACATGAGCGGCGGCTTGTATTTACTAAACTTTCTGAACTTCGTTCAGTTGGTAGTGATAGCAGGCTTGCGCATCATGTTTTGAAAACACGTGGCTTCCTGCTGGTTTCATACCAAGGCCCCCCCCCCTTTTTTTTTAACATCCTCGAAAGCATCTCCTACAGGCATAACCATCACGGAAGACAGTGTCTTTATGCCTGGTTCAGTAGTTTTATTCCAGCTTGACTGCACTTGGGGCTCCTGCTCCTGCCAAGGAATACACCTCCTATTGTGAAGAGATGGAAGGGATGCTTTTATTTTGAGGAAGTGGCCAATTATCAAACACAGATATCTTCAAATTGTTGCACGTCCCAGCATCCTGTCTTCTTAAAACCCCAAACCTTACTCTTTATTTCAGAGACCCTGAGAGCAGATGAGTTCAAATTTTCTTCCTAGTTCAATGGCTTTGAATAAGCACTGCCTCCTTTTTTAACTGTCACGTTTTACTTTGAAACAGACTTTTTATTAAACTCTAGATGCCTTTTTAAAAAAATCAAGCTAAGCTCACAGTCTGGTGAAGTTTTAGTTTTCACAGGGCAGCTCATTTTGCTTTAAAAACCATTTCCCCTTTATTATTGAGAAAAGTGAGGAAAATCATTGGAGAAAACAATAGCAACGCTGACAAAATGCTGAGACCAAGTGGCTTGAGCTTGTGTGCTCCTTCTAAACAAGCTGACCATTGAAATCCTTTTTCTGATTACCAGATTCTGTTAGAACCTGTGGTGCATCATTTGACCCACCAGGGGGCCTCTAAGTGCACAGGAGCCACATCTTGGTGCCTGTTCATAGATGGAAAGAAACACTTCTAGAGAAAGTAATGTTTTAAATCAATAGCATTTCAAAGCAAAAAGTGGCTCTTTTCTTATCTTGATCATGCCTACTTGAGGCTCCGGTTTGAGAATAGTACTTAAGAGTGTGCCTGATTATTTCTGCTGCACTCACCTCTAGTGACACGAAGGGAGGAGGGTTAGCCTCTCAGTAAATAGAATCAGGTTGATTCCACAACATTCCAGGCTATTGTGTTACTTTTGTAATATTAAACAACTCCTGTTCTAATACTTTGCAGGGGAAAAATGTGTGACTGTCTTCCATAATAGGAACAAGACCTGGAAACACAAATCACAGAAGACTAGACAACTACTTTCTTATGAGCTTCTATTTTTGACACTTTTCTTCTTCTTTTTTTTTTTTGTCATCTTTTCCTTTTTTTAAAAAATTTATTCTTTATACTATAACAGGATGATTCCAAGTTCCATACCTCGTCACACTCTATTGTAACTTGCATGAGTCATTCTTCCTATGGATGGTGTATTTTAAAAAGTTTAATTCAGAGCTGGAGAGCTGGCTCAGTCATCCTTGCTCTGTATATATGAGGACTGCACCAAGGCAGTGTTAGAATTCAGCCTCTGCCCAGGTTATAATATTCACTGAAGTCTTCTCTCACAGATACCTGCAGGACCTGATGGGGACGTTGTGCATCTAGCTAACAGATGTCCTGACACCAGAATATCATGGAGAAGTGAGTTAACCTCAAAGAAGGTGTTGATCACATGCACTTTCTCCCAGGCTCTTATCTGAATCTTCCTGGGACTCAAAACTCTTAGTGAAGCTTTCAAATGTGAACCTTCCCTCTCCCTAGAAACTGGTATATAAAAGAGATAGATCCCACTGCTACCAATGAGAGTTTACTCCCTTCTCCAGGGACCCCTGAACCTGTGTTTGAGACATGGGCTCCTCCTCCCCTAGAACATCTGCCATGCTGTTGATTCTACTCTAAGAATCTCCCTCCTTATAAAATTATTGGTTTCATTGTCACACATGAACTCCTCCCTCATTCTTAACCTAGCAAGGCCCTGAATTTGATTCCTAGCACCTATTTTAAAAAGACTGGTGTGGCCCAGAGCTGAGGAGAAGGCAGAGGCCCGACAATTCCTGCAGCTTGTTGGACAGCTAGCATAGTAGAGTCAGTCAGCTTCAGGTTCAATGAGTGATACTGTCTCCAAAAGTAAACAATCTAACAAACAAAATGCACGAAAAGATGTGGAGAAGGAAATTTAGAAAGATGTCAGACATTAACTTCTGGTCTCTACATGAACTCACATTCACACCTGTGAACACACACACACACACACACACACACACACACACACACACACACACACCAGAACATTTTTTTGTTGAGTGTGTATTTTTTTAATCTTTTTCATGAAAGAAGAGAATTCTTCATACCACATGACCTCTGCTGAAGAAACAAAGTTGCTATAATAATTTTTTTCTTGTCCAGCTTTAAAGATCTTGGTGCTGTTTTGTCTTCTCTTTTATTTTTTTAAGGAAAGATGTTAATTGATTTTCAATTTTTTCCTGTATTTACTAGGTTAAACTTTAGGATTATATCATGATATTGAATGACACTGACTGGTACTAAGCATAAGCAGGTTTTACATTCTGGGGATAAATCTCATGGTCATTGAAGTCTTTTTGTTTTTGCATAATCGTGTTTGCTTTGCTTATGTTTTTTAATAATATAATGAGATATATTGGTATAAAACTTTTGTTTTCATTATAGTGGCTATAGTTTTGATGACCACAGAATGGTGATGTTATTGAATATACTAGGAAGTGTTCCCTTTCCTTTAATTTTCAATAAAAGTTTGTGTAGAATTGTGAGGATTTCTTTTATGAAAAAAAAAAGAAACAAAGTTGTTATCATCCTTCAGGGGTATATCCAATTCAAATATACATCATAATTGATTATAGAAGGTGGTACTTCTTCATTTCTCTTATGAAAATCCTGAGAAAAGACAATTTAACGGGGGAAAGATGTCTTCTGGCTGGTGCTTTATGAAGCTTCAGTTCGTGCCCAGCCATCTCTGTTTCTTTTTTGTTGGTCATTGTTTCTTATTTTTCTTTCTTTTTTTTTCTTTTTCTTTTTGAGAACAGAGATGGGTGCAGCCCAGTTTGGCCTGTAACTGTGCATTTGAAGCCACCTTTGTGTTGTTGGTCCTTCTTCCACCTCCCAAGTGCTATAAACCTGGGACTGTGTCACCACACCTTTGGCAAGAGAATATGTGCCACACCTTCGGCAAGAGAATATGTGCCACACCTTCGGCAAGAGAAACATCAGGGTGGAAGGACATGGCATGGAACAGGAAATCCTTAAGGAGGAATGGAGAAGAAAATGGAGGAGGAGGAAGAGAAGAAGGAGAGGGAAGGGGAAGAGTTCAGTTTTTAGTAGCCAATTGTACGTGACCTCACGAGCAAATCAACAGATGCTAACTGATGAAGTAAGCATCTTCATCTCAAGATCCAAGCTTTACAAGTGGGAAGCTTTAAAACGAACTTCACTTCGTAGACACAACTTTGAGAAATCTCCAAAGACAAATGGGTTTAATGTGAAAGTTTCAAAAAGACAACCCAACATGATACCCTCTAGGGTTTCTCCACCTATAGCAAAGAATTTTTTGTACAGAGCCTTTCCCCTAAGGAAAGGAACACAACCTCAGGGTAATGACGCTGGAATGACTGCCTTGCTTCCAGAGAATGCCATTTCTTTTTCAGTCTCCTTCATCCTTTTCATTAAAGAGGGTAACTGAAAGCATTCTAATATTAAAATAGAATAAAATCATTCATTAAGATGGCTCGGAATAACATACAAGCAACATAGTTGCACTGTAGTTGAAAACCCAGACTCTGTTTTCCTGGCTCCCCTTCACAAGGTCAGTTCTGTGATTGTAAAGGAAAGAATTTTTTTTTTCTTTTTCTCACCAGCAAAAATTCAATTAACTCCTCAGGGACAGCAGGTGGGGTGTCCTGTAATCCAATTCCACTGTGACATTATTTTCTTGAGATAGTGGCAGGTCCTGCAGTTTAGGGGCTCAGTCTCCAGACTGTTCCTCCTCTGAGATGACAGTGTGAGGCCCTAGGTTAGTTATCCCCTGCATCTGATCAACCAGCTATAAATTAATGTTTCTGTAAAACCCTCACTGGGTTCAATTAATTCTTGTGGCTTACAAAATTCATGGAGGCAATATTACTTACTCATTTATTGTTGTGTATGAGATAAAAGAGCTGTCCTTCCTCTGAGTGCCACCAGGTCTCCCCCTCCAGGGGACATGGTCAAAGGTGAGGCACCAGAGTACGTGAGAAAGTAATATCCCACTCTCCACTCTACTGTGAAGAGTGTTCTGTCCATTGGCTAGATCTGGGTAGGGGTTTAAGTTTTACCACCTGTATTGTCCTTGGCTGGTGCCTTAGTTTGAGCGGGACCCCTGGGCCCAAATCTGCCTATCATACTGTTCTACTTGTAGATTTCTAGGACCCTCTGGATCCTTCTACTTTGCTATTCTCCCATACTTCTCCCATCTAGAGTCCCAATAGGATGTCCTCCCCTCTGTCCCAGTTTCCTGGTAAGTGAAGGCTTTCGTGGGACATGCCCCTTGGGCTAATATGCAGATATAAGTGAATATATACCATTTGAGTCTTTCTGCTTCTGGCTTAACTCACTCATTATGATCATTTCTAGCTCAATCCATTTATCCACAAATTTCAGGAATTCCTTGTTTTTAATAGCTGAATAGTATTCCATATGTATATGTACCACAGTTTCTTTATCCACTCTTTTACTGATGGATACTTAGGCTGTTTCCATGTTCTGGCTATTATGAATAAGGCTGCTATGAACATGGTTGAGCAAATTTTCTTGTGTGCTGGAGTATCTTCTGGGTATATTCCCAGGTGTGGAATAGTTGGGTTTTGAGGAAGCCCTATTCCCATTTTTCTGATGTAGCACCAGATAGATTTCCTATGAGCATATACAGGGGGAGGTAATCCCCCTCAGGAACAGTCATAGGGGAGGGGAATAAGGGGAAAATGGGAGGGAGGGAGGAATGGGAGGATACAAGGGATGGGATAAACATTGAGATGTAACAAGAATAAATTAATTTTAAAAAAGCACACAAAATTCTTTCTTTTCTTTTTAAAATTTTTTCCTCTTTTTTTAATTAATTTATTCTTGTTACATCTCAATGGTTATCCCATCCCTTGTATCCTCCCATTCCTCCCTCCCTCCTATTTTCCCCTTATTCCCCTCCCCTATGACTGTTCCTGAGGGGGATTACCTCCCCCTGTATATGCTCATAGGGTATCAAGTCTCTTCTTGGTAACCTGCTGTCCTTCCTCTGAGTGCCACCAGGTCTCCCCCTCCAGGGGACATGGTCAAATGTGGGGCACCAGAGTATGTGAGAAAGTCATACCCCACTCTCCACTCAACTGTGGAGAATGTTCTGCCCATTGCCTAGATCTGGGTAGGGGTTTAAAGTTTACCGCCTGTATTGTCCTTGGCTGGTGCCTTAGTTTGAGCGGGACCTCTGGGCCCAAATCTGCCTATCACACAAAATTCTTAAAAAAAAAAAAAAAGCCCAGAAGAAGAAATGAGCAGGGTCTTATATGGGAGGAAGAGTATGTGGACGCCTTTGTTACTTCTCTGGTTATGCCCCTTCCTGGAGATCCCAGTTGTTTCTATATCTAGAATATCATCAGTTCTGTCCCTTGGAGATTTTCTGGAAACTCCATTGATAATCCACAATTGATTATATCACTCTCGATTGAAGATCAACCTTTCCTGCCCTCCTTAGTCTTCCAAGAAGGTGGGAGGTGGGGCCCAAAGTTCCAGCTCTGTAATCCTGCCTGGTTCTTTCATGGGACCACTCCCCATCCTAAAGTAACTTAGAGCAGGCCCGCCTTACAAAGCAAATAAAGATTTATCATATTAGGAGTCCTAAAGCTTAGGAGTTGCGTGAGAGGAGTGGGAACTAATATTAGATATTTTGTTTCATAGTACTGTACTTGCAAACCAAAGCTAACAAACAATAAAACAATCAGGCGAAACCCCAAACAAAAAAATTTTAAAAATTTAATTTAATTCTCCAAGTGAGGCACACAGGGAAACACACTGTTACACATATACACACAGGCACATGCATCCACAGACATGCAAAAATCTTCATACCACTCAAAATCCCTTCTTTATCAAACAGACATGAAATATTATTTGTAGAGATTTCTTTCACCACATTGTCTATTCTCTTGTTATCTAAAGAGTTTCTTGAGCCGGGCGTGGTGGCCTATGCCTTTAATCCCAGTACTCGGGAGGAAGAGGCAGGTGGATTGCTGTGAGTTCGAGGCCAGGTCTACAAAGTGAGTCCAGGACAGCCAAGGCTACACACAGAGAAAAAAAAAAAAGAGTTTCTTCTCTCCCTCTAGAGATCAGTGACCTCTGATGTCATAAGTAAGCACACGTTCCCAAGTCTCAGGGTGCTGGATACGTTCTGACATCCAAAGTCTCCTTACATCTAGCTTCTATGTGGATTAAATGTCATCATAGGATTTCTTGCGCCTTTCCCTTCCTGCCAATTCCTCCATTCATAAAGATATTAGTGCCATCTTATAAAATACTCTGTGTTCCCATAGAACCACTCCTAACACAGTGAAAACCTCGCAGCAGAGCTGGCCTTTCTGTAGATCCCTCATTTTATGATTGTTAGGAAGTTGTATTTTTTTTTTTTTCAGATCTATCTTTCTGAGAATTTAAAGGCTGCAGGCCCAATTTGATGGATACATACGATACTTTGATCTAAAGCAGAGTGACCCTAGTTAACATGAAATAGTAGGGAATCCATGCAGGAAGTAAATCTCGCCAATCGACGCCTAGTCTTCACAAACACAAAGAAAGTCATAGGACATATTTCAGCAAGAAAAAAAGCTTGAAATTATGAATGAAAAGTAAGAATAAGAAATTATGAGGGTAGAAATAAAGGGACGGAAATGAATCTGTTCTGTTACTTAATATTATTCATGGCCCTATTTGAATGTCAAGTCTGGAGATATGATACCATCAGTGCCACTTTACCGCCCTCAGAAAGTCTGTGTTCCATTGTTTCAAATTTTACAGTATAATTCATTACACTATGCTGCAGTTAAAATCATATGCTTATACAAACTGCATAGGATTGGATTTAGCACTGGCTTCTGGTTACTAGGCCTTTCAATCACCTCCATATTCAAGATTTAAGTTCTTTTAGAGTTGGGATTTTTCTTGGTTTTACACATTGCTGTATGCTGAGTTGCTAACAAATTAAGAACTCAGTAAATTTTGCTAAACTGTGTCCTAATACAGCCTCTTTCAGTGCATTTTTCATGGACACTGGAGAGTCTTGCAAGGATTTGTAAATATTCTGTTAAAAGGGGATTCCTTTATTAAAGACATTTGAGAGCCATATTGTAGTAAGGCTTTATTTTAGATTTGTTTATTATACTCCTGTGGAAGACTATTGCAGTGCACAATGTGGTGCAGAAGAATTTCAATAAAAAAGACACTATGTTGAATTGGTAAGGCAATGGTGTGAAGGAAGAGTAGAGGGGTTGATAAATGTGATAAAAAACACATTGTATAAAATTTAAGACTATTAATGAAATGAATAAAAGATGCAACTTTTTCTAAAAAGACAAAAACAAAAGCAAATTATTTAAATACCGTGATGTTTATTTCCAAAATATAGCAATGCTGCCCATCTTTCCAATTATAGAAAATTTGAGAATATACTGACCAATTTCATCCCCAACTCAGTGAAGACAGGGTCTGAGCACATTGGCTGAGCACAGTGGCTAGGCAGTGGGGCCTCACTGACTTTGGAGAAAGAAAGGCAGTAGCAAGTTAGCCAACTCTGGGTTTTCCCTTCTGGAGAGGAGAGTCCCTGGAATCCTGAGATCTGCTCTCAACAGCCAGTACGGGACACCAGAAACTACCACAAAATGCCAGAGACAGCCAGGTGGCTAAAGGAAGCTTAAAAACACCAAAACACAAAAGCCAAAATAATATGGCAACTCCAGACCCAATTATTTCAAAGCAATCAGCCTTGGGCACTCTAACACAACTGAAACACAAGAAAATGGTGTCAAATATTTCATTAGGAAGATGACAATGAAAGAAACAAATAAAATCCATAAAGAAATACAGAAAGCAACAGTCAAACAGATTGAGGACTTCGGAGAAGCCTATAGAGAAGAAATAAATGAATCAATGGATGAATTTCAGGAAAGTGCAAACAAAAAATGGTTCAAGATCTGAAGATGAAAATGGAAACAATAATAAAAGCACAAATTGAAGGAAGCCTGGAAAGAGAACTTAGAGAACACAAAGGGAACTGCAGGGGTAAGTATCACCAACAGAATGCAAGAGATGGAAGAAATAATCTCAGTCATAGCACATACTTTGGAAGAATTTGATGTAACCATCAAAAGAATGATAAATCTAAAAAACTCCTGACACAAAACGTCAAAGAAATCAAATACACCATGGAAAAGATGAAACCTAAGTATTATAGAAATCAAAGAAAGACAGGATTCCAGGCTCCTAGGCCCAGAAAATATTTTCAACAAAATCATAAAAGAAAAGTTCCCCAATTTAAAGAAAGAGATGCCTATAAGCACACAAGAGGCCTACAGATCACTAAAGAGATTAGACAAGAAAAGAAAATCCTCCCACCACATAGTAATCAAAACACTAAATGTATAGAACAAAGAGAAATATTAAAAGCTGCAAGGGGAAAAGGCCAAGTTACATATATGGAAAACCTAATAGAATCACACCTAATTTATCACAGAGAAAAGTCAGAAAGGCCTGAGCAGATGACTTACAAATCCTAAGAGATCAAAGATGACAGTTCAGACAACTATACCCAGTAAAACTTTCAATCACCAGAGGTGGAGAAAACAAGACATTTCATGGTAGAACCAAACTTAAACAGTATCTTATTCAAACCCAGTACTACAGAAGATACCAGAAGAAAAACTTCTGCTCAAGGAGGCTAACTACACCACAAAAAATACAGCATATAAATAACTGCTCTACAGCAAAACCAAAAGCAGACAAGCACACAAACACAGTTCCACAACCAACACGAAAATAAAAGGTTCTATAGTCACTGGTCATTAATATCTCTCGACATCAATATTCTCATTTCTCCAATAAAAAGACAGACTAAGAGAATGGATGCATAAACCAGACCTATCATTCTGTTGCATATAAGAAACACACCTCATGCACAAATATAGACATCACCTGGGACTAAAAAGTTAGAAAAAGATTTTCCAAGCAAACAGACCCAAGAAGCAAGCAGGAGTAGCCATTCTATTATCTAATAAAAGAGACTTTCAATTATAATTAATCAAGAGATCATGAAGGACATTTCATAATAATCAAAGTAAAGTTCCACCAAGATCACATCTCAATCCTCAATATATATGCTCTAAACACAAGGGCACCCACATTCTTAAAATAAACATTCCTAAAGCTTAAATAACACATCAACCCCCTTCTCCAAAGAACTTTCTCCAAAATTGACCATGGACTAAAGCTGGACTAAAACTAAACTTCAACAACAATAGAAATAATAAAAAGCCTATACACACATGGAAACCGAACAATGCTCTACTCAGTGACAACTGGGTCAGGGATGAAATAAATAAACAAATTGGAAATGTTCTAGAATTCAATGAAAATGAAGGCACAATATACTGAAACCTATGGGATAAAATGAAAGCAACATTAAGAGGAATGTTCATAACACTAAGTGCCTTTGTAAAGAAACTGGAGACAACTCATACAAGCAACATTATGTAACACCTGAAAGAACTAGAAAATAAAAGAATCAGACACACCCAAGGGGAGTAGAGAACTGGAAATCATCAAACTCAGGGCTAAAATCAATAAACTAGAAACAAAGGCAATTCAAAGAATCAATGAAACCAAGAGTTGATACTTTGAAAAAAGCAACAAGTTAGACAAACCGTTACCCAAATTAATTAAAAGGCAAAGTGAGAGTATCCAAATCAATAAAAGCAGATATGAAAAGGGAGACATAATGACAGATGCTGATGAAATCCAAAGAGTCATTAGGTATTACTTCAAAAGTCCATATGCTACAAAATTTGAAAATCTAAATGATATGGACAATACTCTTGATTAAATTCCACTTACACTTACCAAAGTTGAATCAAAATGAGGTGAACAAACTAAATAGTTCTATATCCCCCAAGAAAATAGAAGTCTCCCCCAGAAAAAAACAGGGACAGTTGGATTCAGTGAAGAATTCTACCAGATTTTCAAAGAAGAACTAATACAAATAGTCCTCAAACTATTCCAGAAAATGGAAACAGAACAATCATTACTTAACTTATTATATGAAGCCGTATTGACCTTGATACCTAAACCACACAAAGACCCAACAAAGAGAGAGAACTTCACACCAATTTCCCTTATGAACATTGATGTGAAAATACTCAAGAAAATACTTGCAAACTGAGTCCAAGAATATATCAAAAATAAACATAGCTTCATCTGAGGCATGCAGGGGTAGCTAAATATACAGAAATCCATCAATGTAATCCATCATATAAACAAACTGGAAGGAAAAAACATGATAATCTCCTTAGATGGTCAAAAAGCATTGAACAAAATCCAACACCCATTCATGATAAAAGTCATGGAGAGATCTAGGATACAAGGCACATTCCTTAACATAGTAAAGACAATACACAGCAAGCCTATAGCCAACATCAAATTAAATGGAGAGAAAATTCAATCAATTCCACAGAAATCAGGTACAAAACAAGGCTACCCACACTTTCCTTATCTCCTCAATATCATACTTGAACTAGCTAGAGCAGTAAGACAAGTAAAGGAGATCAAGGGGAGACAAATTGTAAATGAAGAAGTCAAAATACCACTGTTCATGGATGATACAATAGTATACACACATGAACTAAAAATTCTTCCGAGGAGATCCTACAGCTGATAAACTACCTTCAGCAAAGTTGCTGGATAAAAAAATCAACTAAAAAAACCAGTAGCCGTCCTGTATACAAATGACAAATGGGCTGAGAAAGAAATTATGGAAACCACACCCTTTAAATAGCCACAAATAACATAAAGTATCTGGGTATAACTCTAACCAAGGAAGTGAAAAACTTGTATGAAAAAAACCTTTAAGTCTTTGAAAAAATAAATTGAAGAAGATATCAGAAGATGGGAAGATCTCCCATGCTCAGGGATTGGAAGAATCAACATAGTAAAAATATCTGTCTTACCAAAAGCAACCACCAGTTTCAATGCAATCCCTATCAAAATACCCACGCACACAAGGCCTTTATAGGCCTTGTAAGATCAATTCTCAACTTCATACGGAAAACAAAAAATGCAGAATAGCTAATCCTGTGCAATAAAAGAACTTCTGGAGGAATCTCCATTCTGAATTCAAGCTGTACTATAGAGCAACAGTAATTAAAACAGCATGTTACTGGCATGGAAATTGTCTGATTCATCACTAGAATCCAATAGATGACCCAGAAATAAACCCACACACCTATGGACATTTGATTTTGGACAAAGAACCCAAATCCATATAATGGAAAAAGATAGCATCTTCAACAAATGGTGATGGCCTAACTGGATGACTACATGCACAAAACAGTCAACAGAACAAATGACTCACCAACCCTACATCAGACAAAGGGCTAGTATACAAAATATATAAAGAACTCAAGAAATTGAACACCACCAAGCCAAATATCCCAATTAAAAAAGGCAGAGCTAAACAGAGAATTCTCAACAGAGGAATAGCGAATGACTGAGAAACACTTAATGAAATGTTCAATATCCTTAGTCATTAAGGCAATGCAATTCAAAATGACTCTGAGATTCCATCTTACACCTATCTGAAAGGCTAAGTTCAAAAATTTAAGTGTCAGCACATGCTGGTGAGGGTGTGGAGAAAGGGGAACACTCCGCCATTGTTGGTGGGAGTGCAAACTTGTACAACCACTTTGGAAATCAATCTGGTGCTTTCTCAGAAAATTGAGACTAGTGTGACCTCAAGACCCAGCTATATGACTCTTGGGCATATACTTGAAAGATACTCCACCATACAACAAGGACATTTGTTCACCTATGTTCATAGCAGCCTTATTTGTAATAGCAAGAATCTAGAAACAACCTAGATGTCCCTCAAGGGGAGGATGGATAAAGAAACTGTGGTGCATTCAATTCAGCTATCAAAAACAAGGAAATCTTGAAATCTGAAGGCAAATGAATGGAATTAGAAGCAATCATCCTGAGTGAGGTAATCCTGACCCAGAAAGACATGCATAGGTGCATGGTATATACTCATTCATAAGTGGATATTAGCCACATAATACAGGATAACCACATTACAATACAGACTGATGTGCCAACCAAACAAAGGCCATGTATGATTTGGACTTAGACCCTCTGCTCAGATGTAGTAGAGAGGCAGCAAGTCTCCATGTGGGTCCCACAATATTGGAAGTAGAGACTACTTCTGACATGGACTCTGGCTTCCCAATGTTGATCACCTCCCCACTGGCAGGGTGGCCTTGCCAGGCCAGAGATGAAGAGGATGAAAAGAGGACACAAGTAAAGATGATACTTGATATATTGACGTCAGATGTCAGGGGAGGAGGGCTCTCCTTTCTGAGGACTAGGACAGGGAGGGAGAGGGGATGAAAGAGGGGGGCTGGGATCGGGAGATGATAAGGGAAGCGGCTACAGCTGGGATATAAATAATTCAAACTGCAGAATAGGCAGGTAACTTATATTGCTAATCCCAGTACATGAGAATAGCTCTGAGACTGGCTTAGACATGACTATGTACGCATTGACAAGTGTTCTTGCTGGTCACAGAGTCCCTGTGACTTATTAGATCCCATTCTCCCTATGGCATGAACAAAGATTAGCAGACGTCTTTCTTCTGCTCATATAAAGAGCAGAGAACAAGCCTTAATGGTTCTGTGTATTCAGCACAACTCATATATTTATAATTTTAGGATGGTACAGTGCTTGTGAAAAATTATGTGTTTTCAGAACAAAAGAATCGGACCCTGACACTGGATCAGACCTGACAGGATTGATTCCTCTTAGCATGCTGGACCCTGCCGTCTGCATCTTCATGTTCCCGCCTCAAGCGCTTCAGTGGCTGTTACTCATCAGAACAGGACATCTCCCAGGATAGCTTCTAAGAAAGTTTCTTATCCCAATAGGTCCAGAATTTCATACTGTCCCACACAGGACTCCTTTTAAGCCTGGAATTTCTCAACATTGAGAATCTGGACCACAAATGCTATTCCTAGCTTATTTAACCATTTTCCCCAATTTTACTTGGGCCCCTAAAAAGATATTATTTATTCCAAGTGAGCTGGAAGAAACTTTAACAGAACCAGGCCCTGTTTCCCATAAGAGGCCTTGGGTAGGTTTTTGTTTGTTCTCTTGGGTTGCAGATGCTTATTTTCATTGGGAGTTGGTTATAAGTTATTATAGGTCTTATTCAGAAAGAAAACAAGGTTGGACTCAGAGATGTCCAGGACTCAGGTATGGAAATAGGGGTGGAAAAGAAAGAAGGGGGATATAGATTTATATAGGGAATTTAGAACAAAAAGTAGGTTATTAAATTTACTCCTCAACTTAGGCCTTAATTGTTACTCACAAATAAGGTTAATTTTTATTCATTAGTATAGAATTTTGTACATTGATGCAAAATAAGTTTAATTTTGATCCATTGGTCTATAAATCAAATTTAAGATTATTCTTCACATACATTATATATATATATTTCTACTCTAATATGAGGTATTGTACCCATACAACTCAATTATAATACAAGGTTTCCTTCCAATACCTTGAAAATGGTATTGCAGGCTGTTTAAGATAATTAAGTAATACAAGTTAATTGTTAACTGTTAAAATCACGGTCATGTCAATTACTAGTCTATTTTTATCACAAGAACATACATCCTAGGTTTAACAGATAGATATGATTCTATAGATATATAAGGTAGATATGGTCTTCAAAAGCCTCAGAGACCTACAGAGGATGTACTGCTTTATCCACTAAGAGATCCCATGATGCTTCACATGATGAATGCCCTTTTAAGTTCATGTTCCCTTTTTAGCCTTCATAAACAGTAAATCCATGGTGCTCTATTTATATTTCAATCTGTGCACATCCTGGAGTTCAATGATCAGTGGATGTTTAGATATCATGGTTGAAATGTCACCAGTTATTGTCTGTTGAAGTGGGATAATGGCTAAACCTTCCCAAATTTTCTTTATCCTAACTATGAAAGAAGGATAAAGCCAAGAGGCAAAGACAAAGGAAGGCCTAGAATTTTTAGATATTCTAAAAAATATAGTGAAGGCAGTTGCATCATAGGTGAGCTCAATTATATGTTCAAACCCAATTATATTGTTTCGTGACAAAGACAGTGAGAGTGTTAGAGAGTAGCAGGGGAGTTTCAGGGACAAAGAGAGAAAAAGAGATAGGTAGGTAGGCATATGGATATAGATAGTTAGATAGATAGATAGATAGACAGACAGACAGACAGACAGACAGACAGACAGACAGACAGATTGATAGATAGATAGAGTGAGCCAGGTACTATGGAGCATTGTAGTTTTTTTCTTATTCTTATTTCCAATCTGATTCTATTTTGTACTATCTTTATGCTCATGGGACATCTAGTAGAATATGAATAACATCTCAGGGAAAGCATCCGTGAAGAAACTCATTCTCCCCACCCCGACAGGAACCAAACTGCCAAAAGTGCTTCAGACGGAGGTGGGACTTCATGAGTTCCACAGTAACGTGCTCTGGCATTTTGACTCTTGTGTAGGCAGCCCTAGCTGATGTGAGCTTGTATGTACAACTATACTGTCAGGCTCAGCAAATACTGTTTTTGCTATAGACACCTGTTCTCTCTGGCTCTGGCAATCTTCATGTCCTCTCTTATGTAATGATCTTTGAGCTTTTTGGGAAGGGTTTGTGGTATAATGAAAGGTAGTCAATGTGATAGTGCCTGGGAATCCTGTCCTCATTTCAAGGACCATTTTTGGGAGCTCAAGGTCTTATCTTAGATAAAACAATTATTTATATCCATTTTATTTTTAATATATTCATGTGTCATATGTTAAATTTTATGAAAGTCCAAAATACCTCAAAAATGTGTTTACTGAGCATATTAAGAATGTAGATTTCCATAATTAAATTATATTAGTATATTATTTTAGATTGTTACGTGGGGGCTTGGGATTAAGAAAATCACATCAGGTGAGTTCTTTTTTGTTTTGAATAGTGAGCTTCCTTGTTAATTCTTTACTAATGTCAACTAGATTTGATAAATGAGATCTGGTTCATAATTAAACTCCTTGCTAGACAAGAAGTTTATACTTGCTAAACAAGTATCCTGATACACCTACAATTTAATAAATATATAAAATTATAAGAGAGTTACAACATTACAATTGGTTCACATTATTTCAATGCTTTTGTGGAAAAATTTTTAAAAAATCAGTACATCTGAGTTGAACAACTGTATTACGCTATCAAGCCCTTCATTGTATAAGAGATTAAAACATTTGAACTCATCATCTAAACACATTTTTCTCCTTTAAGCTGTTTATGTTAGGGATTTTTATCCTGAGAAAGCTAGCTGGCACATTACCCCTAATAAGTCTGTAAAGTTGTAAAATGTAAATAACCTTTCTAAGTATTCTATTAAGGATGATGATTGAGGGGTATGAAGTTTATCTTCAAATGTCCCTCAGTTCAGTACAATTAACAATAAACAGAGCCATGGACTCTGGAGTGCATAAAAGAAAAAACATTATAAGCCATGATTATTAACACCACCAATGTGGCACTAGCTACCTATAACACATGGTTTATTCTATGACAGCTTCTAAAATGAGCTCTCATGATCATAATACTCAAGTTTTCCTGACTTGTGAAATTCCTTCTCATTGAATAACTTGTCTGATACATAGCATATAGGAGTGTTGGGGGCATGTCATTTCCATTACTGCTTTGCAAAGGCTAGCGATTTTTTTTTGCCTTGTTAGCATGTTCTTTCAATGCCTGCCGCTTGCTTCCCTTGGCTGAAGTAAAATGTTAGAGGTCAGACATGAATAAAGTGAGAAAAGTCACCAACTAGCAGGCAGTGGAAAACTGAATCCCAGTAGTCATCTAAGTGGAACTAAGTCTCTCTGCCTATCACATAAGTGAGCTTCAGATACTTCCTTCTGCAATTAAGCTCTCAGCCTTGGAATCCTCATTTCTGCTTAACAAAAAATGTTCAAGGGCTAAATGGAGAACGACTCAAAGAAGTTTCTAAAATATTATCATCAAAACATTCTTAATAAAATAACAAAATACACTCCATTTAGATGTTAGAATATCCTATGACAAATGGAGATATGGCCTGTCTAACAAGACTGATTGTCTTAGGGTAGAATATATGTTAAAGAGGAGCAACACACATATTAGGGCATTGATGCTGGGAGGAAGTCACACAGCATCTTGGACAAGAGCGTTGATTATGTAAAACATGAAAATCAGATCAACTGAGAAAAGCGATGGTGTGAGAAATTAATAGTTATCTTTCCCATCAAATTATGAGTCAAATTGCAGCACCAGAATCAACAGGGCCTACAAGGAGAACATCTTCAAACTGATTAACATGCATATGGAAGAAGTGTGTAGGTATCTAGTAACAGCTCTTAGTCTGTCCCTTTAAGAAAAAAAAATCTCTGAAGATATAATAAATATGTAATGCAGAGATTCACAGAATGGCCATTAGCATCAAGCAAAGAAACAGAACAACTGTTTCCATTTGGATATTTCAAAGGACAGAACACATGCATCCTTACAAAATGCATTCCTATTATTTCTCTTAATGCATGACAGCCTGTTCTTGACACAGCCCCAAGACCCATGCTTGGCTTCTCACTTCAATGCAGTTGGCAAAGTTCTGCCTTGCATTAAAAAAATATTGTCAGACAACAGAGAGTGCTTATGAAATACATCAGCTACAAATAGCTTGCAGTTTAAGATTTTCTTTCATGAAAATTAAGCAGGTAAACAAAAGTGCACATTTCACTAAAAGCAGCAGCAGGAAAGAAAATCACTAGACAGAAAAATCCCGAAAGTTGAATAGAAGCAAATCTTCATGTAATACAGGCCGTTTGTTCTTCAAGGTGAATGACAATGTAGCACAGCCCCCAAATACTTGTTGTTAAGGCAAGAAAGAAAATGACTCAGAAAGGAAGGAAAGTGAACAAGAGCAAGAATTTACCAAATAACAGAATGGATTTGAAAACAAGGTACACAGCTGGCTGGGAGCTCTTCTCAACATCTTCTGGTGACAGATTTTAGAGACCCCCAACTCTATATCCTAGCTATACTAAAAGTTCCAAATAAGAGCCTGAAGGAGAAAGAAGAAATGGCCAGAAGATTTTCTGGATTGGAAACCAGGTGTGCACTCATATTTATAGTCTCCCGCTGTTGCCTCATAGGGACATGGAAGATGGAGCTGCGCATGACTGTGGTTTGGTATTATGAGAAAACACCACAAATACTGACAAAAGTAGGTTAGCTCCTAGAATGAAAATTAAACTTATTTTTACATCTTTGCTCTGCAAAATGGATATGATGGGTATGGCTGAGAGGGAAATCCTCAAGGAGATGAAAAACTTGACCTTCAGAGAGTAAGCAATGCCTTGTGGAAAGGGAAGGGGCCTTACCTACTTCTTGTAGGCCTACGCAGAGTAAAAGCTACAGCAATAGAGAATCATTTTGCTGCCTGACATTGTGACAGGCATAGGATTTTTCCTACCTTCTGAATGACAATTAGAATAGAACTTACAGATTTAGATACAAGCAGGGATCCACAACTTTGTTCTTGGGCTGAAGCACAGCCCTTGGCTTCCCTGCATAATTCCATAAGTCAGTTCCTATCTATTTACCTATTGATCTATCAATCCATGTATGTATGTATGTATGTATGTATGTATGTATGTATATATGTATGTATGTATGTATATATGTATGTATCATCTATCTATCTATCTATCTATCTATCTATCTATCTATCTATCTATCTATCTATCATCTTTAATTTGTCCACTTTACAACCCAATTGTTGCCCCCTCCCTCTTCATTGCCAGTCCCACCCTCTCTTACTCACACCACCTCTCCCCTCCCCTACTCTTCAGAAAGGGGAGCCTTCCTTCCTTATCTGACCTCAGCCTATCAAGTCTCATCCAGACTGCCTGTATCCTCTTCCTCTGTGGCCTGGCAAAGAGGCCCTTCCAGGGGGATGTGATCAACTTGTGGGGACCAGATTCCATGTCAAAAGTAGTCCTTAACTTCCCATATTATGGGACCTACAATGAGACTTTTCCCTATCTACTACAGCTGAGTAAAGGGTTTAGGTCCTCATCATGCATGGACCTTGGTTGGTGCATCAGTCTCTGAGGCACCCCATTCATCTTCTTGGATTTCTTTTTTGGCTCCATTGGCCTTTTTGTGGAGCTCATGACCTTTCCATGTGCTTCTATTCCACAACTCTTCCATAAGACTCCCTGAGCTCCACTCCAAAGTCTGGCTGTGATTCTCAGTATCTGCTTGGATCCCCTGCTGGGTAGAGTCTTTCAGAGGACATCTATGGTAGGCTTCTGTCCTGTTCTTTCTCTTCAACTGTTGAAGTGTCTCTTCTATTTTTCCTTCTGAATGAGAACTAAGCATTCTACCTAAGATCCAGCTTGTTATTTAATTTCTTTAGGTCTGTGCATTGTAGTGTGGTCATCCTGTGTTAAGTGGCTTATATCTGCACCTTTCTGGGTCTCAGTTACCTCCCACAGGATGATCATTTCTAGTTCTATCCATTTGCATGCAAATGTCATTATTTTCTTATTTTAAGAGCTGATTAATATTCCATTGTAAATGTACCACAATTTCTTTATCCACTCTTCAGATGATGGGCATCTAGGTTGTTTCCAGATTCTGGCTATTACAAATAAAGATGATATAAACATAGTTTAGGAAATGTCTTTGTATGTTGGCACATCTTTTGGGTATATGCTCAGAAGCAGTATAGCTGGGTCTTGAAATAGACCTATTCCTAATTTTATGAGAAAGCACCAGATTGATTTCCAAAGTGGTTGTACAAGTTTGCACTCCCAACAGCAATGGAGGAGTGTATCCCATTGTTGGCATCCTTACCAGCAAGTGCTGTCACTTGAGTTATTGATCTTAGCCATCTGATAGTTGTAAGATGGAATCTCAGAAACCTTTAGATTTGCATTTCCCTGATGAATAAGGAACATTTCTTTAAGTGTTTCTCAGTCATTCTATATTCCTTGGTTGAAAATTCTCTCTTTAGGTCTGTACCCCATTTTTTTAATTGGATAATTTACCTTGGTGGTGTTTAATTTCTTAGGTCTTTATATAGTTTGGAAATTAGCCCTCTGTCAGGTGTAGGGTTAGTGAAGATCTTTTACCAGTCTGTAGGCTGTCTCTTTGGTCTATTGATAGTGTCCTTTTCCTTACAGAAGCTTTTCAGTTTCATGAGGATCCATTTATAAATTGTAGATATTAGAGCATGAGCTATTTGGTGATCTGTTCAGGAAGTTGTGTCCTGTGCCAATGAGTTCAAGGTTCTTCCCCCACTTTTTCTAACAGATTTAATGTCTCTGGTTTTATGTTGAAGTCTTTAATCCACTTGGACTTCAGTTTTGTGCAGCATGATAAATATAGGTCTATTTCCATTTTTCTACATGTAGATGGATGTCCACTTAGACCAGTACCATTGGTTGAAGATGCTATGTTTTTTCCATTGTATAGTTTTAGCTTTGTCAAAAATCAACTCTCCATAGTTGTGTGGGTTTATTTCTGTGTCTTTGATTTGATTCCGTTGATCCACCTTTCTATTTCTAGAATAGTACTATGCCATTTTTTATTACTGTTTCTCTATAGTAAAAATTGAGGTCAAGGATAATGATAACTCTGGAAGATCTTTTATTGTACAGAATTGTCTTAGTTATTTAGAATTTTTTGTTTTTCCATATGAAGTTGAGAATTCATCTTTTAAGGTCTGTAAAGAATTGAGCTCCCATTTCAATAGGAATACCATTGAATCTGTTGGTTGCTCTCAGTAGATGGCCATTTTTACTGTGTTAATTCTACTTATCCATGAGCATGGGAGATCTTTCCATCTTCTGATATCATCTTCAATTTCTTTCATCAGAGACCTGAACTTTTTTTTCCCATACAGGTCTCTTACTTGGTTGCTTAGAGTTATACCAAGATACCTTGTTTTTTTTGTGGCGATTGTGAAGGATGTTGTTTCCCTAATGTCTTCCTCAGCCTGTTTGCCTTTTGTATAAAGGACAGCTACTTACTTTTTTGAGTTGATTTTTTTATCCAGCCACTTTGCTGAAGGTGTTTATGAGCTGTAGGAGCTCCTTAGTATAATTCTTGGGGTCACTTGAGTATACTATCATATCATCTGCAAATAGTGATACTTTGACTTCTTCTTTTCAAATTTGTATTCCTTTGATCTCCTTTTGTTGACTTATTGCTCTGCCTAGGACTTCTAATACTATATGGGAGAGACACACAGAGGGTACACAGTCTTGTCTTGTCCCTGATTTTAAGGAATTGATTTAAATTTCTCTCAATTTATTTTGATGTTGGGTATAGACTTGATATATATATATTCTTTATTATGTTTAGGTATGTGCCTTGTATCCTTGATCTCTCTAAGACTTTTAACATGAATTGGTGTCAGATTTTGTCAAGTGCTTCTTCAGCACCTATGGAGATGATTTTTTTCTTTCAATTTTTATATGATGGAAAACATTGATGGATTTCCAAATATTGAGCCATGTTTGCAAGCCTGAGATGAAGCCTACTTGGTCATGGGGAAATATATTTTTGATATATTCTTAGATTTGGTTTGTATTTTATGGAATATTTTGCATCAATGTTTGTAAGGGAAATTGGTCTAAAATTCTCTTTTAGTTTTGGTTCCTTATGAGGTTTAGGTAGCAAAGTGACTGTGGCCTCATAGAATGAGTTTGGTAATGTTCTTTTTGTCTCAATTTGTGGATATAGTTTCAAGAGAATTGATATTGGCTCTTCTTTGAAGGTCTGGTAGAATTTAGCCCTGGGCTTTTTTTGGTTGGGAGACTTTTGATGACTGCTTCTATTTCCTTAGGAGCTATAGGACTATTTAATTTGTTTACCTGATCTTGATTCAACCCTGGTAATTTTTAACTATCAAAAAAATTGTTCATTTCATTTAGATTTTTCAAATTTTGTGGCATATAGGCTTTTGAAGTAAACCCTAATGGTTCTTTGGATTTCTTCAGTGTCTGTTGTGATATCTCCCTTTTCATTTCTGATTTGGCTGATTTGAGTACCCTCCCTTTGCCTGTTAATTAGTTTGTCTAAGCATTTGTCTATGTTGTTGATTTTCTCAAAGAACCAGCTATTTGTTTCATTGATCCTTTGAATTGTTTCTTTTATTTTTTATTAATTGATTTCAGCCCCAAGTTTGATGATTTCCAGTCATCAACTCCTTAAGGGTGAATCTGCTTCTTTTTGTCCTGGCTAGTACAGGATATTGTCAATTTCTGTATGAAGACATTTAGTGCTATGAACTTTCCTCTTAGCACTGCTTTCATTGTGTCCCATACATTTTGATCTCATAAAAGAAGTTAAAAGGAGGAAGAGAAGGAGGGAGAGAGAGACAGAGAGACAGAGAGAGACAGAGACAGAGACAGAAAGAAAGAAAGACAGAAAGAAATCCTAAGATCCTATTGATTTTGTCCTTTTATTGAAGTTTGGTTATGAAAGCAGTTCAAGAAAAATAAATATTTAAGGAAGACTTTGACTTTTTCAACTTAATTTTTGAGTTCCCCTAGCTTGACTTTTAATAGATTATATCTGGAGAAGCTAATGACTATGTTTCTAGTAGTAAAGACCATTGATATCTATCCATGGCATGATGCATCAGTAGAGGCAGAAAGTTATCTACTGAGTTCTCTCAGTCCTGCATCATTAGCAAACCATTAGGTGAACACTCGCTCTGAACTCACGTAGGGTAGATTAGATTCCACTATCACTTTAGTCCACTGATTAATCAATTTTCTCTGTATCCAGCATGTAGCATATTGATATGCCATGTCCACGGTTAGTATTAAGATTTTGCATCTTGCTATTCTATGACAAAAACACTCACAATACTTGTTGGGAATCTATGGGTATTGTAGGATACCTACAAATCTTCATGTAGGTCTGCAATACTATCCATCTCATCCAATAACCTCCAAAACTGCTAATTTTGAGATAATTTATGTCAGGATCAGGCTGTGCAATTTCTTCTGCCTGATGTGGATGTTTCCTTGTAGGTCAGGCAACTTGACCTGGCAGATCCGATAGGGATGAAATTGTCAGTTGCTGATAAAGTTGGCATTTGGATCTTTGGCAGGCTCCTATGAATGAACCTTTATTCAGGCCTTATCATGTTTTAGCAAAAAACATATTATCTTTCTTGGGTAATCATTATCATTTAAAAGAACAGCTTTTGGCCTACTAATTAAACCTTGATAGAGGCCTCAATTTATTTTGTCTGAGTTTCCATGAACTGGTTATTATATAAGCAAACCAAGAACATAAAATCTGTTAGCAAAAGACCACTCTATCATCTCAAAAAAGGCTCCTACCTCACATATCCCATGCAGGCCCTGAAGGCACAGATAAGTTTCATAGAGCAGAAGCTCAAATGCCCATGGTTCCCATTCCTGTTTCATTGCAAGAAAATTCTGGAATTTCTTTATGTTTCCCTGATAATGAAAGATAAAACTCAGAATTGGCAGCAGTGGCTTCTTCCCAGTAGTTAGGTACCATCCAATACTAGACATCAACGGCAGAAGACTGTCTTCATAGAGCATCTCTAATGTCAACAATGTAAAATATTCCTCAAAGGATGAACGTTGGGTGATATGCTATGCATGGAAGAAAAAGTGGCCATGTGTCCTGACATGCTAGTTCATAGGCCATGTACTGTGCTCTGATGCAATGTCTTGGGTCTTGTGGTGCTGTAATAGGGAACTTGAGCATGGGTAGTTTATAATTAGCAGACCGTTTTCTCAGTTTTAAAATCTGTAAATTTAAGTTCAAGGGTCTTCAGCAGAAATAAAATGTGATTTAAAAATCTATATGTAGGTTACATGTTCAATAGGGATATGTTTGAGTTGGTTAATTTTATATGCTAAATTGACTGGGCCATGGAATACCCAAATACTAGATACTATTCCTTTTGTATTAAGAAGAATTTCTCAGTGGGCTTGGTAATCGAATTAGTGGAGTATATAGGATGAATTGGTATCCCAGGTGCTGGTGGCAGGTGGAGGTATCAGCCAATCCATTGAAAGTCAGAACAAAGCAAAAATACTCAGATAGGTTTCCCCTGCCTGATTTTCAGGCTAAGGCATGCATTATTGTCTGCCCTCAGGCCAGAAATGAGTCAGGATGGGATTGATTCCTTTGGGACTGCCTAGTGAGTCTGCGGCTGCTCTTTGTAGCTGTTGGGTGTTGTCAGTCTCCATAACCATTCCATCCAGGGCCTTGTGACAAATCTCTCTGTCCATTTCTGCTCTCTGATAAATCCGGGCCAATGTAATAGGGAAATAAACAACAAGACAGAATGTAATATCTGTATAATAGTTATAAGACCATGTTAAATTTTTATTGTGTTCCTTAAATAGGGGAGACAGTTTAATATCTAGTGTCAAGTGAGCTCATCTATATTTAATATTCTGACAAGATACTTACAGACACCCAAAATATCAGAATACTTATAATCCACATATGTTTCTTTTGTTCCCAACTCCTAACCGGGATCTTAATGTTTATGCCTATGGTCTTCATTTAAGCATTAGTATCGCCTTTTAAAAAATAAAATAGTCTTAAAATTATACCAACAACTTCTAAAACTAATATGTGAATGAAGCAATCTACATTTTTATTATTCATGTTCTCAGCAATCGTATTAATTTCCCTGGAGAAAATAAACCTAATAGACATAAATTATGTAGTAATGGATGAAAACCTCAAAACATGACAATTAGATTATAACATAATTTTATTAATATTGTCAAAATATTTTAGATGCACCCATAATTAATTGCTTTGGAGATGTTAATATGTGTTTGATTATTATATAGCAATTCTGAGGAATTATGCTACAAATATCCATGACAAAATTGTGCCTGCAGCATTTTATTTATTGCACAATCTATATTGTTTACTTGGAGAGAAACTAGAAAAACCTTTTGCTGAGACTTTGTTACAGCTCGATCTTTGACTTCGCAATTTAAAGTGTTGTTCACTGAGATTCAAGAGGTTTCTTAAGGAACAAAATTGCTCCAGACATCGCCCATAAACTTTGTAATATACTGAGCTTCATTTCACCTAAGACCTTAGATTTCCCGGTAGCTGTTAAGCCTTTCCACTTGATAGAGAAAAGACTTTTGTGGATGACATCGCTATAGCTTTCTTTACTTTGTCCTGGAGTGGTTTGGTCCTGTTCCAAGGATTATTGATTATCTTTCCTCCTCTATATCCTCTATGTCTTCACAGGAAAAGAATATAAGGTGGAAGAGGCACCTCCTGAAAATCAGGTTTCTTACAGAAATCCACCCAATGAGAGATATTTACAATGTGTGGTTGTATTAACTGAAATGATTTCTGCTCAATAATTATGGCACTGTGTTATTTATTTTATTTTATAAATGGAGGTAATGAATTTTTATAAGAACAAATTAATAAAAGGTAATAACATGATAAAGATTTATAGGATCTATTTATGCTCTCTTTACAACATTCTTGTGTTTGCCTGTGAATGTATACTATGGATAATTGGGGATTTGTGCATCTTCTTACTCTTGCATCAATAATCTTGAGTTTAGAATCTTGTTGGTACCTTTAGGACACTAATGAAACTAACAAATGTCAGGCTTCCCAAGAGTCTCACAAGCATATTCAGTCCCCTTGTTTAAGGGCAGTTGATTAGCAACAGATTTCTAAGACCACACATGGTTGAAATTTATCAAAGTAATTTTCTATAACTCATAAATGTCAATGACTTCCTCCATACAGCTTTACCAAACACTCTTCCCCTCTTTTGTAGTAGTGTCCACATGAGTGAAGGGCTTTTCTGCCATCCAAGGATGGAGAAGCTAGGGATATACACTTGGGATAATATCTGATGCATCAATGAACTTCCCAACCATTTCGTTACATGGCTAAGTTGTTCCTGTTTTTCCCTCTGTAGAAATGTCTACCACAAAAGCAGCTGTCTCCTTCTCTACCAACTCACCAGCGCTGTGACAAAAAATAGACTGGTACATATAAATAAAATATATGTAATAAATGTAATATAAATCTGTTCTAAGGTGTGTAGAAGTAGAAGTATGTGAGTACTGAAAGAATTGAGGATACTTTTTTTTTTTTTGGTTTTCCATGACATGGTTTCTCTGTGTAGTCTTGGCTGTCCTGGAGTTGCTTTTATACTAGGCTGGCCTCAAACTCACAGAGATCTTCCTGCCTCTGCCTGCCTGAGTGCTGAGATTAAAGTCCTGTGCCACCATGCCATTGCTTCAGGATAATTATTTTTTTAATTTACATTTTAAAATTAAACATTTTTTATTTTTTACATATACATTTATATTATTATACACATGTGCAATAAACTATCTATAGCAAGAAGAACCATAACACAATCAAGAATTATATAAATGTTACATTCTTAATGTTTTGACTATTTGTATTTGAGAGCCTTGAAGAAAACATCTTTCCTATCTTGATACATCTAAAATTCTGAATGTAAATCAGTCTCCATCACATCTTGTCATTATCAACTTAAAACATCTATCTAGACATAAAAATATCTTAATCCCTAAAGAACTAAGCTAAATTGTAAAACTAAGCTACCTGGTCTTCAACCCCATCAGACTTGAGAAGGAATAAACTTGATTACCTGAGTATTCTGGGAGTGTAGGTTAGTAGCTTTTGAAATGAGAAGCTGACAGAGACAGTTTGCTACCTGAACAGTAACCCAAAATTCTCTATAACATTGGAGCATCTTCTTCCACCTTCTGGCCCAATATATCTGACAGACATATTTGTGAGGCAGGAACTACTGAGAACTTGCTTAACCTGTCTTGGTAGAGTTCGGTTGTCTACTCTGCCTGGATCCAAGCTTGCCCCTTTTTAGGTGGAATTCTGTCTGTGGTAGAAATGACAACATTTTTTCCAGTGGCTTGTTTGCCACGTTTGAAGCCATCTCCATAAGGAGGTTCTTTGATGCTCATCACTCACTTTGAGGTAGGCTGGGTGCTGCTAGGAAGTAACCTGTCTCATTGTCAGTGAATCTTTAAAATAATAAAAAAAATTTAAATGCCATATTCTGTATGTCTCTGAGTTTTTTGAAGACCTTATCTAACTATTTTATCATATCTTTCTATAGAATCGTATCTATCTGTTGCACCTAAGATGTATATTCTTGTGATAATTGACATGGCCATGATTTGATCAACTAACAATGAACTTGTGTAATGTATTTATCCTAATTCTTAAGGATAATAAGAGTGGATCTGAAACCTGACAATTTTTCCAGTAATCATGTAGATGAAGCATTGAATTGTTGCAGATATCAAATCAAATAAAATAATCTGCTTATGTTTGACAGAAAGGGAATAACATACTTTGATTCAAGCTTCCAAATTTTCTCATTCTGTTCATATAGATATATAAGAAAATATTTGGACTTGGTCAAGATCATTCAGATTTGGTAAGGTATTTTACGTATGTTGCAATTGCTTGGTATTAGTTTCCCATGAAATCAATATTAAATATAATTATCATATTATTAAGTACTTTTATAAAATTGAGTATATACATTTACAATTTTTATCTTATTGAAAATAAATTATTTTCTCACACAGTATGACCTGCTTATACCTTTCACTCCCTCTACCCCTCCCAGTTCCTCCTCACCTCCCTTTCCCTCCAAACCCTTTCGCTTTCTTATAAAAAAAATAAGCTTCTAATAGATAATGACCAAACATGACAAAATAAAATATAATAAGATGAAGCAAAAACTATCTCCTCATCCAAGATGGTGGCCCCAATCACACAATGGGTCTGGCCAACAAGACCATTCTGACTGCAAAGCAAGCAAAGAACTGAACTATAGGCTCCAAAACACCAGTGTCCATGTTCCCCCAGAGGAGTGGAGACCCCACAGTGTGAATAGAAGTGGGTCCAGCCTAAGGTCACCTAGAATCCACAGAAAAGTTCCTGGGTCCCTGTAGGCACACACTTGGGCACTTGTTCTCCAGTATCTAGCCACATACAGGTGCACAGCACACTGCACTCAGAGTCTCAGACCAAACTGCACCTTGACAGGGCGGCCTTCCTAGCACACAGAGGGAGGGGATGCAGACTATCCTGATGAGACCTGATAGTCCATAGCCAGACAGTTGGGAAGAAGGGTCCCTTCCTCCCTAGGTCAGAGTCCTAGGGGAGGGTAATAGGACAGAAGAAGGAAGAAGAGTGGGAACGGGAAGATAAACGCAAGGGGATAGCATTTGTGGTTCAGTTTCTAAATGTTGAGAAATTGCAGGCTTAGTTAGAGTCTTGTGTGGGACAGTCTGAAGTTCTGGACCAATTCGGATTGGAAACTTTCTTCAAAAGTGTCCTGGGAGTTATCTTGTTCTGGTGAGGAACAGGAACTAAAGCACTTGGTGCTGTAACATGAAGGATACAGGAGGTCAGTGTCCAGCATGCTGAAAGGAATGAATCCTGTAAGATCTCATCCAATGTGAGTGTCTAGTTCTTTTGTTCTGAAAACATATAGTTTCTCAAAAGCTTTATACAGTCCTAAAATTATAAATGTATGAGGTGTGCATGATACACAGAACAATCAATTAATGCTGGCTCTCTGCTCTATGCATGAGCAGAAAAAGACATCTGCAAATCTTCATTCATGCCATAAGAAAAATGCCATCCAATAATAATTCACAGGGATTCTGTAGCTAACAAGGAGCATTGTCTATGCCTAGACATGCATGTCTCAGCCAATCTCAGAACTATTCCCATGTAGTGGGATTAGCAATATAAGTTATCTGCTTTCTCTGTGGTTTAAATTCTCCACACCCCGATTGTATCCCCCTCTCTCATCCCTTCCTGATCCCCTCTCCCTCCCTTCACTCGTCCCCAGAAAGGGGAGCCTTCATCCCCTAACATCTGATCTCAGCCTATCAAGTCTCATTGTATTACCTATAACCTCTTCCTCTGTAGTCTGGCAAGGTTGCCCTGACAGGGGGAAGTGATCAACATTGGGAGGCAAGAGTCCATGTCCGAAGTAGTTTCTACTCTCCACATTGTGGGACCCATAAGCAGACTGTGCTACTGCATCTGAGCAGAGGGTCTTGGTCCACATCATATATGGTTCTTGGTTGATGTATCAGTCTCTGGACCACAAATGCTATTCCTAGCTTGTTTAACCATTTCTCCAATTTTATTTGGGCCCCTACAAAGATATTACTCATCCCAAACTAGCCAGAAGAAACCTTAAGAGAACAACATCCCATTTTCTTTAAGGGGGGGTTGGGTAGGATTTTGGTTGCTTTCTTGGGCTATAGAGAGTTATTTTCAGTGGGAGATTGTTATAAGTTATTATTGTTCTTATTTAGAGAGAAAACAAGTTGGACTCAGGGATGTCTCTCTTTTCCTTTATCTTTATTCTTAGGTTTGAAAAGAACAAAGGGAGGATATTTAAATAAATAGGGAATATAGAACAAAAAGTAGATTAGTGAATCTACTCTTCAACTTAATGCCTTAATTGTAACTCTCAAGGTTATTTTTAATATATAGAATTTTGTATATAGATGCAAAATAAGTTTAATTTTAGATACAGTGGTATAGAATTAAAACTTAAGATTATCCTTCCCATAAATTTTATGTATTTCTACTCTAATATGCAGTATTGTACCCATATAAATCAATTATAATACAAGGTTTACTTTGAATACTTTGAAAGTACTATTGCAGGCTATTTAGGATAAATAAGTTAAATAAGTTCATTGTTAGTTAATCCAATCATGGTCATAGCAATTACTAGTCTATTTTTATCACAAGAATATACATCTTAGGTGTAACATATAGATATGATTCTATAGAAAGATAAGGTAAAATAGTTAGATGAGGTCTTCAGAAACCTCAGAGAGACATAGAATATGGTGTTTAAAATTTTTTATTATTTTAAAGATTCATTGACAACAAGAGAACTCTTGGCAACACCCAGGCTATCTCAGAGAAGATGATAAGCATCAAAGAACATCTTTATGGAGATGGCATCAAATGTGACAAGCCACTGGGGAAATTTTCCTATTTTCTGCCAGAGATAGAATTCTGCCTGAAAAGGGCAGGCTTGGATGCAGGCAGAGTTGATGGCCAAACTCTGCCAAAACAGGGTAATCAAGTCCTCAATAGTTCCTGCTTCACAAATATGTCTGCCAGATGTGTTGTGCCAGAAGGCTGAAGATGATGCTCCAATACTGTAGAGAGGTTTGGGTGACTGTTCATGCAGCAAACTGTCTCTGCCATCTTCTCATTTAGGAAGCTGTTAAGCTGCACTTCTGGTTTACTCAGGTAATCAAGTAAGCTTAGTTGTTTAGGGGTTAAGATGTTTCTAGGTCTAGACAGATGTTTTAAGCTGATAATGACAAGATATGATAGATATTGATTTACATTCAGAATTTTAGAAGCACCAAGTTGGGAAGGAGTTTTCTTCAAGGGTGCCAAATACAAATAGCCAAAACACTAATAATGTAACATTTCTATAATTCCTGATTGTTTCATGGTTCTTCTTGCTGTAGGTAGTTTATTCTATATATGTGTAATAATATAAATGTATGCGTAAAACAAAAAAATTTAACAAAAAATAACAAAAGAAAGAATAGAAACGTGGCAAGGGGATAATAATCAGAATGTAATGTGAATAAATTTTAATAAGTGAAAATTTTTAAAGGAAAAAAGAATTGACTAACAGAGTGAACCATTCTGTCAATACTATAAATAACAAACTTAGTAATAATGAAAGGTAGAAACAAGAGGGTCAACTTGTGATGTAGTTAGGAATAGAAGTCTGAACAGATGATTCAAGGTACTGACCGCTGAACTTAATGTTAGCAGCAATGGGATTGGTTTGATCAAAATAACTTCATAGAATGGAGTCAAAGAAGGCCATGCCTAACAATGGAATTCTCTTGGGATGCCACTGTAGAAATTTCAGGACAAAGCTTGAACTTATTAACTGAAACAGGCTGTAGTGAGAGCAATGTTTTCAGATGAGACTGCATAGTGTGAGGTGGGCATCCAGTTCTGTCTTTACTGCTGATTTGGTATTAGTTATGAGGAAGGGGTTGCTCCCTTATATCCTAATTATTTTTAATATAGTCTGTTTTGAGGATGCTATTACTACTTAATTTAACAGAGAACACAAATAGTAGGTAGTGAGATTCTGGGTGGAACAGAATTCACTTTTAATAGAAATGTCCAATAATCAGTTGGCAATGTGGAGTTAATGAAGAAAATTCTTTCCAAAGGGGAAAGATGAAATTGCCAGTATATAACTCACTAATAATTATAAATGTACAGATTTTTTAAAAGTCCAGAATTTGTTTAATAAAGAATATTCATAGTTAAAAGATGAAGGAACAAAAATTTCAGGAGAGTGATTAGAGAAGCTATAAAGGAAAATTTCAGACGAGAATGCCACCATGGATGCCCATGCGCTCAAGGGCCAGTTATTCTAAATTGCAGTAGTATTTACCCTTCGCCCCCAACAAGCCCTAAGAGATACAATCAAAGAAAGAGCAATGGTTGACTTTTCATTCCTTAAACCACATATAGAACATGAGAACACAAATCACTGTTATTTATCATTGGGAACACTTAGGGACAAACAGAGTTTAGGAAGACTAATATTAGAAGTCTTAGTATCAAACAAGTTAAGTATTATTTCCATTTTGTGTATTTTTTTAACTACAGCTTACTCATGTATTTCACTGATAATTTATTTTCTTCTTGCATACATCACTTATTAGTAATTCTATTCATCAAAACGTATGCTGTGGTTTGACATATTTCTGGCAAGGCTGAAATATGAAGGTAGGGCAATACTGTAGTGGCTTGAAGATCTTCTTTGATTCCAGTTTGACCCATACTTAGGGGCATTCATATAATCATTCTGTGTTTCCACCATTTAAAAACAATTCAGTCATGAATTTTATCAGAATAGACAAGCATGAAATGAATTTTCTACCATGGTTTATGAGCACCAGTAGAGCTCATAGATCAGTAACACTTGAAGACACTGGTGCTTGATACTTAACTTGTCCTTTTTATTTAAGTAAGCAAATCCCTTCACAGATTAGTTTGAAATTTCAAGGACCATAACTGTCCTAATTTTGGAGCAATATTTTCTCTATGCTTTAATAAAGATAACTTTCTTATTATCCTTCTTGCTATTTGAAACCATTTACTAAAGTTTTGTGCTTACATTTAGCTATTGTGCTACTTATACTAAGGTCAATAAAGATAATCATTTGCATTCCTCAGATGGTTAACACTGTTTAAGTCTGAATTAATTTTGAGCTCTTTAGTATTTATAATAGGTATTTAAAGTATTAATTTAAATTGTATCATATTATATTACGGTTATTAATTTTGGAGCATAAAATATTCTGTATAGAATGTCAGTCATAGCAAGAAGATAAATATTTGTAAAGAGTTTTTATTTTGTTACCCTTATTAATAATGCTTACCTATGTACAGTGCTAACAAATAATTAGATTGTCAAGTTACATATCCTCAGAATTCCTTTGTTGTTACTTTCCCACACACTCATTAAATAGTCATGACTTATTGATTCAATGGACTTAAACACAAATGCTTACTGTAGAATAACTACAAAGGAAATAATTTGCTTTTATTCCATATTTTAATTTTTGTGATATTTTGTGATTATTTTACAAATAATTTTGTGATTATTTTAAGGTTTTTAAAACACTCAAACTTAAAATTTCCTTCAATTTTTATTTTTATTATAAATACTTATAGTTTATTTATGGATTAGAATCTGACATTTTAATACATCGGGTTGAAAAATGATTATTCCAAACTGATGAATATGTCTATTACTCGAGATACACACTTTCATAATTTTCAGTCACAAAATTTAAAATCCACTCATAAGTTTGGTAGTATATGTATAGTTAATAGTGAGAGTGAGTAGATGAATCCTAGACATGTTTACTTGGCGTGCCTTGAAAGTTCTTCTGCTCCATGCCTTTAATTCTAGCACTTAGGAGGCAGGCAAATCTCTGTAAGGTCAACGCTTGTGGGGTCTACAAAGAAAGTTCTAGTACAGCAGCTAGGGCTATTATGGAGAGAAACCCTGCCTCAAAAAAAAGTTCTACCTCTCATTTCCTTCCCTTTTTTGGGGGGCGTGTCTTTGTTTTTGTTGGGGTTTTTTGTGTTTTCATGTTTTTTTATTTTATTTTAGTTTTTTGGAGACAGTATTTCTGTGTGTATCCTTGGCTGTCTTGGACTCATTTTGCAGACAAGGCTGGCCCCAAACTCACGGCAATCCACCTGCCTCTGCCTCCAGAGTGCTGGGATTACAGGTGTGTGCCACTGTGCCTGGATTCTTCTTCATATTTTTTAAACACGTGATAGGACTAACTTTTTTTTGAAGCCATTATATGAGTAGAGGAATGGACAAAGGGAGGGTAAAGGAGGAAATCAGGGAAAATAATAACTTCTGAGCATGACAGTCATTGGGATCTCAAGCTTACCGACACCGGTACTATCTGCACTGGACCTATGCAAGGCAAGCCTGTTACGAGTCCCTTATAGATGGCGGAAGGGATCTGGGGGCCCTACTCTACTCTGTGGCACTAGTGGCATGTGAAAGATAGTATGAGAAGAAAAAGCCTTGAGTTTATCTGTATGCTTACTGATTTAAATATATAAATCAGGAGATATGTGCAGAATGCACAAAATATTCAGCTCTATGATTTCTACAAAAAAGCCTGTTTATACTCAAGTGTAAGCTCAACGTTAAAATGTGAAAGTACAAATAAAGCTACGGAATGGTTAAGGGCCCAAATAGAGAGTAAAATATGAAGACATGAATTGCTAGCAAGATACTGAGAAACCAGGGTTTCCGTCCACGATAAGGATGGAAAATGGTCCAGTTACTCCGAGTGAGTATAAACCCATCCACGATAAGGATGGAAAATGGTCCAGTTACTCCGAGTGAGTATATAGTTACATGAGAGCTGCAATTTCATTGCTGGATTTCAAACAGATGAAAAAGCAAAGGCTGCACAAAGCTGTGGGTGATGACTCATGATGTGCTCATCTTTAACAAGAAAATGGTAAATGTTTTCACTTTCTCCGATGAGGGGATGAGATGAGAGCCATGCCCAGGACGTTCTAGCTCTTTCTAAACTCCTAACCTCCTTTTGAAGCTCACAGATTCAAACTGGTTTCTCTTGACATCTCTTGGCTGCTGACTGAATTGCTCTGCCTGGCTTCAAACTAATTCTGGAGATAGGTTTTAATCCTCTGGATCCCTCTCCTTCTCTGCCTCCTTTTGTCTTCACCTTTGTTTAGCTTGTTCTCGCTGCAACCTGTCCCTGTAAAACTGTCCTGGTAAGAAACTCTTGGTAAAAACTCCCGCACCCCTCTCTCTCTGCTCTGTTCTTAAGTGTCCTTTTTTTCTTGTCCTGTTATTATGAGTGAATATTATCTCTGACTTATTGGGTCAAATCTATCTCTGATCAATGACTTTGTCTGCCTATTAATTAGACATCACTTTCAAACATGGTTGCCTCCTTCTATAAACTAACCTTATCTGCATATCTTGGGATTAAAAGTGTGTACTAAGGGCATGTCTGTATCCTAGCGAGATCATGCTGTAATCCAGTGTGTCTGCATTTTAAATGATCACATAGCTTGGAAGGTCTTTGGATGTGATTCCTTGCCAGAGCAGCCATGTTGCTGGATTAAAATTCCTCTACAGTAAATGATAGGCAACCAAAATTTTTTGGTGTACGGATACTTAATGCACTGCATTACGATTACAATAGGTATTATTACTCAACCGTTTAAAGTACTGCATTATTAATACATGAAAAAACTACAATGGCCTCAAGGGCAAAAATCTGAATGTAACTAAGCCAGCCCCAGACTCATACTGTGTGATTCCATCAGTCAAGATTCCTGAAATGATGAAGTCACTGAAATGCACATGAAATCAAGGAAAGAAAAGGGAAAGGGGTGGGTTTGAGGGCAGAGGGGAAGCAGAGGCTATCTTTCCAGTGAAGAACTGCTCCTACACGTAGTTACAAAAATGCTCTCAACAGACTGATTGGGGTCTTACTGCATCAAATACAAACATTCCATTAAATAAAAAAACAAGTCAAGACTGAATCACTTTGTAACTGAGCACATATTTGGGTTTTTTTGGTAGGACTACCAAAAATCAAAACATTGTTTTTTAAGACAATGTGTAAATACAATAGAAATCTAAAATAAAATTTTAAATCCCCAAATAGCAAATATTCTACAGAGAGAAAACTATAAAATTAATATTTTATATTAGAAATGATTTAAAACAGAATTTAACAGTTCCACATTATACAAACAAAAGTATGTTTATGTACGTAGAGACATGCATTCCTATAAAGAGATGCCATGAAAAGACAAATTATAACCTTTTTTCTAAGCTTTCTAAATGACTGCAAGAATCATTATTTACTAATGAAATTAGTAATCAACAATTGAAATTGAAGAATTTCTTTCTATGCTCCTGTAAGCTAATATTAAGCATTTAGGAAAGTTGGTGTAATGTATTGCTGGTAGATTTTATTCTGTTCTTGTAACACAAAGAACAATAATATGCAAATAATGATGAATAAGTAATAGGAATAAAATATTAGGTTCTTTCAAATTTCTAAATATGGTCAAAATGTCATACCATTTTGCATTATATATTTATTTTAAAGAAATATTTTTAACATCACTGTAAAGTTATTCATGGGCACTTAACTACCTGTTTTGAATAAAGGGAAAGAGGGTCATGCTTATAAATTCAGAGTACATTATTGGAATTTATCTTATGAGAGAGCATTTCATGTTCATTTTTCCTCTGCTGAAATATATACTGTATACAAACAAATGAAGTAACATTTTCTTCCTAAGAACTTAGAATATCTATGCCCCAAAGTATCCAAGCGTAGTCATCTTCCTCACTTCAAGTGGAAAGACTGTCACCTCTTAATGTGCACTGTAGGATTTGCAGTGTCATTTTTCAAGTTTTCTAGCAGTCTTATCTTTATCAAGTTTAGAAATTGTTCTATTAAATCACTATTTTCATGCTTCCTCAACTTAGCTTCAATTCTGTACATTTTAAAAGCTATGCTTCCTGAGATGTTTTCTGTGTTTTAAATATATTTCTCTACAGTTGTGCTCCAACACACTGGCAACAAGTGACAATTAACCGAGAAAAACATTAGAAGGAAAGATAAATCTCTGAACCTGATTTTGGTCTGAAGTAAAATTTCTGGGCCAATATTTTATGCATATCAATGAATTGACTCTAAAGATGACAAGGAATGGCCCAGACCCACAGCATCCAGGCCAGGACCAAGAACTATGGAAAGACAATATGTACTTCAGTACCTGCTGTGAGCACACAATAATCCTAACACAGTGTGGTCCTGACAAAGGAATAAGAAAATTGATCAGCAAAGTAGAATGTAGAGCCCAGAAATAGAATCCTACAAATACAGTCAATTGATATGTAACGAAGCCACAAAGAGAACAATAGTGAAACTGAGACTGCTTTCAACAAATGGTGTTGGAATTCCATATGCAAAACATGAATCTAGAGGCAGAATTTATACCCTTCACCAAAATAACCACAAAATTAATCACAAACTTAACAATGAACTGGAATGCACTGAACTGAAGGCTCTGAATTGAAATTAAAAACTGAAAGTTTTAGAAAAGAACATGGGAAAAATATTAGATACAAAACCTTGGGTTGTACACTGCAAAGAATATAATCAATGGAGGGAAAAAAAACATCCATAAGCCAGGCTTCACTAAAATAAAAATTTTCCATGTTTTGGAGGATGTTTATAAAGAATGAGAAGACAGAACACAAAATTGAAGAAAATGCTGTGTGGCTCCTGGTCCCCCACGCCTTAGGATGCTCTTCTATTGGGACACTGTCCCACCTCAGAGCTACACAGTTCCTGGGCTCCTGAGTGCCAGGACAGCATCCCATCCAAGCAGGAAGACCATCAGGGACCACTGTGGTGGTTTGAGTGAGAATAGCTCCCATAGGTCCATATATTTAGTATTTGATCCTTCATTACTGAAATTGCTTCAGGAGGCGAAGGAGGTATTGCCTTGTTGGAGGAACTGTACAACTTAGTGTGAGCTTTGAGGATTCTAAAGCTCATACTGTTTCTTACTAGCTCTCTTCTTCATTGATATGGATCATGATGTAAACTGCTAGCTACTATCTCAGTTAGGGTTAATTTTATTGTGATGAAACACAATTTTCAAAAGCATCTTGAAGAACAAAGGCTTTATTTTGCTCATAGTTCACCATCAAAAGCACTGAGGACAGGAATTCAAACAGGGCAAGATCTGGGGGCAGGAGCTAGTGCGAAGGCCATGAAGGGTACTGCTTCTGGCTTTCTCTCTGTGGCTTGCTCTGTCAGCTTTCTTATTGAATCCAGTACTATCAGGCCAGGGGGATCCCTACCCGTGATGGACTATACCCTTTTCCATGAATCACTAATTGAAAAAATACCACCACAGGCTTGCCTGCAACCCCATCTTATGGAGACAGGGTTTTTTGTTTTGTTTTGTTTTTTTGTTGTTGTTGTTTTTCAGTTGATTCACACTGCTCTCTGATCTCTCTAGCTTGTGGCAAGTTGACAAAAAAAAATCTAGCCAGTACATTAGAACCTTTTCCAATGTAACAACAACAACAACAACAAAAAACACATCACTTTTCAATTAGAACCTTCAACAGCGGCCTTTGCTGGCCACTCAGACTGCCAAGCCGCAGGTGCTTTCCGTGACCCTCAGGCCTTCAAAACCAGTCCAACCTGTATGACTCTTATATTATCAAGTTAAGCTCCTAGTGAAAGATACAAGCTTAGCCACTTATCAGCTTCTGTGTGTGCTCAGGAAGCACTGCCAAGAAAACTCCATCTGGATGATGCTCTTCTCCTCTGAATCACAGTTAACTTCTAGTCTCTAGCCAAGCAGCATCCAGCAGCCCAGCAAAGCAAAGGATTCACCTTAGTGGTCCTGCTAGCTTGTAATCACAGCTGATTCCTCAGCCCCAGGTAACCAGAACCACAGAATCTCAATTCAAAATGAAAATAGAGTCTTTAAACTTTTCTCTGAAACTTTACAAGCCAGACTTGCACCTTTTGCATTGTCCTCATCCTTCTTCCCTTCCAAGCTCCCGCAGAGCAGCTCACCAAACAATTGAACAGGCAATGGCCTTTCTTTTCCATTGCCTTCCACAGTCCTCGACAACACTACACGGTCAGGTCTGTCACAGCAATACTCCATAATCCTACTACTCACTCATCTTACATACCACCACGACCAAAAGGAACTTAGAGAAGGAAATGAAGTGTTTATTTTCCTCACAGTTCCATATACCACTTCATCATAAGAAGCAGTGAGAGCAGGGTAGAAACTCCAACAGGGTAGAAACGAGGCGGCGGGGGCAGATAGGGGTGTGGGGCCAGTGTAGTACTTGAACCCTCTGCTGGCTAGGCTTCTCCCCTCCATGACCGTGTATGGGCCGTTGAAGACCTACTCCTCCTAGCACCCTGCCTCATCAAATTACTAAAACACAGACGCTGACGACTACGATGACATCACTACTTTATAAAACAACAACAACAAAAAAGATGTGGGGTGGGGCGGGGCTAGAAGCAGTGTAACTGAGGAGCCAGCCATGACCAAGAGTGAGGTTGAGACATGTCCAAACCCTGATTATCTTGGCCTGACCCTGGCAGGGCTACAACTGCTTCCTCCCTGCCCTGGACCGGCATGTCCCCATACATGCATCCTTGAGAACCGTACCTCTGCCACCCTTGAGGCGGTCATGTTTCAGGTTATTCTCCCTCGCTCACTATCAGGACATATCTAGCAAGCATCTGGAATTCTTCTTCATGCAAGGGAAGCATTACCAAGCACCTTGGTCCCAGGCGGTGATGTAACCTCACCCTGCAAACCTCTATCAATTCCACGAGGCTTATAGAGCCCTTGTTTATCCGCAAATAAAAGGGACTGTTTCACTGAAAACCATCTCTCCAAGGAAGTCTGTTTGTCCCTGACTGAGATTCTGCCTATCTGCCTCTGCTAAGTTTCAGTCTCTCTAGTCTAGCCTGGTGAACAACGGTGCCTGGTTACTCCAAAGTCAAAAACAGATCCGGCGTGGCAGCTGGAGTCCAGCATAGATGAGACAGGACCTCCAGTTCCCGTGGGAAAGGTGAGTGCTCCCCTCAGCCTTTGACATCAGCCCAAGGCCCTAAGCCTGCACAAACTGACAGCTGTCTGTCTTTCCTCCCTTTGTTTTCAGTTTAGGCCATTTCATTGGCTTCAGAAAGGACAAATGAAACCTTTTTGCCAGAGCGACTCCTTGGCATTGGTAGACGGTCCTCAAACCTCAGCCTGTACCCTGACATACCATTTATTTTCAAAAGTTTTCAAGTGCAATCTATAATTCATAAATTAACAAGAAACCAGAATTGTTATTAATAAAAGGCTGCCAAGATCATAATCTACTTTGTACTGCTCTTGAGAAATTCCCGGTAAGCATGCTGTCATACTTAAGGTTGTTTCTGCTATCAATCACCCTAATTAAAATATGGAATTTTAAAAAAACTACTACTTTTTATGATGCATATTAGTAGTTAGCAATCTCCAAAATAATAAGTTTTCTTCACGGAAGCGAAATTAATTCCAGCAACTTAGTTTCTAAAGTTTCGGAGCTTGGTGAAGTCAATTTTGAAGGGTTAACAGGAAATGCATTTTATCTCATTGCTCTCTCTTATAGATACACACAATCTCCCCCTGCTCTGGGCCTGCATGTCCTGATGCACACGGCCTTAAAACTCCCACCTCTACTACCCTTGAGGTCATCACACAGCCTGGTAGCCAGGTTTTAGGTTAAACTTCCTATTTCCTTCTAAGGATATATCCAGCTAACACCTGGGATTCCTCTTCATGCAAATGAAGCATTCTCAGCTCCTCGGCCCCAGCCAATGATATACACTCACCCTGAAAAACCCTGGCCTCACCCCGCCCCCCCCCCCCCCCCCCGCTTATATAGCTCTTGTTTACCACAAGTAAGGAAAGCCCTTTCACTGAAAACAATACAGTCAACATTGGTGGAGAGCCTGCCTGACACACGTGCCCCCGCTAAGCTTCATTCCCTTTTAGTCCAGCCCCGTGTACAATAGTGTCAGGATATCCCCATGGGAAAAGCTAACCTAGGCCAGCAGAGCGTTTCTGCATCCTGGCTTGCTTTCCATGGCTTGTTCAGCCTGCTTTCTTATAGAATCCAGGGCTATCAGTCTAGGGGTGGCACAACCCACAATAGGCTGGGCTTTTCCCTATGAATTATTAATTATGAAAACATCCCACGGGCTTGCCTCTGGCTAGATCCTCTATAAAGACATAAAGTCCAGAAGGAAAGGATGTCCGGCTAAGTTTCTTGTCTGTTCAGTTTGCTTTTTGTCTGACAAGCCATCTATGAAAGCTGAAGGACTTGTATATAATGTACACGACAGGATGAAAGCAAAGAAAAGAAATATAATGTCAGACAAACAGGACCTAAGGAGAAGGTGGAAAATGAAGAACTGTCTGGACCTATAAAATAGAGCCACATGGGAGCTGTAGATCAGATCCTTTCTGTGCCAGAAAGACAGAAAATCACCTTCGTACACAGTCATGCTAGGATTTCGCCGGAGAGGTTAAGTTTTTTTTTTTGCTGTTCTTCATGCTGGATGAGGTTGTCCTTATAATTTGACATGATAATGCATGTGATATGCTTACAGCAGTGCATGGCATATGCTAAACATTCTGGAAATGCCATCTATTGTCAGGCACAGGAATACTAAGTGCATGGAAGATAGCATAGTCTGGTCTAACAATGCTAGGAAGGGAGATTTATTCTATGGACTGCTTCCACACAATTCCCACATCAGAGTGTACTTACAAGAAGATAAGCACACCACACACACACACACACACACACACACACACACACACACACACACTGGAAAGACTGATATTCTCCTACATTTTGAAGAATATTAGAACAAAGATTGTATGCCTCATCTCTCATTCTTTCTAAGAATTAAAAAAATCATTATTTAAAATGACTGCACCATCCATTTCTACAGAGGTGTTTTAATGTAAACAATGTTATCTTCAGTGCACTATTCTGCTCATTCAAATGTGACTAGTCAGACTGAGTAGGAATGCATTTTTATTTTCCCTCTAAAAGTCCAAATTTTTTTGTATTAGAAATATCTGACATTACAATTTTTGACAACTGCATATAATGTATAACTTATTGAATGTAAGTTCTGTAATTCTTTTAACTCAATTCATTTATAGAACATTCAGTGAACATTGCCACATCTTAAATTGCAATGTCCATGAAATACAAATATTGAATATAGAAATTAGAGTGAGACAATTTCAGGGAGAAGAAGCATTTTCCTTATAGTTACAGAGAAAAAGAAATTTTGGCTTAATAATATCATAAAATTCAGACTATTTTAGTATATTGTTAAAGTAAGTGATGATCAGTCAATCTGCCAGTCAAATTTGTTCATTTCTACATAAGACTAATAATCGCAATTACAACCATATAAACCAGGTAAGTAATAGATGCCTCCTGAAGTTTTTCTTATGAATTCAGAACTCTGAAAGACATGTTTATGTCCATTAGTAAATGTAATATTAGAGTGGTGCAAAAGTATTTGCGGTTGTCATATGGTTGAAACTTGACGTTCAGCCTTAGAACACATTATTTTTTAAAATATTTATTTATTTATTTATTATGAACACAGTGTTCTGCCTACATGTACACCTGCAGGCCAGAAGAGGGCATCTAGATCTCATTACAGATGGTTGTGAGCCACCATGTGGTTGCTGGGAATTGAACTCCGGACCTCTGGAAGAGCAGGCAGTATTCTTAACCTCTGAGCCATCTCTCCAGCCCCTAGAACATGTTCTTAACAAGAGTGGTTATATCATACACCATTGGAATATGTATTTCTCACTTTTCAATTTTTTGGTAAAGACTTACTATTTGCTGTTACTTTTATGCTATGTGAATGATGTTACACAAAAAGCAAATTTAAGTGATTTTTTTTTCTTATTAAAATTTAATATGGGTTGCAAGGAAGAGGAGACAGTTTGCAGCATCTGTATAACACATTTGGCCCAGGAACTCTGAAAAACAGAAAGTGCCATGGTGATTCAAGAAGTTTCACAAAGGAACAAAAAGTCTTGAAGATAAAGAGTATAAGGGCCAGCTATTGGACGCATTCAGCTGCCATTTGAGAACAATTATCAGAGGATCCTTTCACAAAGCCTTGAACTTCCAAAGAACTCAGTATGGTCCATTTAGTGGTTCTTCACCATTGATGGAAACTGGCAAAAGTTTGTTAAGAAGGTGCCCCATTACCTATCTAGGGTCACCCTTGTAGATTCTCAAGAGTTTCTATTGCACTGGGTTTCTACCTGGCCCCTGAAATGGCCCCTCCCCTAATTCTAGTTGTATCTCCAAGCACTCTGTCCCCCAATCCTCCATGACCTGATTGGTCCTGTTTCCATCCCCACCTGCCCCCAAGTCAACCTGTGATATCTATTCTATGGCATCTTGGTCAGACCAAAAGCAAAGCAGAATAATGTCTTGATAAATAAACTTTTGCATACTTGTTATTTCAGAGAGTATGAAACTTGGATATATGCAATCCTTGGGTTTGCGATTTTTGCTTGAGATCACTGTAATTATGGCAGGAATTGCTTTTGTAGCTTCTCCTTCCTTGAGAGTTCCTGAAAAAATGTTTTCCTAGTTAAAGGATACATTACATGTTCAGGTCTCTTCCCAAATAAGGTGATCTGTTATAATTCAACCTAGAAATATGAGCCAAGTGTGTGTACTTGGCTATGTTTCTTTTTATTCATGCCTGGACAGTGGGAAATATGGCATAGAGATACAACCCCCCCCCCCTTACTGCTTTATGCAACGAACGTGGGGAAACTATTTGTGGGAGAGGGAAGGTTTGGTTTCACGGTTCTAGAGATAGCTCAAACTATGAGGCCAGATAAGATAGCCTACCTAGAATAAGTGTGCAGGCTGAGAAACCGATGGAGTAAAAACAGAACCCTACAAAAGCATAGGTATATGAAAGATAACAGGATAAATAAGATCCTCTGTTTTCAACTTTTTCAGTGTTTGTAATGGTTTAGGAAGATCGATTTTGTAGAGATGGTGGAAATAAAATCTTGTGGATTTTTTTTTCTGTGGAATGAGGAAATGAGCTTGACAGGACAAATAACAGCCCAGAAAGATGGGAGGAAGTTAGAGACTGTGACCTGCATGCAGAAAGGAGTACTGAGTCAGAGCAAAGAATGTTCCCTACTGCTGGTGACAACTACACACTTTGGACTGAGGGCCTGGAGGAACAGAGCTGGCACAGAACTGGAAACCTCCTCCCTGAGGACTAGCTCTAATAGCTCCAAGAGGAGCTATGAAAATTGGAAAATTGCCAAAAGGGGAAACCAATTGATAGCCCTACCGAGCTGTAACACATATGAACCAAAATAATAACCAGAATGGCAAGATATCCTAAAAGGTACGGTAGTGACATCTATATCCTGAGAGTAATCTGTATCCATATAATTAGACTAAGACCCGCTTAATAGGAGAGGAGCCCTGCCTGGCACTGCAATTCTAGCCAAATGCCCTTGGTGAGTTAGTTCATGGGCTCTAGGGAAAAACTCACTAGTGCTCTTTTGTTTTTTTTAAAAACTGGTATAATTTCTAACTATATTCTAAATATTTATCCCTCTACCCACAGATGTGTGTAGCCCTTAGTTATCAAAAAAGTCTCTTTTTGTAAGGATAGAGACTATTACAGCAAGTCACAGCTGGTCAAAATTCAGAGAACAACTGACTGATAATCCTATAATATGACCTCTACACCAAAGTATCACTAAATATCACGAAAGAGGGGCCAGAGAGATCATAAGTGCCAGAGAACAAGGATGTGTGCTGGGAGGTCATGTTTTAGTATTATGAAGGGAAGAAATCTCAACTATGTGTCCACCGACACAAAACCTGCCCAGTGAACGTACCAACATGGCTGGAGGAAGTTTTGTAAGTCTCTACCCTTAGATGAAGAGATATAAGCAACCAACAGCTGCAGAAAGAGTGAAAAATCAATCTTTTCCAGAAATGCCCTCCATTCAAAGCAATCATCTCTTAACACACACCGCACGCACACACACACACACACACACACACACACACACACACCACAGAAAGGTTGTATTTATAAACTTACACATGTATATATGTGACAATAATAAATAAAGAATAAGAGGCCATACATCTGAGAGGGAGTAGCACAGACATAAGGAAGACTTGGAGGTAGGAAAGGAATGGTGTCATTGATGAATCAATTAATTAGTTCATACCACATATGACATTTTCAAACAGTAAATTAAAGACGCATTTGTTTGAAAATGAGGTATATTTCTATGCAGCATCTTTCAGAGCAGGAGACATGGAGTTTGTTAGTGATTCTTCCTTCTGCGATCAAATCAAGCTTCACTTCTCTTGGAAGAAGACTATATAAAATAGCTCTCTGGTAGGCTCCGTGTGTCATATCCTTACCCACTTTGAAAATAAGTCCTATAATTTGGTTTCTCTTCCCATGTGCCCTTTGAAAGCCGGTTTCTGTTTGTCCCATCCTTCAAGAGGTTTTCATGGTAGAGAACATGTCATGAAGTCAGTTTTGTTTCCTACAAGGCCTGGCAGAGTGCTGAGGAATTAGGTAAGTATTTGCTTTTCCAGATACTTCAATACCCAAATATGGGAGATTCATGCTAGGGAAAGTATGTTGATAGTTCAGTGATGACTGCTACTATCATATGTCAAGACACAATGTTAATAAAAATAGATACATTTTATTGCAAAAATATATTAATGAGAGGATTTTGCATTCTTTCCTATTTGTCAATTTGTTCCCCATCCTTATGTAATGAGTTACAAATAATTCTATATTATTCAATATCTAATTTTGAAGAAGACAAATAAAATGCATGTAGGCATTCTATTTAATTATAGCACATATCAATGTTTCCCAGAAACAGAAGGGACTTAATAAAGCTTGATGACACTTACATTTTATATCAGAACCATTGATTAGCACTTAGGAGCATAAAAGACAAGTTCCTCTTTTATTTAAGCTTTAATACTAGTTACTAATTCTCAAAGAATGGGAACAAGGTATTAAAAATTCTTTTGATGTCTAGCTAGCGTAAAATAATTTTAAACTGTTGACTATGTGACATCTGGAAGAAAATAGGAGTGAGTTACATCCAAATGTCTTTAAAAATAATTGCTGATTTTTTTTTCTTGTCTGCTTCTTTAAAGGCAACAGAAAATTTAAAATCACAAAGAATTTGAAGTTTTTATTATAGTGTTCACATTTTGAGGGACTATAGTTAAAGCTAAATGATGTAATTATAGTAAATATGAGTTGAACAGGCAGAACCTGTCCCATATAGTACATGTCATATATATAAGTTAATAACCACTCAAGAACTTGAAATGCCGTGTGCTGAATTTTAACATATTAGAAATTGATGTCTATATTTATGTTAGTAGAACTTAGAGGGGAAGCACTCATATATTTCAAGTTATAACACCATAAGATGCTATATAATCATCTCTTTTTCCTATTTATAACTGGATTTTTCTTGATGAGAGGTTGGAACTACCTCCCAATAAGACTACTATTTTTTAAGGTATGATCACTTGGTCTTACAAGGTGGCTCCATGGGTATGGGTGCTTGCTACACAGTCTAGACACCCAAGTTTTATCCCAAGAACCAATGTGGGAGGAGAGAACTGACTCCAGAAAATTATCCTGTGACCTCATGGCCCTCTACACACAAATAAAATGAAATAAAGTAAAAGTTTTTTTTTTAAAAAGTAACTTGAAAATTCAGTTAACTCCCTTAACCACTAAACACTGCAGTCCAGTCCCACAGTACACTGGACCACACTGACAACCAATCCTACTGACCTCATGGCTGATGCTTAGCTACAGTTCCCACTGCTTCCCAGCACAGCATATGGCCAACTCTGGAGAAGATGTGCTTTCTTTTGCTTCTGTTATTGTGTTTAAAACAGCACATCTAAAAGCAACTTTTTCACATGTTCCAGGGTAGAGTCCATCTTGAGGGAAGCTGTGGTAGGAACTCAAGGCCGAAACCTGGAGGCGGGAACTGAAGCAGAGGTCATGAAGGAGTGCTGCTTATGAGCTTCCTCCTTGACTTGCTCAGCCTGTTTCCTACACAATCTTGGTGCACCTGCTCACGAGTGTCGCTCTCCACAGTGGGCTGGGCTCTCCTAATTTAATTAATAAAGTTAATCAAGAAAATTCCTCACAGATTTACTTATAGGCCAATCTGATAGAATTTCTCAATTGAGGGAATTGAGGGTTCCCTACTCCTAAAGGACTGTAGTTTGTGTCAAACCGGGAAAAAAAGAAAAGAAAACAAAAGCAACAATAGGACCAACAACAGAACACATATGCGAAACAGAAACAAACACACAAACGCACAAAAACCCTAACCAATACAAGATGAAATGGATCCTGGGTCAAAGTTCAAGTCTAAGTTTCACATCCACAGGCTCCATAGCTAACTTCTCAGCTAATTTATTTATACCTAATTCAGGAATTTTCTGAAAACTTGAAACATTATCATTTTTGAAATGGCATGATATAATTACATGAAAGTTCTATTAATGAGAATAATCACTTCAGGAGTGCATGTGGTTCTATTTTAAGTTTATTTTAAAACATAATTAAAATGTATTCTTGCATTGAGGATTTTTAAAAAAACTTCAAATTGATAACTCTTTTTGCTAAGTTATTGTTAAGGAACTGTATTTTATACAACAAAACCATCCACTCATGGTAGTATGCCTATGAGGTTGGTAGAACATTAAATTTTTACTCTGTAAATCATTTAATTATGGGCATTGAAGAACTTTACGATGTTGACATTCAGTACAAACATTGTCATTAGGTGATCAAAGACGAAGAATATTGAGAGTATTTAGTCCTAAGATGGTGACTCTTTCAGATTGTCCTGGGTGTTTCTTTAAAGAAAAAGTATCCTCTGTGACATAGAAGGAGCCTGACTCCAGCTTTGTGGCTGTGGGTCCGAATGCTGGGGATTTGTAGCTTGCCTCTGCCACATCCTGTTTTAAGAGTGAGTTCTTTTGGAGATGTTTACTAATTTATCTCACTTCCTTTTGTGCAGAACATAGTTGTCATATAATCCTGTAAATTAAGTATACCATTAAAGTCAAGTTAACCTAACCAATTTGTTCATGAACTAGTTAATGAAATAAGATGACTAGCAATATTTACTGTTATTGTGGAAATTTACATTTTCCATTTTTTTTTCTTTCTGATGTGCCATTTATTATTTGCTTCCTTTGGCAGGCTTTTAAGACCATGTAATAGTTAACACAATGGCCGTCTTTGTGTTGTTCTTTTTTTTTTCAGTGTGTCCCGCCCTCCCTTAATATTAAAGAAATTGCAAAAGCCTTGGCTCACAGTCCATTTCTAGAAAAGACAACACTTAACTTGAAAGCTTTGGGCTAATCAGAGCCTTCATGTCCTGTGAGCTGACTACAGTCCTGTTATCGACTTTGGTTGAAAGAAACTAACAAAGCCAGCATCTTAAAAAGTCAATGCATCACTGTCACACAGCGTATGGAAAACCACAGCAAGAGGACCATTAAAATCAGAACAACCTTAACTCTATTTAAGATGAGTTGTCTAAAACATGTCATCATCTCTTGTCTTTATATGTAAATCAGTCAGAGGGTATATTTAAAAGTGCAAGCACAAGGAATGAATCCCATCTAGGAAATTCATCCTAAATGTGTGGATTGTAATTTCACACCTTCCATAATTTTCTCCTTTTCTGTCTTCGGGTGGCAAATGGTCATACATCCTACGCCTCCAATATACTGATGATGACTCAATGAATTGAACTTGCCTCCCGAATAAATTTAAGGAGGTGAGTACGACCAAAGCAGGAGCAGTTAGTTCTCCCTGGATAGCTATACAGATTCAGTGCAAAGACCAGTCAGACTCAACACTGACCTTGACAGGGATTCTGTGTCTCTGAGGAATAACGCTAAGCAAGGACAAGCTGACGTGACTAAGATGAGAGACACAGCCCTAACACAACTGTGAGTCCACGATTCCATCTCTGAAGGAAATCTAGCTATAAAATGGAAAGATGGAAAGGAGAGAAAGAAGAAAGTAGCTAGGGAGGTTGCAAAAGAGGATGAGCATCACAGTAAAGCCATGAGGAAGATTAACTTGACAGACCCTGAATTCTGATGATAATAATAGCTTGTAGAGTGGTGTGAGCAGCTCCGGGCTTTCCCATTTGTCCTAGTTTATCTATCGCTCTTGCCCACTCACTCTCTCACTCTCAAAAAGGACAATAAATTCTCTCTGCTGCTAGCTCAGTGTCTAAGCCTAATTGGTATGAATATATTATCAACACCTGCTTCTTGTAGAGTTAGGCTTAAGAAAACTGCAAGAAATGCCATAGAAAGATTAGTGGTATAGATTTTTTTTTTTTGCATTTCCATTAAAGCTATGCTTTCCAAGCATGAAAGAGATGAGCTAGTGTACACTGAACAGAAAGCATTATTCTGTATTACATATTTTGAAGCAAGATTAGCCAAGAGGAGAGCGACTATGCCTACCACTTCCTAGACAAGAAGATAAATTACAGCTCCGGTGGCCCCATATAAATTGCATCATGTTTTATGACAGGTAAGGGTGCTGCAAGGAAGAAATTCTTTTGGATGATATTTTTACATGCTAATATTTTTAAACACTTAGAACAGATTTAGGATGTTATTATACTTAAGAAGGAATCCACAACCATTACTCATTTTTGGCATGCTTTCTGTAGAGAAAAGTTATTAAAAAAACTCAGGCCAGTCGGTACATATCTCTAGAGCCCCTGTCCATGCTACCATGACCATGTGGGTGCTTTGAAAATCTCAAACAGTTGTGGATACTTGCACCTAAAAGCAAGTTTACTAACCAGAAGTTCACATTAATGTCTCTATTATCAGAAAAGTTTCTGTATTTATTTTAGACCCAGCTAAGGTAAAAATCAGTCAGTCTGGTGCAAATGGGAGAGGTTTTATAGGCCTTGGAATACATGAGGACAGAACATGTATAATTTTATATGATTCCTCAAGAGACAATATTTAAATGGAAAGAGCAAAGGAATTGCATCACTCACTCAAGGCCCCTCACTGGATGCTAGTGAACTGCTTCATCAGAGCCTCTGCAGGATGAAGACTCAGATTTCAGGGATATGTGTTTTGTAACATGTTTCCCTTTTAGAGACACTCTGTGTTCTTTACCTGATTAGGAAACTAGATGGTTGACAGGCTCATTCATATAATCAGTTCTTTTTTGCTCATTAATGACTATGTGAATTCTTATTGATTCTTTAGTTCATTCATTAAAATGAACATTAGACAGTAGTCTTGATTTAAACAAACTGTCCTATGGTAATCTTCACTTACAACATGACTTGAAAATTAAAACTAGGGTAAATTGGGGATGTAGCTCAGTGGCCTACCCATGCATAAGCCCTGAGCTCAATTCCTAGGACCACAAGATTTACAAATAATTTGCAATAATTGAAATTAAGCACAAAAGCCATCTTGCAGCTAGTGCTATATTAACAACTTACTGTTAATAGAATATATGAATAAAAATTTTTAAAAGAGACAAAAATCAATAAAGATCAGATTTGGCACATAGTCTAGAGGACTCCATGCTTGATTGGTCCTTTGCTTTGGGGCCTATCATGAGCCAGTGCATCATTACAGAAGGTCATTATAGAAGAGTCTGAATGAATACTCATGGAAGCCAGGAAGCAAAGAAAGATATGAATATTTTGTGGCCTTGATATTGCATTCCAGGGCAATTTCCCATGATTCACTTCTTTCTATTAGCCTTTTTAATAATAACACTTGAATGTCACAAGCTGGGGACCAAGGATTTTAATACCAGAGAATTTGGGAGATTCTTATCTAAATTACAGTCTTTTCTTTTCTTTCTTTTTCTTTTTTTTTTTCCTGGTTCGTGTTTGCCAAACACTCTAGGTGGTTTTCTCATTTAAAGGTGTGAAGACATTTGGCCTCACAGTTCACTCTGAGTTATTTTGTTTCTGATCCCATCAGTTTGACAGGAGAAGACAAAACACAAAGAAATAGTAGTCATACCCCTAATCTGGTTACATAATAGTCAATACCAGGCCATGTGTAGGGTGACAAATTTTACGTCCCTAATTTCCTGTTACTCACATTGCTCTAATATTGAGAACACAATTACTCAGCTATTTAGATGGTTGGCAATGAGATAAATCAGCAATGAGCTGAACATATCTAATTACTTTTTAAATCTGTAATCAGAAACAATGATTTTTATCAGTTGAAATTAGAATTTTAAGAGTAATAATGAAGGAATAGGAGGAACGGTTTTTTGTCTGAGTTTTAAATAAACACATAAAAATTATCTTAGTAGTAATGTGAATACTGAATATCAAATGAGCAGAGGTGAGGTGATTATCTTTTAAGAACAGACCTTGGTCATGATGTGCATTTGGCAGATGGTATATGGAATTGTACAGCTCATGTGGGGCTCTTGTATCCCAGTAGATGCATAAAACATACAACCCAGGTTTTGACAAGACATAATTCTATTCTTCTAATGTGGCCCCAGGACTCTCATTTTAACATAAAGAAACTTCTTTCCTAGGTGTCTTGCAAAATGTCACCGTGAACTCTAATTTGCTTTCCGTTTTTCTTATCCAGACTGATTCTCCAATCAGTCTTATGTGATGCTGTGTAGACTGACCTTGTATTGTTGTATTGCTCAAAACAGTATGATTTAGCAAGCCAAGAAAACAATTAAACCAAATAGATAAGTCAAACATTTCAGAGGAAAAAAATTAATGACTAGCGAAAGAATACCAAGTATATTTAAATCAATATTTTCCTGGTTCTCTACAGAGACGTGGATAGCTAGAAATAATTGTATCTACATTTTTTTATAGGTGACAGGATATACTCTTATAACAATACATTGTGGTCCTGTCACTTGGTTAAGTTAATCACATCTTTTCAAAGAGGGATGCTGCGGAGATCTTTGTACCCAAGTTCAACTTGGTTGTGCCTATAAGTGACCTATTTAGAAAAACTCTGAATTCAAAGCAGATTCTTTGTCAAAGAAATATAAGTTTGGAATTTTAATCTACTTCCTTTCCCAAGATCTGTTTCTCTTGGGGAAAATGATTATCAGTGGGTAAAAGTTAACTAATGTTGTGGTGTATTTGATTACATTAACTGTATGAGATTTGTGTTATCTTATGTTTGTCATTATCTTAATGAGAAAGCATTGCAACTTCAAACAGGGACATAGAAAAGGACCAAAACACCAAGTGACCTCTTTGCCTTGAATGCAAGCTGTCCACCAAGAGCATGTCCTAATGCTGCTACCTTCATGATTTGGTGACCTCCAAGCATAAAATTACAGCTTCTTTGTAGCTGTAAATTTGATACTGTTATGAATCATCAAGGAAATATAAAATATACAGACTATCTGATATGTGACCCCTGTGAAAGGGTCTTTTGATCCCTACAGGGGTCATGATCCACAGGTTGAGAACCACTGAGCTAGGCCAACAGGAAGGAAGTGCCAAGTCTATTGCAGTTGGCTGCATGGATCTGGGTGTACAGTTCTACAATATCCAGCTCCCTGGGAACATGATATTCTCATCAGTAGTGACCTCTCATTTACTAAAGTACTATTTTGGCTCCTATGCACCACAACTTTGATTTTATGTCTAAGTTGGCTTGGACTTTGGAGAGGAAATCTGGGTATACTTTAATTGCTGATGAAATGCTGACTGAAGGGATTTTAAAGACCTCAGGTTCTTTTCTTTATTAGAGTAGTTGATTTACATAGTGCTCCTTTTTAAAGTGAAAGATGTGAGTAGTAAATTTCTTGGGTTGGCTCAGGCAAAATGTTTCTCCCATTGTAGCTGAAACCCATGTAGACAAACGATTTTCTGCTTTCACCTACAACTCAGACTGACACAGATAAAGAAAATCATCTGCATAGCTTTAGGAAGAACTGCTCAGTGCTGGGTGATAGGTCTGTGTACACACAAAAGGAATTCACTGGGCAAAGGTGGGTTTCAAGAAGAGACCAGTGTTTCTCTCCTTTAGAACTGCCTGAATCTATACTGTATTTCCAAGCCAGAGACAGACACTAAATCAATATTCTCAAGAAAATTGTAATCAAATTTACCAAGGCTTCATTCTAAGTCAGTCTTCCCACAAACATATATACCTTATCTTCTGCTCCAATCTTAAACTGTTAATTCAAAATTTATACTAAAGCACGCATCTGTTCTCATAGGACTAGAAATTTAACTCTATGCTATATCGAAGGTACTTTTGCATTCTGTTTTTTACCACACAAAACTACATCAAATCTAGGATTCCTTTCCTCAGATCTAGGAACAGTAAAATACAGGTGTTTTTTTTTTTTTTTACAAGTGATACAGTATTTATTTATTTATTTATTTATTTATTTATGTCAGCACACACAAATTTAGACGTCTTCCATCTTCTGGTGGGACTCCTGACAGTGCGAGTGGGGGCTGTGTCTGATTCTTTCTCTGCTCTTGGAACCCCCTTCCCCCTACTGTATTGCCTCGTCCAGACTTGATATGACGGTGGTGTGTGTCTAGCTTATTGTAACTCGTTATGCCATGTTTGGTGGATATCCCTGGGAGGCATGCTCCTTACTGAAGGGAAACAAAAGTGAAATGGATCTGATGAAAAGGAAAGGGAGCAGGAAAGGACTGGGAGGAGAGGAGTGAGGGGAAACTATAGTCAGGGTGTAACATATGAGAGAAGAATGCATATTACAAAGAAATGCACTGATTTTTAATAAACCTGAATTTTTCATGATGGTGAAGAAACTATTCTAGCTCATAACTTTGTGAGAAAATCTCGGGAAATTTTTGTAAATTGAAAAATTTAATCCTATATACAAATTTGTTTTTCTTACATTGTTATAATTTGGCTCTTATTTCCTGGGATAGATAATTGTCCTTATGTTCTTGGCTCTTATTCTGCTCTAACAAACAATTTTGGGTTGGTTATATGGTAATGACTTTTATGTTTATTCCAGTTAAACAGTGATGATTATTTTTCAAGTCCAGTGCAACTATTTTGAAATATAGTCTAGACACCCAGACTGAATTTCAATTCAATTCAAGCTGAATTGACAACTGTTTAGAGTCACATGTAAGTAACATAGCAACCAACAATTATATGAAAGTTTCTTTTATTGTAATATTTGAAAGAATAGCAAAGGCAATTCAAATTCTATGTCACAAAAAAATCAGTTTCTAAAGATGTCCTGTCTGTAATTTCAACTTGTGTTTTCTGATCTCTTGGATGTTCTTATGTGTATTTTGGCTTGGGACTTTTCAATGACAAGACCGCTCTCATGACAATGCAAATTAATATAATGCAGGAGCATTGAGAAGGGAGCCAGACCATGCATTGGTTAGCCTTTACTGTTAACCTGGTTAGGTGGAAATCCTAGGGACTAAGTAAAACACACCTCTAGGTGTGTTCAGAGGGCTTTTCCAGATATAATCAGATGGACAAGGCATCGGCCAATGCATAGTTGAATCCATTGATCCACAACTTAAACAAACTGTTAAGAATTTGTGGAACTGTAGTAGAGGGTCAAGGGAGGTGTGCCATCCTGGGCCAGAGCCTGTCTGGGCCCATCCTGTTGTCATTCTGCTCCACTTGCAGTGTCTGTGGAGGTGAAGAGACTCCACTCTCTTGATGCCATGGGCAGGTTCTGTCCACAAACAAGGAACTAAGCAACCAGGGACGCACATGTATGTGTTTGTGTGTGTGTGTGTGTGTGTGTGTGTGTGTGTGTGTGTGTGTGTGTGTGTGTGACAGAGAGAGAGAGAGAGAGAGAGAGAGAGAGAGAGAGAGAGAGAGAGAGAGGGGGTATACTCAGCACTTTAAGAGAACTCGTCTTTCCTCCAAAAGATGCAAATTCTATTCCCAACACCCAAGTTTGGAGACATATAACTGTCTGCCACTATAGTTCCAGAGCATGTGACGCCCTCCTTAGGCCTCCACAGGCAGAAGCACAGATATGGTGTACATAATCTCAATCAGGCACAGACAGACACATAAAGTTACAAAAGATCTTTCAAAGGAGACACAATAAATAACCTCTTCCTTTAAGTTGTTTCTCTTAGCTAACACACATAGTACGGTATGCTGTTAAGGGATTCCCATGACTTAAACTGTTTAATGTTCAGTCCAGACAGGCTTTTGGCTTTGTCCCTCTCTTTCTTTTACCCTTCACTACTCTCAGACTACAAATCATAAGTACTTTCATGTAGCCTCTCCGGATAGTTTTCATTACTTCTTACCTGTTTTCTTTTCAATCCATCTCTACTTACTTTACATTCCATAAGAAGGGATAGTAGTAACTAATTCTCCAACCAAGAAAAGGCATCAAAAATGAGAATTCATAATGGCTTGGAAGCACAATGACTGCAACCAAATTGGGGCTTTACTTCACTGCTCTCTATCTGCCTAATCTACTCAATACTTCAAGGTGAATTTAAAACTAATATATAGCCAACAAATACATGTACACATGATTGAAAATTTAAATTATATACATACTTATAAGTTAATCAATATAATATATTTTAATTTTTTAAAAATGTTTTGAGATTATTGATGTTAATGAGTGTTTTTTGGAAATAGAACTATAAAATCTTGTGGAAGTAACATATGCTATATTCCCATCATATTTATGTAATTTATTTGAGTTTAAGGGCAAATTAAAGCCTTAAATATAACCATATGTACATAATTGTTTCTAATTTTTACTCTTTTGTTCATATAAAATTTAATCATTTCTGTGGAAAAAAGAAATTAATTTAATTGAACAATCAGAAAGAATATTGAACTTTAGTTTATCTTAATATAAATCTTAATGTTGATATTTTTGGCTTGGATATAATTTAAAATTTTTATTAGTATGAGATGATACTGGTCAAGTTGCTTGTGAAATCCAGTCAGGTTTGGCTGTAGCTTTAATGGAGATAATGAGGCAAAATCCCTGGCTCGCAGAAGTGTGTAACCAAAAAAAAAAAAAAAAAAAAAAAAAAAAAAAAAAAAAAATTGGAACCCGGACTTTCATTGCTGGTGATTTAGCTTTACAGCAATTGGCTCCTGTCAAAGAAAGACATGACTTTTTAGTACATTCAGAGTTAAGTTGATGTCCTAACATTGAGTTTGTCCTGAAGAGAGTGAGGTCATATTTGGCAAGATCTGTCCCATCGATACCTTTGTCAGCAAGGAAACGATTATGCATCCACGTTTCAATGTTAAGGTTGTCTGAAGGACAGTGACATTTGGAAGCACTCTGCATTGTGTGCAAGAATCAGACTCCTGGCTCACGGTTCAGTGAATCATGCTTTGTGCCCTCAACTTCACACAGATCTAAAAGCATTGTAAAGTTCTCTCCTCTTCCAAAGGCCAGATGAAGCAAACAAGTGCCTGGCTTGCCTGCAGCATAGTTGCTGCCTATTGAGTTTGGAAAATTATGAGTGGAAATTTTAGTGGAGATATTTTTTTTCAAATATCCATCTCATATACAAAAAGAGAAAGAAAAAGAAAAGGGGGGAAGTAAAGAGGTTGGGAAGAAGCAAGGCTGGAAAAAAGTGTTATACATTGTAATGCTTGGAGTGAGATATGTAGTGTGATTCTGTCTTAAAATAAGGAATGAAGACCATTTTTAAACTTAGCAGCAATTTTTAGGTGAATAGATTCAGCATGGTGTTTAATGTGTATTGGGAACTGGAAAGCCCTACCCAATGCACTGACACTAAATAAAATATTTTATCTTAATGCTTTTAAACTTGTGTCTGCATGCATGTGTTACTGTTTGTTGGGAGCGATGTGTATATATGTGGGAACTGGACTCTGATGCTGGGAGTCTTTCTCTATCACTCCCTACCTTGTTTTGAGTCAAATGATCTCAATGAACATGGCTCTCACCCATCTGGCAATAGGAGCTCATCAACAAGTCCCGGGACACTCTTGCCTCTGCAGTTTGAGAATACATTCACAGCTGCACCTGGCTTGTTTCTTAGTGTGGGTGTTGGGGAGCCAAATTCAGATTATTTTTGTTTGTTCATGTTTTTTGCTTTATCTATATTGAATGTTTATTTTTCTACTATGGTTATTTTTAACAATATATTTCTATCAGTTATTTGGAAATTTCACCCAATGTACCCCAATATGGGGTACACCCATATTGGAATGTGTACCCCAATCACATTCACATCCTAGTTCTCCCAGGTCCACTCCACACTGTTGTAAGTTCCTTCAAAATATAAGAGGAAGAAAAAGAAGAAAGAGAAAGAAAAAGAGGAAGGAGAAAGAAGGAGGAGGAGGAGGAAGAGGAAGAAGAAAGAAGAAAGAAGAAAGAAGAAGAAGGAGGAGGAGGAGGAGGAGGAGGAGGAGGAGGAGGAGAAGAAGAAGAAGAAGAAGAAGAAGAAGAAGAAGAAGAAGAAGAAGAAGAAGAAGAAAGAAGAGGAGGAGGGTGATGAGGAAAGGAAGGAAGGAATGAAAGAAGGAAGGAAGCAAGGAAGGAAAATACCAAGTCCAGTTCTGTTGCTCATATACTCACTCACTGGAGATGGTCAAACCCCAGTGAGTGGCCAGCCCTTAAAGAAATTTCAGATTCTTATCCTTGCACAAGCAATTCTCTACTATGTTCCTGGCTCCTCTAACATTATTTTACAATGCCAGCTAATATCAGCATGGAATATGCACATTTTACTTCTAGCAACTATGTTGCGACAATCTATGGTATATTATAGTAGGAAATGCTGAGCTTGGATGTGGAATGTGGAATATGGCATAAGGAAGTTAATATGTCATACTGAATTTTTATTTACCATGAAAGAACCACTAAGACAAAGTATCTCATACTCTTTTTAATGGCTACGGTGATAATATAGTACCAGTTTTACTTTCCTTTTTCAACCCAGAGACCAATGGGGAAATGGGAACTGAAGGGAGATGTTTTGGAGACATATGAAGGGGAGAGACAATCACTTAGGCAGTGGTGGTGTTTTGCAAAAGTTATGGAAAAAAAAAGCCTTAATTGTACAGACCTTCATCTAGCAAAAATGCCCTATTGACTCAGTGGTACTATGTCACACCAATGTTTTTCATCCTTGCAGGAATCACGTTTTGGTGTAGATGAAAACCGTGTTCTGTTATAGCTGCTATTTAGCAGTATCTGCACATAAATCAAGCTAACAGCTAGCAAAAAACAGCCAACAACCATCTGTTTTGTTGTTAAGCTACACTTGCAATACCTATAAGTATAATTTGAGTAAAATCAAATCACCATTAGTTAAACTCAAAATCAAAAATAATTTAACAGACATCTTCATATTTGGATACAGAAGAATGACTATTTTGAAATCCTGAACATGACACTGTTCAAAGCACTGCCTTCCAATGTGGTAGTAACAGCTTCCTGCTTAGCACAACTAATAAGTATGTCTACTGTATCCTTTATACGAGCAAGTGCCTTATTTGGATCTAACACAATGATTTATTCAAATATCACCTATCATTTTCCATGCTCTTTCTATAACTCATGTTAGCTGTGTTTCAAAACTACCATTCTCTTCTGAGACTTTTAATATGTCATTGATAATTTTTTGTTGTTTTATTTCATTTAAGATATTTTCAGATTATTATTTAATTGACCTGATGTGATACATCACAAGAGTTCCTGAACTTGAGGTTTTGAATTCACAGGTTTTCAACTGTGTCCTGATAGTACTGCTTACGGTTGCTTAAGGGCAATCTGTGACCCTACTGGAAGTGAGGACCTTTGCTTACCCTCACTTCCATCTTCTTTGGTTTGCTAGTTTCCAAATTAATCTTTTGTTTGTACTCACATCTTGACCCTTAGTCCCTGTATTTTTGTATGCACCAACATGAATTTGAGTGCATGATTATCAATGTACTCTGGAGATAAATATTTATCTACTGCATTGTAAGCCTTATACAATGAATAGGAATTGTATACTTGTATCCTCTATAACAGTGACCTAGAATTTGCAGAGACAATAATTACTATTAGGAAGGTTACATACATGATCTAAAATTAAAGATCTAAAATTTAAAAAAATGTAATATCCAAAATAAAGAAGTTTCTACTTCTGAAAATGAGAGGTATGTATTATGATTATTTCTTTCCATATTGTGAATCTATTCATGTAATCTTGACATAGCAGAAATAGGAATCTTGCTAGCATGAGACCATGCTTTCTCCCTGAATACAGTTTGCTTGACTAAATGGTCTCTCATCCTTTAGTTCTTAGCAGACATGTCGTTGTGTCTCAGCATACCAAAACAACATATGTTCAATCAGCCATGTATTCTTTCGTACATCCTGTTCTTTATTATTCCTCTTGAGTTTTACTCATGCAGCTTAGTTGTGATGACGTAGCTTGATTTTTCACAGCAGCACATTGTAAGGACAAGAGTAGCTTTCCTTCGTCTTTGTTAATTCAATACCAAGCATCTCAACTAGGTTCTAGTATCATTGACTTTATCCATGTATGTGGAATGAAGCAGATAGAGATATGCAATTACTGGTAGAGCTCTAATGCCTGTGGATGCTGTAGTTTTTAGTAGGCAATGACCTTATCAATTTTGATAGGGTCGAAGAGATGGGCCACTGCAGCTTTGATAGCTGGGACAGGCCACCTTGTGCAGCCCAGAAGGGAGGTGTTCAGGTAGCTCGGAGAGTGTTTTTGCGTTAACATCCAAGAGAACCATTCATATACCACCAATAATTCAACAGAAGAAATAGTTGCAACAAAACTGAGTTACATCTTTATTTAAACTCTTTAAAAACTGAGAAGATTCAATCCTTTTATATGTCATACTCAAATAAGTATAATAAGGAAATTAAAATTAAACAAGTCCTTTTAAGTTTGGGTTGATATAACATAACTAATTTCCAAGTCAGCTCTGATATTTTTTCCTACACATTGGTCATTATTGCAGTAAAGATATGGATGCACATAACCGACTTCTGCAAAGCTAAACCATTTACTTAATATGTGCTCTATTTTAAGTACCTCATTTTGATATGTTTCCTGATCTATTTAACTGTTTCAAAATTGATACTGTTTTTAATATATGATTCAAATAAATTTTACTAAAGCACTTTATGGTTATGAGAACTTTATTACTGTGCGAGACACAACTGTGAGCATATTTTGTGCCAATTCTCATAGCCAGCGATGTCAGCCACTTATCTTCTGAAATAAGAATCTGTACATGCACCAAAACAAGAAAATATTTAAAAAGAGATTTTAGAATAAAAAAGAAACAATTTTCTTAAGGTGTTTTGAACAAAATCATTTAATCTAATCTACTGAAAATGTTAGGCATACTTGTATACACAGGTACAGCATCTGTTCTCTGTTAGTGCCTCTTTGGAATTTGGCACAAGAAATACAGTGAATTCTGAAAATATTACTCTTCCATAAAATGTTACAGAATTTTGTTTTAATTCACTTTTTATTCAGCAATTTCATACATCAATATTTAGATTATCAGTACATTATATGTGCTCCCTCCTTCCTTCATCAATTTCTCATGGAAATTCCCAAGACACACCCTTCCCAGGTACACATAATTTTTCAATTTTATGTCTTCTTCCATTTGTTTTTGAATGATTCGCTGAGGACACTTTGTGTAGTTTGTATGTACATGACTGTAGAATGTTATCTATTGAGCATGGGCATCAGGCACACAACTGAAGAAAACCTACTCTTCCTCCTCTAGTGGCTATTAACTATCAATAGCTCCTCAGCTACAGTGGAGTGTTAAGTGGCTTGACATTCTACAGACCTTGTGCTGGCACCCACAGGTGATGTAAATGCATAAGTCCAAGGTTCTTACATGCCCAGAAGACGTTATTTCATTATTTCAGAATATCCCCAGCCTTTGTCCCTTACAGTCTTCCTGATCCCTCTTCCGTGATCATTTGTTTGTGTGTGTGTGTTGTGTGTTTTATATATACTTATACTTATATTTAATATATATAATGGCTGAGCCTTTCTCAGTGTATTTTTACTAGTGAGTTTATATCAGTCACTGTCTGCTACATAAAGAGCTGCTTTGATGAAGTGTGAAAATTGCACCAGTCCATGGGTACCAAGTTAAGTAGTTAGAAGCAGTTTGAAATGTCATGTAATTTTGAGTATATGGCTTCTTTCCACTCTATTTTTATGTGTATGGGTGTTTTGCTTGTTTGTATATCTGTTCACCACATGCCTTTGAGGCCTATGGAGGTCAGTAGAGGGGATCTGATCCTCTAGGACTGTACTTACAGGTGGTTGGAGGTTGCTATGTCAGTAGGGGAAATAGAACCAGGATCCTCTGGAAGAGCAGCCAGTATTCTTAACCACTGAGCAATCTCTCCAGACCCTTGTCTATTTTACTTGGAATTGTATTCCACTGGAACTCATTCCCTTTTTTCTTGTTAATCCTTTTCTGATTCTCCAAGACAGAATTACTCATATTCTCCAAATTTCAACATCACTGTGATCTACTTCCATCTTAATATTTTGTTTGTTTTTGAGGCAGAGTTTCTCTGTGTAGCCTTGCCTGTCCTGGACTCACTTTTTAGACCGGAATAGCATTAAACTCATAGAGATCTACCTCCCTCTGTCTCACTGAGTGTTGGGCTTATGGTGTGCACCACTCTGCCCAGCTCCATCTTAATATTTTAAACCTGATGAAGTCATAATTATGTATGACTGCCTTGTCTAAAATGTTTAAGGGGAGCATTTTTATTAATGCTTCTTCACAAATTAACATTCTCTCTAAAATTTAGTGAGTGCATCAAAGAAAATATGAAAAAGAATCTAATGATAGTCAGGTCTCCTAGTGTGTAGGGGGCATTTTAGATGGTCTGAAACTGCACCCAAGTAGAAGCAAGCTTATTAGTTTGTAATATATTCCAAAGTTGGCATATAGTCTCAGACCTAGTCCATGGTTATGTATTTTATACAGTAACACATTCTTTTTATCACTACTGTTTTGTTTCAGGACCCTTATTAAGTCAAATATGTCAGTCCCCACACAAGGACTGCTACCGTAACAGTAGAATTGATAACCTAGTCAGGATCTGTTCTCTCACTTTCTCTGTCTTCTGTTTTTCAAGCCTTTGTAATACCATAGTTAATTTTCCTTGTTGCACAACTACCTTTTTTGTTGTACAGTTAGTTTTGCAACCTTTTCTGAGATTTTTTTTCTTACTGTACTGTTATTTTTTCAAACTCTTTTGAGAGAAAATATATAATACAGGTTCTAACTAAAAGTAGGACCAGGTATATACTAGTGGTCATGGTTCAATAAGCTCTTTGATGGCTGGTTTTTTTTCATTAATTAACTTATTTGTTTATTTTACATCCCTATCACAAACATACTCACTCTCTTCCCTCCATTCCCACTCACATCCCCCTGTACTGCCTTACCGCCCCACCCCAGGTATCAACACATCCTGGCACATCAAGTCACATGAGGACTAAATGCCTCCTCTTTCAGTGCGGCAAAACAAGGCAACCTTGCTAGAGAAATGGGATCCAGCGGGAGGAAATGGAGTCCAAATCAGAGATAACCCACCACTCCAGATATTAGGAGCCTCACTTGAGGACAAAAAAAGCCCATGATCTTCATATGTGTACAGAGCCTAGGACCAGTTCTTTGCATGTTCTTTGGTTGATGTTTCAGTCTCCATGAGCTGCCATGGGCCCCTGGTTAGTTGGCTATGTAGGTCTTCTTGTAGTGTCCCTGAACCCTCCGTCTCCCTCAATCTTTCCCCTGACTCATTTACAAGACTTCCAGAGTTATACCTAATGTTTGGATGTGGGTCTCTGCATCTGTTTCCATTATCTGCTGGATGAAGACTCTCAGACGATAGCTATACTAGGTTCTTGTCTGCAAAGATAGCAAGAGTATCATTAATAGAGTCAGGGGTTGGGTCTTTCCCATGGGGTGGGTCTCAAGCTGGACTAGTCATTGATTGGCCATTCCATCAAGCTCTGTTACATCTTTTATCCCTACACATCTTATAGGCAGGGCAAATTTTGGTTTGAGGCTTTTGCGGGTGGATTCTTGTCCCCTTCCCTCCACTGGAAGTCTTGCCTGGCTATAGAATATAGCTACTTCAGTTTCATTATTCCCCATTGATAGGATTCTCAGCTATGGTCACCTCCAATTTTTCTCAGGAACTTTCCTGTAGGCTTTGAACTTTTTCAAACCTACTTTATTTGGGGTTCTTTTATGCATATATCTCTCTCCCAACCCATGTACCCTAGATAGGATAGAAAATAAGTTAATAGAAAGAGCAGTAATAGACATTTTTAGACTCAGTTTGTCAAGCTAACAGGCCCCTCCTTTCATTTCCTGGTGGCAAGAGATTACCTTGTACATCTCTCTTGGATTGACAAATCCTAGATCAATGTTTTCTCTTCCTGCAATGGCTACAATACCCTGGAAGTCTTGGCATATCATTGACATCATGGTCAGAAGCTCCTTGCTCTCTTCTATGAGAACCATTTTCTCCAGAGTTATATGAGAGAGTTATGAGGTCTAGAACTTTTACCTTACAATTTCTTTATAAATGGCCAAATTTACCAAAATTAAAGCACCGGGTGTTTTGATATATGAGACCTCTACCTGGTCCTATGATGCTACTGAGAACCAATATTTGCTATCTCTCTTACCCATTCGTCTAATGGGGCTCCTTCTGCTTTTAATGGTCCAATGGCTCTCTTACATTCAGCCCTTGCATTCTCATGTCTCGATCAGTTTCAATGCCTGTCTGGTCTCTGGATGGCTCTCTTTAGAGGTGAACCCAATCAATGTAAGAATTCTCTGAAGGCTTCTCCAGGGCTTTGAAATAGCATAATAAATGAAGTGGTTTGTTGTTGTTGTTATTATTGTTGTTGTTTATGAGGTTCCTCAACCATGTCCCAAGCTCTTAAAGCTGCAACATGACATTGTCCAATTACTACATCTTCAGATCGGGTTTGTTCTCTTAAGTCAGCATATTGGTCTTCATCAAACAATTGATCTTTAACAACATTTATCTCCCTTGTTGTATTTTGTTGTTCTGTTCTCATGGCTTCATTTCTCCACCACGATAACCACTGGTACAGCTGAGCACCTTCTCACACAGCTGACACCAATCCCTTTCAATCTTGGTGAATATGTTTATGCTGCACAGCCCAGTTACTAAACATTTGTTTAACAGAAGATTAATGCATTCCATACTATACAATAGACTTTTAAAAAATGTTTTAAATCTAGCCTATCTCCTGGACATAATGCCATCTTGTTACAAGCCTCACCACCATCATCATCAGGCCTATGTTGCACAAAGACTGGTAAAACTGATGGTGTCTGTGCAGCCCTAGAGAATTCCTCTATCAGAGTACTTGTCTCCAAAGGCCTTTTAACCAGTCTCCTTTCCCATTCTTCTAGACACTTTCAGCCTCTCCAGCTTCCTATTTTTCTCCACCCTCTTCTGCAGGCTAGAGCTTTGAACACCTGGTGCATGGAACAGGGCAGAGTGACAAGAGAAGAGAACTCCCATATTTTGTTATCACTGAATCTGAAATTTTTTCTCCATTTTCAGTGATACTATTTGCTTCCCAAGTACTTCCATCTCTACCTGTAATCTGTCTTGTTGCACTACCAACTCTGAAATCTTTTCCAATTATAGAATTTAGTGACACTTCTGGTTTTCATATCCCATCAGTCTTTCTTCCAATCTTTTAAAAAAATGTGATACAGTCTTCTTTCAGATATACTGGGCCATAAGGCTGAAAATGATGCCCCAATGTTTTAGAGAGCTATGGGTGACTGTACAGGCAGCAAACTCTCTGTCATTTTTTAAAAATTAAATTTGGAAGCTGCTAACCCACACTTCCTGTTTACTAATGTAATTAATTTTACTGCTTCTCAAGTCTCTGATGAGGTTGAAGACCATGTAGTTGAGTTTCACAATTAAGCATAGTTGTTTAAGGGTTAAAATGTTTTAAAGTCCAGATAGACATTTTAAGTTGATAGCAATGAGATATGATACATATTGAGTTACATTCAGAATTTTAGACTCACCAAGATAGGAAAAAGTTTTCTTCAAGTTTGCCAAAATACTATGAATGTAACATGAATGTAATTCCTGAATGTTCTGTGGTTCTTTTTTTTTCTGTATGTAGTTTACTATATATAGGTGTACTAATATAAGTGTATGTGTAAAAAATAAAAAATAGAAAAAGATCTTTCATTGTATAGGATTGTTTTAGCTTTTCTGGGTTTTTTTCCATATGAAGTTGAGAATAGATCTTTCAAGGTCTGTAAAGAATTACTTGGAATTTTGATGGGAATTGCATTGAATCTATAAATTGCCTTTGGTAAAATGGACGCTTTTACTATGTTGATTCTCCCAATCCATGAACATAGGAGGTCTTTCCATCTTCTGATATTTTCTTCTATTTCTTTCTTTAGAGATTTGAAGTTTTTTTCATATAAGTCTTTCACGTGTTTGGTTAGAGTTACACCAAGATACTTTATACCCTTTGTGGCTATCTTGAAGGGTGTAGTTTCCCTATTTTCTTTCTCAGTGCATTTGTCATTTGTATAGAGCAGGGCTACTGAATTTTTTGAGTTGATTTTATATCCAGTCACTTTGCTGAAGGTGTTTATCAGCTGCAGAAGTTCCTTGGTGGAATTTTTATGGCCACTTATGTATACTATCATGTCATCCTCAAGTGGTGATAGTTTGACTTCTTCCTTTTCTATTTGAATCCCCTTGATCTCCTTTAGTTGTCTTATTGCTCTAGCTAGAACTTCAAGTACTATGTTGAAGAGATATGGAGAGAGTGGACAGCCTTTTCTTGTCCCTGATTTCAGTGGAATTTTTTTTAAGTTTCTCTCCATTTAGTATGATATTGGCTACAGGCTTGCTGTATATTGTCCTTACTATGTTGAGATATGTGTCTTGTATTTCTGTTCTCGCCAAGACTTTAAACATGGGTGTTGGATTTTGTTTGCTTCAAGTTTGCCAAATACAAATAGCCAAATCACTATGAATGCAACATTTATATAATTTCTGATTGTTTTGTGGTTCTTCCTGCTTTATGAAGTTTATTTTATTCATGTGTAATAATATAAATGTATATGGCAAAAAAACAAACATAATTTTAAAAATTGAAAACAGAATTTCTCTTGTTTGAATAATAAAACAGAGAATTTATTTTTTAAAAGAAAAAAATGTAATACAGTAAAAAGGCAAAGAAAAAAACTGAAAATTCCCTATCAGTATAAAGCAGGAAAGAGCCTTGCAACAGAAGCTGCTATTTTGGTGACACCCTGAAATAGTACCTTTATTCCTTCAAAACCCATATTTTTCCTCTATAGCACTATCATTAGAAGTTAAATTACTGGGCTAGAGAGATGGCTCTGTGGTTAAAAGCATTGTCTGTTCTTACAGAGGTCCTGAGTTCAATTCCCAGCAACCACATGGTGGTTTACAACCATCTATAATGTGATCTGGTGCCCTCTTCTGGCCTGCAGGTAGACACGCAGACAGAATACTGTATACATAATAAATAAATACATCGTTTTAAAAAAGAGAAGTTAATTTACTCATTATGCCCAAGCCACACTGGGTGTCTTCTGTAGGCTTTGAACTTTTTCAAGCTTACTTTATTTGGGGTTCTTTAGTGCTTATACCTCCCTTCCAATACACCTTCTCTAGATAGGAGAAAAAAGAGATTAAATGGAACCAAATAGATCTTTTTCAGACTCAGATCCTCGGAGAGAGCTGGCAGGATTTCAGTGACCATGGGCATTACCTGGACATGCATGCCCATAAGTCACGCTTACACTATAATGATAAATGAAAATCAAAATCCAAAGGAAGATTATTCTCTGCCTAGAACAATTCCCTGCCACATGTGGCAATAAATCATGGACTGAAATGATATCCAACCTGACTATTTAAGTAGGATTTATTTTTGTTTTACAACTTAAATCACCAGGACTAAAATTTAATAACAAAAATTGTTGAAAACTGTGTCAATTTTCAGTTGAAAGTACTGTCTGCTGTTCTGGAAAGATAGAAAATGAGATCATGCAGAAACAATGTAGAAATGGGGGTACTTTTAAATGCTGGGGGTGTATGAGAAACACACTGCACCAATAACAGTGTACTTTACCACAATTAAGAAAAAATCAATACACACCATTGATACAACTTGGACCAAATTCTCCCCTGTTTTAGCCCATACTCTGTTGTTTTATCCTTTCATCTAACTGGAGCACATTTTACCCACACCTGTGTCTGACTTTCTTTTCCATATTACTTTTAATCCTGATACTCTGGTGGACTAAATATACCAGAAGAATGATCAGTAAGGGTCAGTGCTACATGCAGCCCGACAAAATGAAGACACAAATTACAAACCTTTCTTTTCCTCCTTTGTTCTGTGAAAGCACATGGTTGCCATAGGTGAGACCCTGGGGCATGTGAGAATTACTCACTTACAGCCCTGGATATGAATGTTCCTTATCCTATCTGTTGGTTTATTGACTAGGCATGCTCAATGCAGAAGCCCCCACAATATTGGTGAAACCCTTGAAGATAGCTAACACTAGCAGAGAATAGGGCTTTCTGGGATGACTGTTTTATAGTCTGCACTTTGGAGATCGGAGGCCCATTGCTAGTATGAATCCCAAGAGGACTATGGTACCCAGACACCTCTCTGTGTACACCTACACCGATTAAGATGCTCTACTTTAGGACCAACATTTTGTTCATAATAACTGCTACTGCCATGGCTATATGTAAGGGAACCCAGAATCCATAGTTGCTTTTACCACCTGTTTTCATGGAATGGTATAGATAAATGATGCTATTTGTGAAATTAAGCTTAAGAACCCTTCTTCTGCACTTGAACATTTAGTTTATAAGATCAAAGGTGAGGATACACAGTTACTCTCAATGAGATGTTGATAGACAAAAGAAAAAATATCATAGCAACAGTAACTTCACAGGGACAATTACTCTACACTGAAGCAAATCAGCTATGAGGGCCTGGTGGACACACAAAAGAACTCTTCAGTTTGTTGTGGTGTCAGATAATAAGTGATTTATTTATATAAGAAGTAATGTTACAGCTGCTCAGATCTAAGTAATAAGAGTTGTCAATGGCTTGAACATCTTTTATATTCCCACATAAATTGATTTGATTTTAGTTGGACTTGAGATTTAAAAAAAAACCCCACCTATCAGTAGAAACAAATATAGACCCTCTTCTAACAAGTTTTTGCAACTGGAAGACTGGCAACCTCAATAGTAGCTTTAAGCATGATGCCATACATCTTTGGGCAAAGCAAGAGGGTGGTATTTATTTAGGGCTAGTCAATATTGAAACAGTTTGTGCGTCAAATTCAAACTACAAAGTTCAGCTGACAGTTTCACATCAGATTCACCCTATGAGTTTGCGTACATTCTGGCACATGAGCTGGATCATAACTATGGGGATAAAAAAGCACCTAAATGCCCAAGCAACAACTATTCCCACTATATTCAGCAACTGACGTTATGATCAGATGATGACCAACACTGCCCAGGAAACGTGTTTGATTTAGCAGCTGAAGACAGCATTGTGACATTGAGTCTACGTGGGAACAGTTTGACTGAGGAAGGAGATTGGTGCAATGATGGATCCACTGAGTCATGTAAAAATGACCAATGGTGTCAAAAAAGGGCTATACTCTAAAACCCAATGCTGAGTGTGCAATGGGGCTTTCTTGCAGAGAGTGCAAATGTATGCCGCTGGGCACAGAGTGTAGAGCAAGACAGGTGAGTGTGGTCTTCAGCTAAGTATTTAGGAGATGTGTACACTCACAGTGGTGGCCCCTGTAAGGATGGTATTTGCTATGGAAGTAGGTATAACAGCCACGAGGGACAGTGTTGGAAGATTTTCGGCCCTGAAGCCAAGAGTGCAAATGAGAAGTGCCACTTGGAAATGAATACCAGTAGTAGCTGCTTTGGTAACTGTGGTAATCCAAGCATTGAATATATAAGATGCAATGTCTCAGATATAAGTTGTGGATGACTTCAACATGAGTTAACGTGAAAAAGCTTCCACTTCTGAGAGAACGCCATGCACTGGACTCACATCCATATTGATGACCTCTGTTCAAAGTGGTTATTTTTAATTAAATGATTAATTAGTTTACAGTGTTGTACATTTTTATGTGTGTTTACATATTCTTTAGTTTTATTTAAACCTCATTTGCTTTTCTACCCATTTATGCCTACCCTTGATTTAATTCTTACTGTATTAAGTACCCACTTGCACCTTTATATTATTTGTATTCTTCTGTAATAATCCTCAAAGACTTCTTTTGTTTACTTGATCATAGATTTTTTTTCTGTTTTTTTTTCTGAAGCCTATAAGTTGTCTAACATAACCACAAATTTTAAAATGAAAAACTAGGGTCTACATATGATAGGAACATGGGTTGTTGTCTTCAGGGCCTGTTGTCCTTCACAAAACATTCAGTATGATGTTTTCTAGTTTTATCCACTTTCATGTAATTTTTAGTTTTCTTCAAGGTAAAAAACTTCCACTTTGTCTTCAACAGTAGCAACTTACTGTCAATTTCTTTTTTCCACTTTTTTATTAAATTAAAAAAGTTTTACATATAGACTCATATTATTATACATATATACAATAAACTATGTAGAGCAAGAAGAACCATGAAACAATCAGGAATTATGTAAATGTTACATTCATAATGATTTGGCTATTTATGTTTGGCAGCCTTGAAGAAAACATCTTTTCTATCTTGGTGCATCTAAAATTCTGAATGCAAATCAATGTCTATCATATCTCATTATCAACTTAAAACTTCCATCTAGACCTAAAAACATCTTAACCCCTGAACAACTAAGCTTAATTGTAAAACTAAACTATCTGGTCTTCAACCCCATCAGAGACTTTAGAAGAAATAAAATGAATTTCCTGAGTTTACAGCAGTGCAGGTTAACAATTTTCCAAATGAGATGACAGACTGTTTGCTACCTGAGCAGTCACCCAAAACCCTCTATAACATTGTATAGATAGCCAACAGCATTGCCAAAGACTATAATGCTTTGGGATAGATGAAGCCCCATTGCCCCAATACTAAGGTATCATATTTCTGTTTTTTATGCTGTTGTTATATTTATCCTTAATGTGTTACTAAATTGCCTCATGAAGGTATGAAGGGAAGTTGAAATTTGTTCTCTCCATTTACTTTATCTACTGGTACAGTCATATCATTTTGTACTTCGGTTGGTTATTGATTCACATAACATGTTAAACTATTCTTGAATCTCTGGCATAAATGCCATTTGATTCTGATGAGTTTTTAATTTGCTAGTGAATGTTTGGGGCTGGTATTTTCAAGCAAATATTCACTCTAAATTGGTGAGAGACACCTGCTTTTCATTATTGTGTATTTATATGATTTAGTTGCCAAAGTAATGCTGACTTACAGAATCAGATAGAACCCTTTTGTATTTATTTTTCTTGGAGTAATTTGCTTAAGATGGTTTTGCTTGTTGAAATTCAAAATAGAAGTGAAGAGTCAGATTCTGGGCTTTTTGCTAATGGAAACCACATTTCTACTTTAGTCTTGATCATTATTGCCTTGTTCAGTTTTTCTTTGTTTCTTCTTGATTAGACCATGATTAATTATATATGTCTGAAATCATAACTATTTCTTCTAGGTTTTGCAACTTGCTGTTGTGTAATTATTCTGTATAGCCTCTAATGAGCTTTTGTGTTACTACTGTATCAGCCAAATTGTTGTTACTTGTTCCTGATTTAATTTCTTCATACCTCTTTTCTTCTTTACAACTCTCACTTGGAATGAGTAAAGGTTTGTCACTTCTATTTCTCATTTCCAAAACCAATTTCTTTGTTTCATTGATCTTTGATAGTTTCTTTACACTGGATTTCATATATTCCCCCCAGTTTACTTTTCCTTTTAACATTTATGTGATTTGTTTGTACTTGAGATGCAACAGTACAGTATTTGTTTGCAGTATTGCTTCTTATTGATGTAGGTGTTTAATTCTTTTAAAAAGCTTTTCTTTGTAGCCTGCAAAGTGATTACAGAGAATACCTGGTAGTTGTATGAGGTTATGTTGATATGATAAATTAAATTTAATGGTAAAAATGAAAACCAAAATTGTTCAAATGCTCTTTGCTTTCTTCCCTTACACTTGAAGATTTGGTGTCATAGTTTATGATGTTTTTGAGGCATTATTTTTCTGTGTATCCTTGGCTGTCCTGGACTGACTTTGTATACCAAGCTGGCCTCGATCTCACAGAGATCTGCCTGCCTCTGTCTCCCTGAGTTCTGGGATTAAAGGCATGCCCAGCTATAAATTATATTCTTTTTTAAAAAATATATTTTATTAATTTATTCATATTACATATAAATTGTTATCCCATCACTTGTATCCTCCCATTCCTCCCTCCCTCCCATTTCCCCTTACTCCCCTCCCCTATGACTGTGACTGAGGGGGACCTCCTCCCTCTGTATATGCTCATAGGGTATCAAGTCTCTTCTTGGTCTTCCTTAACATATTATTTCAGGTATAATTATTTTACATATTTTGTCCTTCTGATTTCCTATGGAATGAACCAATAGAATGTTTTTCCATTATTACCATGTGAAAACAATCTAATTCTCCAGGAAATTTATTACATTCTAGTATCCTCATATAAAACTGTTATTCTCCTTTTTTTAGTGCACATAATTCCCTTTAGCATTTCTCGGAAAGCAGGACTGTTTACATATAATTTCCTTCTACAATTTTTGTCTAAAAATGCTGCTATTCATATGCCATTTCTTTAAAATATACCTAGCTTTGATGAGTAAAATATACATAGTTGGTAAGTTGTCTTCTCATTAGCACATTGACTATTTCATTTAATCCATACCTGGCCTTAGGATTTCTGGCATAAAGTCTGTTTCTAGGCACTTCTGAATTTGTACTTGTGGAAAGAAAAGTTACATTTATATAATTCCTGATTGTTTTGTGGTTCTTCTTGCTGTAGGCAGTTTATTGTATATATGTGTGATAATATAGATGTACATGTAAAAAATAAAAATAAAAAAAATGAAATAAAGTTCACTCATGGATGTCCTTCAAGGTTCTAGTAGTGGTATATTCCATAAAATATTTTCATAATATTTAGAATTCTATAGATTCTTCCTACTTAAGCTGATTTATAGATGTATCAGGTTGTACTTATGTATTTTACATGCATGTATTTGTACATATATGTATATGTAGAAATGTATATATCAAAGAACAATCTACAAAGGCATCATGAATAAGAAAAGGTACAGGGAGGAGTTTGTCTTGTAAAATTTTCATCTCTTTTGGCATGTCAACTGATGTTAACATTAACACACATACTTTAGAAGGAAAAAATTCAAGCTACCAGGTCAGAATTTGTCACATATATCTAGAGCACTTCAAATTTATCCCTCTTAGTTGTCTTTGTCTCTTGATTGCATTGTACTTTAATTTGCTTCTCTTTATAGATATTCTTTCTTCTGCCAGGTAAAATATTTGGGTTTGCTATTCAATGGGAAGTGCTATTTTTTGTGATAATATTTTCATCTCAGAATTTCCAGCCTATTCCTTAATATAACTTCATTTTATTTATATCCATAAAAGTATTTTGTACACATAGAGCATGTTTGATCAAGAGTCATATGTAATCTCCATAAGTTAATTAGTGCTATAAGTTGATTGCTAACATTTTTTGTGATAAAAGTCATCTAAAGAAAGAACATTTCACTTCTGCCTTTCTGGTTTAGATTTTTACTGATTTCATGCAGCACATTTTGATCAGATTATGTTCATTTGTTTAATTGCACCCTAAGAACTTTCAGCATTGTGACAAGTAAGAGTAAGGATGATAAAACACTTGATTTGTTCTGAGTTATGTAGGGAAAGTTTTGAGATTTCATCATTTTGTGAAACATTAGGTATGGCTTTTTCACGGTATTATAGTGTTGCTTGAAATGTGTCAACTGCTGGACTATGAACTTTTAATTTGGGATGTTCTTAGTTGACTGCTAAAGAGAAAGGCAGAACTAATCATAGTCCGGAATTTGTATGCAAGTGTGTTGGTAAGTCTGTTTTGATAAGTGATTGTTCACCACATCTATGCAATATGCATGGAATCAGCAACAATAAAGATCCCTATTATTATAATGATAAATAGAGCCTACCCAACTGCAATCTATGGCATTGGAGGTAGGGATGACAGTAGGCCATCCCTTATGAAACTACCTAAGAGAATACCTAATAATTATCCCAGATAGATCCCAGCGAGTGTAACTATGTGTCTGGGCTTTTAATTCCTTCCATAGTTTTTAAATTTTCTTTAATGTGCCTAATATGAGGAAGGAACCATCATATATGACAGAAAGAGAAGCATAACCAGAGCCCAATGCTGACCCTTCACCTGGACAACAATCTGCCAAGGCTGAGGAAAAGTGGGACAAAGATCATACATCATATAAAAAGAAAAAGACATAATGATTGACATATTGTGAAAAACTTCATCCTCCTGGAATCCCTACATGCATTAGTTTGTAGACGTCTGGTCACAGAAATGTCATTGCACGTGTCAGAAGACCCCAAAGTTCTGAAGACCTCTCTTTTTTGAGTATCATAAGCATTCCCCACCAAATAAAAGGAAGTTCTACCACATTCAGACTTCTCATTAGTTTCACTAATCTGTTACCTCATTTTTTAATAGAATTTATATATGTCTTCCGTAGGCATAGGTCCAACCCACGAGCCTCTGTATTTGTTTCTTTGTATTTGGTTTCTTTCAACTCTAACGCTTCTTTCCCTTTTCATTCTGCTTTGCCACACAGAGAGAAGAAGCCTCCAAATCCCGCGTTCCCATGGCAAATCCTGCCTACTAGAATCTGCCCCTAGGAAAACCAGAGTGAGATTTGAAACGTGAGACAATGGTTTGCAGTTGAGGTTCCTGTCATGGTTGTTGTAGTAGTCTCAGCTCTCACCTGTATGATATCAGTAGTGCACACTCTGCAGGTGATTTTCACTCAGATTTCAAAGATTCAGGACATCCAGAATTCTTATCTCAGCTCCCTGGACCCTCCACTGAATTCCAGTACCTAAGTCTGTCCTTGGACACGTTATTCTCCCACAGCATGGAACCATCTCAATACCCTGAACACCTATCCCCCACTTCTTTCTTTTGAACCTTAGTCCCAGTGCAGAGAGCTACACATTCCAGTTATCCCCCTTGGTCATGTGAGTCTGGGGGTGGGGGTGGGGTATAAATGTTAACTTCTTGTCTTCTCCTGGGTGTACATGGCCTCCTTCAGTTGGAGCTTTCCTTCTAGTATCTTCTGTATGGCATTATTTGTTAATAAGTGTTGTTTAAGTTTGGATTTGTCCCGGAATGTCTTGTTTTCTTCACTTATTGTGATTAGAATTTTTGCTGGGTATAGCAGTATGGGCTGAAATCTCTGGTCTCTTGTTGTCTATAAGATATCTTCCCAGATCCTGCTTGTTTATAGAGTCTCTATTGAGAAGTTGGGTATAATTCTAATAAGTCTGCTTTTACATATGACTTGGCCTTCCCTCCCACTTCCGGAGATCTTAACATTTTTCTCTTCTCTGTAGATTTAGTGTTTTCATTATTATGTGTCAGGAAGATTTTCTTTTTTAGTCAAATCTATTTGGTATTCTGTAAACTCTTTGTATGTCTATAGGCATCTTTTTTTTTTAGGTTATGGAAGTTTAATTCTATGGCTTTTTGAAAATATTTTCTGGGCCAAGGATCTGGGAGTTCTCTCACTCTTCTATTTCAATTATTCTTAGGTTTGGTCTTTTCATAGTGTCCCAGATTTCTTGGATGTTTTGTGTCAGGAACTTTTTAGATTTAACATTTTCTTTTACCTAGGTATTGATTTCTTCAATCATCGTCTCCAGTTAAAACTTTCTCTTCCATTTCTTATATTCTGTTGATGATGCTAATATCTGTAATTCCTTCTACCTCTCCTATGTTTTCCATTTTCAGGATTTCCTCAAGTTGTGTTTTCTTTATTGCTTCTATTTCTGTTTTAGGTGTTGGATAGTTTCATTCATTTCCTTCACTCCTTTAATTGTATTTTTCTGTATTTAACTAAGGGATTTATTCATTTCCTTCACCTGTTTGATTGAATTTTCCTGTACTTCTTTTAGGGGTTCATTCATATCCTCTTCTAAAGCCTCTATCATCTTTATAAGGTTGGACTTAACATCATCTTCTTTTGTTTTGGCCATGTCAAGATATCCAGTGCTAGTTTTAGTAGGATAGCTGGGTTCTGCTGATGCCATATTGCCTTGTATTTTGTTGATTTTGTTCTTATATCGGCTTTTAGAAATGTGCTTGTCTCTGGTCTCGCCTGGGTGTTCCTGATACAGACAGGATTCTTAATGAAGGCGGCCAGAGCCATGGGCCTCAGAGTAGAGCTAAGAGAATGGCAGGTTGCTCAATTCTGCTGGCTGGGTGTTCCACCAGAGTTGCCGGTCTGGACATACCTCTGATAGTTGTGGGCCCAGCAAACAGATGAAAGGCATGGTGGTGTATAACTTGGATGTTCCTGGGGACTCAAAGGCCAGGATATTTATGAGGCTAGCAGGCCTCCTAAAGAGGCAATGTTATGGGTTGGTGGAGGGAGCAGTATATAGCTCAGATCAGCTGGCTGTGGCTCCAGGGGGTCAAGATTACAAGGATGAGCTAGGTCTAACTTTGATGTTCCCGGAACCATCAGGCCTGGATGATGATGATGGTTATTACAAGTAACATTTCTAAGAACTCAAGTCCTATCCTTGCTCTTCGGGGATCTGAAATGGAGTTACACTTTTTTTTTTCTCTCAAGCAGCAAAAGTCTGTCAGTATAGTTAAAATCATATTTTGGGGTAGGTCAGATGTTTCCTATAGAGAAGATCCCAGGCAAATTTTTCCTCATAGGTTCCCTGTCAGTTGTCTGCTATCCTGTGAAGAGTTTCTGTCAGGTGTCTTCTACTTCCCACAACACTGGTGGGCTTGAAATTCACCAAGCACTTTGGGTTTTAAGTTCAACACTTTGAACTGGCTCCTTTGGATGCTCTGGATTCAAGCGCGCATCTGCTAACTTACACTGAGGCGCACTCACCAGATGCACAGGGTGCAGGAACTCAAAAAGGCACTTAACTCAACTACATTGCTTAATTTCAACAGAACTCCTCTATCTTTTTGGGATTTTCTTATCGTAGCTTAATTTCCTAGTGGGAATATTCCATTTCTGACTCTTTCTGTAGAATCTCTCTCCCTGATTTGTCATTTGACCTGCCAATCAGTCATATGTCTCTTTTTTGTACGTTTTGGTTGGTTTAGGTTGGTTTCTTTGTTTTGTTTTGTTTATCTCATAGGATTTCTCAGCGTAGTATTGACTATCCTAGACTTGCGTTGTAGACCAGGCTGTCTCTTATTCGCAGTGATCCTTCTGCCTCTGTCTCCCTGAATACAGGTACATAAGGGTGTCCACTTTTAAAATGGCTGCCTCCTTCTACAAACTCAATTCACCTACATTGGTTGGGATTAGTGTGTGTGCCAAGGACTTGTGTGCATTCCAGCCAGAGGGATTCAAGGTTTTCCTCTGTCTGTATTGCAGCAGCATAACAGGGACCTAGGGAGACTTTGGAGGAGATCCCCCTTCACAAAAGCAGTCATGTTGGTGGATTAAAACTTCTCTACTACTTCTTGTTGTTGTTTGTAAACAAACAAAACAAAGCAAAAATCAACCAACCAACCAAACAGACAAACACCCCAATCGTTCCATTTTAACAATGATAACTCAAGAACCAGATGCTCCAGTGAAAGCCTGCTAGCTCAGAGAGGCAGAGCAAGCACACAGCTGCCATTAGTACTCAGATGACAGCCTAGGAAGAAATAGCCCCTTCCTACTCAGCTCATGTCACGGAAGAAAAAAGCCCTTTCCCACTCTCCATGCTGTCTAAAGACCCTTCAACTCAATGTCCCCTTTCCTGTTTTTTCTTATGCCTACTGTTTACTTGCCCCACCTTCTGACCTAGGGTTAACTTTATTCAATCCCCGTTACAGAAAGTTCTTGGGTAAATGTTGGGTGGATTTTATCCAAGGGTTTAGCCCCACCACAACCACCTGTTTACTCTAAACAGAAAGCTCATGGATTCAAGGTTCATACTGGGCTGCCACCCCACACTTAGAAACAGTTTATTTCAGTTCACAATCTCAATGTTCACAATGTGATCACATATCATTCAACACCCACCTGTCTGTTTCAGCTAAAAAAAACAAAAATGGTACACAGTTTAATTATTGCAACAGAAACAATTATCAATCCCATTAACTTTTTAAAAAAATAATTATTTATTATTATGTACACAGTATTCTGCCTGTATGTACACCTGTAGGCCAGAGGAGGGTATCAGATCACATTACAGATGGTTGTGAACCACCATGTGATTGGTGAGAGTTGAACTCAGAGCTTCTGGAGGAGCAAACAGCACCCTTAATCACTGAGCCATCTCTCCAATCTCATCAACTCCAGGGTCCAAAAGTCCTTATGAAGATGCCTGGATTTGAGGCTCCTTCATAAACGCAGTCCTGATCATCTGTCCTTCAGCAAGTCCTGGCCATTTCAGAATCCAGGTTTTCCAGTGGTCCAGTCTGATGAACTGGGTGGTCTTTTCAGCCAGTTGGCAGCTCCTTCATGGCTCCCATCATGAATGGAGTGTTAGCCCAGCCTTGAGTCCAGCACCAGGGCAGAGAGGGCATTCAAGTCTTTGATGTAGGGATGTGCTACCGGAGTCGGTTCAATTTGAACTTTTTGCTCAGAGTCAGGGAAGAGGTTCTCCAGCCAACTCCCTCAGCTCGCTTGTCTCTGCTGCTTCTGAGGCAGGCTATCCAGGGCTGTGGAGTACAGCTGCCGAGGAAGCCTAGGGCTTGAAGAGGCCCCCTGGATCCGGGGTGGAGCCCGGTGGCTGGTGCTTTCTATCTGGCCAGGCGCAGAGGGGCTCACTCTTGGCCGGCCATGGAGAAGCGGCGGCCTGTCTCCGACAAGGGCCTCCTTTCGAAGAAAGTCTTCTAACTGAGGACCGTTTCTTCCCAGAGGGTCATCGGGAATCAGAAAGATGTCCCCGACGAACGTGTACTGAAGCAGTCTCTTGGCAATAATTTCTCTCCAGGATTCTGACTCAGTCACAAACTCTCTCAACTGATCATTTGTCACGATGATACCCCCGGTCTTGTCCGCTAAGTGGAGTAGGAACCTGTCCTCATGAGAAGCCATTCTTTTTCCGAAGACCACACGGGCAGGAGTTAAACATAAGAGCCCAAGCTCCTGAAGCTGGGTTAAGAGGTGCTGTTCTGTGACACGAGGGTCCCGTTTGGTCCTCCACTGCGGCACAAACACAGTGATGTTTCTGCTGCCAAGCCTCCAGAAATGTTCCACTGCGAGGGCTAGTCCACGGCAACTAAAGAACTTTTTCAGACCATGGCTCATGGCCACGTTGCTCCCGTCGATCACAATATGCTTCAGGTCCGCCCTCCCTGGGTCATTGGTCAATGCCAGCGTGTAGGGGACCTTGAGGCCCTCTTGAAATCTTTGCACCCCCGCGTCTGAGGAATTGGGACAACCAGACCATCTGTCCAAGCCTGCATCATCGCTCACTGAGGGAAACAGCTGAGGCTGGGCCGAGCTACAAGAGCCTGAACTTTCTTCACAGGCGGCCTTCCTGGGAGTCGGAAGCAGGGGTGCTGCTGGCTGCTGAAAACCATTGGCCTGCACTTCCTCCCGGGTAACTGGGAAAGCCAGTGAGGGTGCTGCCCTTTCCTCGGTTCCCTTAAGAGGTGGCGCCACAGGATCAACGGGCTGTGCGACTTGACCCTCAATTTCACGAGGTACCTTGGATTCCTCAATGGGTGTTTTCCTTACTTCCTCAGCCTTCTGTCTCTCCTCCAGGCTTTGTAATCTCTTGGCAAATTCCTCTTGTTGTAAGACTATCTTTTCTTGTCGTTCAATTAGTCTTTCGAGTTTTTTCAAGGCTTTCTTTTGTTGGGCAGTAATTTTTTCAAGCCCTTTTGAGAGAGCATATAATAAAGGCTGTGACTGAGAGTAGGATGAAGTACCCGCTGGTGATCACATTTGCAACAAGTACTGACATGGCATTTTTAATTAATGGTTCTATTCCCTCAAGCCCACCCTTACTCTCCAGGGATCTGAAATGGAGTTTCCCATTTTCCCCCTCAAGCAGGAAAAGTCTGTCTGTATAATTAAAATTACCTTTGAGGAGGACCTGATGCTTCTTCTGGAGAGGATCATAGACATATTTCTCCTGTGAGGCTGTCGGATGTCTGCTGTCCTCTGCGAAGTTTCTGTCGGATGTCCTCTGCTTTCTGCAACCCCGGTGGGCTTGGCCCTTCACCAAGCACTTTGGCTTTTAGGTCCAACTACTTGTGGCTCCTTTAGATTCTCTGTTTGCAAGTACGTCAGCTCACCCACACTGAGCTGCACTGACCAGATGCACAGGCTGTAGGGACTCACAAAGCACCTCAACTCCACTGTGCTGCTAGAACTCAAACTGAGCTGCTCTACTTCTTTGGGGAGGTCTTTAAGGAGTTTATTTTCCTAGTGGGCTTATCCTATCTCTGACTAATTCTCTAGAATCTCTCTCTGGTTTGTCACTTTGTCTGACAATCAATTAGGTGTGTCTTCTGTTTATTTGGTTTAGTTTTGTTTTTGTTTTTGTCTTTTATGTCTCTGTTTTTGTCTTTGTTTTGTTTTTCTCTAGGACAGGATTTCTCTGTGCAGTCTTGGCTATCCAGGACTTGCTTTGTAGACCAGTCTGTCCTGTTACTACTCATGGTAATCCTCCTGTCTCTGTCTCCCCAAATGCTGAAACTTAAGGTACGCAAATGCCTACTTTCAAAATGGTTGCCTCCTTCGACAAGTTCAAGTAGCCTACATTGTTTGGGACTAGTGTGTGTACTCCAAGGACTTGTCTGCATTCCAGCCAGAGGGAGTCAAGGTTTGTCCTCTGTCTGCATTCCAGAAGGATCACAGGGACCTAGAAAGACTTTGGAGGAGACCCCCTTGCCAAAGCAGTAATGTTGCTGAATTGAAAGTCCTCCACAATATGAATTGTGCCCCAATATGAAACTTTGGGAATTAATATTTTCACAAATCTCCATCTTCTCAATGAGATATGAAGTTCCCTCAGTAAAATGCTATGTTTTAGTAAGTATTATTTTGCCATGCTTCTCACCTAGAGTCATTTCACAGTCTTTATCCTGTCTAATGTTCTTTCCACTTCTGTTTCAAAATCATTGCTAAAACCCACACTTTTTTCAGGTGCCAATTATGGGATAATTGTCATTCCCATCAACTATTCCCTTTATAAAGTTTTAAAATATTTTAAATATTATTAAACATTTATAAATAGCCTATAATTTATCACTTTGTCACTTATTAAGTGATATATTCTTGCTATATGATACATTTCTTTGTGCTTTATTGTTGCTATGGCAGCATCAGATGTGGTAATACTTCAGAATAAAATAGAAAGCTGCACCCCACTGTCTGGAACCATCTCAGTAGAGTCCAGAACGTCAAGTATCTGTTCAATAAGCATGTACTGAAGTCAGTTTTCTCTTTCTGTGGATATAGGGTCAGGAGCAGTGGGAGGATGAGATGATGTTTACATTAGATATAGAGCATGTGACTATCTGCTTTAACTGAACATCTCAGAAGAAAAGGAAAATGGTAAAAATAGATTCAAATTCTATCAGTGGTCAAATTATTTCAATATAAAAACAACACACACACAGAGATACACACACACATGGACACACACACATGGACACACACACACACACACACACACACACACACACACACACAGAGAGAGAGAGAGAGAGAGAGAGAGAGAGAGAGAGAGACAAGTCTTAGCAGAGTCACAGTTCCTCACCAGTAACTCCAAAGAATCACTAACTGCTTTGAAAGCAAGGAGCTCCCACAATTCACGTGGCAGCAATAGCTAATCTAAAAACAATTAAGAGACTATGTATATATATGGGTTTGTTTCTGTTCTCTCTTTCCGCCACTAAGGCACATTGTTCCAAGTGATTTTGATGTGTTTTTTTTTTCCAGAAGTTTCATCCCAGTCTGGACAAACTGTACAATAACTGCAGGAAGTCATTTAAATATCTAAAATGGTGAGAGGGTCTGAACTCCTAAGCAGATGTATATGAGAAGGTGTGGTTGGAGACACCTGAATCTCATGTCTGCAAGGAAATTAAAAGTATTTTAACTTCTAATAATGAGTAAATGATTCCTCTAAGATGAATTACAGATTAGAAAAAGCATTTCTAATTTTATATTTTAGTTGGATGTATTTTTAAGGCATTTGTACCACTTTAATAGGGGGTCACATTTACATAGCCCAAGTTTCCAGATCATTCAACTGTCACTGACAGCTTTGTTCTCTGATCTCACTAATGGAGCTTACCCTTATAGATTTGCTGTTATAACAAGGTGTAATAATTGGCAAAGTAAATTTATATAAAATTCATTATTAATTTCTGTTTAAATGCTTTTGTTGATTATCAACTATGTAAATGTATTTGTACAAACATTCCTGTAAAGATACTACTATTCCCAATGGACAGCTCATTCATTCTCCATGGCTGTGGGGAGAGCAAGGACTGCCTCTGACATGAACTCTGGTGCCACCGATTTGATAACTTCCCATGATGGGTAGTCCTGGCACACATAGAGGAAGGAGGAAGGGGAAGCAGGCTATCTGGATGAGACCTCATAGGCTGTGGTCATATGGTAGGAGAGGACGTCCCCTTCTGTCAGAGGTGTATTGAAGGGGAATAGGGTGGAAGAGGGAGGGAGGGTGGGAATGGAAAGATACAAGTGAGGGGATAACAATCCGAATATAATCTGAATAAATTATAATAATAAAAAAGAAAAAGAAAAGAAAATATATACTACTATTCTAGTGAACTGCATAAGACTTATCATGATGAATTTGTTTAAAAACATAACTTAGTAGTGAAATAGCAAATAACTCCTCTTATGAAAAATTCCAATTCCATTGTGAAACCATGATTGTTTTCAATTTTTGTTCAGCAGAGTCATTGTTGGGATATTTGTTTGTCTATTTTATTGGGGTTCTTATACCTCTATCTCCCTTCCAACTCTTATCTACCCTAATCCTTTCCAATACTCCAACACTAGGTAGAATAGAAAGAAGGTTAGAGTGGAAAGGTGGTGTAGACCTCTGGAGGGTGTTCCCTAAAGTTTAGGGTCATCGGGTGTCTTGGTGCAAGTCCAATCTTCCTCATTAGGATATCCAACTATCCAGCAAACCAGCCAGCCAGCAACGGCAAACACAGCAGCAAATGTGACAGCAGGATGAAACAACAGCAGCGGAGGAGCAGGGACCACAGCTGCCTTGTGTTTGAGTGTGTATGAGTTTGCATGTACGTAAGGCAGAGGTCAACCTTGAGTGTTTTTCTCAGTTGTTGTTGTATTATTTTATGAGACATGATCTCATGATTCTGTTTGGAACTCTGACTAGGCTAGGCTGCTTGCCCAGTGACCCGTGGGGTTGCTATCTGTTGTTCCAGAGCTGAAATTACAAAATTTGTGCCACTACATGTGACTTTTTCAAGTGGATCCTGGGGATCAAACTAACATTTTTATTCTTCTTTTAATGTATTTTATTAATTTATTCATATTACATCTCAATTGATATCTCATCCCTTGCATCTTCCCATTCTTCCCTCCCTCCCCTTTTCTCCTTACTCCCCTCCCCTATGACTGTGACTGAGGGGGATTACCTCCCCCTGTATATGCTCATAGGATATCAAATCTCTTCTTGGTAGCCTGCTATCCTTCCTCAGAGATGAGAGAAGCAAGGGAGAATGGGGAAATAGAAGGATCCAGAGGGTCCTAGAAACCTACAAGTAGAACATTATGATGGGCAGATCTGGGTCCAGGGGTCCTGCTCAAACTATGGCACCAGCCAAGGACAATACATGCAGTAAACTACCCAGATCTAGCCAATGGATAGGACATTCTCCACAGTTGAGTGGAGAGTGAGGTCTGACTTTCACACGAACTTTGGTGCCCCATATTTGACCACATTTTTATTCTAACATACCAACCTCTTTACTAAAAGAGTTGTCTCTCCAGTCCAATTTATATTAATTTTGGATAATGGTTTAAAATAGACTTTAACTTTTAGCAGCTTATTTTTCTGTTATCATGTAACTAATTTGTAGTGTAAAACTACCTTCCCCACACACACAAAAAAAGGAGTGTGGCAGTTTCTTAAAAGGCATATATACATTTAGGAACAATTATATTCTCTGGTGTTTAGTCATAAGAAGTGAAAATATGTGTTCACAGAAGGACTTGCACATACATGTACATGGGGACATCAGTTTGAAGAAATGCTCAAACTGGAAAAAAATCTATGAAGCCTTAGCAAGTTGGTGGAAGAGTTGAGCAGCAAGTCATGGTGTGCCCATATAAAAAAAATGATAGATAACTTCAAAGGGGTATAAATAGTGCTTAAGGAAGCCACAAACAAAAGAGTACATCATGTACAATTTAATTTTTTGAAATTGAAAAACATATAAAATTAATTGAAGGTAAAGTTCATCAAATCAGACATTATATGGAAATAGGGCTTTTTCACTGGAAAGATGAATAGTCCATAAGGGATAAGGTAGGACTGTCCAAAAGGAGGAAAATGTTTCATATCTTCATTGTCATATGGATAAGCAATTGTATGCATTTGAAAAATTTCACAATTTTATACTTTAATGAAGACATTGAATAATGTCTATGACATCTTTCAGTTTATTTTCTTTAAAAATTAAAGAACCATACTGTTTTTATTATTATATCTTTGTGATGTATCTTCATACTTGGGATGGTAATTGCTCCAGCATTGTTCTTTATGTTCAAGATTTTTTTTTATCTACTTGGCATAAGGAAACTTATTGCAAGGCTGTGGCTCATAGCTATGAAATCTCAATATGGATCCTAAAACAAGACTTGATCAATGATACCACTAGTTGACATGCCTCAGAGTTTAATGCATATATGTCTAGAAGAGTAACACCTTCTTGGTTAACGCTTTCCTTGAAAGAATAAAGCGTACTTCTTTACCTCTTATAATTAATTTTAATCTGATGTCAATTTTTATCACATATTAAAATCTCAATGCCTGCATGCTTACTGGTTTTATTTTCTGAGTATAATTGTACTTAATTTTACTCCAAGGCAGTGCATATTTTAAAAGCTAAAATATGCCAAGCCGTAGATAGATGTTGCTTCTTGTTCCATTTAGCCAGCCTGTATCTTTTGACTAGATAATTGAAGCCATTAATATTTAAAATTATCATTGAAATATGGATGTTACTAGTGCAGTGGTGGCACAAATGTGGGACTATCTGATTGGATTTATGGTTCACTCTATGAGATGAAACTGATACCTAACACTAATTTTGTGGCCAAGATTAGGAGATCAGATCAGCCATGGACCTAAGGAAAAACCAAACACTATTGTCCTAATGGAACATAGCTATGAAACCATTCCTAACATCATTCCATGACACCCATAGATCAGTGTTTTGCTCAGTGATCATCAGAGAAAATTCCTCCTGAAGTAGATGGGAACTAATACAGACAACTAGGTAACTAATACAAACAACTAGATAGTGTGCAGAATGTGAGAGACAGACCGTGGTTCAGCCCTAAATGGGATGTCTTCATCAAACCTCTCCTTCCAGGCCTCAGAGAACTATGCAGAAGAGAGGGAAGGGTTGTAAGAACGAGAGAAGATGGTTGATACAAAACAAAAACAAAAACAAAAACAAAAACATTGTCTGCCAGACACATCAGGAACACACATATGAGCTCACAGAATATGCACAGGATAGCAAAGATACAAGCAAGGTAGGGTCCTAGCTCTGAGATGGGCAAGAGGGCACAAGCTTCCATCCCTACCCAAGAAGCTATCTTCAATTGGCAACTACTCTCAAAGGAAAAAGTAGCTACTCTAATGGAGTCTCCTGGCATATAAAAAAAAACATATATAAGGAAACCCCATCCCCAGCAATAGATGGCCAATATAACATTAACTCAAAGATATCTTTTGGAGATTGTTTTGGTACAAGAATGTTTTGTTTGAGTATTTTTCTAATGAAATAGCCAACTTTAATCAGTGGATCAGGCAATTTATTCTCTAAGGGCTAAGAATAATCACACGATGAGGTGTACAATCACAAGGACAAGCCACATGTGGTGAAACCATGTTTTCCTGTAAGGCATACGAATAACAACAGAAATAAACTCACTCCTACCCACTACATGAAGGAACATTGAAAACACATTCTAAAAACAATTCTGTGTTTTGAGGAAACTGAGGTCACAAGACTTGTGTCTTGTTTTCATACAAGCACTCGAAAGTCTCACATGAGTCCAACTGGACTATGTTTCAACAGCTAGTGTCAGGGGAGGTAATATTAAATTATTTCCCTCTTTAATAATATTGAAATGCATCAGTCATTTATTGTTTATGACCTAAAGAGATATAAATAATTTTAATTCCTGCGGCTCATTTATATTTTTAAATTGTTTCCCTCAATAAGAATATCCCCATGTCCCATGTAACTATTCAATGATAATTAGAGATTGTTATGCGTCTTAGCATTTACTCAAACTAGAACATATATTAAGTGACATAAAGTACACTATGTATACAATTATATAGCAAGTTTCATTGTTAATATGCAACGATTATATGGGACAGGATGATATATGTCATTATATAAGTTATAAATCAAAGACTGAAATTGGCTAAGAAACAGCATTTCAAGGTCTGTACTTGTTCTTATTGGATATTACTATTTAGCCTATGTTTCAATTTTTCCAACTAATTGTAACTGAAGAATATGCTTCAAAGAGAGGACAAAAGAACTACATTGCTTCCATCCCCTGCTGGGTGTAGTCTTTCAGAGGACATCAATGGTAGGCTCTCGGTTCTGTTCTCTCTCTTCAATCACTTGTGCTATTTTCTTTGCCCTTCTGAAGGAGAATGAAGCATCCTCCCTAGGGTCTTCCTTGTTATTTAGCTCCTTTAGGTCTGTGGATTGTAGTGTGTCTTTTCTTTTTTCTTTTTTCTTTTCATTATTTAGAGAATACTTTATTAGTTTTTGTAATCAAATCCACATAGATAAGACCTTACATAGTTATTACAGTGCATTGTATTCCCTGTACAAATGGAAATAAATAAGTTCAACATTTCTAGACCAATATGGCTGTTAATTTCTGTACAATGCCAACTCAACACAGTCTTTCTAAATCTGGGTTTCCTCACTCAGGATGATTTTTTGCAGTTCCATCCATTTGCCTGCAAATTTAATGATGTCCTTGTCTTTAATACCTGAATAGTATTTCATTGTGTAAATGTACCACAATTTCTTTATCCAGTTTTCAGTCGAGGGACATCTGGGTTGTTTCCATTTTCTAGCCCACAGACAAATTTTGGGGAAAACAAAGGGAGCCTTGTGGAAGAGTTGGGGAAATAGAAGGATGACCACAGGAACTCCACAAGAAGACCGACAAAGCCAACAAATCTGGGGCCATATAATGACCTACATGTCATTATAATATCCCATCTATGCCTCTCAAGAAAATGAGTAAGAAATAGTTATTTTAAGCCTTGGATAACTCTGTGTGTGTGTGTGTGTGTGTGTGTGTGTGTGTGTGTGTGTGTGTTGTGAATGTGGAGTCCACTAGTTGTCACCAAATGTTTTTCTCAGTAAATTCCCAATTTTTTAAAACTTAAATTTATTATTAAAAATTTATTCACTGTACACCCCAATTGTAGCCCCCTCTTTGATCTCCTCCTGGCCCCACCCTCTTGTCTTTAGTGTACACATTATAGCTTCCACTTTTGCATTTTAAATTTTTATATATACATTTATATTATTACACATATATAAAATAAACTACATACTGCAAGAAGAACCACAAAACAACCAGGAATTATATTAATGTTACATTCATGTTTTGGCTATTTGTATTTGGCAGCCTTGAAGAAAACATCTTTCCTCTCTTGGTGAGTCTAAAATTCTGAATGTAAATTAATATTTATCTTATCTCATCGCTGTCAACTTAAAACATCTATCTAAACCTAAAAACATCCTAACACCTAAACAACTAAACTTATTTATAAAACAAAACTATCTAGTCTGCAACCCCATCAGAGACTTGAGAAGGAATAAACTTGATTACCTGAGTAAACAGAAAGTGCAGGTTAGCAGCTTCCAAAGTGAAAAAAAAAATGACAGAGACAGACAGTTTTTTTGCCTGAACATCCACACAAAACTGTCTATAACACTGGAGCATCATTTTCAGCCTTCTGGACCAGTATATCTGACAGACATATTTGCGAGGCAGGAACTATTTAGGACTTACTTAACCTGTCTTGGCTGACTTTGGCCATCGACTCTGCCTGCATCCAAGTTTGCCTATTTTTAGGCAGAATTCTATCTGTAGCTGAAACTAGGACATTTTTCCCAGTGGCTTGTTTGCCACATAGGAAGCCATTTTCATAATGAGGTTCGCTGATGCTCATAATCTTCTTTGAGGTAGTTGAGTATTGCCAGGAGTTAGCTGTCAAAGAATCCTTAAAACAATAAAAACATCTTTAAATGTCATATTCTGTAGGACCCTGAGGATTTGAAGACCTCATCTAACTATTTTATCTTATCTATCTATAGAACCATATCTATTAGTTACACCAAGGATGTATGTTCTTGTGATAAAAATAGACTAATAATTGACACGACCACGATTTGATCAACTAACAATTAACTTGTATAAGTATTATTCTAAACAGCCTGAGATAGAACTTTTAAAATATTGGAGATAAATCTTATATTTTACTTGAGTTATATGGGTTCAACACATCATATCGGAGTAGAAATATATATAATTCATGTGAAGAATAATCTTAAATTTGAATTCTTATCAGTGTATCAAAATTAAACTTAGTTTGCATCAATATACAAATTTATATACCAATGAATTAAAAATAACATTGTGAGTAACATTTGAGGCCTTATTTTGTCCTATAATCCCTATATACTTCTATAATCCCCCTTCTTTCTTTTCAACCCTTATCTCCAAACCTAAGAAAGAAAGATAAAAGAAAAGAGAGACATACCTGAGTCCAACCTTGTTTTCTGTCTAAATAAGACCAATAGTAACTTATAACCAACTCCCTATGAAAATACACGTCTATAGCCCAAGAAAGCAACCAAAAACCTACCCAACCCCTCTTAAGGGAAATGGGGCCTCACTCTCTTAAGGTTTCTTCTGGCTGATTTGGGATGAATAATACTTTTGTAGGGACCCAAATAACATTGGGGAAAATGGTTAAAGAAGCTAGGAATAGCATTTGTGGTCCAGTTTCTCAATGTTGAGAAATTCCCCTAGTCCTTACAAAGGGAGCCCACCTCCTGTCCCCTGACCTCAAACTGTCAAGTCTCATCTGAACTGCCTGTATCCTCTTCCTCTGTAGCCTGTCAAGGCTGCCCAGCTAGGGGGAAGTGATCAACCTTGGGGTTCAAGAGTCATGTCAGAAGTAGTCCCTACTCCTCATGTTTGGGACCCACAAAGAGACTGTGCTGCCTGTCTACTACATCTGAACGGAGCGCCGAGATCCTCGCCATGCATGGTCCTCAGTTAGTGCATCAGTTTCTGCCGCAACCCCTCCTCCGCCCAGATTTTTAGATGTATATTTTATTTATTATTATTCATTCACATTGCCTCCAGATTGTTATTCCCTCCCTCTTATGTTCCCATTCTCACTCCCCCCTCTTCTGCCTATTTCTCTCCTCTAGGCCTCTAGCAATAACCTATTAAGTCTTATCAGGATAGCCTGCATCCCTTCCACTGTGTGCCCACTAGGCTGTCTTGCCAATGGGCAGTGACCAAAGCATGGGCATCCCAGTACATGTCAGAGGTTCAGCAGCGGTCCCTCTCCCCCCAACCCCTACATGAAGAACAGGCAGTCCATAGGCTACATCTAAACAGGGAGTCTTGGTTCTATGCATGCATTGTCCTTGACTGGTATATCAGTTTATGCAGCTCCCCCTGTGCCAAGATACATAGGCCTTGATGGTCTCCCTGTGGATCTGCTGCACGCTTCTGGACCTTCCATCCACCCACTCTTCCCTACAACTCTCAGCACTCTGCCCAGAATCCAGCTTCAAGTCTCAGTATCTGTCCAGATTAATCTCCCCCTGGGTGTAGTCTCTCAAAGGACATCTGTGTTGGGCTAATATCTGAGAGTTGTCTGGCAGCAGTAAGGCGGGATCCTGGTGCTCCTGGGTTTTTCCTTTCAGTCTGTTTCCCAGCTTCTACTCCTTTGCTCTCTAGACAGGGTACACAATGGGCACCACCATCCCCTCTTTTGTGTTTTCATGGGGTTTGATAGAGTATGTTTTTGCATGTGAATTTATTTTTCTCATGCTTTTTCTTTTTGTTTGCTTCTTTTTTTAATTATTGTCTATCTGTTTTATTAATAGAGAAAACAGGCATGGAGTTGAAAATGTGGGGATATGAGAATAATGTGAGAGGAAACAAGAGGGGGCATGATCAGAATATATTAGGAAAATATATTTTTCATACATAAAATTTGTGAACAAATATTTTCAATAAAAAGAGAAATAAAGAGAAGAAAAATGTGTGTGGTAATTGTGGGCATTGTGCTGTTTACTTTGGATGTTGTTTGTTCTCAATCCACTTTATTTTAGAAATGATGGCTTTATGTTTCACTCCCCATCATCTCTTGGCTCTGTCCATTCATCTCTTCAGCCTGAAATACTGCTTGCTATATTTTTTTTTCAGGTTAGGTTTTCCAATCTTTTTTTAGGCTGATTATATCATGGAATGCTTTTCTTTCTCTTTCAATCATAGAAGATGGTTTTGTTGGGTATATGATTCTAGGCTGGACCTCTTGGCCTCTGAGGACTTCCAAGTATTGCCAGACCCTCTGGCTCTCAACATTTCCATTGAAAAATCAGCTGTTATTCTGATCATCATTTATATGTAATTTGTGTTTTTCTATTGGACTGTTAACACACTTTTTTTTCTGTAAACTTAGTGTTTTATTAGTGAGATGCTGTGGGGATTTTCTTTTTAGATGTTGTCTATTTGGTGTTTTGTATGATTCTTCTATCATTATGACTGTGTCTTTCCTTAGTCTGTGGAAATTTCATTCTAAGACCTTGTCTACACCATTGGCTCAGGATTCCTCTGCTCATCTATGCCTTTAATTATACAACTTGATCTTTCCATGGTGTCCTACATTTCCCATATGTTCTTTGCCTATATTTCTCTAAAAATTTGTACTCCTTTCTTATATGGTCTTTATTGTCTACTTTGTCTTCAAATCCAATCATTCTGTCTTCTACTGATTTGTTCTACATGTAAGCATTTTCTTTGAGTTTTCTATTTGGGTTACTGAGTCACAGATCTTTAAAATCTGTTCTTTTTGTAATCTTAACACAAATTTCCCCTATACCATTTTAAAAGAGTTTTATTTGCAATACTGAGGGGCTAGGAAGTAATAGGTTCCTGGCACAGAGAAACTGGTAAGGATGGGGGTTACACATAAATTACAAAGATGGTAAACATCTTTCTTCTTTGTCCTCCTGACCTCAGCTTCTTTTCCTGCTCCTAGAGATCTCTTCTGGATGACTTGCCCAGATTAGTCAGATATACTTAGGGCCGGTGCTAAACATGTTTATCTGAAGTTATAGTCTTATGAAATGCTGGGAACAAGACCCATTCCAGGCTACCAAACAACATTCAGAATATCTATCCTTCTGGGAGAAAATATATTTTGATTTCTGGGTATTCCTCCCACCCTGTAGGGAGTCTATTTCTCTATTTGCCACCTTTTATGTGATTCTTCATTTCTTATCAAACAGGTTACCTGTTGCTGTCTGGGGTCTGGTAGTTTTCATCCCTTCTAATTCTTTAATTGTCAGAAGAAAGTAAAAACTCAATCAATACTTATAGACTTCAACACTACTCTTGCAGCAGTATTGATCTACATTAAAAATGGGAGAGATTTTGTAACAACTCAGAAATGAAAATCACAGTCTATGTCAAAGCATTTGTTCTTGGTAGGTATTGAAATGAGCCACCTAGGTCAGACAAAGGTCAGACACATATTATCTGCATACAGAGGAAAAATTTTAAACCAATCACCATGTGATAAGCAGTAGGAAAATTGTCTTTAGATGTGAAGAAAATAAGATATAGAAAAAAAATCAGTCATTTTAAAAAACTACATAGTGGATGGCAGTGCTTCTGAATTCAGCTCATATGTTCAGCAAAGTTAATTTTTTGCCAGTAGCTCATAGTCTCTGGCTGATTTATTGAATATGTGATTCAAATTTCATCTTTCAGAAGGTGCTAAAATGACTAGATTTACCTTTGATCTATGTTAGGCATTTTACTTAGAACCTGTTTTAGAAACCAAATACACAGGAGTCAACTAGGTAACATATGCTTCAAAGTCCAGGTGAAGGAAAATATTTTCATTATAAGCTATGAAATTTCATCACTCTTCCAGAGTGTTCCAAAGTGCTTCAATTTCTTCTATTGTATATAGTAGCCATACAAGCAAGATGAAATGAAAGTTCAAAAGATACATATACTGCGTGATAAAAGTCCAAAACACACACTCTCTTTGTGTTCATACTGTAGCATTGCAGCAATTCATTTCAAGTATATGTGTGAATGATTTATTCAACAAGCATTTGTTGAACGCCTACCTACAGAAGACCAGGATGTAAGACCAGGATGTAACGCCAAAGGACTTTTTGGCAGCAACTGAAAATCCAACAAATAACAAAACAGACAAAGCAACTGTAAGCTGAAGATTATAACCGAATGTGGAAAGGGAATCAGCAAATTGTCAGTGAAATGATAGACATACAGCACCTTGGATTGGGTTAAGTGCTGTGAAAAATGAATCAAGATGAAGGAAAATAGAAATGAAGGTCTCGGGACACATGCTGTACTAGTGTTTTGTGTTTTCAGAGGAAGCTCCTGCACAACAATCAAGAGTGGGCAGACAATGAGAGAGCTAAGTGAGGGCGTTTAGGAAGAGATGGTTGAAAGTGAAGGTCTGGCAGCAGAAGACGGCAAGTCATGGTTAAGAATTCAGAAGGGTAGGTCTTTAGATCAGTTGCACAGGAGGAGACCAGAGGACGTCAGAGAAGCTGTGGCCAGTGCCACACAAGGCATGGTTGTGATGACAAAGACTGTTCTTTGATCTCCTCAAAGCTTTGAGATAATCTGGTTCATCTTTGTCAGGTTCTCTGAGGCTGCTCGTTGGTAAAAGTTTAGTGCAGGTGAAAAATTATGGAGGGCTCCATATGGAGTTATCACCATTTGAGCAAAAACATATTTTCAGTTGGAATCAGCGACAGTACAAGAGGTGGATATTTTTGTACAGCTTAAATCCTTGTAATACTGATCTTCAGACGAGAAAGAGTTTGGGTGTTTCAATCTGAGCTTCAAAGGAAACAGGTGTTTTCAATTTTAAATTAGAAGTCGAAGCTAGATGGAAAGGAAAGGGAGAAAATAAACTCAGAGGTAGAGATGAAGAAAAGTCCTCAGTAGTCAAGGACACGAACTAATATCAGAGGCAGCTGGAGGGGTTGTAGTTGGGCCAAAGAGGCCAGGCAGAACATTGGCTAGAAGCCCACAGAAGGAAAAAAAAACTTAGGTAGTAGCTCTCATCCTGTTTTTAAAGCCCCTTGGGAGATCCTGTCTGTGCTGAGCCTAAGAGCTAGATTTAGCAAGAGACAGATTGTGGTGGCCTTGAAAGAAATTGTTGGGGCCTGATTAAGTCATTATACATAGTTCAAGATGGAATGAACAAAGAGGAGTTGGATTGCCTTCAAGATTTGCTGACAGTGGAAGCAGCAAAACAGGACAATAACAGGATGGGGGTTGAGGTATTTGTTATTTAAACACCTTCTTCCTGGCAGAAAACTAAATATGTTTGAAAGATGCAGAGAAAAACAAATTGGTAACTCAGGAGGGAGAGGAAGAATGCTCATGTGTCCTTGAAGACATGAAATGAGACCCCGTGTGTCATGGAGAGATAGGTTAGATGGCCTTGGCAGCTGAGTTATAGCCACAGTAGGCAGGCAGAGGGAAAATGTGCCAGCCAAAGGGATATTGGATGAGCAAAGGTGGATGTTATTCAGCATCATTTCTAATCCACTGGTGAGATAAAACAAGATTACTTACAATGTACAGGAACACTGTTAACTTTAGAGAAGGTGGGATATATGTCTAGCTAAGGTTTCTTGATTCTTATAATCTTAATAAAGCCTCTCTTCTCTGTTTAAAAAAAAAAACTAGGGCAGTCACAGTCATAGGGGAGGGGAGTAAAGGGAAAATAGGAGGGAGAAAGGAAGGGGAGGATATAAGGGATGGGATAACAATTGAGGTGTAATATGAATAAATTAATAAAATATATTTTTAAAAACTAGGGTATGTACATAACATGCTTTTGGTTAGTTTGTTTATTTTATTAACTATCCTGATCCATAAATTTTAACAGTCAATTATATCTAACTCTGTATAAGCACCAAAATATATAAATGGCTTTCATAGAATTTGGATTAATTTCTAGGCATAGATCCAAATCCCAGTTCCTTTATCTCTGATATTTCATACTACAGAACATGATCTTTCATAGTGAAAGATTCCTTCAACTTTGCTTCTGAGCATGTATGGACAGACATGGATAGAGTTACTGGGTCATCTAACTGTAGTAGATGTATACGTTTCTCTTTTGATACCAAGTGTGGGATGAGAAACAGACTTGTGAGAGAACAGGGGATGTTATTCCAATAGGAGAGGAGTAACTATAACCAGGCAAGTAATAGACCAATATGACAAGAACTTCAAGTCTCTGAAAAAAGAAACTGAAGAAGATATCAGAAGATGGAAGGATCTCCCATGCTCATGTTGAAGATAGGATCAACATAGTAAAAATGACAATCTTATCAAAAGAAATTTGCAGATTCAGTGCAATTATCATAAAATTCCAACCCAATTCTTTACAGATCTTGAAAAAGCAATTCTCAATTTTCTATGAGAAAAAAACTCAGGATATCAGAAACAACCCTGTACAATAATAGAACTTCTGGAGGTATTACTATGCCTGATTTCAAGTTGTACTGCAAAGCATTAGTAAAAAAATCCATATGGCAAAAAAAAAAAAAAAAAAAAAAGACAGGTTGACCAATAGAATCGAATTGAAGACCCAGAAATAAATCAACACCCCTAGGGACACTTGATTTTTTTTTTTTTTTTTTACAAAAAAAGCTAAAACCATACTGTAGTGGATATAAACATGTTTTTGTTTTGATCCTAAGTGTGGGATGTGAAACAGACTTGTGAGAGAACATGGGTTGTTTGTCCATGTGAAGAGGAACTGTCTCTTGTGGGGCCATGGTCTTTGCCAACTGATAAACATCCTAATATGGACTCTGAGAGGCTATATTTCCAAACAAGAAGTGGGGCTTTTTGGATGTTCATCACTCCACTTCAAGATACCTCTAGAGAAAACTCCACCAGCAAATGCTTTGAGGCTCTGGGTTCCAGCTTTGGGTTATAGTGGCTACAGCTGCAGGTTGCAGTCACCTTTACTGAATTGCTGGTTTGCTGTTTAACTGGCCTATTAGAATCCTGCCAACTACTCCAGTGGAATCACTTCAAGGAACTGAATCTAAAAAGGTCTACTTCTCCTGTTCCTATTAACCTCTTTTCTCTCCTACCTAGGGCAGATGGGCTGGAAGGGAGGTATAAGCATTAAAGAACCACAAATAGAGTAGGCTTGAAAAAGGTCAAAGCCTACACCATACAATAGGAAAAAAAATCTTCAACAAATGGTGCTGGTCTGATTGAGTGCTAATGACTAAAATATATAAAGAACTCAAGAAATTAAACACCAATAAACTATATAACCCAAGTATAAATGGGATATAGAGCCAAACAGAATTTTCAACAGAGGAATCTCTAGTGGCCCAGAAACACTTAAAGAGATACTCAACATTCTTAGTCATTTTGTGATTTCATCTTACACATATCAGAATGGCTAAGATAAAAATCTCCAGTGACAGCACATGCTGGTGAGAATGTTAAATAAGGAAACACTCCTCCATTGCTGGTGGGAGTGCAAACTTGTACAACCACTTTGGAAATCAATCCATTGCTTTCTCAGAATATTGGGAATAACTCTACCTCAAGACCTGCATATACCACTCTTGGACATATACCCAAAAGATGAAGGACCATACTACAAGAACACTGCTCAACTATGTTCATAAAAGCTTTATTCATAGTAGCCAAAAAATGGAAACAGCCTAGATGTCCCTCAACTGCAGAATGGATGAAGAAAATGTGGCACATTTACACAATAGAATAGTACCCAGCTATTAAAAACAAAGACAACAGCTGGGTGTGGTTGCACATGCCTTTTGTGCCAGCACCCAGAGGCAGAGGCAGAGGCAGAGGCAGAGGCAGAGGCAGAGGCAGAGGCAGAGGCAGGCAGATATCTGTAAGTTAGAGGCCAGTCTGGTCTACAAAGGAAGTCCAGGATAGCCAGGGCTACAGAGAGAAACCCTGTCTCAAAAAACCAAAACCAACCAACCAACAACAACAAGAGACCCAAACAAACAAAACAAAACAAAACCAAAAACAAACAAACAACAACAACAACAAAAACAAAGATACCATGCAATTTGCAGGCAAATATATCCAGAAAGACAGGCATATAAGTGGATATTAGCCGTAAAGTACAGGATAACCAGGAGTCAATCCACAGACCCAAAGAAACCAAGGAGGGCCCCAGAGAGGATGCTTGAATCTCACTCAGAAGAGGAAAGGAAATAGGCATCTGAAGGAGACGGAGAAATGGAACTTGACAAAAAGCCTAGCATAAGTGTCTTCTGAGAGGCTTCAACCAGCAGCTGATTGAAACAGATGCAGAGACTCACAGCCAAACAATAGGCTGAGCTCATGGAGTTCTGTGGAAGAGTGGGAAGAAGGATTGAGGGCTGGAGTGGTCAAATACCACAAGACCTACAGAGTAAACAAGACTGGGCCTGTGGGGGCTCACAGAGACTGAACCCCCAACCAAAAAGCCATGCATGGTCTGGACAAAGACCCCTACCCATATGTGGGTTCCCTAACAATAGGAGTAGGGCTGTCTCTGACTCTGTTGCTTGCCTCTGGATCTCTTTCCCCTAGCTGGGATGCCTTGTCAGGTCCCACTGGGGTAGATGTGTTTAGTCCTGATATGACTTAGGTGCCATGGTGGGTTGGTATACCCTGGAGTCTTCCTCTTCTCTGAGGAGAGGGAAAATGGGGGAAGGGGATCATGAGGGTAGGACTAGGAGGAAAGGAGGGAGGGGCCTACAATCAGACCATAAACAGGTTAAATAAATAAATGAAAAATATAAATTAAAAAGAATAAATAATAAAATTAAATACTTCATCCTAACAAGGCGTTTCACCTTTTACCTTTATAAACTGCTTTTTGGCTATGGGCCACGTCTGCCTTCTCTCTATCCAGAGTCAGTCCCTTATCCTCCAGGACAAATATCCCTTCTTTTCCCCATTTGTTCCCTTCTCTTTCTTCCTCATCCTCTCTCTCCTGTCTTTGTCTCTTGTAATAATCTCCTTTGTAAAGAGAACTTGGTCTTGAGGTGTCTAGAGCTGACGCCATGGGTCCCTACAGTGCCTTCCTGCCTTCCTCTCATTGTTATCTTTTGTCTTAATTTTTTTCTTCTTCAGTTTTACAGTGAATTGCTATTCAATTGCATGATCCCATGCATTGTTCAGTTGTGAAATTGTATAAAATTACATTAAGCCACCAGTGCATGTACAGAAGAGCATGTTGCTCTGCAGATGGAACCACACCTTGTAGGTGGAACAGTGATGCTATGTGCACCACATTTACTGGTCTAGGCTGAGTTCTAATCCTATTAACAGTGTCTTTATAAACAACAGAGGACAGTCTAAACAGATACCCAGAGAAGGCAATGTGAGGATAGAAGCTGTGTAGGGAGATTCAGCCACTGAATGAAAAGAGACGATCTCTATTTATCAGAGAGAAGGAGCAGGATGTGGGATCTTTAACACACAGAGTTTTCAGAAGAAACTAACTTTGCTGACTTTTTGATTTTTAGACATCCTAATCTGTAAGTCAGTCACTGTGCAAATTGCAAGATATATAATATGTAACATGGGCAGGAGGTACTTAATTAGTAGCTGATCTGCACCACTAGTTTTTGCCTTTAAATGTTTAAGCTTATTAATTACAAAGCATCAGCATAGGGCCTGCATATGTTATACATTGTCTTGTGAACAAATCACCACAAAGCTGGGGAAATTGCTCATTTGGTACAATACTTGCTATGTAAATATGAGGACTCAAGGTTGGATCCTCATGACCCATAAACAAACAATCAAAACAAGAAAATAACAACAACGAACAACAACAACAAACAACTGAGGTTGGCAGTGTATGTCTGCAGTCTTAAATTTAGGGAGGCAGAAACAGAAGAACAAGTGCTTTTTAGCCTGCTAGTCTAGCTGAATGGTAAGCTCCATATTTAGGGAGAGAAACTGCTTGGAAATCATGGTGGACAGTCATTGAGGAACACCCTGGCACCAACCTCTAGTCCACACCCACACACAAGCATGCACACGCGCACACACACAGACTACCATAAATAATAGCTTAAGATAACTCACATTGATGACTTTAAGGAATATTTGGTGAGGACATAAAGTAGCTGAGTCTCTCTACTGGGTCTCCAGGCTGCAAACAAGGGGTCATCTCAACAGCTGTGACCTCAGAGTTAGAATGTTATGTCAAGCCCATGCAAGCTGGTGACAGATTGCAGGTCTTTGAGGTTGCAGAACTCCTGTGTCTGTTGTCAATGTTCTTTGTGTTGTTTAGTTGTAGACTGAGGTTACATGTAGGGGCTTTGCTATGTCTGTGGCCATAATAGTAATGATCCTGAGAGGCAAGAAGGTGGTTCGGGTCAAAAGAATTATGTAGTTGGCCTTGATTCAAAGTTTGAGAGTCTGACCACTTCATCCCCAACTAGTTTAATTTAGGCATATGCAAACACAAAAAAAATTTGGTGAAAACTTTCCTGGTGATAATTAACTTAATCCCATGTGCACAAGGGAGCATACATATATTTTCTCACGGAACAAAGTAAACTGAATAAAGATTCGACATAACTACGTCAAAACACTTTGTAAACTACATGTGCCAATTTCCATAAAGATAGGTTATAGAAATTTAAAGAGAAAAATAAGTTTATGATGAAAGTCTGGGGTTGATGAAGGTTCATTGTGGTTTCTGGGTACCCAGATAGAATGCACATCTTCTCCCAGTATTCTGGGAAGAAAACAGGTTAAGCATAGCTTCCCTTGAAGGAACAGCTCTCTGAGTGCTTCTCTGTGAGACCATGGGCCTCCATATTTCCTACAATGGCTGAAGTGCTCTCAGAAGTTGGTCCTTGCTACATAGTCCTTAGTCTGTGTGAATCAAATGGCTTTTTTGCTTTTTCCCAGCTACACAGAAAATTCTCTAGCTTGCTTTCATTTCTAAAGCTATCTGGGTTTTTCTTTTCCTGCACAATATTTTTCAAAGGCTTGTGAAAGCTATTGGGTATATATGTATGTATGCATCGGGGCAGGGTTTCATTTTGTAGTATCCCTGGCTGGCCAGGAACTCACTGAGTAGACATATCCTCAAATCCACAGAGATCCACAAACCTGTGCATCTGGAGTTTGGAGAACTTGCACCACTACAGCTGGCTTGAATTACATCTTTATGAAAAAAAATCACAATCTAATCAATCATGGGAGTAAAATCCTTACATGACAAATTCTTTCCTTATTAAAGGGGAGAAGATTATGTAATATGTGAGAATCTAGGTAATCATTTTTGTTTTCTGTCTATCATAGCAATATTAATAGGTCATCATTTACTCATTTCTAGACATATTTGTATGGCTGAAGAGATGGTTCAACAGTTAGAATCACATACTGCAGGGAATTTCAGCTCAGCTCCCCAGCATCCACTTTGAGCAGCGCACAAGCTCTGACAACTCCACCTGCTTGGAATATGTGGCCTCCTTCTGGTCTTATTTGGTACTGCACCACATGCACAGACCCGCATTCTCCACATGCATTCGCATCAGTAAATGAAAAGGTCTAGAGACAACTTGCTTGTCTTTTCATTTTGCAATATTCATCCTAACAGAGATTTCAGAGCTCATTGGGATACTGTACCTTCTACTTCTATGAGCCTTATCGTTTCTATAGAATTTCTCTGTAGTTTTTGTTATTAAGATAGATTTACACATGCATGAGATTAATTTTAGTATACATACAAAACTATCCCCTTTTTGTCTTCTCTTCCTTTCCCCACTGAATCTCTTCTTTGTTCCAATACATTGTCCTGCTACTTTCACGTCCTCTTATATCTGTAGCCCACCGTGATTGAAAAGTTTCCCTGCCTAGAAAAGATGGGAGGTTGTTTCCTAGAGTATGAACTAGTGCTTGTATCACCTGTACACAACTGGGCAACTTGACACGTCATTAAAGAAGGGTAAGGGATCACAAGAGCTTACCTCTCCCTGAGGGACTGTGGCTCCTTGGGGAAAGAGTGTCACTTAATGTTTTTAGTACTAAACCTGCATCATGATCTCTGTGTTTTGCATATGTTTGGTTCTCACTTATTTGTGACCTCAGGAGTTGGCTTGTCCGTCTGTATAGAATTCAGTTCAGAGTAAACACACTGGAGTAAAATGCAAGACCTGTATTATGGGTAAAATCAGGAGGTGAGAGTCTGGGTCTGTGTTTTAGAGTTCGGGGAATATACATCCCTTTATCTTTTCTTTAAGGAAGCGTTTTCATAGCAGCTCAAAGCGTGAATTCCCTCAACCCCTCACAGAAACTGCTACAGAACTTTCACAGCCCAATGCTGGAAACTCAGAAGTACTAGGAACTTGATCTAGTGAAGCCATTCTGCTCTCTGCAGCCCTGACGGATGTGGGTTTTTTTTGTGGCTGGACAAATGATTCTCTGATAGCAGGAGCAAGGCTACCCAAGAGTGCATATGTTTACAAAGGTGGCACAACGGTGGCTTACAATTCCACGTTGGTACTTCATCTTCGGATCAACACTGTACTCTTAAAGGATTAAAAACTCAGCAAGTATTTTCTCTGTCACCTACAATTGCAATTTACTGGCTTCACTCTCAGCTTTCCAATTTATAAACACAAGGCAAATGTGGGACATAAGGGAAGCAGGCACACTAGGTGAAGATGGCGGCGGAGGTGCGGGGGTTCATGGAATAGAGCACCCAGAGTAAATCAGTGCTACTTGTTAGATGTGTTAGCATTAGGTGAGGTCTGCTAGAAAAACACAGCCAAAGAACGGAAAAGGTGAAACAGTAGCAGGCTAAAATCACATCTGAGTGTGGCAGAACCATGTGCGTGTTAGAATTATGCTGAGCTTCTACTGTGAAGAGCAACCAATCAGACCTCAGTCACTGAGAAAACCGGGTCAAGGGCGATTCTCATCCTGACATTTTTGTAAATAGTAGGAATGAAATGATTTCCTGTCATCTAAACATCAGTTTCCCGAAAAACAAATCAGCAAGCAGCTTGTGAAATGTATTCTAGGAAAAATATTCGTCCTTGGGATATTTTGCTAATGATTCAGAAAGCTGAAAGCTTGAGCGAAATTATAGGAAAATAGCTATCCGACGTCAAAAACAAAATCAATCAACAAAACAAAGAGTTGAGTAATTGGATGTAGATAAATAGACACAAGGTTAATATTTATTGCTTATAAATTATTTTTACAAAGTGACAGGCATAAGATAAGTAAACAAGAAGGATAAGAGCCACCGTCCGATTTCTACATGTAGAAAAATGCAATTGGACCCATACTTGTCACCATGCACAAAACTCAAGTCCAAATGGATTAAAGACCTCAATATAAAACCAGAGACACTAAATCAGTTAGAAGAAAAGGTGGGGAAGAGCCTGGAACACATCGGCACAGGAGACAACTTCCTGAACAGAACACCAACAGCCCAGGCCTTAAGGTCAACAATTAATAAATGGGACCTCATGAGGCTGAGAAGCTTCTGTAAGGCTGGAGACACTGTCAAAAGAACAAAGCGACAGCCTACAAACTGGGAAAAGATCTTCACCAACCCTGCATCTGACAAAGGTCTAATATCCAAACTTTATAAAGAACTCAAGAAATTAAATGCCACCAAACCAAATAACCCAATTGAGAAATGGGGCTCAGAATTAAACAGAGAATTCTCAACAGAGGAATATCAAATGGCTGAGACACACTTAAAGAAATGCTCAACATCTCTAGTCATCAGAGAAATGCAAATCAAAACAACTCTGAGATTCCATCTTACACCCATCAGAATGGCTAAAATAAAACATTCAAGTGACAACACATGCTGGCGAGGATGTGGAGAGAGAGGAACACTCCTTCATTGCTGGTGGGAATGCAAACTAGTACAGCCACTTTGGAAATCTATCTGGTGCTATCTCAGAAAAATGGGAATAGGGCTTCCTCAAGACCCAGCTATTCCACTCCTAGGAGTATACCCAGAAGATGCTCCAGCACACAACAAGAAAATTTGCTCAACCATGTTCATAGCAGCCTTATTCATAATCGCCAGAACATGGAAACAGCCTAAGTGCCCCTCAGTAGAAGAATGGATAAAGAAACTGTGGTACATATACACGATGGAATATTACTCAGCTATTAAAAACAAGGATTTTCCAAAATTTGTGGACAAATGGATTGAACTAGAAATGATCATAATGAGTGAGCTAACCCAGAAGCAGAAAGAGTCAAATGGTATATACTCACTTATTACCGGACACTAGCCCAAGGGACAGGTCCCATGAAAGTCTGCACCTACCAGGAAACGGGGATGGAGGTGAGGACATCCTATTGAGACTCTAGATGAGGAAAATATAGAGGATAGGCAAGTAGGGGGACCCAGAGGGTCCTAGAAACCTACAAGAAGAACATTATGATGGCTAGATCTGAGCCCAGGGATTCTGCTTGATCTAAGGCACCAACCATGGACAAAACGGGCAGTCATCATCAAACCCCTACCCAGATCTAGCCAAGGGACAGAACATTCTCCACAGCTAAGTGGAGACTGGGGACTGACTTTCACAGGATCTCTGGTGCCCCATATTTGGCCATGTCCCTTTGTGGGGGAGGCCCAATGGCACTCGGAAGAAGGATAGAGGACTACCAAGAAAAGACTTGGTACCCTAGCACCATATTCAGGGGGAGGAGGTCCCCCACAGCCACAGTCATAGGGAAGGGGGATTGGGGTGAAAGTGGGAGGGAGGGAGGAATGGGAGGATGCATGGGATGGGATAGAAAATGAGATGTAATAGGAATTATTTTTAATTTTCAATAAAAATGTGTTAAAAAAAAAAAAAAAGAGCCACCGTCCGAAGAATAAATCATAATATTGAACATAAAAAGATGCTCATTTCACAAGTAGATAGAAAAAATACCAAATAAATCCAGGCCTAATGCTGCAGTCCTATTATCTTAGACACTTAGATCGTGGAAGCATTGCCAACTTCAAAACCACTCTGGATTACAGAGGGAATACAAAGCTAGCTTGCCTCTATAAAACAGGACTGGGGATACAGCACAATACTTGCCTAGTGTGTGAATGGCCTTGTAACTTGTCACTTGTATTCCAAAAAAGAAATATAAATTTAACTGACAAGAAAACAATGCTACATATACAAGACAACAGCAATATTGTTAGACATATAGCATAAGGAAAAAGGGAAAGGTATAATTCTTTTGTTATCTTCTTGCATGAGAATGGAAAATTGAAACATATATTGGCTATTATGATTACAAAAGAAGTATTCTAAACATACAGGTAATCAAGTTGCTACGTATTACATAGTATTAGAGTTACATCTCTTTGTATGTGCGTGTAGAGAAACATTTTTGTACAATTTCTACAGAATAGTAAAAGATTAAAACAAATGCAAGGAATGATTTGCTAAAACAGTGAAAAGAAAGAAAGCAGTACAAAATATTGACAGGAATAGCATAGGCAAGGTAGGATTTTTATGTATCTTTTTTTTTCTAGACTAAATATATTCATTTTAAAATGCACTGAAAAATCAATAGAGAAAGCAGTGTAATATTCCAAAATTATAGAACCCATTTTCTTTGGGGATGGAATTCAGAGCAATTTTCATTTCTTTTTTGTATATTACCAATGTTATTTCTCTAGTTTCTACATTTTAATAATTTCTTATAAATATACATAGTCCAGTCAGTTTTAAATATCTTCTATTATTAAATTAGATAAATACATTAGGTAAATATATTTGTTAAATAGGTAAAAATTTTTAAATATAATTTTTATTTTAAGGAGTTGAGATGGACTTTATTTAGAAATAGTATCAATGACTGGTAGGCTACTTGAGACTTTAAGGGTGCTTGAGCCACATTTGTCTGGGTAAAGGACTCTTAACCCACATCATGATACATATACACATATGTGCACATGCACACGCACACACGCACACACACACACACACACACACACACACAAATAAATAAATAAATGAATTAAAAATAATACCAAAATGTGAATGGCTGATATACTCAAGACAATATAGTAGACATACCTAAACTGAGAAGTTGTGACTATTGTCATGGTAAAGTACTTTGATCACATAAATACCAAATCTTGACATAATCTTTATTTAATAGGTGTCTTTACGTACAGGCACAGCCTATAAGTATTTAAGATGTACAGAATTTGTACTGTTTAAGTCTATTCTTAGTTGGAATCCAAGGAGCACTTCCTCTTGTAGATGTAAAGACATAAAACCATTATAATTGATTACTCAGGATCACACATGTGGGAAAAAATAAATTAGCTATATATCCAACCACTTGATATGCTGTTATATTCATTTTAATAAATGATTTTAGCATTCAAAGTATAAAAGGATTTGTTAGACGAAAATATATTACAATAGCTTTACATAATATGGTTAAAGCATTATAAAATATTTTGAAAACATGTATGACTAACTATAAACATTTTAAAAGTATCCAAAAATTATTTGATTGCATTAGTATTTAAGAGGATTCCAGAGACTTGAAAAATGACAAAAAGGAATAAGGTTCACATAAAAAAAAGTATGAAGGACACTGTATTCTAATGACATTTTTAACTCTTGCTATGTGTGGAGTACAGCTGTCATGCTGCAGATGTTCTAATACTGTCTTGGCCCATTGTCAATCTATCTGTGTTGTTCAGTGGTTCTCAACCTTCCTAATGCTGTAACATCATGTTTCAGTTGCTCATGTTGTAGTAACCCCTCAACCACAAAATTATTTTTGTTGCTACCTCATAGCTGTAATTTTGCTACTGTTATAAATTATAATATAAATATATGATATGCAGGATATCTGATATGTGACCTCTATGAAAGGGTCAATTGATCCCCAAAGGGGTCTCAACCCACAAGTTGAGAACCTCCATTCTAGTTGGAGTCAGGGGAGTGAAATTTGGTCCAGGGTTTTCGATTCACTACTTTGCTGTATTTCAACCTAACACTGAAGCTTCTGGTAAGAACAATTTTGTTGTTGTTGTTTGTCTGCTTGTTTGCCTTTGACATTAAAACAAAATGAAAGTTAAGTTAAAGTAATTTTTAACTGTGTCTGAAAAAAAAATTCCAAAAAGTTAAAATTTGCTAACAAAATAGACTTTTGAGGAAAGCATGTATATCATTTGGGAATAAACAGGATTATTTTCCATATAAAATGGGTGATGTAAAACCTATAGGTCATAATATTTGAGAAGAAAATATAGACCTAGGAACTGGAGATAATAAGTGGGGGTGAAGAAAGGAAAATCTATGTTAAGATAAGAAAAGTCTCGATGGCAAATCCTGGGTGGAAATAGCAATACAGCTGAGATAAAGGATCATATGTATAGCTAAATTTTGGTTTCTCGTTTTTAAATTTCCACATTTTCGCTTTTAAACTATTGATAACTATCAAACTATAATTCTTTTATCAAGACTACTGAGGATGCAGAATGTGTGTTGTGCTGTATCTCCAGGCCCAGTTTATAGAGTATACAGTTTCCTCCCCCATTTCTCCATGTGGCTTCTCCCGTGCACCAGAATCTAGAATGTGCACCCCCATTTCTCACTGACTTGCTAGGGGAACTCCATTTCAGGTCTCTGTCTTTTGCCCCATACGGCCAAATATTTCATTACAGAATGGATTTCACTTTCTTCGCCACGGACACATCCCATAGATACTACCCACCCAGCTGGACACTTGTTAAGTAGTTCTATAAATCATTGTCCTACTCACTTGTCTTGCCACCATTCAGGAGAGACATGGGTAATTGATGCTGCTGCCATCTTGCCAGAAGATCTATTTTACCAACCACAAGGAACCTTTCATGTGCACTGTTGAAGTCTCCTGACACTTTCCAAATGATACATGGGAACTTATGCTTTTAAAAGAGGAGAGAGTTTTTTTTTTGACAGTTTTAACTTGAGGACAAATCTGTGAAGCAGCTTTAGTGACTACTGCCGTTGCTTCTGTGCGTTCCGCTGGCAGCTCAGCATCAAACTTCTGTGTGAACTCTTTGAATAGGTTTTTTTATGGTCTCTTCGCTTATTACAAACCAACCACTGATTTCACACAGACCTTTATTAAGCAACTGATTTCCATTCGATCTGGCTTTCCGAGTCTTGTCATGAGGACAGGAACTTCATTTCATGGTTGTCTTAATAATAATGTTAGGCGTGTCGTTCTTTTCACTTTTTGGATTTGGGGCTAAATTGATACAATTGACTTCCTGCCTCATTCCTGGATTCCTTAATGTAGTCTTAACTAGATGACAACTAGATTTATGACTCAGGGCATGATCCAGACACTTAGAAAAGAGTTGAGGAGGTGTGTTAAATTCTATTGCTGCCTCATCACCTGCAATGCATGTGTGGAGGATCACAGTGCACTTGAAGTCTTAACATCTCAGAAAATGCAAATCATACTAAATCAGGAAACATCAGCTTTACAAAAACATTTATCTACCAAGGTTGCTTTTTTGCTTGTTTTTTTTGTCTCACATGTTTATTTTTATATTCCTAATTTCCATGAAAGCCTGAAATTGTTAAGCATTAAAAAAAAAAAAAGCTCTAAAGCTCTAATGGCATATTATATAAGAAGCCAATCAAAATAAGTTTCAACAGCCATGAAAAGTGCTAAAAGGCTTTTTAAAGCTTCTCTAATTGTGTCACTGGCATCATACAATCTTTAAAATTTATTGGAGTAAATTAAGAAAAATGAATCAGAAACTTGAGTATTATATTTTCCTAACAAGAAATAAATCTTAATAATAAAGGATTGAGGGGAGATCCAAGATGGCGGCGAGCAGTGTGGACCGTGTTTGAAAGCTCCAGCGAACAATTCAGGGAATTGCACAGATTTCTGAGCCAGGAACACCAAGGTCCCCACACCACGGCAGCAGAAGTGCTCCACGGTTCGGAGGGACCAGGGTGCGGAGGACCTGCCTCCCCCTGCACACGGGAGGAACGAGGACTTTCTCGGATCAGAGAAGCCTTCACTTACCAGGAAACTGAGACAGAGGAGAGGACATTCTAGTGGGATTCTAGATGAGAGAATCATGGGAGAAAGGCAAAGTAGAAGGACCCAGAGGGTCCTAGAAGCCTACAAGTAGAACATTATGATAGGCAGATTTGGGCATAGGGGTCCCGCTCAAACTAAGGCACCAGCCAAGGACAATACAGGCGGTAAACCTTAAACCCCTACCCAGATCTAGCCAATGGACGGAACACTCTCCACAGTAGAGTGGAAAGTGGGATATTACTTTCTCACATACTCTGGTGCCTCACCTTTGACCATATCCCCTGGAGGGGGAGACCTGCTGGCACTCAGAGGAAGGACAGCAGGTTACCAAGAAGAGACTTGATACCCTATGAACATATAGAGGGGGAGGTAATCCCCCTCAGGAACAGTCATAGGGGAGGGGAGTAAGGGGAAAATGGGAGGGAGGGAAGAACGGGAGGATACAAGGGAAGGGATAACCATTGAGATGTAACAAGAATAAATTAATAAAACAAAAAAAAATAAAGGATTGAGATGGAATAAAGACAAAGGAGTGTAAAGAAATTTTAATTCAGAACATAGCTGCTCTAGCAATAGATCACATCCAAAGACCTTCTAGATCTGTGTGATCTGGCTAGAATATAGACATGCCTGTAATATCAAGAGACAGTAGTAAGCAGATTTCTGAATTAAGGGCCAGCCTGGTATAGAGCAAGTTTCCAGTAGAGAAAAGCTTTGGTCCAAGTGTGGTGATACATGCTTTTAATCCCAGCACTTGGGAGGCAGAGGCAGGCAGATCGCTGTGAGTTCGAGGCCAGCCTGGTCTACAAAGCAAGTCAAAGACAATCAGGGCTACACAGAGAAACCCTGTCTTAGAAGAAAGAAAGAAGGAAAGAAAGAAAGAAAGAAAGAAAGAAAGAGAAACCACTCTGTCTCATTGCTTCATAGAAGATTGTCCAGCAGGAGAGGCACCTGGCCTGCTTGTAAGCAATAATCCAAATGTCATGAAGGGACTCTTCTGAGCTACCAGATTACACTCTAATAGGCAAGCTACTCAGCAAATTGCTAGGGAAGAAATGCTGATGCTTGCCTGGTATGGATGATGCCAACTGAGTAATTGTGACTTTGTGAAGAAGGAAGCTTTTCTGGCTCTTCAAAACGCTACTCAGAAGGATAAACAAAGGCCTCTCTGTCTTAACTAGTGCAATAGTGGGCTTGGATACAGGTTCTTTTGATCACAGAGTAGAGGCCACATAAGATAACTAAAAACACCAGTCGATTAAGTGACAAGTATTTAAACCTCATGGTTTTCTGGACCTACTAATTCCGTCTTGCACCAGCCACACTTATCCCAGAATAGTTCTGCTTACTACTGAGCAACTTCCAAAGCATGGAAAACAAAATGGACCAGTCCTAAATCATTGGAACCATTTCTCATTGCCATTCCTAGCATCACTAAATCATTTTAAATGTATGGAAGATTGAAAATGCTGTTGATATGCTTTATGGTTTGCTATATTTTTCCTGGATAAATCACTTGCCTTTTATGAATATTCCAAAAGTAAATGAGACCACTGTGCATAACTCATTAATGATCCCCCTTTCTGCATCAACATGCTCTTAATTTTATAGATCCATAAACATGTCTTTTCCTCGCGTGAATAAAATATAATATATTGTGCTCCAGAATTCTAACTTGAACAGTTGTTTTTGAAAAGCAGAGATCATGCGACTACCTTCCACATTTGAAAAGAATTCACTGAAAATTGACATATCTTAAATGTGCTAATGGCATAGTCTCAACTTTTGTATGACTTGCCTTGGCTCATAAACTTCCATGTAAGAAGTTCAGTTTCTTTCTTCTTTGTGATTAATATTTTATAATCTAAAAATAAGAGAAATATTGTGCTGTAGAACAATGTTTTTACATATTTGATAAAATATCAATTTAATGAATATTATAATTTATGATTATAGAATTATGTTTCTTTAAGGAGTGTTTCCTGTTTCTATGTTTGGTTTTTAAATGTATCACAATTAAAAAATAAGCCAAATTTGTGTTTGTGGCAAAATCTTAAACACAATTTAAAAGAAAGATGGACACTTGACAGTTTTAACAACTTTAGATGAAATATAATATTAGTCTTAAAAATCTTGTTAGAATAAACCACATTAAGGTACTTGCATGTATAGTAAATGAAAATGAATCAAAGCTTTCAAAATAAAAAGACATAATTCATCTTTCATGAACTCATTAATGTAATGAAAGGAAGGGTAATGTAGTGTAATAACAGATATGTTCACAAAGGATTAGCTGATGTAATCTGAATAAATTAATAAAAAATTTAAAAAACAGAACTGAAAGTACAAATTATAATATCAAAAACAGTATCAATACCATCATGAATTAATTTCTTTTTACTTGCAAACACCATTCTAAACCATCATACATTATTAAATACAATTGGCAAGCGAAAAAAGATAAAATATAGGTAAATATTTCATTATATTAGGGTTCAGAAATTTTATAATGCATTTTAGGTAATATAATGATCATATATACATAATGATTAGATTGAACTGGTATGACATTAATTAAAGAGAAGTAAAGACAAACAAAGCTAAGAAAAGTAACTTTTCTAAAGCTAGCATGCCATGTAAGGTACTAATATCTTCTTTACATTGGATGCTTACGAACCAAATGAATGTGATCAGACAGCCATGCAATTACCAATACAACTTAAATCATATAGTATATGGTATTTTCTGGTAACCATGTGCTGATAACACTGTTTCATGGTACAGAGAAAATAATACCTTCAGCGCACCAGGAACTAAATAGGCACAATCTGTGTTTCAAGAAATACACTTTCACTGCAATGCTGTTCATAAACTGATGTGCAAAATTAAATGTAGTCAGGTGTTTCATCAAACCAGTTTTTATTCTGTCCTTTCACTGGAAGAACTTAGTCTTCTTAAGAGAGTTTAGCTAAACTGATTTTTATATTTTAAAAACATGGCACATGATGAGATATTAAAAATTCTCCATGCCTAAGATGGGCTTAATACTTTGTGTGTATGCATGGTCGTGTCTGTGTGATCACACACTTACACACATGTCTATAGCTAGAGGACATGTTTGGATGTCACTCTGCTCCTTCTTCCTTATTGACACAGGCTCTCTCCTGTGAACTGCTGGCTAAGATGTCTTGTGAGCCTCTAGCGGTCCTTCTGCCTCCATCTCCCTTTCCTTAATGTGATGGAGGTTAATTCACATTCAGAACTTTAGACGCACCAAGATAGGAAAGATATTTTCTTCAAGGATGTCAAATAGAAATAGCCAAAACACTAAGAATGTAACATTTATATAATTCCTGATTGTGTTATGGTTCTTCTTGCTTTAGGTAGTTTACTGTATATATATGTAATAATATAAATGTATATATAAAAATAAATAAGTTTAATTCATAAAAAATGAAAAAATAATAAAACCAAACAAAGGTCTAGCCTGGACTACAAATAGTTACACTTTTTCCTGTGGCATTCACATGGGCTCTGAAGCTATAAACTCATGTCACCAGTTTTCTGAAGCAAATGTTTTATGCCTCCCCATCTCACCAGCCCCTTGATAATTTTTTTTGAGTGGGAAACAGTTCTTATTAAAAAAAAGGGAGAGGAAATGGGATACAATTAAAAAATAATTTATTATGTCAGTTTCATATTGAAATTATTAGTGTTAATTTAACTTGTTAAATTGATATAAACTAACGTGAATTCTTAAGTACATCATTTTAAATGTATTTTGATAAGATTATATATAACTGTGTGTATATATATATTTTTTTTTCATTGAGTAAGGTTGACCTAGTAAATTTCAAGAAATAAACCTGCTTTGCTCTTCTCAGACCAATGCCTCAATCACATTTTATCAGTTCTTCAATGGCTTTGGATGATATTTCTGACAGATCCCATATGTATGAGTCTGGGTTACATCAGGAAACAGATGGTATACTCAGCACTGAAGAGCAAAAGAATTTAATAAGTTTGTCTTTGCAGAGATATGGGTAAGATCATGAAGCCATGGAGAAACAGTGAAACACCCAGGGATTCCCAGCAGTGGACACTAGTAAGCTGCCAGCTTTCAGGGTTTACAGCAGAACTGTAATTAGGGCCTTGGAAGCAGGAAAGTATAGACTTAGGCACGCACAGATGTTGGTACCACAGGAAGGAAGCACACTATGTCATGAGGTAATGTGGGATCTGCAATAAAAATATAGAGAGAGTCTCCTGTGTGGGCAAGAGAGGTCAAATTCTCACACACTTAAACACCTGTTACCTAACCCATTCTTGTCTGTAGTACATAATGCATTTAAAGTGCCTATCATTCATCTTATCTGAAGATACGTGATGAAGGATCAAGTGCCTATTGGAACCATGAGGTCACCAACAACAAACAGACAAATGATATGCATATTAAGTTATAAAACCTTTAAGCATAAGAAAGTGGTTTCTTAAAAATACCATACTCATGGTTTACAGTTTACAAATCTCAGACCATCCTAATAACCTGATATAAAGAACCTCCTTTCTTTATCTGCAGCTAGCTTGAGTCTCTCATGGTTAAACATTTTCTCTATTTCCTTCGGTCTCTTTTTTTCCCCTCCCAATTAAAACTTTTGCCTCAGAATTTGCTCTCTCTGTCTCAGTTTTCATTGCCATACTCACTGGAGAGGGAGTTAATTTGTGTCCAACGTCACCTTCATGAGTAGAATTCATGACGTAATGAAGGGCAAGAGTGAGCTCTCCGTTTGTTTCTTTCATTGCCTTTCTCCATGTCATTCTTAGAACCACATGATAACACAGTAAGAAGAAGTAGGCAGCTACATCCTAGATGTCCCAGTCTCCAGAACTATGTGAAAATCAATGTGTAATTTTTATATTAGCAGGCATTTTGTTATAACAGCATTATTCTAGTCAGCCTTTCATTAAAATATTGAAATCCTGGAGGCTACTGAGTTATAAATAGCAAATGTTTTGTAAGCCATAGTTTTGGAGGGTGTCTTACTTGTGAAGAGACACCATGACCACTGCAATGCTTATACACAAAAACATTTAATTGGGCCTGACTTTCAGTTCAGAAGTTTAGTCCACTTTGACCGCAGAAAGTATAGTGGCTTCCAGGCAGACATAGTACTGAGTAGTATCTCTGAGTTCTACATCTGAATCCACAGGGAGCAGGAACTGACAGTGAACCACTCACTGGGCCTGGCCTGAGCTTCTGAAACCCCAAAGCCCAAGCCCTAAGTGGCAAAATTCCTCCCATAAGATCACACCTACTCCAACAAGGCAAGACTATTCCTGATGAGCCGAGGAGGGCTATTTTCACTCAAATGACCACAGAGGGTAAGGGCATGGTGTCAGCGTCCTCTTGGTGTTGGCAAGGACTAAAGATCAAAATGATAAACAGTAGAAGGGAGCCCTTGTCAAAGCAGTCACATCTCTAACAGGAACAAAGGGAGAGGGTTAATGTCCCAGACTTTTATCTTACCTAATAGTCTTTTCATGAGAAGTCAGGTGGGCTCTCATGAGCTACCACAAAGTCCCAAGAGAGCACTTTGCAGGAGGACACTCTACAGACCTCACTGACCCAAGGATTTCTTCCATTCAACATCCTGTTCAGTTTCCAGCATCTCTCAACTTCGCTTCTCTGTAGACCAAAGTTTCAGACCATGGACCATGAACTGATATTCAATTCATAGGAAATGTTAGTGGACACCATTATTTTAGTGTGATGTAACAGTAAGCCTTTTCTTCTAGTGCCTTGTAACAGGCAGTCATTTTTCTTGAGATGCTTTGCAGAGAATTTAACATCATTTGAGAGTTTCTTTCTTTGTTTCTTTTTTTCTTTCTTCCTGTCTTCTTTCTTTTTTTTCTGAGACAGGGTTTCTCTGTACAGCCTTGACCACCCTGGACTTGCTTTGTGGATCAGGGTGGCCTCAAACTCACAGAGATCTGACTTGCCTCTGCCATGCTGAGTGCTGGAATTACAGGCATGCACCACCACTGTGTCTGGTTTAGTTGACAGTTTCTTTCTGGGTCATTAGGATCCATGTACTAATAGACGTTGTTACTTCACTCCTTTGGCAGAGTGCATTTTGTCTCCCAACATTTGTGTTTCTGATTCCTAGATTCTTCCTAAGGACATGAGGAAACTAATTTCATATGTAGAAGATAACAGAAGCACTGTCTGTTCCTTAGAAATTGCTCAACAAGTCCCTGTAGTCTTATTTGTTTTGTAATCCTTTACTGTCCCCACTTAAATTCTCTGGGGAAACTGCTCTAACATTTGGTAGAGTATGAGAGGTTGCTGTGGTTACTTTGAATTTCAGAGGTGGGAGTTAAGGAAGGAGGCAAAGAATCAAAAATTGCCATTGAAAGCTCGGGAGCTGGGAATGTCCTTTGGTTCTGTCCCAAGTTAATTAAAGGATGACTCATGTACGTCTTCTATCACAGTGGATGTCTCCTACTTTGCTTTCTGTTTTGCTATAAAACACTAATCCAAACCAGGTTGGGAGAGAAAGGTTTATTTCATCTGTAGTTCATAATGAAGGAGCCAGGACAGGAATTTAAAGTTCTTGCATCAGGAACAGAGGAACAGGCTTGGTTGGTTTGCTAAGCTATCTTTCTTATGCACCTGCCCCATGCCCTCTCACCAATTAGAAACTTGGGAAATATCCCACAGATAAGCCTCTAGGTTAGTCTGATGGAGGACAGTCTTCAGACATGCTTTCCTTTTCCTGAGTATATCAAATTGGCAACTAAAGCTAATAATAAGAATGTTACTCCCTCTGAGGAGGGCTGTAATCTGGAAACGACAGCACCCTTTTGCCACGTAGAAGTTTTGGGTAGGCAAACTGCTAAACAAACAGAAGTTGAAGAAATATGTGATTCCTACAAGGAATATCTAGGCAAAGCACCATGAGAAATAACAACTGTCTTTTAATTAAGACCAAAAAATTTAAATAGTATCTTTATTTAAACACAGAACAGCCATAAACATGTCTTTGCTGCCCTTGCGTGTCTCACTTTGGATGCAATATGAGAAGCTGTCTCAAATTCCTGCCTCCTTGGCCCTGCCATAATTAACTGTACTTTCAATTAGTGAGCCAAAGTAAGCCCTTTGTCCTCTCAATTGCTTTTCTTGGTGTAGTTTATTACAATGAGTAAAGAAACAATGACTTGAAAACTTTGTATTGAGTTATATATCTGACTATGTTGTTATTTGGTCACTGGGAGTGTTTCGTGGTAGAATTCAGAAGAGTTAGAAACTCTGGGTTAAGGTAATGCTAGAGGCAGAGTTTAAATGGTCATTTAGATGAGAGCTTGGAAAGCAAGAATGATGAGAGAGTTGTGGAGAGTGGAGATATTTTCCTAAGTTTTCAGAGCGAAACAAGTACTTAGTAAGAATGGCTGGAGGACATTCACTTTGGCCAAGATTGTGTTTTCATTCTGTCCGGATCCTGAGAAGCTGAATGAAGTTGGATTGAAAAGATAATAAACTGACTTGTTAACCAGAGGGAAGGCCTGCCATCAACCTTAAAGTTTCAGACAACAAAGCAGTAATTGTTAAAGAGAACAGTGCTATTGAATTGGGCATTGAAAAAGAAGCCTTGGATGCAAGACCCCACCCATCAAAAGCCCAGACTTAAAAATATGCAAATTTACATGAAAGAAGTAGGCCTGAATTCAGACTGCATCCCGAGAGGGTTCCCTGTTTCTCCAAGGTAACTTTACGGTAGTGTTTCTACAGGCTCAGTACTGAGAAGCCGATTCACAGAGGCTAAGCTCAGTTAATGAGCTGGACACAGAACTTGACAGTGTCCTGCACTTGGTACTGGGTTTGAAGGCCAACAACAACAAAAAGGATCAACAAAGTTATAGGTAAAAGCTGAGACAAGGCAGTGTGTGTCAGGGTTGGAGTTCATGCAAGGCAGCCCTAAGAGTCCACTGAGTAAATTTCTGAGGGTGAACCCTAAGTTCCAATGGAGACTCAAGGCTATTGGAGATGCCAGGAACATAGCCACGGGCATGGAATGCCGCTGGTACAAGAGAGAACCCATATGTTGCCAGCCGAGCTGGAAGGCTGGGTCAACCTAAACCATTTGGAGCTAATTTCATCATGAACTTCAGATGTTGGAAGCAGCTGTAGGACTTGTGATTTTGGATTTTGGTCAGCTTTTGGCAGATCATTTCTTGCTATGTCTTGATTTTTCCCTTTTGGAAGAAGAAATTTATGCTATACTGTGATGGTTTGTAAGTATGTATCTCGTTTTTTATTTTAAAGAGTCTTGGGGGATTTTTTACTCCTATATTTGAGTTTTATTAAACACTATGAGGATTTTCTATTATTTTTGAAATTATAATATAATTACAAGATTTATCCATTCCATACCTCCCTCCAAATATTCCCATATGCTTCTACAATTCTCTTTTAAAGGCATGGTCTCTGTTTTCCTTAATTATTTATATATGTTATATATAAATTTATAATATAAATATACAATATACTTATAACATCTATTTATTATATAAATATGTATTTATATAAAGTATATTCTATATAAGAATTAAATATATACATTTATATACTGTAATAAAATGTATTTGTTTGTGTGTGTGTGTGTGTGTGTGTGTGTGTGTGAAGGAACTTAACGCTGGGTAGGGTAGGAACGTCTCAGGCTTTTCCATATCTACTTTCACATGTCCACTTTATTGTCCTTGTTCAGCTCATGCTAGGGAGTCACACTGGTGAGACTTTATTGTTGTAGCTTCTGATATTAAATGGAGACTCAATCTCACAGAAAACTCCATAGCCCCTTGGCACTAGAAATCTTTCTGTCTCCCCTTCATCTCTGTTTCCTGAACTTTGAGTGTGGGAGTATTTTGTAGATGTATCCACATGACTGGACTCTACAAATCTATATTTTGGTTGGTTACACTATTGTATAGTGGCTTTGGTCTGTTGTAAAGTTAAGTATCCTTCATGAGTCTTGAAGGTTAATACTTATCTGCAGATATAAGGGCAAATTCTTATAAATTATTGTATACTAGGAGGATTTAAAATTGTATGGACTGCATTTTACATTATAGCATGTTCATAAACATGTGGGACTAAGGGATGGAAGGTTTTATCTTCAAAGAACTATGTTGTCTGTCAAGTAAACAAAGGATAAACTTGTTATGGTTATTGTTGTCAACTTAACAGAATCTAGAATTGCCTGGGAGGGGGACTTTTGAGTGTGTGTGTAGATATTATGTTGCTTGCACTAATTGTGGTGGTAGCCCCATTCTCTAGAAAAATAGGATGAGTAGCAGTAAGAACACATTCAGCACTCTGTCTCTAACTGTGGATGTGATGTGATGTAATGTGTGTCCATCTTCTTCAAGTTCTAGATGTCTTGACATCCCCAATATGATGAATTATACTCTTGTGACGCCAAACTTATGCTTTCTCCCCCGTTTTCTTCTTTGCTTCTTTTATTAATCAGAGGAGCAGGAAGAACAACTAAGACAGAGAATTAGGTCATTACCCATTAATGACCTTTCAGGCACTTCAGAATGTCACCTCCACACCAAGCACACAACCCATTCTTTTGAACAGTATTCAGTTTCCAAAAATTTCAGTCCACAGTGTGGGGGGGTGTTATAACTGTTAATTATGAGGGAGTAGTTTACTTTTAATGATGATATTAAAGCCTGTTAATATCTCACTGGCTACTGACTAGCAGACATTTTTTGTTTTGTTTTGTTTTGTTTCTGTCCTTTTTTATTTTTTACTCACTTCTTTGTTTTTGTTTTTGCATGCTTCATATTTACTTAAAGTAAATAACATGATATGTTAACTGACATGTAACAGAGTATCCTCAATATTACAATATCATAATTGCTATCGTTCTATTAACATGATGATAGCCGGGCAACACATTTTCTGTTTGAGTATCTTTCTTGGGAGTGTTGGTAATTATGTTATGGCTAATGAAACAAAAATACTAACAATTTTATATTTGGTAACTAAATTGAAAGTTTCCAGTTAGATCTTATATTATGTACATATTATATTTGTCATTGACTATTCTGATGAATTTATTCAATCTTATGCTTGCAATAATTGTCAGCATTCTTGTACTTGAACAAAATTATCCTTTCCTCAATCACGTGGCTTGTAATTAGAAAAAGGATAGACACTTCTTAAAAATTATAAAACAATTATCATTTGTTTATATTTTAGAACCAAAAATTTCAAAGGTCATGTAATCATAAAAACATCCTAGGAAACTTATGTAGCATAATACACTTATCACATTAATCAAAGATCTGCTATTCTGTTTAATTCAGCACCTGGTTTTTATAAGACAGATTTGTAGTAAAGATAGCATATTTTTGGTCTATAATTTTTGGTTACATAAGTTATATAAATCATATATTGACAGTTGCTAAAATGCATAATGTATATGGATTTGCTTATTAAGTATAAGAATACTATTTTGTTATTCTACAACCATAACATAACATATGAACAACACTTTATCCACTGACAGCAATGTGCACATTTTCCATGAGTTTCTGTTGACACTTTCACTGGAGAATAGCCTAGGTCATAAACTAAACTGTAGTAGAAGTGAGGTCTATATATCACACAAAATGTCTTCTTTGGTGATGAGAGGATAATGTTAGGAAGCACTATCAATGAAAATTGAAGCATTTATAAGTTTGTGGATACAAACATCATCGTCTCAAACAGCAAATGTATGAAAGAATAAATCAAAAAAGAAACATTGAAAATAAAGATGAAAGAAAGGGAAACTCAACACTCTAAAATTTATAAACATTCAATTTCAATAACAAAGAACAAATGGATCCTTAATATAACACAACTAAAAATAATATACATGACATAAATGTTAGCTGAAATAAAAAAAATAGAATAGAAATGCCAAAAATTAATGAAACAAAGTTATTGACTCCTTGACACAAATTGAACTAAATGGAAGGCTATGGTAAGAACACAGGTTCAAATTACTAAAATTGGAACACTGCTATCAAATATTGAGAAAGCTGGTAAAAAAAAAAAAACTAACTCCTAGAAACACAAAACCTATAACACTCAAGAAGAAGACCACTCACTGTAAGAGTAGCCCACAGGAAGCACATGAGGAGTTCTTGATCTAATTATCATTGGTTTCTATGAAAAATTATTTTTACTTTATTTCTCACACAATGTTTAAAAAAAGTTGGCTAAGGTCTACAAATATCTCACACTGTGACCATGTTCTCAACAAAGCCTTCTTTTATTTCTACTAAGAAAAACTTCTGAGCTTCAGAACAAATGCTCCATTAAATTTTCTCCAAGTTCCACTGTCCCTTCAGATAAGCTTGATTCAGGCTTCTTCCTCAGCATTCTGAGTAGATCCCCGTGTCTTCACTGATATTTCTGATACCCAATGGAATTCTAATCTCATGACTGTCTAGCTCTGAGTTTCTGACCCAATTACCTGCTACTGTAAAACTCAGTGAGTGTGACATTTTTCTTCTGATGTTTCTCTAAATATTGAGACTAAAATGCAATACAAACAAAATAAACCAAATTCATTTTTGTCTCAGGGCTTTACTGTTAGGTTCTCTTAGAAAACCAAAAGAGTTTATTTGAAAGTCAATATAAAATGTAACATGTTCTAATACGTCCTTGCGTTACACCATTACATCCATCAACCTTTCTATTCATCGTTTCTCAGGGGGAATACGAAATGAAAAGGTAAAACCAACACATACATAACCAAAATTCTACCTAAATGGTTTTCTATAGGGTAGTTCTCTGAGTTTTGCCTTAAATCTTACACTACTTTGTCCTGAGACTTTCATAGTCTTACCCAGAAGACCCTGTGAAGATTTCTCTGAATATATGCAATCTAAGGACTTCAGGTGCTTCTGGATTGCAGTATGCCTATCGATTGTTTTCAGAAGTGTCTTCTGAGATACAATAATGGATCCAGAGATCAGCCAACTCCTGTGAAAAAAATCAATTATTTTCAGAAGCCATAGAATTCCTTTTAAGTGCATTGTCCACACACAGGTCAGCCCAGCCTCTCAATTGCTTCAAGTACTCCTCCATAGATGGCCTTGACACACAATACTTTCTACACAAATACTCTAGTATTGAATACTGCTTACAAATAACCACTGTTAACTAATTGAACACTTTCTTGCTACATGACAACTCTTCTGTGCATAACTCAAATGCATGCAAATGCACACGTGGGAGCAGACACCACCCACCCCACCCCACCCCACACATACACACACAGTCTCTGTCTGTCTGTCTGTCTGTCTGCCTGCCTTTTTCTCTCTCTTCTCTCTCTCTCTCTCTCTCTCTCTCTCTCTCTCTCTCTCTCTCTCTCTCTCTCTCTCTGTATGTGTGTGTGTGTGTGTGTGTGTGTGTGTCTTTAAATACACGTAAACGAATGCGAACGAAAGGCAAAGCCTGTGGATCAAAGCTTATCAACCTGAGGATTGATAGTAACAGTTCTTTTATAATCAATAAAGTACTGGCATTTTACCCTTCAGACTTTTTGTCTTTGAGATATAAATGTGGAACAGGAAAGATGGCCTAGTGGCTAAAAGCTCTTGCAGAAGACCTGAGTTTTATTCCCAGGACCAATATTAGTGAGTGCCAATATATCTGACCACTCTTTTGGTCTCTGTAGTCTCTTACAGGTATGTGGTACACACATGCAGGCATACACATTGCCAAATAAATAAATTCTTAAAATACCAAATTTTATTGACTTATGGTGTTATATACGATGGTGGCTAATTGGCTTTGAACTTGATTGCATTAAAATCGCAAGACTATAAACTTCTGGGTATGCTTGTGAAGGTGTTTTCAGAAAGATTTACTAAAGGGAAGACGGACTTAGAATATGGTCACTACCATGTCATACAGTGAATTCCTGGAGTGACTGAAAAAGAAAGTGGGACACCAGTATCAGCTTGTTCTCTATGCCGACCATGGATGAATGTGACCAGCTCTCCGACTCCTGCCACTCTGTCCTCTCTCTGTGATGGGTTGTACCTTCAAACTGAGAGGTCCCCCAAAATCACTTTTTTCTTTAAGTTGCTTTTGTCATATTTCATCATAGTAAAGAGAAATGAAACAGATACATATAAACACCCATTCTTTGGTAGGAGATTAGTGTTGTTTTGTGGCCATTTTGAAAGAAACACATTAACTTACTTCAGTTGGTAGTTCCTGGTAAGTTTGAAATTGACTAGTGCCACACTGGACACTTGCAGTGTAGGATATAGCATACCTTGTCTTCAGAGCAATTGAGCAGTTGTTAATAGACATTAGTAAGTGCTATGTGTGATCTGTGGGTCCAAATACCTATCAAAGTGTCAAGGTAGAGTTCCTTGAGAAGCAGTGCAAAGAAAAGTAACCACAAGGTCCCAGTCCAGAAGCTACAAATGATGACAGCTTACCATTAGCACTTAAAGGAATTAGATGAGCATTTCAAGAAAGATGCAGGCTTCCCATAGCCATGTAGGTCTGCTTAAAGCTCACAGCATTATGGCAGCATGCACATCTGATGGTGTCTTGGGTATTTTTTTGTCTGGTCAGTCTTCTTAGTCTTTAACCCTTGTTTCTGCTGGCTTCTCTTGTCCTAGCATTTTATATGGCTTCCGTACATTTAGAGTAAACAAAAACAAGGCATGAACAATTTCAAAGAAGATATTTCAGAAAATATGTCCGTACTCCAAATTTGCCCTTCCGTAAGGTGTAATTTTCTACCCCTCTTTATGGGTAAGCCTATTAGGAGTAAGTGCTTCTGAGTTCATCAAGTCCCACATTTGCTAAGTGATTCTTATTTTATGGGTTGGAGGCAGTTTAAGGTTATATCTGAAATACACCAAAATATTTCCATTTTCATCACTGGCATGAAAAATCTCATGAAGTCCCTTTGTCCTTGGGAGAGATGAAACTTTTAACTTGAAAGACTTATTGAGTTACATTGCCCAAACCTTCTCATGCATGAGGTTTTGAGATCAGTGTGATCAAGATATAGTTTCTAAAAAGAGCTCTTAAAAACATATTATGGACTCCTTGTTTGGGCATCAGTGTTGCTTACATGTGATACATAAGGAAATAGCCTTGAATTTTTACCACAAACAAAAATCTCATACACTTTTAGCCTCATCCCAAGGGCATCTATGTGATCATTAACATGATGTAAGATTTATGTCAGCATGTGGAAACATGGGCTGTGTTCACTAATCTTTAATGTGGTTCCAGCCTACAGGTGATGATAAACATGAAAACGAAAACAGAAACATTACTTCACGTGTGTGAGTGAGTGTGTGTGTGTGAGAGAGAGAAGAGGTGGAACTTGGAATTTATTAAGTTACAAGTTATGAAAGTAGAGCAAAACAAAATTTATGTTACTTAATGCAAGAAAGTCAGACTAACAAAATAAAGAATAGGCTGCAACAGTCAGACCATGAAAACTGTCTTAGTGTCTAAATGAACGTACACTACTGCAGAAGGCAGCCGACGCATGAGACTGTACTATCTGTACTAGCTTGTACTGTTTAAACATTCACTTACCAGAGAGGATCTATTATGAAGTATTTTAGTGATGCCCATAGTTCGCTTGGGCAAGTTCTTCTCCCTATTTATGATGGGATTTTAGTCACTCTTGCATTGATCAGGACCTGAGCTGGGCGTTTGGTGAAGATGCAGAGTGTCTCACGTATATTAGGCTCTAGTTATTTTTTCTAAAGTGGAATAAAGAAATAAGAAAATATTTTCCAGCTCCTATTGGCATGTTACACTTTTAAAAAGATAAAAAAAAATATTGTATGTTTGGAAACATATCAATACACACCAAGCTAACTTGTTGATGGTCCATTGGTTCTAGCATAGTTAGTACATGTTAATGCATGAGAAATGGATTTAGCTTATATGTCCATCAGTCAAATGCATGATAGAAACACGGCAAAAATGTGCCATGAAACTTTATTCAGACATATATGAAAAATAAAACTTGAAGGAAAATGGGCGTAGAAAGAAATTATTATATATTGGTGAGACAGACTCACAAAGATGAATGTTTCCTAGGTACCAATTCTAGCTTTTAATTTTTATATATAAGGTGCATATATGGGTAGCTGGATGTGCCATAATAGGTCAGGAAAAAGGAAAAGTGATTCCACCATGAGATAGAAAAAGAGGTTTTAAAGACAGGTAGGTGATTAATGGGACATGTGTGACAGTGACGCGTGTAGCAGAGTGCTGGACACTGGAGAGTACAAGGAGGGATCTTAGTAATAAAAATTATGAAAATGCCATAATGAAATATGGAATTGCTTTGTGTGCTAATAAAACAAACAAACAAAAAAGGGACAAAAACCAAAATAATCTACCCCCTAAATCTTCACCAAAAACAAATAAACAAACAAATCCCAATTCTGCCTACTGTGCAGTCTTCCAAGTGAAAAATTAATTGCTGCTATTGGTGAAATACCAAAGTAGATTGCATTGGTTTGTGAAAGCAATACAAGGTTAACATATTTAAAAGTAAAAAATAAAATAATAACTTGTAAAAACTTGAGGTTGGAATGACACACAATCCAGTGTGACAGTCATTGTGTAACAGAGCCTGTGGTTAAGTAACAGTCACCCAAATCTACCCCATTCTGCAAGTTACTTGGTCCATGTTAAGACTTTTCACTAGAAGACAGATTTCTCTTTATTTAAAATTATGTTTGTTTTGCTTTGTTGTTATACAAAGTATTGTTATTGTTGTTGCCAACACCATCTTTTAACTGTTCTTTTGCTGTTATTTTGTAGAGCTGGTATTAAAGAAACAAACAATTACAAACACTTTTTCAATGTAACAACAGTCAGTGCTACATTTCTCTTTCATTCTGACTGGTGATGGGTACTGCAGTCCCCTACAAGATGTTTCTTTCTTTCTTTTCTTTCTTTCTTTCTTTCTTTCTTTCTTTCTTTCTTTCTTTCTTTCTTTCTTTCTGTCTTTCTAGATAGACTGATGGTAGAAGTAGATATTTGCACAATATCTTCACTAATGAAAAATAAAAGCATATTATCATAATAATAAAATTAAAAAGATATGCTTGCCTTCTTTATAAGTCCAGAATTCATTTGGTCACATAATTTGATATCATTTATAGCATTGCTTCATAAAAATTATTATAAAATGCTTTCTTTTGAAATAACACAAGCTTTCTATCTAATATGAAACATATAATTAAATTTACTTGAATCTCAATATACTATGTATTAGAATTAAAAAAATATATTATGTATATATAAATGTTTTGAAAATATAATATATACTTGGTAAAAATAATATTAAAATATAAGAAATTTGTTATAGCAATAATTTAGCTAAAGTGAATACTCAGAATTAAACTATTCAATATACTAATGAGAAGTATATTCATATACCATAAAATTTTATTAGTGCACCAGGTGAATTTACTCTGCTGTGGTCTTATATTGTAAAATGTATTTATTTTATTGTGACCTTAAAAATTAGAGCTATTAAATTTTTATTTTAAATAATGATTTCAATTTTTCAAAACCTTTAAAATGTACTTCAATATGCAAATTTGGTTTTATTTATTTTATTTTGAATTATATGTATGTGTGGAATGTGTGCATGTAATTCAGGTGTTGTCTGATGAATTAAACCCACTGGAGCTGGAGTTACAGGCTTTTCGATCTACCAGACATGGGTGCTAGAAAGTGAACTCAGGAACTGTGAAGGAGAAGGTACGTGCTCTTAACAGTTGCACCATCTTCTCTGAACCTTGAAAAAATGTCTTTGGGTGCTCAGTATTATTATTTTTTTAATCATACAAAGCCATTGAAACAAGACTTTTAAAAACAAGCAAAATAAAGAAACAAACTTTATTAAATTCCCAGAGCATTCTTGCATCACACTTTTGGATTGTTTTTGGTTTTGTTTTGATAAAAACTAGGTTTGTGATGAAGGAGCAGGCCTGTGCAGGTCATCCTGATGCCCAGGAAGAATGATCATGTTATTCCTCAGTGTTCCAAGTCCAATGCAGGGTGTGTCACAGTCAAGTACGGCAGGAATCCTGCACACTTCACTCAGTCTCTTTGATGAACGGCATTCTGTCTATCCATATTTATTTGAAAGGTCAAATTTTAGATAAAAGTAGGGCAGGCATGCATTGGTGTGTGATTAAAAACAGGACTCAACTCTCTGATGTTTCTATAAGTAAGCTATTAAAAAGAAGGCTGTATGAAAACTTGACCCCAATACTTATTGTGTGCTAGGAAAATCCTAAACTTTTAGAAAGCGGCTTTATTCTTGCAATCATTATTACTTTACTACTAGAACACATCCAGATGATTTAGCTGACAACCATATGCCCAGACTGACTGAGTAAAGGAAGGATATATTATTCTGTATGATAAACATTTTGGAGAAATGTGCAGAGAATACAAGGAAGACAGTTCTGTATCCCATTCTTACCTTATATAAAGGTTTCAATGTCTTAAAAAGTCTAAAAAGTGCTCCAATATGCAAATGTGGTTTTGTTTAGCTTATTTTTAACTATATGTATGTGTATCGGGGTATGACCATGTAAATGCAGATGTGCTCTGATGAATCAGGTTCCACTGGAGCTGGAATTTTATCTACCAGATGGCTACTAGTTTTTAGAAGAAAATATTCAGGAAAATTCCAACTTTTCCAAACTCAATATTTTGAAACAAGTAATTTCTTTCATATATATATTATTTATATGTATATTTCATACCTATTATATTTGAGATTATTTTTCTTTTATGATATCATAATGCAAGAAGAATAATCCCAACACCATGTCTTGAGAACCCTGACCTGCACAAGCACAAAATTAAAAGGATCCATACTTATATTATATATTAGGAAATGTTGACTTACTGAAGTTCTCATGGATGTGTTCCTATATACAAATACAAATATTTTATCTGAAGCCAATTATGTATCCTAACTGAGAACAATTGACTTTAGCCTATGACTAATTTTTGATTACATATTTTTATTCAGTTTTCAAATTACATGTTTGAACACTGATACTGTTTTTCAACAAGGGCAGATGACTTCTCTGAGGCCTAAAGCTATTTAGAGCTCTCTGATCACTTGCCGGCATAGCAGTGTACAACATAGGGGTCACCAACAGAAACCATTTCCTTATAATCTAGATAAAGGATTTTCCTTCATACACAGTGGCTTAGTGCATTTCCCCTTTGTAGCAAAGGGACATCTTAGAAAAAAAAAAAAGTACTTTTTGGGAAGCTTTAATGACAACTTTAATTTTAAATTATCTAGATAAAAAAAATTACTATCCTCTAAAAATAGCTTCTAGGTTAAAACACTACTCCAACTTTGCTTTCACATAATCTTTAAATTTTAACAGCTTTTGCTGTGTGTGGTGGCACATGGCACTCAGGGAGGCAGAGGCAGGCAGATCTCTATGAGTTCAAGGCTGATCTTCAAAGCTAGTTGAGGACAGCCAAGGCTACACAGAGAAACACTGTCTTAAAATAAAAAACAAAAACAACAACCAACCCCCCCCCAAAAAAAACCCCAAAATAAATCAGCAGCTTTTGCATTTCTATATATAATCACATTAATCCATTAGATTAACTTTATTCAACTCATGCTACATCTGTGTTCTACTAAACTAACATCGAGGTCACTTTCACTGTTTATCCCTTCTAACAGGCCCATGTAAAGAGGAAACAGGTAAACAAACAAACAAAAACCAACAAAACAAGGAAAGAAGGAAAAAGACATTTCTTAACATGACATGAGTCACAGTTGATGCACACAAGGATTTTATAAAAGCAAAAATAACTAGAACGTGATCCCACTACCAATTAAAAGTCCTCTTTCTGATATCAAAGCTCATAATTCTTATGAAGATATCATTACTTTTCTGGAGAGGATGTTAATGCCCACCAACACTGAGACTTGTACAGGCCTTACTATCTAAAAGAAGAACAGCCATTTTGTCTTCTGTTGTGTGCAATTTAATATTTGTTGTTTAGCACAGAATAATAACAGAGATGATAAAGAGATGTTCTGCTTGAGTTAAACCACAGTGCCCTGCTATGTTCCTTTCTCACAGGAATGGTAAGGAATTGGGAAGTCCTCAAGTTCCCCTGCCCTATTTCTTAACCAATCAGCTTGAAGGTCAACTGGAATGCTTTGTCTAGCTACTTAGGCACAATGTGCCTGGAATAGAATTGATTCTTCCTGCTGCTTGGTTGTTTTTGTTTTGTTTGTTTTGTTTTGCTTTGTTTTTACTTTAAAATCTTACTCTGAGAACTACTCAGGTTCACAGTCTTGGATTCTGAATCCATACTGTGCCCCTGACCAGTCAGTCTTTCTTAAGTATTTAATAAGCTTTCATTGATCTGAGTTTGGTGTCTAAGTGTTCAGTGCTAGGCTATTCCTGGACCCCAAAAAAAAGCATTCCATATTGAAATATAAATATATTTTTCTTTTTTATTATTTAATTAATTGTTATTCCATCACTTGTATCCTCCCATTCCTCCCTCCTTCCCACTTTCATCCTATTTCTCTCCCTTGGGCCTAAGACTAAGGGGGAACTCATCCCCCACTATATGGTCATAGGCTATCAAGTTTCATCTTGGTAGCCTGCTTATTCTTTCCAGGAGTGTCCTAGAAACCTATAAGAAGAACATTGTGATGCATAGATTGGGGCTCAGGAGGGTCTGCTCAAACTATTGCACTAACCACGGACAATACAAGTAGTAAACATCGAACCCCTACTCTGATCTAACAAATGGACAGGACATTCTCCACAGTTATGTGGAAAGCAGGGACTGAATATGAAATAGATATCTTATGCTAGGCAAGTTCCTACACTTATATCCAAATAAGTATAGTTTCTTACATGTAACCAGGAGACAAAATCAACAGTAAACTGGGTTTCGTTTATAAAACAGCTACTGGGTTTGTATAAGACAGAAAGTCAGGATGGAATTGTTGTCATCAGTGTGTGGTTTGGAAGTCAGCTGTTGATTAAAAATTGAAGTGAGCATTTAAATATGACCTTATCTCTCCTTTCTAAGCATACTTGGATACCACCTAGACTCAAGAAGCACACTGCAGCAGAATCCCATAAATATGGGAAAGAAGGACTTTATGCTCTTTCTTTGCGGGGTGGTTCAAAACAGGGTTTATCTGTGTAGCCTTGGCTGTCCTAGATTCTTTGTAGACCAGCTGGCCTTGAACTCACAGAGGTCCCCCTGCCTATGCCTCTGGAGTGCTGGGATAACAGATATATCCAGCATAAGGCTCTTTTTATTCTTACTGTATTCATCATTATAAGAATATTCACCAATCATTATCTCTTATACATTGTTTCATAGAAGTTACCACATTATAACATATTAATATATATAATTATTAATTTTTGTATTATGTATGATCTGCCTTTGCCCTCCAGTATAGAAACACCAATTTAACCTTCAGCCCTGTCTATTTCTTTAATAGGTATGGCTTGTTTAACCGTCCTCACAATTGTAGCTGATGTGCGGGTAGTTAATGTGACACATTAAATAAATGAGCAGGTATATGTTTTCAAAACTGAAAAATGTACTAGAAATTGATTAGTTAATTTCCTTAAGCAATCCTTTTTGTGTGTATAAAACCAAGAGTAATTAATTTTAAATGAACTTAATTTTTAAATTGTCATATGTGATATATGCTAAGGCATGTTTTTGTCCAATGTCTTGAAAAATAATTTATCAAGTATAATCATTCTAGACAGGTTAGACAACTTTCATAACTGACATAGCTTTATTTTGCATTTTGGACTACATGATAGAACATAATTTATCAAGTGCTTGGCAACTTGCCACCTCTATTCCTCACTCTCTCAATTTCACTACTTTTCTTAGATGCTTCACTTCCTCATTAGAGCAAAAAGAAACCGAGTAAAACTTATAAAAATGTGCAACTCTAAGGTTATTAGAGTAACATCAATATGTATGAAATTAGTTATCATGTAATTAAACCAATAATGGCCCACTGCCCACTGCCCACTCAAAGGAATTTGAAATCATATCACTGCTCATCTAGAACAAATCAGATAAAACCAACAGGTGACTCAATATCCTTTGACAGTGTTAGTTGTAGCCCTTTGCTGATGGTAATAGATCATGCAAAGTGGTTTCATGTCTGTGATAACTGCCTCAGCCCTCAGTTAGCTTGGGAGTATCCAAGTCATCATATGACATGCAAAACAGGATGGCAATTAGAGTCTCATGCTTTGATTTTAAATTTCTCTCTAAAACATGGAGTCAATTTTATGTCTAAGAATATTAATTCAAGATGGGTAGCAAATCATAATAACAACATATAATTTTAAAATACAAAGGACAAAATATAAAAGGACATTTATTTAAACATTTTCTTTTATTGTTTCAACTATTAACAGATTAATTTACCTTTCTGTTAACAATTTTCTAAAAATTTATGGAAAATAGATTCTTCTCCCATAGAATTCATCCAGACCTCAGTTTCACCTATCTTTACTCCTCTAACCTCCCTGCCCCCCAGATCCACTCCTCTTCCTTTTCCTACTCAGAAAAGAACATTCTCCAAGAAAGAACAGCCAAAGAAGACAAAACAAGATACAAGACAAGGCAAAACACCTCATATTGAGGATGGACAAGGCAACCCAACAGGAACAAAATGTATCCCAAGAGCAGGCAAAAGAGTCAGAGACATACCTACTCCAACCATGAAGAATCCTACAAAAACACCAAGCTAATAGCCATGACATACATGCCAAGGATCTGTTTAGACCTATGCAGACCCCATGCTTGCCACTTCTGTATCTGACCTCATTTGCACCCTGCTTGGTTGATTCAATGGGCCATGTTCTCCTTATGTCTTCTGGCTCCTCTGATTCTTATATTCTTTTCTAGCCCTTTCCTGCATGTTCATCATCTCCGAAGGGAATGACCTGATGGCGACCTCTAATTTAGCCTCTCTGCATAATGTCTGGCTGTGGGTCTCTGTACCCATTCCTATTTGCTGCCAGAAGAAGCCTCTCTGTTGATGACTAGACAAGCCACCGATCTATGAGTACAGCAGAATATCATTAAGAGTCATTTCATCATCATCATCATCATCATCATCACCATCACCACCACCACCATCATCATCATCATCATCATTGTCATCATCTTCATCATCATTAGTCACTCATGTTTGGTTGGACATAGGTTTTTATTCCACACAATATAAGATTACAGGTCTCCTCACTGCCATCTCATTCAAGTTATTCCTTACCTTGTGACTCTCTGGATCCACACCTTTGCTGTATCTCATTAGAAAAGAAACAGGCATATAAGGAACAATAATAAACTAAAATAGAATAAAACAAATACAATTTTTATTACATTTATTTTTCAGGACATTCATCCTACTGTTTTCTTCATGTGTCTGTGGTGTCTTTGTGTGTGTGTGTGTGTGTGTGTGTGTGTGTGTGTGTGTGTGCATGTTTTCTATGTTTGGGAGCATATATGCAGGCAAATTTGTACGTGTGTGGAATCTATGGAGTTCAGAGACTGATGCTCTGTAACTTCCATTTTACTTTATTTACTGAGAAATTATCTCCCATTGAACCCAAAGCTCACTTATGAAACTACTCTGGGAAGCTCAGTTCTACCTGGTCGGTGCTGGGAATACAGGTAGGCCTCCATGGCTGTCAGACATTTCCATGATGCTAGTGTCAGAATTCATGTCCCAGTGCTGAGAGAGCACTTCACCTGCTGATCTATCTCCCTGGCCACACATCTCATCTCATACTATATGTCATAAATCTATACATAACAGATATATTAGAATATGTTACATTGGCTATAAATGCAAGATTTATCTATACTAGTTGAATCTATTTGATAACAGATTGACTCAAAGTGACAAGGGGTATGTCCTGAAATATTACAGTAGAATTATTTGGCTATGTATCCCTTGCCAACTACCATTTTCCAGTATACACAAGTGAAAATATATATAGTATACAGTGTATTTGTAAATATCTATCTATATTTTCCTCTGTCTCCAATGATTAATACAGAGCTCTTAAAGACCTCATAAAAAGAAGTACTGGAAACACATATGAGTAGTAATGTTTGGTTTTTTACCTGGCGGTTGACAAAGGAATCCTATGGCATTTGTGATTTCCTGAGCAAGTGAGTATCTTCTTTCTAATGATGTAAATTCTAGATGACTATCAATGTGGGGTTGTCACTATAAAGACAGCCATGAGGAGAAACTTTTCAGGCCCATACCTCATTCTCTGTAGAGAAAGGAGGGAGATGAATTAAAAAGTGGTCATGCTTACTTGATGAAACTTTTAAAAAGCTTCCAAAGTCTGAGCTTTCGCCATTCCTTACTTAGTGAAGATGTGTAATGAAGCCCGCCCACTTTAACTATACACTGTAGAGTCCTTCAGAACTCACTTTTAGTACCTTTTCATTGAGATGTTGATTTGTAACTTGACACTATGACTTCTAATAAATGAGCAGTAGTTTATTTTGGCTGCTATCCTGAACCACCCTACCATATTAGGGTTGAGGGAACTTTTTATTTGTTGCTCCTTCAGACAAAAATTATGGGTAATCTGAGTTCTGCAGGTTGGAGCAGGTTGTTGTAGGGTTAGGTTCTGGCCCTGTTTGGTCTGGGCTCCTAACAGTTAGTGCTACAGCTGAATTGGATTGTAAGATAAACCAGCTGGAGCCAGATTGTTGGTTGCTATAGAAAAGAAAATCATACATCTGGTTTTATAAGCAATAGTGTGAATATAGAGAAAACTGTTCACTTTGTTCTTCCTTCATCTCTGTCTCTCCAAGCCTTTTTTCCTCTCTCCTCTCTCCCCAAACCTCTCTCTCATCAAGAAGCATGTGTACCAAACCAGATATCACTGTATTACAATGGCAATGTATTTTCTGGCAAATAGCCTGAGGATTTGAAAGAAATAAATATGCAAACAAACATTTGGAACCATTCAAATCGTTTTCAAAGGTTAAGGCCAGTCAAGGAATATATGATACTCAAACTGAAAGCATTCCTTTGTATGCTGCTTAGAACTAACATTTGCAAGACATGCCTAGGTATGCATGTTTTATTTTTGCTTTAAATATTTGGACCAGTTTATAAAAATAAATGGACAAGAAATAAAGAAGGTTATCGCTGTTTTCCAAAAAGACGCTTTCAAGGGATAATGATGAATTTGGAATTGATAAAGAACAATGCCACTATCAAAGGATTATAGAAATGGACTGTCTGCATGATTACATGGTAAAATGTATGGTTACATAGCAACAACATCCCAGTCATGTTTTTTCAAACTACACCAGTTCTTTGCTGAATATAATATAAGAAAGAATAAACACAACATAAAATAGGGAATCCTAATTAGCCTCTGTTTATATTTTCTGTGGTGTATTGAGCTGGCACATTATAGGTGTTTGTACATACAACAAGTTTGTCTGATTTTATCCCAAGTACAAGCCAGCAGGATTTCAGAACAGATAAACAATTTGTTAATCTCTTGATAAGAGAATTACTTTTATTGTTGAATCATTTTTAGATTCTTAATTTCACTGGGTATGAGTTTGAGAGGAAAAGTATCGTGAAGAATTTTTATCAAGTGTATATATTAAACTCAATTTTGTCGAAGCACATATATTCATGGAAGTGATATTTATTGGACAACAAACACATTATTGGGAAAGTCTCTATTCAAGGCTAATATGCCCACAAACTGGCTTCTTTTTTTCCTTCAGGAAGATAAATGAAATGATAGCACCTGAGTTCTGATCCTCTTTGTTTGACTATCACATTTAATCATGGTTACACAGTAGCACCGAAATGAGGACAAAATACAAGAATCACAAGAGAGATCTTAAATGATATGGGCCCATCGCATGCTTTGTAAGGACTCATTTCTGAGAAAAGAATTTCAACTGCCAAAATTTTGCTGTGTTTTCAACCCCAAATAAGTAAACCCCACCCAAACTAAACAAAAGATACAATAGACTGACTTTTGAATAGATATGTTATCTACAGTTCATAGGAAGGAGTCCTTTTAAATAGAAAAATGTTGATTTTTTTTTTTACATAAAGCAAGATAGAGTACAAAAGCACAGCTTTTGTAATTTTGGTAATTTTGCAATTGTACAAACATATTGCATAGTATGTGTAAGAAAATAGTTCCATTTTCATATATCTATATATACAAGAAAACATTTACATGAAAGTTACAAAACAAAATAAATGAATAGTGGACCTGATTTAAATAATCATATAAATAAAAAAACAAACTCCAAATTGTGTGTCTCCATTGATAGTAAATATCCTTGCACATCTTTAACCCTGTTTGGCTTTTATTTATAAACATTCAAACAAAAGAAATATTAAGACTCAAAACCCAGAAAGAATCACAGTTTGTTGTACCTAACATCTTTTAATGTTTGTAATTATGATCCCAAAGACTGGCCCACATCAATCAACACTTAAAAAATAGCCCTCTAGTTCTAGAAGCATTTCAAATTAATTGTAATTTCCAGAGATATTTTTTGTCAAGCAATAGAATTTTAAATCCAACTAAATTATTTCATCCTGAGGCCATTTTGGGTGTAGTCTTTATATCCAGGTTTTAAGAATATGGAGGCATTCATCACACATGTGTAAAAACTATGCAGAGCATGTACTAAAGTGCTCTTTCTACAAATAAAGCAGTAACTAATGGCTGTAGCTCAGATTCCTGCCTGAAGCATGTTTACCTCCGGTGTCATAACTATAACTCCTATTTAGGTTAATAAGTTAGTAGAAGCAATAGTGGTCTGGAGTTAAATACAATAGACATCCTGGTCTTTGGTCTTTGACATTTCAATGACTACTAGACTGCAGTTTAAAGCAATATCTACAAAAGTGTCCAATGATATCATTCATTAATTTATAATTGGGGATAAATGTGATATTATTTTCCTTTTTGATAATGACATTCTGCAGCAATCATTACCATAATATATGCTAATGTATGCAGCAAATGACTTAATGAGTGTCTAAGAAGGGTCACATGAGCAATTCTAATTAGACTAGAGTTACATGCAGATAAGGTAATGAAACCCTCAAATGTATAAAACTCAAAAATGAGTTTGGTGACAGTGGTTTTATATAAAGAATTAGAACATTAAATACTTTGAATTATATTTTAATGTGATATTGACATTGAATGCTATAACTTATAGTGCTAAGAGCATCAGATATTCTTCTGTCTATTGCTTCCTTATAAAGAGAGAATATGTTTGCAATGATAAAATCCATTAGAGATATTACTGTACCTATGGTGTGTTTGGAAAATGAAACAGTACTGAATCTAGGCATTAAAGTGGTAGAATTTGATGGAATTTTGATAGGTATAAAAAGTTCAGTACTTGAGCATATTGATCAAAACATATTTTTCAAATACATATGGTGCTTAGTTTGATGAAAGTCAATAATAATAGGACTGTAAGCAGGATGCTTATATTTGGTAGGTATTATTTTAAGTCTTAATTATTTTAAGTCTTAAACCATATTTTAAATAATAATCACAAGCATTCTTCTTTTACTTAATATCATCCATATCACTGAACACATCAATAAAATATGATTTCCTCAAAGAGAACTGATGTTTAGTTGGTAAGAGCAAAACCAGGAAAATGGAGAAAAAGAATAGGATGCTGGGAAGGTTTGTCTCGCTGACATTGATGAACAGCTCTTTAAGGAGTGGATCACCACTCATTTGAGCTTGGCAGAGTCTGATGGACTCAGTGAAGATCATTAAAAACCCACTTAAAAGAATCAGTAAAATCAAGAGATGCACATGGCCAACAAGGATACCTAGCTTAATATACCTTTCTCATAGAGACCTGTACTACAGCCAAAATGATTCTATCTTTCTAAAGAGAATTTAGATCATTACATAACCAAAACCCAATTCAGAATTGGGTCTATTTTCCAAATTGTACTGTAATTGAATACTGTTACTGTCTAAACTTAGAGAAATGATTATCTTCCATATTTTAAAAAGTATGGTTCATAAGAGAAATTAAGACTAATAAGAACAGTGCTGAAGGTTGGAGATGCTGGGCAAATGGACCATGGAATATTGATACTGTACTTTGGTTTTTAGTGTGTTTGGATTTTAAAATTTCATTATTGAAGTATTATAAACTTAAAACAATAATGTATGCTTTTTATATACCTTTTGAGCCCTAGCGAAACTGAACTAAAAATGTATCTGAGTTTATTCACTTCTGGATCATAATTGAAACACCAACGACTTTCCTACTCCAATTGCTCCATTTCCCTTCTTGCCTATAGAATCTAAACCTAAATATGAAATTTAGTTAGGAGAAATGCCTCAGCTGAGTGGAGTCTATTGTGGCACACCTAAAGGTAATATCTTTCCAGTGTGATTTAGAGAAGATATAATTTGCATCATTTAAATAAATGATTTGTTCTGATCTGTATAATTGTAGCTGGAAAGCAATAGATAAATATGCTCTTCAGTTCCTGGGCCTTCTTATCATTCAAGATATAATGAATCTTTATTAGGAAATCATAGAACTCAAAGTCCATCTTCTCAGCCTCTAATAGAAGTTTAAACTTTGATATTACTTTACTTGAAGAATCTAAAACAGTCAAGCAATCAATTCAATCCATTTAGCAATATATTAGGAAATCATCTACTGTATTTTATCATTTATATTTGAACAACATCTTCACATTCTAAATCTCTCAGGTTTGTCTTTCTTGTCTGTACTTTCAAAATATCTTTGAGTTTAAAATTTTGCCAGCCTTTCCCCTTAATTTCTTTATGTTTGTTTTGTTGTTGTTTTCTGATTTATTTTTCTTTTGAAACAGGATATCTCTATATATCTCTGACTATCCTGGATCTCTCTATGTAGACCAGTCTGGCCTCAAATTTACAGAGATTCTCCTACCTCTGCCTCCCATGTGTTGGGACCAAAGTTATGAGCCATCATTCCCAGACTATATTTTGATTTTTCACTTCTTTTTCTCTTTTCCTTCGCTTTGTGTGCTATGTATATAAATTTTGACTGTTCACTTTACCTTTTGAAATATATGTTCTCAGAACATGTTAGTGACAGAAGGATGTTTGATTTGATATTTTTGTCACAAAGTTTGTAAAGTGTTCTTTGTAAACTGAAGCCTGGTGACATTGTCAGATTGCTCAAATTAACTCATTAGACTAGTAAGAGAATTTAGAAACAGGGCAGATTATGAACCACAAGAATGAACATCCTTTGATTAGGAAATTCTCTAATTGTTTTAATTTAGCATGGCTGAAACTTTGGTATATCCCAATGAATGCACATTCTCTTCTTCAACATGCCACAGTGAGTCACAGCCACAATTCTCAAATTTCTTGTCTTATACACTGTATAACTCCTTTGCAAAGACTAATGTGCAAACTTCACATAGTAAATTTTGTTAAAAATGAAGTAGGTTTCTGTTATGACCTTTGAGGCATATATATATCAACTTTTATCTTGATGTTAAATTACAGATTGTATAATAACCCCAAAGCACCAGTCCAATGCTACTTTTAAAATTATCAAAATGAAAAGCTCAGTGACAGAGAGCTTTGCCTGTTACTAGAAACGCTGAGAATCCAAAGGAGATGTCATTTGCCAATTAGATCACTTTGCTTGTTGCTTTATTCAAATTTTCTCATTTTTTCTAACCAAATTACTTCAATATGTTTCAATTTTTTCCTTCACTCTCAGCTGTAGAGAACAGAATTTCAAAGATTCTACATTCCCTGGGCCCTGAAACGCAACTTCCACACACCTGTTAATGGTGCACATAGGAACAAGAAGAGAAAGATGGGCAAAATTAAGGACTTACCTTGGAGTCATCAAGCTACCTTCCAAAACTAGGAAATCTATAATACAAGCTTACATTTCTTGCATTCTGTCAGGTTCAAAATATTTGAGTTTAAGAGTACCATGGTGAACAAATCTATGATACTCTGGAGTTATTTATTGAAACTTATTTATAAAATGAGCATCAGAGAATGCAAAGAGCTATGGGATCCTAGCTTAACAGTCTAGTAAGAATGGCTAAATGCTAACAGTCAAATAGAAATGTGACTAGATTCCACAACAGAGAAAGCACACATCCAACACTCTTCTAATGTTTGCCTTTTTACCATTTTCCTTTCTGGAATTTATAATTTAATTTCTACCCTTCTTCAATGGTAACCTCAAAGTAAAAGATGGATACTAAATTTGAAGATGATGTCCCTGTGGAAAGTGAATTTATTCTCAGCATTTTGCATAACATTAGCATTTAATTAAAGGCTGGCTTAAATTTTGCAGTTAAAATCAATTTTAATGTAAATGGAGCAAACAAAAGAGTGTTATTAAAACCTCAGGGTAAAGGACACCATGTGAATTTTTTAAAGAAATAACCGATGGATTCCATACCATAAGTGTCTCCCTCCTATCTTATATTGCAAGAGTTCAGATGTTTCGTTAAAAGCAAATGTGTCACATGCAGTAGCCACATAAATTGTATATAAGGCCATCCAGATCTGACAAATGATAGTATAATGGCATTTTTTTTGTTAATTTTGTAAAGATTATATTGCTGAGAGCTTCCAAAATTATCTAATGTACAAAATTCCAGACTTAGTAGACAAAGAGTACCAACACATTGAACTGAGAGAAACAAAACCACTCAGGGAGAGACTCTGTCATGTCATTTCATTTAGTTAAAAATCATGTATTGAATTTAATTGTTTTTTGTTTTTTTTTTTAGTAAAGCAAGCATTACATAATGCTTCAAAAATTTAAAATTCAGGGATAAAAGTTTACGTTCAAAAAAGATGAATGGAAAATTGTGCTTTCGGACTGCAGAATTAGTCTTCTGATGGGGTTAAGCAATTGATGTCACCATTAGATTTGGGGATTTCTTCTGGGTAATGTGTTCGTGCGCAGTTCGTAGCCAGGTTCTGCAAAAATCTAAAACTGTGTGCTTCACTCCACGTAGCAAAGGCACCTAAATTATTCTCCCTTTCGAGCGAATGTCACGATCCAGGTTTCCTGCTGAAGATGTTTATCCCATGGCCGAGTCAGTCACACTGTTTGTGTTGAGTATGGTGAATCAGAAAAGGCGGAGGCCAATCCCTGCTGCTACTGGAACAGTTTGCTGTGGCCCATCTGAAGAAGCTCTGGACTGATCACAGGGGGAAACCGAGCAAAACCGTGAAGCAGACGGACGGGAACAAAAGGCTATTCTGGTGTGAGGAGAAATCAGTCACTTCAGCTCCACAAGCAAATGCTGCTACTGGACTGACAGGTTGAGCCTACCCCAGCTGGGGAAAGGTAGAGTTTGCCATTGGGGCAGACACATAGTTCATACACTGTCTGTCGAGAATTTGAGGAGCTGGGCGAAGAAGAGAAGGAACCGGTTGGTAGATTTCCCAGCCGGATTGTATCTGCATTTAGAAAAATCTAGGAGGAAAAGAAGAAAAGAAACATCTCAATTCATTTCAGCGTGGTACCTCCCTCAGAGCTTTGCCACACGGTTTGGCAACATAGACTGCTGCTGCTCGCGATGTTTGGAACAGATTCCAAGCTTGTTGTGCTGTCCAAAGGCTCTGCTGCTGTCTTCCAGTTGGAGTGATGGCGTTCTCAGAGCAAGCCCCCAACAGGAAGTGCAGTATAGAATAACCCGTTCAAGGAGCCGAGTTATTAAAACCAGCAGCAGCAGCAGCAGCAGCAGCAGAAGCAGAAGCAACAACAACAACAGCAACACACAAAGAGAGAGAGAGAGAGAGAGAGAGAGAGAGAGAGAGAGAGAGAGAGAGGGAGGGAGGGAGGGAGGGAGGGAGGGAGGGGAGGGGAGGGAGGGAGGGAGAGAGAGAGAGAGAGAGAGAGAGAGAGAGAGAGAGAGAGAGAGAGAGAGAGAGAGAGAGAGAGAGAGAGAATTTAGCTTTTTAGTGGTGTCTGAAGATTATCTAGACTATATTGGTATTAGCATTACTGAAGAGGAAGGGAATTAATTAAAAACATACTCCATTGCCTGTTCTTTGCTAAAACACTTTCGAAAGAACCAGTAAAATCATTTCTAAAACAACCAGAAGAGTCTCACAGTCTAAATCTTGACAACTAACAGATACTTCTACATCTCATGCTTGAATTATCTCTTAAATGTTAGCTGGGTTTTGGCAACTAATTTGCTTACTTATTCAATGTGGGGAGTTACTTCACTTATTTAATAAATTCTAATATTCTGCTTATTTATCCTACCCGCCCTCTTGCCCTCTCTGTGTGTCACTGTACCTGTGTGCAGGTGAGAGAACACCAATTGCAGTTCTCGCCTTCCACCCTCTAGTCTTGGGGACTGAATTCAGGTCACCAGACTTGACAGTGTGTGGTTTACCTACCAGGCTATCTCACTGGCCCTTCACTTGTTTTGAATCACAGACGTGCAGCGCATGGACAACCCAAAGTTGAAATGAGAATGAGAGAGTTCTCAGCTTCCTCCTTCTGCTGGAGGCTTTGCTACAGTCCACATCCATTTTGTTCTCCTCTTCTCTATCCATTGTACTGCTAAGGTGGAATTTCAAGATATGCAAACTGAACCACGTCACCATTGGTGCTCAATGCTCTCTTATAGAGTATCTCTTATGCCAAGTGAAAACTCGGGTCTTCCCCTACCTAGGCTACACATCTTGCATGGCCTGCCCTCCTCCCTTAACATCATCGGCTACGACTGATCTTGCTCATACTTTGCCCTTTCCATGACTTGAGCAAAGTACAAGTCTCAGAGCTGTTTTATATCTTATTGCCTCACTGTGGGATACTTGTTTCTCATACTTCTAACTTGGAGTCTATATTTACTATAAGCTTGGGTAACATCTTCACTGCTAAAAAAAAAAAAGGGGGGGGCACCAGTTTTATTAATAAAACCACATTGGGTACTGGAAAGAGAAAGTACTTTTTGTTTTTTAAATGAGATAAAACCATGAGGCACAGGAAGTTAGAAAAACTGAGAGATTGATGACAATACCACATTCCTCAGTCTTTCCAGGTTGCAGCATGGATGGCTTTGCCCACCTCTCTTCTGCCAGGGCAGTTACTGTGATGTTGTTCACTTTCCAGGTTCTGAAATTGGTATGTCAGTGCTGTATTTCCCCATAAAGCCGCACAATCCATCTGCTCTGAAATGCAATTCTGTGACCAGGATCACACCCCAGAGCTTTGAACTCAGCGCTCTTCGTCTCCTCTCTAATAAGAATCCATTTATTTCATTTGTACCTGCTGAAGTCAGTACTATTTGTCTTCTTGAAAATGTTAATCAAATTTTGGAATATAAAGTCTCCCTCGGCAATACTCTGGCATGTTTGCTCTTGTGTGCGCTGTTGCACTGTGGATGTGGTCATATCACTAAAACTCTTCACTGACAGTTATGACTCTTGTTTCCCTTAACGTTAAGTTTGCAGTTCCTCCTAGCATTGCGTCTAAAATGACAGTGATTGTCCATAGCACAACCTCAGATTATCTGTAAACTTTATTCTTCTTCATTTCAAGTATTACTTTTAATGCCTGAATACAGTATCTGATGATATGAGGTGATTTAGAATCCAGCTAAAGGTAGGGACGTTTGTTTGTTTGGTTGGTTTTGCTACTCTGACTTTTATTCTCACAGGCAAGAATTCATGGGACCAACTTGGGGCTGCCCTGAACTGAGCTCAGTGCCAAGGTGACTCTGGTCCAGAGGAAGGCTGTAGCATCCTGAACTTGGAATGAGCCAGTTTCAGGTCAAGGAAGGTGTGGTAGTGATGATTCTGCAGGTTCTTGTAGGTGGTGGTGTGAGTCAGCTCACGGACCAGAGTGGGCTGTTTGGGTGCACTTTGCTTCTTGGGATTTGGTTGTCTTCCCTTTTCACTCTTCTCTGACTCTGTAGAGAAGGACACTGTAGAAGCCAGTTCTCGGAACACCCTTGTCTCCAGGAGCACAAGCCTTCAGTGCCCACATTCATACTCCCGAGAGTAGGAGAGAGACTACCATGGCACAGACACCAAGAGCCAAGGTCGCCAGGACTTATACTTCTAATAAGTGATCAATTTGTCTTTTTGTGGTGTGGCTAATGTAGGACAAAGGCACAAACAAACAAAGAACCCAATGCCAATGTACTTTTGTAAAATCATTTCCTTTCTTTTAAATTACTTTTTAATTAGATATAAATATAAAAGTGTGAAAATGTAAAATTCATGAATACTATATAATTTGTATGCCCTGTGCAATATTTAAATCAGGTTAACCATACTTAGTTACTCAGAGAATAATTTTTAATGGTGAAAGCTTTCCAAGTTTTGTCTTTAAGCCTCTGAAATGTCTATAGTATTACTGTTAGCTGTAGTGATCCTATGAGGCAATAGTAGTGGTACCAAAATTTTTGTTGCTCTCTGACTACAATTTAGCACAAGCTGATTACTCATTGGAAGAACCATCTTGAAAAATCCAAAGTGACAAATTAAAAAAGGACTGTCTGTACACATGGTAACGTTTAAGCTAACACAGAGGCAACAATAATTTGGTGGCCTATTTAAAACTGTCTTTTTGATGAGTACTTTTCAGGACAAAGTAAAAGCAGTTTATTGAGTACAGTATTTAAGAGGTATCAAGGTTTCCAAAGCTTGGAATTTCTCATTAAACAGACCTCTGTGTCTCTTGGAACTTGGTGCCTGAGATGTGCAATCCTTCAGCCTTTGAGGGTCATCCCTGCCTGGAAACAGACTCACCTCCCCTTCTGTGGACTGCAAATGCAGTTCCTTCCTGCAGGCAGCCTTGAAGTCACCTGCAGCAGCGCTCACCTGGACCCCACGTGGAGCCTCCATTATCAAGGATCTGGTTGGTGATTCAAGCCTACAGGCAAGCAAAATATCATTTAGGATAGAGAGGAAGCTAATATGGAACTGGAAAAAAAAACATTAGTAAACAGGTTTTAACTAATCTTAACACAGAGCCAGTACAAATCTATGTCCTCACTTTGTATTACAATAATGTCAAACCCAGTTAAGTTTTAAGATGATCCTTTTCATTACTTTGTCTATTTTTTGAGGTCATTATGAAAATCTTCATTTGTTCTTATCAATTATTTACTCTCATGTATAATAATTTAATAACGTCTTTTTATGTTAGTTCTCTTTATCATGCTCAAAAAGTAGGTCGTCATGAGTTTACATGTTTAAATCTTTAATATGTTATCAATATTAATGATGGGTTTTAATAAATAAATTGGCGTACATATTTCTCAATAAAGAGTTCCAGTTTTGTGAATATGAAAACCTTAAGGAAAATTATTTTTATTGCAATCCTTCAGGAGTGTACCCTCAAAACTTTGTAAACTTGAAAATTTTCCAAATGTGCATTAAGAAATCTGGAAATTAACATAACAAACATCATATTTTTATATGTTAAATGACCTTCATTGCTTCACTGCAATGACTTCAGACTAAAGGACATCAGTTTGTGTAAGAAAATCAACAAGGGGAAAAATCAACACTCAGCAGAATGTAGTAATGAAATCCAAAGCACATGGTTTGTAGCAGCACGTTTTTCTGCTGCTGAAGGAGCTGTCTTATTTCTCTTCACAGGACATCAGGAGGAGGCTTCTCTTAGTTTTCCCATCACCATGATCCAAAGCTACTCTTCTCTCGTAGACAAGACCAGAGCTGTTTGCAGAAAGAACTCCATGAAACAGGTCTCTGAAATGCAAAGGCTCAATAAAGAAACCCCAACTTATAAACTTGAAGGTGATATCCAAGAGAAAACGGCATTTAGAAGTGATTTCAGCAATTGTAAATATTAGATTGTTCTATCTTCATGAATGAAAATTACTCTGAAACTTCAATCTCCATTGATAACTTGAACATCTTCACACCATCAGTGTAGCTGTAAGGCCATAAAAATACTGTTTTTACATGAGATATTTATATTTTTTTCATTTTGAATAAAAAATAGAGAATGATATTTGAAAAAAATACTCATAGTCTCACTACTTAGTAAAACTTACTGTTATTCTATTTCATACAATACCCAAAATTTAAAATCTGAACTTTGAAACTGTATTTTATCATCCATGAAGTTTGAAATTGTATTTTATCGTCCATATTTACAATGTCCCACTGTCTTGAGTAGTATATCTGTGGCCAGTGTCATCTTAGTATTTTTTTTGTTTGTTTGTTTTGGTTAACAATGTCATTATTGAAATCACTCATGGCTGATATGATTGAGTCATTCCCATAGCAGTCAAATAAGAACATACTTAAAAATGAGCTAATGTCTTAAGACAGATCGTAACTCCAATATTCAATAAAAGGTAACTTGGTACACATATACGTGAAAGGAAGCAAACTACTTTTAGGCAGTAATCAGTATGACTCATCTTATTTATGAAATTTTAAGCTTATTTTCCATACATTTGATAACCAATAGTGCATATAAGAATTACAAGGCTTATTGACATGTTTGACATTTAGTAATATAACATGAAACATATTAAGTATTCTGAATGCTTAAGATTTTCCACTTTGATCTCTATCAAATGATTAATCAGGAAATGCTTATTATATTTGTATTTATTTTAGACATCAGATACTCATGGACAACCTTCCCTAGAGTACTATTAATTTAAAAGGCTTCTGTCTAAAATGCATAAAGTTCAGGAGCTCATGGATGTCAGCCAGAGGCCTTGTCTAAGGTTCATCTGCTCTGAATCGACAGTAACTATTTTCTGAACTGAACGAAGTCCTATCTGTATTAAAGATTCTGTTAGTTTGATTGACTTGTTAGAACTTCCATGACGGTAGAGAGTAGGACTGTTGTTGACCCAGAGTTAAATGACATTGGGCTATATTTAAATTCCCCAGAAGCTATTCACTGCCCATCTCTGTGCATGACCTAACATCATTGTGACTATTAGGTAAATAATTTTTTGCCTAATTTTTCCAGCAACATACAAACTAAGAATGCCATCAGACTTATGACAGAAATTTTCCCTCTTTACTGCATCAGTCAGACTGAGCCTTCCACTACTATATCTGAACAATGCTTCAAATTCCTTTTATTCATTAACAGCAACAAAATCAGAAAAAGCATTTCCATAGTCGAATATAGAATTTAGGGGATGTCTGAGCCCACAATCCGAGGCCATGGCCACTCATATTTGGCTCATAAATATCTTATTTTCTTCGGAGTTGCAGATGTGTTTTGTGTTGTTGCTACAAGGTTTGAGTAGCATGGCACTTTGTGTCCCCTTCCCTTTCTCCCTCCATCCCTCTATCATTTTCTTTGAATCCCTCCTCATGACCTCCTATTTGTTGCTCATCCATTTGTCACTACAGGTGACATAGGAATAGATACAATTAATTTGGATTCCCCCCCAAATTTAAAGACATTAAAAAAAACCAAACAAATAAACAAACCCTAGACCCATTGTGCTGTAGTGAAGATAACTCTGAACATAAATAAAACACCAACTATTAAAAGGAAATGCACATTCTTTGTTTACTTTTACCTGCTACAGATTGCTTGATTGGTATATAGAACAGGGAGATACAGAAGAAAACTAAAAGAGTGGTTAAAATAGTTCTCTGAGCTCTGCTTTCTGAGTTCAATCCTGAATGGTAGGATGCCCACCTTTTAGATGTCAGTGGTCTGAAGAAGAAGAGGTAGATATCTCAGAATAATTGTAGGTATGATATTCAAAATAAAACAACAACAAACAGCAGTAATCCATGGTCAATGAAGTCCGAAAGAAGACTGAGAACCTTTTAACAGTTGGCAGCTTGGATCTATGAGACTTCCATGGACCAACATATATGCTTTATTGCCGAGCAAGCTCTTTGGTACAGGACTCAAGCTCATGGAAAATGAACTAAGTTCACTGGGCTTATGCAAAGAAAGTCAAACTTGGATATTATGTTTTATGAGAATATTTTCATTTCATCAGCAGTAAAATCATTTTTCAAGCTCATGTAATTGCTAATTATTTGAATTTATACATTGCTTGGTATGTTTAAGCATTATCAATGTGGTAGAAATTTTACAGTATTGCCAAATTCCTTAAGTGCCAAAATATGTAAGACTTTGAATTGAATAATTGTATGTTTTGCTAGTATTGATATAACTGAATGTAATAATTGAAAAAATAATACAAGTGTTATTAAATAGCACATTCTGTTTTGAATAACAAGTAGCATTCAGACAAGTAATATATACAAAGAATTTATAATTAATTAGAAAAAACAAATTTAATTAAAAATATGTATAATATTTTACTACCAATCGTTGGAGTATGTCTTATTTAAATTTTGAGCTGGATATGATAAGTGGCAGTCATCAAGTATTTCTTATGCACCTGAAAGCTGAGTCGATCCAAAGCATTTTGATAAGCTTTTCCAAATATAAATAAATAAATTTTCATGGGAAAACCATCATGTAAAAACATACTAACTTGACATATGGATCCTGACCCTAAACAATTCAAATTACCACTGGCACTTTTGAGAATGGACAAGCTTCGTTTCGGACATGTAGAGATGCAGAGTATCTGACTTATCTATGTTCAGTATTTGTAATTGCAACCATGTCCCAAAAGTGCATAGACTTCAACTATCTGGAATGTCATATTGTCTCTTGCACCATGTATTGAATAGAGAAGCCAGTTTTTCACACAAGCATTACCCCACTGCGTGGTGTCCCTCAGGTAAACCACAAGACAGTTACATATTTTAAAAAATATTTTGATTATAATAAGAGAAATTTTACATTGTTTCTTTGTTTTCAAGACAGAGTTTCTCTATGTATCCCTCGCTGTCCTGGACTTGTTTTGTAGATCAGACTGGCCTGGAATTCAGCAAACTGCCTCCCTCTGCCTCCTGAGTGTTTGGATTACAGGTGCATGCCACTGTGCCCAGATGTGACAAACCTTACATTTAAGCAAAAGTTTCATCACACTTTCAAAAGTCTTTTAAATTCTTACAGATTTTGTAAGCCGCACTATTAGACAAATAGAATCAGATAAAGTTTCCATGATTTGGAGGAAGAAGCATATAACTAACCATGACAGGTTTTCAAAATAGCCTGAACACTCTGTAATTATGCATTTCATTCATTATTTCAAAATAATATTCCCTGGGGAACTTATCAGGACCTAGAGCATCTAAGAAATATGATATAAATCTCAGGATAATAGAAAAGCATTTCTAACATAGAACATGCTATTGCAAATTTCATTGTCATGCCAATCACTGTCAAAGACAAAAGTAGGAATCGAGGTATAAACTAGTCATATCAATATAATGAGAGATTTCAGCACACAAATTGGAATTAGAAGCTATGAATGCTTTCTACTTCAAATTCTCAGTTGCTGTTAAACTCTCTGGGGATCATGCATCTGCTTATAAATTAAATCACTTTAAAAACAATGTTGTAGTTTTAGCAATATGGAGTCATGCTTCCCTTTCTATAATAGTGGGTTAGCCATGTAATTACAGTAATGTAATACAAACTAACTTTCATACTGGAGCGTCACTGGGTAGTTAAACTGTAATCATTACATGAATACTAAAGACTAGATACTCTAATTATCCATATGTTACATATGATATACATAAATGTTATGATGGTTACTTCATTTTCTCAGGATCATGATGCTAGTGCAAGTACTCGTGATGAAGAACAATGTTGGAGAGCCGAAAACTGACTACAAGGCTGGAGTAATCAAGGCAGAACGGCCACAGCACAATTGATACTGTGACATAAACCAGATTTCACAAACAATTTGCTTTACTTGCACAAGCATCCGACCTTGGCAAGGGCAGTGAAGTTGTCTAGAGAAGAAGGCAATGTCTTTATAACAAGTTATACTGGAATACCTGGATGTCTACTTGACAAAATAAACTTCAGTCTCTACCACGTACTACCATGTAGAAGCTGAAATTGTAAGGCTTGGTTTGAGAGATTGAAAGTGTCCCAGGCCACACAGTGTAGCAATCAGTGCATATTTTAGAATGTATTCAATATTTTCAGAATAAAATGTCTTTTGCAAGTAACCACCAATAAACTGAACACATAATAGACCGGGAGATGATATTCACAACATGATGTATCTCAAATGCATGGTGCCAGGGTATGTAAAAACATTCCCCCAATATATATACAGAATATATGAAGACGCTGTTGTCAGATACGCGCATGTGCAGTGGGGTCATTTTTGTTAACCGTTTAATAGTAGCAAAGAGAACAGAAATACAACACCAGCATGTCCTCCCACAATGACTTGAGTTAGGAAGATTGAGAGCACCACATATTGCTGAGACTGGATAGTAACTGACATAGTTTATTTTGATGGAAAGGCATTAAGCATTTTTCAAAAGTCTTAGGCCTTTTGACATAAAGCCTATCAAGTAGAAACATTATGCATAATTTATATAAACTATATATGTAATATGTACATATATAAACTAATACACATACTATATAATATACATTATATATCTATGTATATACCTTTATCAATACCTGGATGTATTTAATAGTATTTTTGCTATATAAGACTATAATATGAAATACTGGTATTATCTTAAAAGTAATCCAATGAAAGGCTGCAAGTGTGAGCTTAAAGAATCCATGAAACCTAGTATAGAGCTCAGAATATATTAGATACCCATCAAGTCTCCTGAAGAAACTGTAGAAACTTACATTTCTAAAAATAATTATCTATACTTTATTGCATCTTATAAAGACTTATTCTTGAAAACAGCATCATGTCTGTGTAGTGCTTTATTTACTCCACCAACTCATTTTACTTGCCTGATTAGCATTGTATCAGTTAAGAGCACTTCCTGTTGCCCTGAATTGAAAATTAACAACAATGTATGTCAAGGACTAAAACATTCTGTTTTAAATTTCAGTACACAGATAAATAATTAAATAGCCCAATTATCACAGTACTTTGCTTTTGCTTCAGCTTTGAAATTTAAATTAGTCCCACTCATCTTGGGAGTAGTCAGTCTCTTCTGCCATTAGTTGATAAGTGAAGCCTACACGATGGTAAAGTAATGGACGGTCAAAAAAAAATACAGAAATATCCTATACTAATTACAATCATTTCACATGCATTTAAACTTGCAAATGTTGAGACATCTGTAGAACACTTAAAGTCATAGGTAGTGCTTTCTATAGAGCTAGACTTTTCAGAATAAAATGATGTAACATACACATAATTACTAAAATGATAGAACTGGCATGTTTATTTTAGGACTCAGAAACCAATACAAATGAATTAGTCCCTTCTAATACATGTAGTTTATATTTGGGTATATCCTAATTTTACACATACAGTCAAATATCAATGTTCAATGAATTTTAACTTTTAAATGGGAAGGAAAACATCTTTACAGAGTATTAGTTGTATTTGTTGCCTTGCATACATTGTGCATTGCTGAAATGAAATTAAACTAGCTCATAAGGCCTTCATTGGTCCAGCCTGAAGGAAACACTACAAGTTCTTTCCTCTAGCTTTTGCATTATCATTATCTGTGACCTACCTGCTTTGAAAGGGGATACCCAAGCATCTCCTAGCTATAGCTAAAAATCTACTAAGCAACCACACTACAATCCCACATCTTCTTTCCTATTTCAGCCTTTGTAGCCGTCTGTTGCAAATTTCTAGAGGTCAGCTGTGGTTTTATTTCACCTGCGTGAGAACATGGACTTACTGTATATGGAATCTATATAAACCTCTACAATTGGCATTGCTGACATCCATATGCATCCTGAGGAGATTATATTTCTTAGATGACATTAAGTTAGTCACTATCTCATTATGTAAAGGCATGTTGTTGCAATCATTAAAGCTGACAACTCTCTATCACACTACTGCACATGAGATGCATGGCACAAGCAGGGAGCATGTGGATCTTGTAAACCAGGAATGTACTGTCTTATATGGAGAAGGATCATAGTTACCCCAAACATGCTATATTCCTAAGGACCATGAAATTAATATGTGCTCATGCAATTTATGTGTTTGTAGCATATGTAGTGTGCTTCTATGTATATATGTGCTCACGATAAACATTTTGTAAGTATGTGTGGAAGTCAGAGAAGAGCATTGAGTGTTCTCTTCTATCACCTATTAATTTATTCCTTTGAGACAGGCCCTAAAGACTAACAGTTTATATAAAAATGTGTGGCTTATGCGCTGACTTTAACACTCTCCAATCCATCCAGTTTTGACAGAATATGAAGTTATTGAATTGCTTAAAATTAAAAATTAAGGATCACATAAAACACTTTCTGGTAATATTCAATAGATTATTGAAGCTATGTTTCTCAATTAGTCAGAAGAAAAGTCCCCTAACATATTAGCACAAGACTATGAGATTCTGAATATTTGCTGTTGTGAAAGTGTTGATTTTGTGTATTAAAAATTTCAACTCATTCTACATGTGCACAAGGAGGTATTGGGCAAGCCACTGAAAGAGAAACCTGGACATCAAATCAGCCACAAGCCTCCATTTACAATCTTTTCTGCCTGGGCAATGGTGGAGCAAACTTGTGGGAGTAACTAACCAATGTTCAGTTTAATTTGCGGCCTATGCCATGGGAGGGAGCCCATGCCCTATACTGCCTAGAAGGGCAAGATGCAGAGTATGGATAGCCCAGAGATCTAGGATAGAACCAAACACAACTGGGGAAAAAAATCAATGCTATTCTGCTATACTCATAGATCAGTTGATTTATCCAGTTCTCATCAGAGATACTTCCTCCTGCAGCAGATGGGAGCAGGTACAGAGATGCACAGTCAGACATTATGCAAAGATATAAAGAGAGGCTAAAATGGAGGTCTCCATCAGGTTCTCCTTCCAAGTATGGGAAAGCCACAGAAGAGGGGGAGGAAAGACTGTAGCCCTGGCTGTCCTGAGACTTGCTTTATAGAGGAGGCTGGCCTTGAACTCAGACATCATCCTGCCTCTGCCTCCTAAGTGCTGGGATTAAAAGTCTGTGGCACCATGCCTGTCTACGTAATCCATCTCATATCAGCAAATGTTAATTTATTCACTGAATTAAGAATGCTTGTGCAATAGTTGTGAATATTCTTTCCTTTAATAATTTGTAGTAAAAGTTGCCATGATTTCCTTGTGAGAGATCCCCATTATGTTGGCACATCACGAGGCTGCGGGTGAGGACAGGCTTCCGGTGGCTTTGAGGTTCTTAGACACCGTGTAGTACTGGGAATGCTGGGCCAGGATACATGGGAGGACAAAGCACTTCTATGTGTGGATTGTAGTGTGTATTTGCCTTTGTGATGCCCTACTTCTCATGCCTTGCTCCTTTGATATGTTCTCATGGACTTTCTTCCTCCATTTTCTTTCTGCCTGTTCATCTATATCCTATCTCTCATCCGTGTTCGATTTCCCAGAATGCCTAGTTTAACCACTATTCCTCTAAACTTCCTTTATAGCTGTCACTTTTCATTTTCTAAGCTTTTTCTCCTTATACATGTATTTCTGTGTTCATGTCATGTATGTTTAGGAAAAAGAGAAGTTATAATAACCCTTATCTTTCCTTTAAGTATCTGACTACCATGAAGTTAGATAATGTTGATTTTTTTAAAAAAAAATACAAGTTCATAGCACAAGCACCATTTCACTTGCTCATGTGTCAAAAGCAATAAATTCTGAGGAGATTTACAACATGGTACAGGAGGAAGCACTCACCTGAGGTCTTGGGATGGCTCTGCTCTGATGTGAGGTGTTTCCACGGAGTGCCCAAAAACTGCTCCTTCAGTTCCTGAGGCCAACATGAACACAGCAGTCAGGTTAAGTAAGTGTGTTTACACAGTAGCGTGCAGCTGATCCTATGCATCAAAAGTTCTCCCCTTCAGCTAAAAACAGGAGCCGAGGAACTGAAAATTTAGCATTGGACAAGGAGTGCAAGAGAAAGATGAGCCAAGGAAGGTGAATCTGAATATCCCATGTTAACTACTTTTAAGATTGAATTATTGCCACTTTTGACAGAGACCATTCACCTTCTGTTCTGATCAAAGAAGAAAGACCCATCTCTTTCTTTGCTTTATTTCACAGTTAAATGGACTTAAGAAATAGGATAGGCTGAACCACTGAGGTCAGACTTCCCATTTCTCAGAGGGCATGATGAAACTGCCGGTGGTGAGCTCAGGGCAGAACGGTGTTAGACATTTACAGACAGGTTTCAAACAGCACTTAGCCACTCTCTATCAAAGAGCTTTGAAGAGGTCACCAGAAAGCACAGAACTCCGTGATACCTTGACTTCTGCGGGGTTAAGGCACTATCTAACACCGAGAGCCACTTTAATTCGTGTCATTATAGCTGAGTTCATCTGAGGGCATTGTTGTCTGAAGAGGTCAGGCAACTCCAGCATCTTGTTCAAATAGTTGAGTGAAGCCTGTTCTGAACACACTGCTTCTGCTTGACTTTCCAGGCTACTAAAGCTTTTCTGCACTTTAAGTGAGAAAATGAAGGTGTTTTTCTCTTTAGAAACAAGGTGAAGTTTCTCTTTTAAAGGTGTAATGACAAAATCACTTTGCAAAAGAAAGTTATGCAAATCATGTAAATCCTTTTTTTTTTCAGATTAGACTTTATTTTCCTTTGAGCTAGTCTTCCTCACATATTTTGATATAAAAATGTCATGCTTGTTCCACAAATGTATCAAACTCTGTATTAATAATACAATGGAATTCAAAACTACACATTGAAATCTGAACAAACATGGCTGTTCATGGTGTGGAGGGAAATATAAAACTTGTCAGTTCTGCAAGCAGCAATGGCATTGTTAAGAGGAAATTGGAACTAAGTTTTACAATATCTTAAAATAACTGAGTATATATAAAAATGGATTAAATCTACTTAATGATCTTTTTATTTTAATAAAATACTTTTATTTTTTAATGTTTTTTATTTTTACATATGCATTTATATTATTACACATATATAAAATAAACTACAATTTTTCAACATTTAGAAACTGGATCACAAATGCTAGCCCTAGCTTGTTTAACCATTTCCCCCATTTTATTTGTGCCTCTATGAAGGTATTATTCATCCCAAATCAGCCAGAAGAGACCTTAAGAGAACTAATAGCCAAAAACTTAATGATCTTTTAAAATAAATAGAAGGTGCACCTGGATGTAGTATCATGGAGAAAGACTATTTTCTTCTTTTTTCTTTTCTTCTCATTTATTTATTTAATCACTTTCAAGGATTGAAATATTATTTCCTTTACATTATGGCCCAGAGGCAAAGCTATCAGCATTTTCCATCCTAAGCTTTTAGGTTACAGATTTTGCTTCATGAACTAAAAGCAATAGGCATCTGACTGTCTCTGAGCCTTAACAGATATTTTCTCCTGTAAGAAAAAGCTCTTAGGACACACACTGCTTGCTTTTTGTTTTGTTGTTGTTGTTGTTGTTGTTTGTACGATCTTCATTAATTCAGAACACTCACTTCTTTAAGGGATTCATTCATTTGATACTGTCATTTTGCAAATAGAGAATTTATTATGGGCCCTGAAAGGTGAAATAATGGTTTCAGCTAAAGTAGTAACTCTGTGATTCTGATGGGGGTGGCATTTGAAAGACTATCCCCAGATGCAAATTTACATATCTCAAGGAGAGTGACTGACATTTTAATACAGACTGTAACATTCTGATAGGATACTTATCCTTGTGCAAAGTTCAAATGCTAATCTCTAGTACTGTGTGATTATGAAAATTTCTCAGACAAGGTAACAGAAATATAACTGGAGAACAGTGACAATATTTATTTTTTCAAACACTCGTTCACACCACTAGTAACAGCACTGAATCTGCATGGCTGAAAGCAAAATTAGAAACCTCCAAAACTTCAGTCATCAGTAAAGGTTAAATCCAAACGAATAAAATTAGAGATGAAAAGGGGGATGTGACAACAAACACCAAGGAAATCCAGAGAATCATAAGGACATACTTTAAAAACCTGTATTCCACCAAATTGGAATCTCTAAAAGTAATGGCTAATTTTCTTTAAGCATATCTCCCACCAAAGTTAAATCAAGATCAGATGAGCAATTTAACCAGACCTGCAACTCCCAGTGAGCAAGAAGCAGTAATTAAAATCTACCAACCAAAAAAAAAAAAAAAAAAAAAAAAAAAAAAAAAAGAAATAAAGAAGAAAGCTCAGGTGTAAATGGTTTCAGTGCAGAGTACTATCAGACTCCTCAAGTGATTTCACAAAATACAGACAGAAGGGACACTGCCAAATTTGTTTTGTTCTCATACCCAAACCACATAAAGATGCAACAAAGAGAATGGTTATAGATCAATTTCCCTTATGAACATAGGCACAATTTTTTTTTCAATAAAATACTTGCAAACAGAAACCAAGAATACATAAAAAATAACATTCACCGTAATGAAGTGTGCCTCATCCAAGAGATGAAGCCTCTCAACATCTGTAAATATATAAACATAACTCAACTGCACATAAACAAACTAAAACACAACAACTACAGGATCATTGTATTAGACAAAGAAAAGGACTTTCACAGAACCCCAGCACTCCTTCATCATGAAACATCTGAAGATATTAGGGATATAAAGAACAAACAGCGACAAAATAAGGGCCCTTTACAGTAACCCCATAGCCAACATCAACCTAAACCAAAAGAACCTCAAAGCAATTTCACAAAAATCAGGAACAAGGCAAGGTTGTCCACTCTCTCTATATCCATTTAATAAGGTACTTGAAGTATCAGAGCAATAGAAAAAAACTGAAGGAGATGAAATCCAAGTATTCTTATTTGCAGATGATATACTAGCACATATGAGGGAGCTTAAAAATTACACCCTGGAACTACTACAGCTGGTAAACACTTTCAGCAAAATGGCTGGATACAGATTAACAACAAACAACAAAACAACAACAAACAACAACAAAGTAGCCTCTCTAAATACAAAGGACAAATGAACTAATAAAGAAATCAGGAGAAAAACAGCTTTTACAAAAGCCTCAAATATAATACAATAAAATAAGTAGGGGTATCTCTAGCTAAGCAACTAAAAGACTTGTATGACTAAAAATTTTAAAACATTAAATAAAGAGATTGAAGAAGTCATCAGAATATGGAAGAGTCTTCCCGTCTTCATGGCTTGATATTATTAATACAGAAAAAATGGCTACCTCACCAAAAACAATCTAGAAATACAATGCAATTCCCATCAAAATTCCAACAGAAGTCTTCACAAATCTTCAAGGGACAATTTTTGGTTTCAGACAGAAACAAAAAAACTCAGAGTAGTTAAAACAATACCAAATATGAAACAACTGCTGGAGGTGTCACTATCCCCAGTCTCAAGCTGTACTAAGAGGTATGTTAATGAAACCACAACATTGGCACAAAAGCAGATACATTGATCAGTGAAGACTCAGGCATTGGCAATAATTAATAATCATTAAAATCATCTTGATAGGTGTCAGATAAAAACTATGTAAACCAGGTGCTCACTATAAACATGGGAAACCAAATGTCAAAAAGTAATTTTTATTTAATTAGAAATTCCCTCAAGTGTCAGACTGCTGTATTAGTCAAATATGTCAGGCTATTGAGTCAATTATAAATTTCAAATAAATAAGAAGTAATATTAATGTACTTTCTTAGTGCTTTTAGGCACTATATGTTAAGACAAATTAAATATGCAAATAAAATTAAATCAGATTCAAATGAATCTAAAATTAAATGAGACACTGTAAATTGATCTAGAATATTATTTACAATTGGTCAATATTTTTTGGAACATAGAAAAGTATCATTTGCCTCACTTCAGAAAATGTCAGGAATTCACATAATAAATTATACAAAAATATGTATTATGCTAATTCATATACACAAGGACCCAGAAGACATTAGTTAGAATATTATCCTTTTTGCATATCTAAAAACCACATTTAATAAAATAGAAATAACATTAAAATTAAATGTATCTCTCTTTTCTCTTTCTCCCTTTTGCTCTCTTCCCATTCCTGGAGACAGGGTCTCATTATTTAGCTTTGGCTGAAATGGAACTCACTAAGTTTTAACATTTTGGCATATGATGGAGGTCAACATATTCTACCTCCTAAGGCTTGGGATTAGATGGGATTGCAATTAACCTGCTTTCAATGTACCTTTTGATAGGGCAGTCTTTATTCTCTATACGCTGAATATACTTTTTATAATCACTACTCACTTGCTGTTCATTATCTACTCACTGGATTGTATGTTTTTACAGAAGTAGAAGCAAAAATATTTAATAGTAATGTTTTTTAGTAATGATGACAAGCAGAATAAAAAGGATAGGACATCTCAGTTCTCACCTGGGAACTTAAACAATATTGGAAATATCTATCTGAATTATATTAATATTTGTTCCTATATCTGTCAAGGGAGACTTCTAGTTTTTAGTTTTTTTTAATAAAAATGACAATGACCATGATTTTTTTTTACTTCTTTTTTGAATCGAGACAAAGAAGAAAATGACTTTCCCACACAATTTGAATATGGTCCTTAGGAGACTCTCTAGTTTTAAGACAAAGAGAGTAAAAAGAATAAGAGGTTTTATTCCTATAACCCTCTTTCCACAGCAGACCACAGCAATAGTTAAAGACTGGCTCGCCAACATAACATTCGGTTCTGGATAACATGAATTGTCAGGCACCTCCAATGTCTAACAGTAACAGTAGGATTTGGTTTTTAAACACATCAAAGCATGAATATTATGTCTCTGCTCATTACTCTTTACCCACAAGTGATAGATCTGCTCCCACAAATGGAGAGGATATATACTATATTGGGCAACAGATGGAATAGTCATGTTAGAAAGATATTAGCTATGTTATCTTTGCCCTATTTAAATGAGCTTCTCTAATTAAAAAGGCATTCTTCCTTAAAGACAGGCACAGTGAGGTTGGGAGGTAAGTGAAGATTAGCAGGGTAAAGGAAATATGAAAGGGGAACTTGAAAACGGTTCTCCAACTGGGAAAAAACAAAAAAAGTCACCACAGAAGAAGGAAGATGAGAGATAAATAACACAAGATTATCTCATAAACTTCTATGAGTTATATTATTTATATTTACCTAAAATTATACTATATTGTATATACTGTATGCCTATATATACATATATACATACACACATATTTTACACACACACACACACACACACACACACACACACACACACACACACAAACACACACACGTGTCTCCCAGGGATAGGCTCCTTTCTTATTATTTCCTCAGTGCAGGTGGTTAGCCTTGAAACATACACACACGAACAAGAAGCAGACTCAATAGGTTATATTTTAGTCATCTTTGATAAGAATCATCACTTAGCTCAACTCCATGCAGTGCTTTATAGTTAGAGAAAGAAAAATGAACATATGTCAAAAGCATATTGATTTGGGGATTCATGACAAAAATTTTAAAAGATCCTACAGTGATAATTTCAATTGAACATGAAGAATTGATAACAGATGCTATTCTACAATGTGAACTCTTAAAATTTAAAGGTATTTTTAAAATTCAGTTAATATATCATTTTGATAAGTTTCACAAACACTTTAAGCTGGTGACTTTCCGGACACACAGTTCGAGATGAGCCTTGAGAAGCATTGTGCTCATACTGCCTGTGGTTATAAAATCACAAAAGACCTTATCACGTGTGTTCCATACAAGCAACCTGCCCCAGAGTAGCTGGCCAAAGCAAAAAGGACTTCAGTTTTGTGTGTGTACTTCTATTTTGGTTTGGAAATTTTCTCTTACTGTTTTTTTCTCTTTGTTTATCCCTTGGGGTGTGTGTGTGTGTGTGTGTGTGTGTGTGTGTGTGTGTGTGTGTGTGTGTGTTTTGTTTGTTTGAGAGAAAGGGGCAGGGAAATAGAGACAGAGAGAGACACAGATAGAATTGCAGCAGAGTGGCTAGGGAGGTTTGGAAGATCTGGGAGGAGTTATGGGAGAGAGAAAAGTATAAAAATATATTGTATGAAAAAACTAATTGGAATAGTAAAGAAAATTAAAGACAAAGTGCCTGAAGATATGTGAGGAGAGATCTAGAAGCTGGAAAAGGAAAAGGGCGATTCTTTCAGAAAGTCAGTATCTTGGTTTGAAGATAGTGAAATTTCTTTCAAATTTCAAGCTTCTACAATTAGAAATTAAAACTGTTACTCCAATAAAATACAAATTTAAAAGTAGCAACAGCAAACTAATTATGTTTTTCTTATCTTTTTGCCATCTCACTCCCTTCCAGCTTTTATAGATAATGAAAAACTGTACTGATTATCAGTGATGAAAATACGCTACTGGCAAGATTTCCCAACATACAGAAAGACCATTCATGCAGGTGTGTTCAGCTGAAGTTTGGATGAACATTTATTTTCACATGCCAATAGTGAGTTCCATTCCAAGACAGTGGTCGGCATAGTTAGGAGGATTCCGATAATATAGTGCTATAAGACCTTTCTTATTATCAAACAGAGCTCAGAAGGTGCACACTAAATTCATCCCTTCTTTCCTCATTTATTAGGCATCGACAAGATTTCAGTCTTTATAGATGTGCAGGTTATGCTCAAGGTTATCTCTGATTTAGTTGAAGAGTCCAGCATACATTTCTTCACCTCTAACTTTTCAAAGCCTATGAAATAAGTCTGGCCACTAAATTAATCAGATCTTAAAAGGCTCATTTGTATTGTAGAAATGCTTACTCAAGGTCTCTATGTGAATGTGTAAATAGACAGGTTAATACTGACACAGGTAAAAATGAAATAGCAATAAAAACAGACTATACACAAAGAGACACAGACTTAGTTCCCTTCTACCTGCTACTGAGCACTGTATTCATTTCCTGAAAGTAGCTTACCCTAAGACATGGTGTGCTCAGTGATGCTAATAAAATGCCCTTGGTACTGACAAGTAAATTAAGTCCTGAAAATGTATGCTTTCATTAGTGGCAAAACTTATACTTGCAATATGACTGGGATCATATGTCATTAATTTGATTAATTGTATTGTGATAATATTCTCAAATTTAAATAATTTATTATGCAATACATTTTCAAAATTTTTCTTTCTTGTTGCATTTTACATTTCGGTACAATGAAATATCTAACTAGCTACTTGTATTATAAATTCAATATAATACATATATAATGTTCGAAATTATTAGTATATACTTCATACAATTTAGAGGGGGTAAAAGGCGGAGACCAAAATGATAAAGAAGGGTAAAATGTCTTCAATGGAAATGCTTTAAGAGCAAGAGAATCATTTAACTATCACTTAATAGTAATTGCATTTGCTGATGTCTTACTATGAGTCAGGCATCACGTTTACATGGACCAGTAATTCTTCCAAACTAAAAATATCCGGTAAGATGTTAACATTTATTATCCTCACATCTTATAAATGAGGAACAGATGACTAAGATGCTAATTGCCTGCATTGTCCATAGTTACTGTCCTGTAAAACCCTGCAGCTCCAGCACAGAGGCAACTGGGTACCAAGCCACTGAGCCTTCTATCATTGCCTAGACAGACACTGCCGCAGCTCGCCTCCTTCCTGCATTACTCTTCACAGTAGATGTAGTACCAGGGCACAGAGAATGCCTGCTTCAGTCGTAGGCTATCACTAACAAAACTTAACTTTCAAGTAACTCTGGTATTTAGCTCTTAATGAACGAGAATTGATTTTTTTAAGTCTTTAAAGCTATTATTTAGTTTTTCCGTAATGTGAGTCCATTGAGGGTCATGGCTTTCATCACCAGTATCAACATTTTATTAGTGTGTTGGACTTCCTTCGATCTACATTTGGTGAAATTTTCTATTAAAAATATTGTTAAGCATTTATGAATAATAATATTTGTTATTTAACAATTCCCAAATTCTATTGTAGCGCCTGACTGGCATAGCTATTTGTACCAGTTTCAAATAAGGCTTAGTGCTCTACAGTAACTGAATAGGTAAATTCAACTGTAGTATAAATATCTACAGATTTCTTAGTGCTTTACACTTGAAATATTTAATTGACTTACATAAAAATAAACACATACAACTTATTATGTTATTGATATTTTGATATAATAGAACATTATCTAGTTTTTAAACAAGGGTAAAAATCTCTTCAAACATTATTTCTTTGTGGTGGTATATCCTTCCTCGAAGCTTTTTAGAAAATATGTAATACAGAATGAATATCTGATCATCTAATAATGCAATAACAACACAAATTTAACTTCTATTGAGCTATAAATTGAGGGCTTTCTGTTGAACATAAATGTGTGTTCAGTAGCTATGATATGACTTGAAGCAGAGACTTCATTTCAGCACCACCTGAAGGCTGGTATTATCTGATAGGTAATATTTTAACACAACACATTAGCTTTGTCATGTTGTGTAAAAGAAAACTAAATCACATATGGTATTAGTTACTATTTGGTAATATAAATAATATTAATTTTTAATAATTTAATATTTCTTGCTCATTCTTTGACATTTTTATACATGTATGCAGTGTATTTCAATCACATCCACCATTCTTTACTGCCTGCCTTCTTCTCTGTCCCTTGAACCATGCCACTTCCATAAACTCCTCTTTTTTTATAACCTACTGAATCTAATTTATGCTGCCCACATGTGCATGGGTTCAGGTCTATTCATATGTGCATGCTTGTGGGTCTATCTACAGAAGAATATAGCAACACACTAGAAGACCATCCTGAATAAAAATGATTACACCTAAAACAGCCAGAAACTGGCATGAATAGCACTTTATACTGACTCCCACTCTTCTTGCAATCCCTACATGATTTTCTACTTTCTAATTGCCATTTTCATTTTTGTCCAATTTATTTTTTCACTAGTTAAATTAAAAACACATAAATATAGTAGGAACATTTAAATTATGGTAGAAATAGCACTTTCCAGATACAAATTTGACCCAGTGTTCGTCTTAATTCATTTTTCTTTGTCTTTTCTTTACCCAAACCCTACATATTAAACACACTACTTGAAAGAAGAAAACTAGGCCTAGAAATAATGACTAGTTTTCCCAGTGTATTAGGCACAGAACCTGTGACTGTTGTTCATCAGACCAAGGAGTTCATGTCTGTGTTTGTGTGAGTATCAAGAGGATGTATTATTGTACATGTTATGTTACATGAAAAAATGTGATTTTTGCATATGTAGTTAATATTTTCATCAGTGAACTAAGATTTCCCCCTCTGAAATACCGAGGTGTTTGATAATGTAAACAGAATAGCATCATATGCCATGTCATTTGTGCTGTCTAACTTTATGTCAACTTGAGACAAGCTAGAACCAATTTGACAGAGGGAACTTTAGGGGAGAGAATATCCTACACGTGATCGGCATGTTGGTAAGCCTATGATGCATATTCTTGATTGAAGGTCAAAGGGGTGTGATCTAGTCTTCAGTGGATGGTGCCACCCCTGAGTTGGTGGCTCCCACTGCTATAAGAAAATAAGCCGAGCAGGCTGTGGAAAGCAAGCCAGCAAGTAGAATTTTCCATGCCTTCTGCATCAGTTCCTGCCTTCGGGTTCCTGCTCTAACTTCCTGCCCTGACTTCTCTAGATTATGGACTATAAGGTGTAAGATGAAATTAACCTTTCCCTTCAGGCTTCTTTGGGTCATGGTGTTCTATCACAACAATAGAAACCTGACCAAGACATCATCATATAAATCTCTAAAGGGGCATTTCACAGCTGATGGAGGAAGGTGAAATGGGAAAATTATAACAGAAAAGAAGCTGGAGAAACCCACATTAAGAAGACACTATGGCTGCAGGCATCTTCTAGGAGCCAGGGCCATTATCCTCTTATCCATAGCAAGTAAGAAAAGAAAGATACTGCAAAAAATGCCCATGAGTAAGAAATTGTGCAGCTTAATTTTGCTACAGAAAAATCAACTGTGTCTCAAAGAATTCCTCTACCTTTATCACATACAAGAACTTTGACCATCAAATGGAATCCTTTGACTACATAGATAGAGAAGCTACTTCTTAAAATGTGTATTTTTAAATGTTGAAATTATAATATTTTAATTTCTCCTTCCCTTTCCTCTATCCAAGCTATCCCATGAACACCTTTTTGCCCTTTGATTTTTTTTTAAAAAGTCATGGTCTTTATTACTTTATTGTTGATATAAATAGTACACATCAACATAATGCATTATATGTGCATATATACCTCCAAATATATAAACACAACAACTTAATTTCCTCATAAAGTTTCTTGTAGGCATTATTTCAGGGTTTTTAATTAATTTGGGGGGGCGGTTCTCTGGAGTTGACTATTACATTCCCAGCATTCTATAGTTGCCTATAGTTCTCTGTCCAGAGTTAGTTTTTGCATGCGAGCTGCTTTTCATTATGAATGGTTCATACTTTACATTAGTCAGCTGCATTTTCAGTATTTCCTTTAGCAGAATAAAACTCAGAAAAGATTTCCTTGAGACCTTGGAAAAGAGTAACCCACAGAGATGTCTGCCAGCAAAGACCTGATAAAGCAGCTTCTTTGCGACAATGGCTGTGACTTGCATACTTACTTCAGAACTGGAACTCAGTTTCATTTAGAAATTTATAGAGGGCAGCAAACAGTGTTGCGTAATGACTCTGAAGTTCCCATCAGCAGGAAGGTTAAGAAGCAACTAGGAAACCGAGTTCAGCGATTACCCCAAGTGTATAAACCTGAAAAGTGTCACTAGAGGAAATTAAGTGACCGTACATCACTTTTCTTAGTAAGCACTGCAGTCACCTCTGAAGCTTTTCAGACAAACTGCTTCTTTCTGGTGCCTGAGCTTTTACCAGGTTCTCAGATTTGGACAGCTCTGAAGAACAGAGGAGAGGCTGATTGTAAAGCTGACCTCATCACAGCAGGCTAATGTAACAGACAAGAATGGGGAAACAGAAGCCAGGTAACAAAAACAAACCAGAAAATATTGATTCGAACCCAGCAGCACACTGTTTAATTTAAAAGACAGCTCTTCAGAAAATCCTTTCTTGTGTTGTCAAACAAGCGCTGGATCCTGTCTGTCTTTCCAATCATTCCATTAGAAAGACACAAAGGTGAGATGCTCTTGGGTTTCAAACAATCACTAGGGCACAGGGTACATGCAGTTGGATCCCTCTATTTTTATAGACTGCCACTTTTAATTGCTGCCATTTGGAGAAAAGAAAGAGAGAGACGCTTTCTCCTCACGCACTTCAGGACTTTCTGCTAAAGCAAAACAGATAGATACCTGCACCCGACAAAGAGTTTTCCTTCAACTTGAAGACTTTCTCCCTTCCAAAGTCAGACCTATAGTTACCTCCTCTTGGTTTGCTCGGTTGCTATTGTTCTTGGGCTACACATGGAAGAACTGATTGCATGTGACAGATGCAGACAGAGAGCACTGAATTTGAGTCCGCTATGAAGAAAGCCTTACGTCCTTTATGTGCCTACTGGGTCTCAGACGACAGCTGCATTAGATGATATCCTGACCTCGTAATAAGGAATGCTAAATAAACAGAGTTATAGAGGATAATTCTGAACTAAAGTCTAAAACTCCCCTTTAGCCAGGAATGTTAACAACAGATATATATTTAAATTACTTCAAGCAAATTACTACCAAGCAGAGCTAGTCCGTTCAAGAGTAAATTAATCATGACTCTTGAGTAAATAATTATGTACTATGGCACCAGAAACAGCAAGTAATGTTGATTATTATGGCTCGAATCTAAAATTGCACCTGATAGTTTATGTGCTAAAGGTTGGCTGAGAGCTGATCTCTTCAAGGGTTCTATATTCTCACAGACTAATTGACTGATGGATTTGAAGATAGGTGGACCCTGACTCCATGGAAGTTATTTTGGGGGAATAAATTTTCATGCCTACACTCCTTTTCTTTTCATGGCTTTGTTTCCCATCTGTACTGAGCAGGACTTTTACATCACAGTCTCTCTGTTGAATGAGATCTCCAGCCTAGAAGTATGGAGCTATCCAACTGCAAACATGGACTGAGAAACCTCGAAAACAACGTGCCAAATTCTTTGCATCTATCAAATAGTTGTTTGTTTTGTCATCATGAATTTTGCTGCGACAATGGAAAAGTAAGGCAGTGATATTCAGGTAAGAGTGTAACCTTTAATTTATACCCACCTGTCCTTTAAGTAGGTAAACATAAATATGCTAAAATCTATTAGCACCGAGAAAGTAATTTTGTCTCAGATACACAAACATAGCCATTGTCTAAATGACCCTCTTCTGTCTGAAACAAGAGTCCATCAAAAAAAGTGTCATTATTCATAAAGTGAAAGAAAATGAGAAAGGATTCATCTTAATTTTAATTCCAATGGATATTGCTTAAATGGAAAACTTTCATGCCACCAATTTACAATTCATACAGATCTCTTGTCACATGTGCTTTAAAGTCTTGTCAGAAAATTTACCTAATTTATATGGAGCATCCTGCAGTCAGTGTCTCTTTGTAGTGTTATTTGTCAAAAGACTGGGGTACTGCTTTAACATATATATGTGTGTGTGTGTGTGTGTGTGTGTGTGTGTGTGTGTGTGTGTGTGTGTGTGTAGCAGTCCATGCCTTGCCTTCATATTGTGTTCTATGCTGTGCTCAATTTTTTCTCCTATGCATGTGACATAATAAACTATATTTTTTTCTTTGATATTTTCAGTTTAGAAGTGGCACAAGCAAGAATAAAACTCTTCTTCTGTTAACACGTGGTATCCTGTAAAGAGGAAAGGATTTTGCATGCGTTGGTGTGTGTCTCTGTCTGTTTCCCTGCATGGTGGGTAGAAACACAAGAAGGCTGTGTAAACACAAGAAGTCATACACAAGCAGGGTTTGCTCCGGGAAATAGAAGTGCAATGGATATAGTACCTCAGGTTTTGATTCATCATCTTTACACATATTTTCTTATACAACCTAGCCATTAATTTCTTACTTTAGTTGATCACACAGCTTTACATTTTATACATTAATAAGGCTTTCTAGAATTGGTCTTTAACCACAACTAATTATCCGAAGATTATCTGAGAGCTAAATGTGATCAATTTTCCTGAAGGGAGTCAAATACCATAGGAAGAATACTCTCTGAAATTGTGTATTTTTTAATGTAAAAACAAAAAATCAAGGACATTCACTACTGTACCTGTGACCTTTAGCTTCTCAGCCCCGATCGTTATTTCATCTTCATCTGCAGAAAACAGCACCCGGCCATCTTCACTTGCTCTCACTTCAAACCTTTTACACTGGGCCTCGACAGCCGCAGCTCCTGGGGTCAGAAGGAAGGTTTGAAAATGAAGCCGGTACGCAGAACGCTATTAGCATATCTGTTTTTTTTTTTTTACAAGCAGAACAGAAATACACTCATCGTCTCGCTCATCTCAGCTGCATGTTTTTACATCTGAACTAACATTTTTTAAGGTATAATGTTTTTTTTCCAGAGGCCCCCTGTTTTCACTCCAAACTAAACTGGCCAAGCCTTTTAGTTCTGAATGTTGAAGGCCGTTCTAATGTTCTATGGGCTTAGCTGTATAAAAGCTCCCGGCATATCTGCAGGGGAGGCAAAGTACGCGTCAATGTCTCCTGGAGGCAAAGGTTTGTCATTCATTTCACCTGGCACATGCTTGGTACTCAATAGATGGGGCCTCAGTGATTCACATTCAGCAGTGTAAAACACAGCAGCCACACCATTGACTCCCTGTGTATTCTAAATTACCAGTCATTTGTGAATCTTTAGTTACTCCATATTTCATAGATTTTAGTGTATATATTTTCTTACTCCTTAATGTCAATGAATTAAAAACTTTTGAAAGTGCTTTATTTTACTAATTTATTCAGATTATAACTCAGTTGTTATCCCATCACTTGTATCCTCCCATTCCTCCCTCCCTCCCACTTTCACCCTATTCCCCTCCCCTAGGTCTATGACCGAGTGGGACCTCCTCCCCCACTATATGGTCATAGGCTATCAAATCTCATCTTGGTGGCCTGCTTATTCTTTCTTTGAATGCTACCAGGCCTCCCCACCAAGAGGAGGTGGTCAAATATGTGGCTACTGCACTATCCAAGGACAATACAAGTAGTAAACATCAAACCTCTACTCGGATCTAGCCAATGGACAGGACATTCTCCACAGTTATTTGGAGAGGATGTAGACATGAACTCTGGTGCAACTGCTTTATTTTTGATAACTGATTGTTTCATATTTCTTGAAATGTATACAACTTAATGGCTCAAAAGTGTAATTCAAAGTAGAAACAAGGCCTATTTTCCAAATTAGTGATCAATTATCCTCATCAATCCATCTTCCGTATTAGAAGACCACCTTCCATATTAAAAAAAACAATTTGGGAGTTAGAAGTGATGAAGCAGATAGATCTAATTGTATCATATGGGTGAGTATCAAATGAGAAAGAAATGTATTAAACATTAGGAAAGTGTCAAGATGGATTTTTTCTAAGATGGGTTTTTTTCTTTTGGTTTTCACCGTTTCATATGGAATTGTGTCTTTCACTTTTGCTCTACAATTGCACCACCTATATTCTGCTAATTCATAAGTAAAACCTAACTCATTCAGGAACAAATGCTTGTCATGCTAGATGCACCTTAATTTTCATTTATTGCTATACATTATCATGGGAATTTATCTCTATATTTCAATGCCTCCTTCTAGTCTGTAATGTGTTTGTTTTCAGATGACAGATAGTATACAAATGCCAGCTAGTGAAATTTCATCTCTTTCCCACTTTTCATCCATTTTGATTGCCTTCTTCAATCCCAGCTGAATTTATTCCCAATCCTAGCACATGGCCTAATGGAAATTATATTTTCATATTGTCATAGTTTTTGAAGAGCATTAAGCAAGTCATGGATTAGAGAGAGCAAGGGAATGACACATGGGAAGGTCTTTGAGGAGAAATTGGAAGGAAAATATGTGATTTATATTTAAAGTATAAAAATATTTTTTGAGAATGGAGTATACATGAACATTTTCCATTATTTTCACAGACAAGTGTAGTTTTCAACCATCATCAAAGAAGCTTTTTTAAACAGTGACTGGAAACCACTACAAGAAGCAATAATAAATCTGAATCATTTATCCTTTTTAAAAAAATCTGAATTTACAGAATTTAATGACAGTATTGAGGCAAATATTGAAGACTTATTATCTTTGGTCATCATCTTGATTTTGCAACTATTATTTCAGGGGCTGGTAGTTGTTTAAATGTTTTCATTTAATCATGGTTAAACGAAGGCTTTGCCTTTTGTCATTGCACAATAGTAACTTAACTAAGAGCTGGTGAAGAGCTTGAGGTCAATCTGTCAGCAAATTTGACTTCTAGGTTTACACATCTTTGTGTTTTCATCTCTCTTCAAAAGAAGATCATACATTAAGCCTCAATGTTCTAAAAGTTATTATAGATCTTTTACATGTAAAAAATTAATATTTATGACATCTCAACATCTTCAGATATACTCAATTGCTGGGTTAAATTGATTCATAAGTTGTTCTGATAGCATAGGCATGCACTAGATAATTACATATATATGAAGACATTATATGTACTCACAGATTATCAAGAATTTTCTAGGAATAGTGATTAATGTCTTTATTCAGACAACTATACAAATATTAAAATATTTTACTGCATGCCACACAGGCTATACAAATAAACTATTAGAAATAAGCCATTAGAAGCTTCAGTAGGGTGGTGACTGGCTCTGGCAAAGGGAGTTGAAAATTTAATTCATTAACTTTAGATGAGCAAAGGCAAATAAGCAAATTGCCCAACATTTATGCATGCAGAATAGATGAGATGCATCTAAGCCATAAATTAATGCATGCAAAAATCACCCAAATGAAAAAAACAGATATAAAATTAATACTTCAGACTACACTTTATTCACTATATTAGCATAATTACAGATGGTGAAATTGCAAGCAATTAGCAATGACTTGATAGTAAATAAATGTTTCATATCAGAAAATAATTATATAGCACTATATTTAAATACATTGCTTTTTTCTACAAATGGAGAATAGTAAAAATGAATAATTAGAGACTAATCATTTGTTGGGCCTACCAATGTTTAACATTAATATTTTATATATCATGATAGTGAACTTAGTATATCTGAGCTTGGTTTTGGTTGACTATCATTTGTTTGCTTCTAGTATCACATGTTTTTAAGGCAAGGTCTAATTGCCCAAAGGTACAATTACATTAAGTAGGGGAAAAAAAACTAATAATGTACTACTGTCTTAACTTTTTATACTTCCAATTGGTAATATACTAGAGCCTGAAATTTTTCTTTGATAAGAACATCCATGAGTGTTTCAACAATACATTTGTACTTTAGTCTCAAGCCCTAGGATATTCATTAGATAGAGATTTGTGTAGAGAATGTTTTTATTTTATTAATTTATTCAGATTACATCTCAACTGATATCCCATCACTTGTATCCTCCCGTTCCTCCCTCTCTCCCGCTTTCACCCTATTCCCCTCCCCTAGGTCTATAACTGAAGGGGACCTCCTCCCTACTATATATATGGTCATAGACTATCAAGTCTCATCTTGGTAGCCTGCTTATTCTTTCCCTGAGTACCACCAGGCGTTCCCACCAAGGGGAAGTGGTCAAATATGTGACACCAAAGTTCATGTTAGAGTCAGTCCCTGCTCTCCACATAACTGTGGAGAATGTCCTGTCAATTGGCTAGATCAGAGCAGGTGTTCATTTGATGTGGGAGTGATGCCAGAAGAGTGAGAAGATTGTCCTGGCCTATGGAATAAAGAAAGTAAGACTGCCTCCTGATCAGACTTTATACCCCCTTTCTCTGGCCAGCTCTTATATTACCCATTATTAGACTTTTCTCTAAACTGGCAACTCATTTTAGTTGAATTGGATTTTGAAAACTGTTTCACTTTTGCTATTATTTCAATTTGCTATTACACCACGAGGATCATTTTTCTCACAGTCAACCTCAGCAAGTGAGTGAGCTCAAGATGAGTCTCCATTGGACTACACTGGATCCTATCCTCAGTCAAAATCAAACAACAAAGGAGAGAGAGAGAGAGAGAGAGAGAGAGAGAGAGAGAGAGAGAGAGAGAGAGAGAGAAGGGAAGGCGGGAGGATGGTGAAGAATATCTGCTGCTCATACCAATTCTCCATTATTACAGACTCAGCATGCTTTGGCTGTAATATCCTGGATAAGTCAAACAGGAAAGAACTAGGGTCACCTCCCTTTGGCTGGTGCTTGTAAAGCCAGAAGGGAATAAACAGGGTTCTGGAAAAGAACTGTCAGTGCCCATTCTTTTGGGTCACTGACTCTCATACTCTACGACCAACATAACTGGCATGGTGTGCCTGTTAATTCAGTTGTGACACAGTTATTATGAGCACAACCAACTGTTTTGTGATTGGTCTTAATGTGAAGGCCCCAGGAAAGAGTTCATGTCTGGTACTGAAAGCCAGGGCAGACGCCCCTAGGTGGGATGGTCAGAACCACCAGTGGAGAAGCAAATGCTACTGTTTTGTTAAATGGATATCGTGTGCCTGTGAAATTGCCTTGTACACAGTAGCACTTACACTCACAGTGCATGATGGAAGGAAGCTCTTCTATTTCTCCTTTATATCTTGAGTGGGCAGTGGATGCTGCTGAGGCTAACAATTCAACAAAATGCTGAGACTAGGTGATTCTTGCCATGGCACAGTGGCTACATTCTCAACTATACTTAGAAGAAAAGAATGAATCCTTTATATTACTTTCAAGCCTCATAAAAAAAAATGAGAAAGAATGTAAAAGCTCAAGCTATTGGCTGGGCAACACTTTATGAATTCAACAAGTTGTTTTTTTTTTATATAAATTTAAATGTGTGCATATATTTGTAATAACAATAATTAAAGAATAAGTGGCCATAAAATTGAAAATGACATGGTAGGGAACACAGGAGCTATTAGAATAGGGGACGGGGGAAGAAAATGACAGAAGTGCAGTATCTACATGCAGAGTCCTCGATAAGTGAAAATAAATGAATAAATATATAATCAGAGCAATGTAAAAGCCAGAACAAGGGATAGAGCATTATGCCACTATTTCCTCTGGACTGAAACATTCTTTCCTGGGGGGAAGGGCTGGGGTTCTAGGACTCAGAACATTAATAACTTTAGAAGCTTAGGTACCTCAAGAAATACAAGGAAGCTCAGAAAGTCCGAAGACTCTCAGTCCTGGCCCAAAGGTTAAGTAGGCATCCGAAGATTGCTGGGGAATTGAGACTCTGTAGTGGAGCTGCCTGAAGACATGGCAGTGGTGCAGGGAATTCAGATTTCAGGAGCTATCACCCCTGCTGAAGCTTGTTTTTTCCTGATTGACACAGCTGCCTTTGAGTCCTGTAGGCACCTGTGTATAAACCCTTACACCCCAGTGTAAGGCGGTTTGATGACCTCATTTGCAGAGCTAGACCTGGTGAAACTGTTTCTTTATTTTGCTATCTATGAGTTATCTGGAAAGAATATGCATTCAACAAGAAGATATTTAACTAATAGAACAAACAATTTATGAGGGCTTGGCATTTATTTTTGGTAAGAAAATTTTAAGTTGCTAAGACAAATAATTAAAAGACTTTCATTGTTCTCAGAAAGTATATGTCAGGTAATATTCACCCCCTTCCCCAATTCCCCAGCAACTTATTCATTTGATTTTATTGTCAAATTTCTTATCATAAAATATATTGTGAAACATGTTATTATTTTAAATGTGGTGTGTGAGTGTGTGTGTGTGTGTGTGCGTGTGCGTGTGCGTGTGTGTGTGTGTGTGTGTGTGTGTGTGTCCTGGGTGACCTACATTAATTTATTAGGTTTGCTATATTTTAGGGGCTGCTGTTTTCACAAACAGAAACACTTAGATGACTTGCACTGTCCAATTAGAAGAATCAGTCAGACTTGAAACCCTATGAGCATATAGAGGGGGAAGAGGTTCCCCTCAGTCACAGTCATAGGGGAAGGGAGTGAGGGGAAAATGGGAGGGAGGGAGGAATGGGAGCATACAAAGGATGGGATAACAACTGAGATGTAATATGAATAAATTAATAAAATATATTTTAAAAAAAGAAACAATCACTCCCCTCCTCTCATTTTGTCTATGTCTTTTTCTGTTTTGGCATTTCTTTAATTGAAAGTTTACACTGTCTTTTTCTAGTTTTCTTTGAATTTTTATTTTTATGTATCATTCCCTCTCAAGCTCTCTCATACTTGTCTACATTAAAGAAATATGTAGAAATGGTCAGACATCTCCTGACACACAAAGACCATCAGTCTTGAATTGTAAGAAGTGGGGGTGGGGGTAGGCGGATGACAAAACAAAAACAAACAGAAACTTCAATAAGGTTTTCAGAAATCATACCATGAGGAGGCATAAAAATAAGCAAATTTCTGTGCATTGGAAACTTTTATTTAAGTAAGTTCAATCCTGACTTCATTATCAATATATGATTACGCAATATCATTTACAGTATTTTTTCTCTTTAGTGATTCCTCAAACAAGAGTACATAGTTGTATTGAATAAAATCCATGACCACTAATGAGGTCTTCTATTAACGATATTTTATTTTTTTTCCTCTGTGATTTATATTTGAATGTTGAAAGCACCAGATAAAATGAGGTTCTTAAAATAATTTTTATTGGTAGCACACACACATCCAAATCTATCTATCAAACCTATCTATCAAACCTATCTATCTATCTATCTATCTATCTATCTATCTATCTATCTATCATCTATCTATCTATCTATCTAATCATCTATCTACCTATCTCTTTCCATCCATCATCTCTCTCTCTCTCTCTCTCTCTCTCTATCTCTCTCTCTCTCTCTCTCTCTTTTCCTATCCATCTACCTATCTAGTATATGTGTTTTCGTGCTTTATATTTTACATACATTTGCTGATGGTTTTTCAAATAACAATTGGAAACATAGAAGGAAGTGTCAATATTATACCTTAATCATTTAAAAAATCATCTTGTATAAACATTTTCTATTATATTTTAAAGAATGTTTTCTCCAAATTATGTGCGGCACAATTCAGTTAGCTGTGATACACTGCAGATATATTCAAGTAATCATGTAATCTTGTAGTATCAATTAAGTTGGAAATACCATATCAACTTATAAAATTATTTCATTTTTGAAATTTATTTTGCCAATTCACTGCATAAATATAATGACAACTATTTATAGGGCATGCATTTTCTTTGTCTAACAAAAGAAAACTTAGAGTCTATTCCTGCTAGAGAACTGTATTCTTAAAAAAGTCAGCAAAGCATTTCTCTCTTCTCTATAAAGGGTACTTCCAGTATGTTTTCACTGCCATGCAAATGTTTTAATGAAATCGCAGGGGTAAGCCTATTGATATTTTTGGATTCTTAGTTTCTAACATAACAATTTATGTTGCTGTTTAATCTAAATGATTGCAAAGTTTCCTGACTTCCCTTTGAAATACAACTTTTAGTGCTGTAGGAAGTTAACTTAATATTAAAAAAAGATAAGGTTCAAGGTAAACCACTCTGAGATTGTTTTAAGAACTGAAATCATAACACATTGTTCCTCTGTCAAGTGAATGATAATAAGCTGTGTCTTTGTGAGGTGACTATTCATTGTGTGTGATGTGTTACTAACTGCAAATGCAGTTGCTGATGGCCACATGAATTCCTATAGTCCATTGCTCTAAAAAGCACTATTTATGGTTGCCATGGAAGCACCAAGTCCTCTTTCATCTTTAGAAAGTTGATTAGGTAGGGTGTTTTTGATCATAGTTTTCTATCAGAAGGGATGATTTAGTTCATGAAACAATATAACAATCTGACAGGCTTTAGTGGTTGGTTTACTTCAACAATGCTTTGTTTTTTGTTTTTGTTTTGTTTTTTGTTGTTGTTGTTGTTCACTGTGGCCAATCAGAGGAACAGATGCTAAGGACTTCATCTCAACCCACTTTTAGCATTTCCAACTTAAAATAAGTATTGGCACATATTGGCTGTGTAGAATAAAAAAAAAAACGTTTCCTGCGATAGCTCTATATGAAGTTCACTTTGATCATAATTCACCCCGTTTAGTTACTTTTCTAGCTGTGACAACCGAGTACCTACATAAGGGCTTACTTCAGCTCACAGTCTGAGGACATCTTGGTGGGAAGTTACTAGTGCAGGAGCATGATGTAGCTGGACACAACGTATCTATAGCCAGTAAGAAAAAAAGAGGTGGGCCAGGCAGTGGTGGCACTCTCCTTTCATCCCATCACGTGTGGGCAAAGGCCAGCAGGATCTCTATGAGTTTCAGGTCAGCCTGGTCTGCTGAGCAAATTCCAGGACAGCCGTGTGCCGTTGATCATAATATAGTCATTCTACTAATTTTTTTTCTTATCCCTTCTGGTATACTTCTGCTTCCACATTCTTATTACTTCTTATTTAGATTTCTGTCCTTTATTTTTTTTTCCCTAGCTTGCAAATATGATAGAAACCACGGGACAGGAAAGGTGTGTGGCCAATTAAGTACACATAATATCAGAATTTATGGAGCTTTCATTTGGGCCTGGTGGCACATAGCTTTAACATGAGCTCCACGGGAGCCTAAGTTAGGCAGAGAGAACTCCAAGTCTTCTCTGGGCTGCAGAGCAAGTTTAAATTAACTTGGTCAACCTAGTAGCACATGACTCAAAACAAGCAAACACACAAAACCAAACAAGGATGAAAAAATATTCATGGTGTAGGTAAATGGCCAGCATCTTCTTGTTATGTATGGGGCTTGGGTTCAGTGTCCACTATCATGAAAAAAAAAGAAATGAAATTATGGAGCTTTATCTGACCACAGCGCAAAAAAAATCTTTCAATAGCACAATTTGAGTATAGAAGCCTTTATATTTAAAAGTGAAGGTATCCATTTTAAAATAGGTCACACGAAAACTTAGGAATAATAATCACAAGGTGGGAAATATCTCAAACTGAATTACAATGTTGTTATCCTCAAATCTCAAGAAACTTTACTAAATTAATACTTCCAGTGAGATTGGTGGCCTCAAATGATTATATCAAAAGTGAAGAAAAATACTACTACTACTATTAATAATAAACCATCTATGTTGAGAAGTTAGAAAACAAGTGAACCAAAAGTAGAAGAAAAATATAATTTATAAACAAAGATATTGAGTAAATGATGATGATAAGGACAGATATTAGTAGAATAGGACGTGAGCATTGGACACATTATCAATGATGCCAAAAGTAGATTATCATATTCACTTAAAAGTCTCTAACTTCTGATAAACTTGGTCACAAAAAACTAAAAAGCAAAATTATGAATATTAGTAATCAATAAGTGGATGTTACTACAGGGGCAAATGTAGCCTAAATATTTTATAGTAACTTTATGAAAGTAAACTGAAATTTGAGTTGAGAGGTATAGATTGGAAGTTGCCTATAGGTATGTTTTTGGGACTTTGGGCATTAAGTTGAACATTATTAGAATTTTTTGGGTGTTGATAGGATTATTCTAGAATAGTGGTGTTAGTTATGTGCTGCTACTGATATACTTAGGTTCCTTTGGTGTTGCTGCAGATTCTCAGGTTTTCAAATTAAATATTTCCCTTTGAGTTTTGTGTTTCATTTAAAGAAAGACTACATTTCATTGTCATGTGGGTATCTGATTTTCCCAGCACCATTTATCGAAGAGCCAATATTTTCCTAATACAATGGCCTCTTGACACTTTCTCATCTAAATCTTTTTCAGAAGGAAATAGTTTTTACTGCTAGAATATTAAATATGGGGTTTTAGTATATTTAAATAGAATTCAAAACTATATCCATTAATACATAATTACTTTTAGTGCCTAGGAAAGAACCTGCTGGGAGAGGAATGTTTAAGAATTTAATGAGGAAATGTTTTATAAATTTATGCAGGGTGAGAGGTATTTTTAATTAAAGATTTCACTAGGCCAATATTTCTTTCAACAGTCCAACTCATACAAAGCTCAAGGAGCTAGTTATAAAAGCTAATATGTTTCTTGCTATTTATTAATGAAAAATTTTGGAAAATAACAAGTCTTCTAAATTAATATGTAAAATATCAATGAATTATTTCTCTTAGGACCAATAGATCAGCCTGCCGTTTTTCTCTTGTAGATGAAATGATTGCTTGATTATAATTTTTGAAATGTATGAGATTTTTGGCATGTGAATTTAAATTTTAAGCTTTACTTTCCCCTTACCATCATGAATTTGGTAATATACTTCTAAGAATTTTGAGGTTTCCAATTTCTTTTTAAATTTTTATTTTTATTTCAAAATTATTTTTCAAATGTTCAGAAAAATTGTAAAAAGCTCAAATCTTTCCTCCCAATTTTGAGAACAGGAGGAAGAGATGTTGTAACTGGGGAAGTGGTTTATGTAAATATTTAGTGACCATTGGCAAGGTTAAGAATAGTAACTGGAGTTGTTGGACAATTTCACCATTTAAAAACAACTTATAAAAGTGTATTTGCATATTTCTGGTTTCCTGGTTATTTATCACATTCAATTTCATTTTTATCATCTTTTTTATCACAATACAGCTATCTAACATCTTTTACAGATTCAACAGAAAAGGACTTCTTATTTAATCAGCAGCTCAGTTTTCCTATGTATTGTACTTTATTACTTATTAATGTATTTTCAAATTTTAATAACCCATGATCTCTTTTGTCTTCATTCACCTCAGGTAAGTGTAAAGATGAAGTGCTGTTGTTAAATGCAGCACACCATTAAGAACAGACACATGTCCCCTCAGCTGACTATCCTCTGCCTGTGTTTAAGGCCAGCATCAGCTCAGTGGATCTAGAAAATTGAGGAAGGCTTTGACTTGCAGAAGTCTCCTGATAAACTATAAAATATTATTATTCCCGCTCAGTTATTTCACATGTGAAATAAAGGCATCTCAATTTTTTAAATGTATTTCTGGAAAGTTCATCCACTCTATTTCTGGATCCTCAGAACTTGTGAGACCTTTTCCCACTTGAGTCAGTGTTTTGTTTATGGTCTGTGGCTGAAATGGACACATGCAGGCATGAGAAAGCCACATCTCCTCCATATGGTTGATTTGATGATCTTGTTGGAGACCAAGATTCATGGTCCTGGTCACTTTAGTGGTACCCTGTGTGGACATTAGGACTGCAGAACAGAGGGCTACATAGCTTTTTGTTTTTAACATTACTTATTTAACTTCACTTCTAGTTTGTATTTGCTGCTTTCTGTGTGAATGTGTGTAATTGTGTGTGTGTGTGTGTGTGTGTGTGTGTGTGTGTGTGTGTGTGTGTGCGCGCGCACATGCATGTGTATAAGAGGCTCTTGCCTCATCCTCCCATGTCTGGTTTCTTCTTGTCCATCATATTGGGAACATCATTTGAAAATCTAATCATAATCTCAATTTATGTAAATATGTCAGCCAGGCTTTACTTCAACTCAGCCCTGCTACCTAACCCTCCCAAGTGTCTGGGATTGTAGCTATGGCCACACCATGTGCAGCTGCATTGAACTCTTGAAGCAAAATCTTCTTGCTTCCCATCCCCCTCCTGCCACTGGTAACCATCGTCCTATTTTCATTCTTTATAATAGTTTCTATGATTTTAGATTAAATATGTAATTTTCTGTGCCTACCTTGACAGAAAACATGTAAAATAATGCTCTAAAGATTTACTCATACCGTGTTAAACGACAAACTTTCTTCATTTTAAATGTTGCAATTAATGACCATGATGGTACATAGATGAGGATGAAACATATGTGCGTGCTGATGTTAGATTCACAATATCGTAATTCTATTTTTAGCGGCACTTTTATAACATTGCATGGTAACATTATTCATCTATATTTCCATCTATGTTATACAGCGTTTCTTTCTCCACTATCTACACCCATATTTTGGCCTTTCATCATTTGACACTGAATGTATTGGACAGGGCTGAGTTGTTGCTCTGCTTATATTTTTTCTTTTACCTGCTGTTTAGTGAGAGTGAGAGAATTTCATGCATTCGTTATTGATATGTCTTGATTTGAAAATGCATTTCAGCTTTATTTTTAATCTAAAGGTCTACTCCTTCCTCGTCCTCCCAAGTTTGTGGTTGTGGGCATTCACCACGGAGACTGGCTTCTTCTAGGTTACCTTACTGCATCCATCATTTGGAACGGTAATCATAATCTCAGTTTATTTATATATCACTGCACACCTGGCTGCAAGAGGAATATGCAATTTTGAGAGGAGCAGTCCTGAATCCATCTATGACTTGCGGCTGCAATACTAAAACAAAACGGTGGAAATCATAATATTCAGCTAGCAAATAGTGATGTCTATTTCTAACATTATTCAAGTGATTTTTACTTTGGAAATTAAGTTTGATCCTATGCTACACTTTAATATCTCCAAAGTTAAGGTCTATATGATTATTTTTTATGGTTATTTTGTAAGGCATGGGTTTCATTTATTTTAGCTTTCTGCATCCTTACATAGTTGTCCTGGTCTTTTGTTTGAAATACTGCTGGTTTTTTTTTTTTAAGTATATAATAGAATTAGAGAAAACCTAACAGAAACAGAGGTTCCTGACACAGATACCACTTGGTGACATTTTGTATAAACATAATATATTATGACACAGAGTTTCTGTCACTTATAAAATTATAATTAAGTAACAACTTTAAAAATGAAATATTAAACATTATTGTACTTTCTAAATAAATTCTGATAAAGTAAAACATTTTTTAAGGAAAATAGTGAGTGGTTCTTCCCATAAATATAAAATATAGTATCATATTGTGTTTACTAAATTATTATGTACATTGTTACTAAAGTTTCACATTTAAATGAAGATGAAATAAAAAGCTACAGCCTTTCTGTAAATAGTGCAATGCTTGATAATCACCATCTTGTGCTCCCACCCAATATCATTTTATGCCTTTAATCATGATTTATATAAAAACTCTATTTCATTTTATAGAAATAGATACATATGTCATTTTAAATGTAACATTTTATATCTAATAAAATTTTGTTTTGTTGCAGAATTATAGCTTTTATCTATTTTAGTGTGTGTTTATTTTACATTTGCATAAAGATATTATGAGTTATGACTACATACAGTTTAAAAAGGAAATTCCTACCTCAAACAGCCTGTGTTATATCTGTTACTTTTTATAGATACATAGTTATCATGATGATTAAATTTTCATATAATGATGAAAAAGCAGAGATACATCAACACAACCAAAACTCCAAAGTATCAAAGTTGATCAGTCAGGATGTTTTCTTTAAATAAATAGTGAGCCAAAAATACATTTCATTTGCAAACATATATGCTTTGAAAAGCCATACAAGTAGATATTCCAGATGAAGATCTTTGAAATATGTGTAAAACATTTTTTGGTGGGCATCTAAGTCATGTGAATAAGAAGAAAATATCATTTCTGAATATATAAAGAGAGATACAGCCATAATATTCCAGAATGTGATTATACAAAAATACCAATTATGGAAAATTTGCCTGAATTACTGCATTTTATTATGGGGCATATTGTTGAAAGGATGTTTTGTCAGAATTTTAAAAAAGAAACTCTAATATACTTTATTTTATTTTTAATAATTTATTTTTTAAAATTTGTTCAATATACAGCCCAATGGTAGCCTCCTCTAGTCCTCAGAGAGGGGAAGCATTCCTCCCCTAATATTTGACCTCAGCCTATGGAGTCTTATCTGGATTGTAAAAAGTTACACATTTTGAATTGTTCCTCTTAATGAAGTCATAAAGACCTCAACTAACACTTTAATACCTCCAGTGAAAGTCTGTACAGTTTGATTTAAAAAGAATATTATATAAATGTCAAGAACAGAATTTCCATACATATTAGTTATGCTTTACTAGACTGCTGAATAAGATGTCATTGTGAGTCTTACGACTATGTGGACATGGCTAGAAATAACAAGAAATTATAACTTATTTTGTAAAGAAATACTTTTCTTCCGCCCAAGTTGGAACTTGAGGATTCTGGTTTATTCTCTTATTTCAAACAATATGAAAACATGAAATATTTAATACTATGAATTCTGAGACATTGCATGACAAAAGAAAAGGAAATTGAGAGTCCCAAACAAGCTATTAAACTGGACTTTTTGAACACATTAATACCTTAAGAAGGAAGGAAACCTTTTGACTGCAAATGAAATAAAGAATAAGGCCAAATCTCATATTCCAAGAGCTTCTGGGACTGTATTTAGACAGTCTCAAGCAAAGCTCAGAAGAGAAAGTAATAGTTCAAGAGTTACCAATGCCACTGCTTTGTCAAAGATTCTTCAAGGGTGAGGAGCAAATGACCTAATCTACTTTCAAATAACTTCATTACTGATTCAGGATAATAGAAAGTATGTGGATGTGGCATGGGAAAAGATACCAACTCTTCACAGCTGGAAATCCAGAGTTCCAGCACATTTTCTGTGAAGTGTGTCTACACAGAAATACTATTTCTTTTATATACTGTCTTAAGTGTTACTACTGTCATGATGACTCACCATGGTCCAAAACTAAAAACCAACCAACCAACCAACCAAAAAAAACCTCTAAGGGTAGAAAGGATTTATTTGGCTTATATTTCCACATATCACCGTTCTATCAGTGAAGGAAGTCAGGACAGGAACTCAAACAGGCCCAAGACCTGGAGGCAGGAGCTGATGCAGAGGCCATGGAGGAGTTCTGCTTACTGGTTTGCTCAGTCTGCTTTTTTTTTTTTTTTTTTTTTTTTAAGTATAGAACTCAGGACCACAAGCCAAGGAGTCACACTCTCTCCCATGGGCTGGGCCCTCCCACATCAATTACTAAGACAATGCACTACTGGCTTACATACAGACCAATTTTATGGGAGCATTTTCTCAATTAAGGTTTCTTCCTCCTCATTGACCCTAGCTTGTGTCAAGTTGATGTAAAAGTAGCCATCACATATAGCAAGATTGTCAAATATAAATATTAAAATAGAAATGAACCTGAAGAGTCCAGCCTGATCTAAGGATGGCCAGCTCGTGTTTAAATTTCCACTACCTCAGGAATGTGCTTACCCCTCCTAGTTGAGAAAGTCCCCAACTATTGCTAGCTCACTCAGAAAACCGTGCATTTTCTCTTGCCCGCGCCATTACTTAGCCAATCGTTTTAAAGGTCAACTAGCCAATCATGTATGTACTAATCATCCGCTGCAAGTTCTGATTCTGTGAGGGCATAAAAAACCCATGCTTCTGCTCTTCGGGGTCTTCCAACTCTTCTGAGCTTGGTGGACCCTGGCGCATCAGCTCAATAAAATTCCTTTGCTTCTGGACTCTGGACTCTGGCTCTCAATTGGGCTTCCAAGAATAGACTCAGGTGATGTTTAAAATTTGAGCACATACAACCTTGAGTATCATCTTATTTGTTCCTTAGCATTTTCTAGCAACCTCACAAACAAGACTGTAAGCTGTTACTTACAATGAATTTCTTGTAATTCCAAGAATCCCCATGAATTGGAATTTTTACCTCATCAGCTGTAATCCTCTTATGTATATTTTATTCTCATTTAAATTCCCTAGCAACTGGGGGTTTGTCTCTGACATGGACTCTCTTGCCTGCTTTTCAATCACATCCCCCTGGTGAGACTGCCTTGCCAGGCCACATGGGGAAAAGGACAAAAAAGTAGATTAGTGAATCTACTCCTCAACTTAATGTCTTAATTGTCACTCACAAGGTTATTTTTAATTCACTGGTGTAGACGTTTGTATATAGAGGCAAACTGAGTTTTATTTTAGATACAGTGGTATAGAATTAAAATGTAAGATTATTCTTCACATGCATTGAATATATTTCTACTCTAATATGAGGTGTTAGAGTGTACCTAATTATACTCAATTATAATACAAGGTTTACTTTGAATACTTTGAAAGTTCTATTGCAGCCTGTTTAGGATAAATAAGTAATACAAGTTAATTGTTAGTTGATCAAATCAAGGTCATATCAATTATTAGTCTATTTTTATCACAATAATATACATCTTAGATGCAACATATAAATATTATTCTATAGAAAATAAGGTAAAATAGTTAAATAAGGCCTTCAAATACTTCAAAGAACTACAAATTAAAGCATTTACAATCTTTTATTATCTTATCTTAAAGATTCACTGACAATGAGACAGGTTAACTCCTGGCAACACCCAGCCTACTTCAAAGAAGATGATGATCATCAAAGAACCTCTTTATGGAGAGGGCTTCAAATGTGGCAAACTAGCCACTGGGAAAATTTCCTCATTTCCATCATAGACAGAAATCTGCCTAAAAATGGGGAAGCTTGGATACAGGCAGAGTTTTTGGCCAAACTCTGCCAAGATGGGTTAAGCAAGTCCTCAATAGTTCCTGCTTCACAAATATGTCTGTCAGATATATTGGGCCAGAAGGCTGAAGATGAATCTCCAATGTTATAGAGAGTTTTGAGTGACTGTTCAGGTAGAAAACAGTCTCTGTCATCTTCTCACTTGGAAAGCTACTAACTCGCACTCCTGGCGTACTCAGGTATCAGTTTTATTCCTTCTCAACTCTCTGGTGGGGTTGAAGACCAGATAATTTAGTTTTGCAATTAAGCTAAGTTGTTTAGGGATTAAGATGCTTTTAGGCCCAGATAGATATTTTAAGTTGATAATCACAAGATATGATAGATATTGATTAACATTCAGAATTTTAGACGTACTGAGATAGGAAAGATGTTTTCTTCAAAGCTGTCAAATACAAATAGCCAAAACACTAAAGATATAACATTTATATAATTCCTGATTATGTCATAATTCTTCTTGCTGTAGGTAGTTTATTGTATAAAAAATATTTAATAAACATTTAAAAACAAATAAATAAAATTGATTTTAAAAACACTAAAGGAGGAAAACTGCAGAGTTATAGGAAGCATTAATGATAGTAAGCATGTTTATGGACCACTATATTACTCAAGCCTTAATGTTTCTGTGTGCACTTATGAAACAAACAACATCTTTGTACTGCATTTGTAAGTACTCTACCCAATCTGAGGCACAGCCTGAATTTAGGCACATAAAACTAGTTTGAACAACTAGCGTGACACACAGAGACCTGATTTCAAAACAAACACATGTTAAAATAGTCTTGAAATCATGAAATCATTGGCAATAAAAATATGAAATATAATCACAATTTAAAAATACCTCTAGCAACCTTTTGAAGATAATAACACAAGAAACCACTAAAATCACCTTCATGACCATTGTAAACACAATGAAAGATATCTTGTCTTTGCATACCCACAGTCATGCCTATGGGTGTGTTTTATCCTTTCTGACTGCCTTTCTACCTGTTAACTCCATATTTAGAAATATATGGAAACAGTACATTCTCATCACATCCCCTTCCTTGAAGCTAAGGCAGCATAGAGGAAGTAGAGGATGAAAGATTTTAAAAGCCCATTTTCTGGTACGACTGCATAAAAAAATAGTGTTTTCTGAATGCAAAAGAACTATTCTCCTGAACATAAAATTGCTGTTTGTGAAGGAACTGAAGTTTACAAACCAGTCAGCATCCCATACAACAAAATACAAAGCTAAAAAAACCCAAATGGCAATCTTGGAAATCAAACTTTCTTATGGATTGGAGAGAAAAATTAATGAGTGAAGAGCTTTCTGTAGAAGCATGAACATGTAAGTTGGATCCTTACTACTCCTGAAGAAAGGTGATATACATCTGAAATCCCAGCACTGCGGAGTTGGACGGTGGAGACCTGGACAAAGGCTGGAGAGATACTCGGGGCTTGGTAATGGAGCAATTGGTAAGCTCCAGGTTCAGTGAGTCTCTGTCTCAAAAACTATGGGGAAGAGTGACAGAAAGAGACATTTGACACTGACATCTGATCTCGGCCCGCATGAGCTTGGGTATACACACCATCATATACACACGTCTGTTCACACAATCAAACACAGACACACAGATGCACACAGTGAAGTCATTCTCAGATGATACATTAAGAGGACAAGCCTTCAATAGTTCCTGCCTCACAAATATGTCTGTCAGATACACTGGGATAGAAGGTGAAAGATGATTCTCCAACATGATAGAGAGTTTTGGGTGACTTTTCAGGCAGCAAACTGTCTCTGTAATTTTCTCATTTTGGAAGCTGCACTTCCAATAATTACAGGTAAATAATTACAGGTAATTAATTATATTCCTTCTCAAGTCTCTGATGGGGTTGAATACCAGATAGTTTAGTCTTACAATTAAGCTTATCATTTAGGAGTTGAGATATTTTTAGGTCTAGATAGATGTTTTAAGTTGGTAGAGATGAGATACAATACATATCGGTTTACATTCAGAATGGTAGACTCACCAAGCTAGGAAAGATATTTTCTCCAAAGTTGCCAAATACAAATAGGCAAAACACTATGAATGTAACATTTATATAATTACATTGAAGTAAATATTTTAAAAAGTAAATATTAACATCCAATAAAATAAACATATTACATAAAGCCATCAAAAATTCCCTTGGTGAGGAACTAGACCCTCTGTTTAGATGTAGTAGATAGACAGCACAGTCTCCTTGTGGGTCCCAAATATGGGGAGTAGGGGATACCTCTAACATGGACTCTGCCCCTCCCCCCAATATTTGTTGCCATGGCCACTGGTTGGGGAGACTCAGTTTTGTTTATTTGGGAGTGGGAAAGTTTGTTTTTGTTTTCATCTGTTTGGGATTTTGTTTGTTTGGTTGGTTTTGGAGGTGTTGCCCCTGCCCACTTCAGGCTTAGGTGGACTCAGATGAGGCTAAGGAGGAGGAGGAAGAGTAAGCAAGGCAAGAGCAGAAGGAGGGAAAAAAGAGGAGGAGTTGATAATGTTGAGGGGGCTTAGTGGATGTTTAGAAGGGGTTAGTGTCGGAGAATAGGGAGTGTGTATGACCTGAATACATTATATTCATGTATAAAAGCATCGAATGTATCAAAAAAGAAAGACAACGGGCAGTGGAATTAGTGGAATGATCTATACACCCAAGTATGGAAAAAGAAATGTTGTGAGAAACCAAATGTTCGAAAAGGATCTATAAATACAATGCTTTCTTAATTAGAAAAGTCGATTCAGAACATTTATGAAATTTTAAAATATCTAAAAAATATAAAACCATCATTGTAATTGTGTTGAGAAACACAAATTTCATTGCTTATTATGCAGAATCACAGATAATACTTTACAAATGATGATGATTTTTATGTATGTATAAATTGATCAACCAATAGGTTAGATAAATAAATTAAAAACCTGAAAAAATTAACATATTTAAAACCAATGATTTTTTTGTCACCCAATCAAATGTCTTCTGAAAGATGAGGGTAGTCTCCAATGAAACTGATGAAAATACTAAGTGAACTGGCTTATAAATTTCAAAATTTTAAGTAGAACATAGGAGAAAATATAATGACTTTGTATGAATCCATCATTTTTGTAATGATAACAGATATTATTTATTTAAATACATGTGAGTTTATATTTTTTTGAAATGAAAATGCTTTTTAAAGAAATAAACAGGTGCTGCTTAAAAAAGGAGAGAACAACACACACTTGAACCCAGAGAGATTTAAAACACATAAAAAATCCAACAATTCACTAATTGTCAAAGAAGCTGTATATATAACTCTCCAAACTATCTCACACACATCTCATTAAGATGATCACCAAGCAGAACACAAGGCATAGGAATGGATTCAACAAATTAAAACCATTACATATTTGTTAGACTGAGAGAAAAAAAATTTTTTTTTGGTTTTTTGAGACAGGGTTTCTCTGTGTAGCTCTGGCTGTCCTGGACTCCCTTTGTAGACCAGGCTGGCCTCGAACTCACATTGATCTGCCTGCCTCTGCCTTCTGAGTGCTGGGATTAAAGGTGTGTGCAACCATGCCCGGTGAGAAAAAATTTAAACATATAGCTTTATTCTTCTATGGAGACCAAATGACTGCAAATGGTCATCTCAGAGGCAGTAAACAGTACATGTTCTTGGCAAAACAGTTCTCCCAGTTGGACTCTGATGCACTTGTCCTCATCAACTGGAATCTGTATTCAGATGTTTATTCAGATCACCAAAAATTATTTTAAAATGCGGAAATGAACTAAATATCCTTCAACTGATATGTGGATAAACTATGGTACAATAAAGAGACAAGATATCCTCTGCAGTAAAAAAAGAACAAGGAAATAAAATTACTGACCCCTGGAACAATGTGAATGAATGAAAATGCACTAACTCTGAAAGGCCAGACTCCATCTACACATTGTTCAGTGGTACTCATGTCATATTATAGAAGAGATGAATCTATAGGGTCAGAGATTAGTAGAGAATTCAGGGGCATAGTGATTGCTTTGACCAGTAAGGGGCTTTAAGCTTTTTATTAATTGTTTTCTGAGATTATAATATAATTACATCCTCTCTCTCTCTTCCCTTTCCTCACTTTCATGTACCTCTCCTTATTCTCTTTCAAAATCATGTCCTCTTTTTTCATTAATTGTGGTTCACACTTATAAACATATATCTTCATTACAGGGGTGATTATTTGACCTTATGTATTTGTCAGATGAAAACTAATATTAAGATGACTAATTTATTTGTATGAAACTTTTATTGGTTGTAAAGACAAGAAATATGAAAAGAGATATTAACTTATCAGATATATGGCAAGTGAGATCTTATTAAAAGTAATTGTTAGGTCAATCCTCTGAGGAAGGGAAATTATCACCACTCCCTTATTTTAGAATTTCTGAGTATGTTCTTTGGAAAAAGTTATAAATGGCCAATCTTAATTTAGGAAGATTGATCTCTATGTAAGAAAAAGGTCCATGAAATTACTTAGAAGGCTTAAAAGAATTAGAGTATAGTGATATGAAAAATATTATGCTAACTAACCATTTACCATTGCTGCTGTGAATATGGTAAATGCCACTAACCAAGAAATTAGATAAACATCTCAAAAAGACCAAGAACACATTTTCTCCTATCATCTCCAATAAAGGTCATTGCCCTAACAACACCTTGATTTTTATTTAGCCTAATTACAACTACTCAGACTTCTATTCCCAATAACTGGATAATAAATTTGTGTCTATTTAAGACACTCAGTGTGTGAAAATGTGCTCCAGCAGTCAAGGATAATTAACATATGAATCCTGTCTCTAATTAGCTCCTGGCTTTCACTATGGGAAAAAAAATGAGAACAATGGTCATTTGTAAAGAATCTTTTAATACCTCACCTTGAAGAAGGGCTGGTCATTCTATTATAAGGCTGCATTGATGGGAGAATAAATGCAAATATTTGATTAAAGTTTTTCTACCCAATATCTCCTTTGAAGATATTTTATGATTTAGACACCCTTTTGTATTGTGTTGCATTAATCTAGTAAAGAAGTAATAAAAAATTTCTTTTCCATATGTGCAAATACATCTTTCTTCTTCTGAGAAAGTTCTATCTTGAAATATTTTATAATACTAGAAAAAAGAAATTTATTTTAAGTCTTAGTGTTTGCAGCTGATACATTTGTGCCTTTTCCTTCTTAATAAACTGAAATCTGTAAAAATATATTAAATAGACAGTATTTAACACAAAAAAATTGATGTATGCTGTAATACCAAGTGAAACAGAGATTTTCTTCTTATCCATGTTCATGAATGAGTAATGTTACTGGGGCTGCAGATGAGATAATCACTTACTTTGGTTAATATAAATGTTTTCCATTTTTAATACAAATAAATACCTCCAGATTTTCATATAAATAATCCACAAGTCTCTCATTCTTCTCTCACAAGAATATTTTTTTGCCTGATATGCTCATAAAATGTACTTCTTTAGAATAAATTTTAAGCTGTACTAAATTGTATAGGTCACATATTTTTAGGAACATTCTCATAAGTTAAATTGAAGTTGTTATCATAATGGGAGATATTTATCAGAGTTTCCAATACTGCACTCTGGAATGGAATGCCCATTTTAACTACTATCATTGATAGTAACATCCAAGTTACCGTAAGAACCTTCTTCTAAAGGTGAAAACAGGCAAGACATGGTTTTTACCATCAAAAGCCTTACAGCTTAGAGTTGTGGGCAAAAAACTACAAGAGAATTAGTATTTATTATAGTATAAATTAGAGAGTACAATTGAAGAACAGAGGAAGAACAAGGAAATTAGGAAGGGGTTATGTGGAAGTGAAGATTGAGGCAGAAAATCTCAAGCCCATTGGAAACAGAGTGTTTTCATTTTGATTATTAATAATCACATTTCGGAACTGAAATTATTTCTGTGTCTTCATTAGGCCATTTGCACATGTTAGACAGAAGGAGAGAGAGTGTACGTGGTGCCCTCTATTCTTTCTGTTGTAGCTAGGACTTGATATTGGATTTTGTTTTTTGGACTTGTCTAACTTTTTTTTTAAACCAGATTTTTAGAAATTTAACACCCATGCTTCTATTTTATACCCAATGCATTATTAATCAGGTTATAGAGTGCTATAGTCTTCTATTCTTTTAGCTGAAAGACAGATGAAAGAGAAGTCCATACCTAATTGTGATGTATTGTAATTCTTCGTGTCTGTATCTTAACATTAATACCAGTGTTCCCTGCAGCAAGTATGGTATAGATGTCAATTTATCCCAGTTGCCCATATTTTCTTGTCATGGCTGCTCCTTTGAATGGGTTAAAGATGCAAAGATTCTGAAGTTTTAGCTCTGGGTGTGCTTGTGAGGATGTTTCCAGAGGAGACTCAGTGGACTGAGTAAGGAAAACACGCCTCTGTGAGTGCTGGTGCCATCGAGTCAAAGACAACAAGGAGGCGGGGAAAGGCGAGCTCTCCTTTGTCTTTTGGTGCTGTAACACCCTTCTGCTCAGACCTCTAGGGTTCCTAGCTAGCAGATTCCAGGAATTCATCAATACCACTTTAAGTTTTCAAAGCTTTCGTTTTAGTGTCAGAGTTGCATTATTGACTCATTTATTCTCAAAATTTGCATGTAGACTTAGCCACACTCCTGATGCTTGAGCCTCTTCAGTTTGCATTTTCACTGTTATGGAGATCTTCCCTCTCCTTTACCAGATAGGCTTATCTATCTATCTATCTATCTATCTATCTATCTATCTATCTATCTATCATCTGTCTATCTATCTATCTATCTATCTATCTATCTATCATCTGTCTATCTATCTATCCATCTATCTATCTATCTATCTATCTATCTATCATCTGTCTATCTATCTATCTATCATCTGTCTATCTATCTATCTATCTATCATCTGTCTATCTATCTATCTATCTATCTATTATCTATCTATCTATCTATCTATCTATCTATCTATCTATTTATCTATCATCTGTCTATCTATCTATCTATCTATTTATCTATCATCTGTCTATCTATCTATCTATCTATCATCTGTCTATCTATCTATCTATCATCTGTCTATCTATCTATCTATCTATCTATCTATCATCTGTCTATCTATCATCTGTCTATCTATCTATCTATCTATCTATCTATCTATCTATCTATCTTCTCTTTCTATTATCTAAGTATCTATCATTTATACATCTATCATTTATCTATCAAATATCAAGTTGTCTGTAATCTATCTATCATCTATCATCTTTCACTATTATTTATCTGTCCTCTACTCCCCATGCTCCATAATTGATGCATCTATTTTTCTATCATTATTTATCACTTACCTATCTATGCTTTATATCCTCTCACTGGCAATAATTGTAAATTATTGTCGATTGTTATGTTATTCAAGGCTCATTAGGCCAAGATTCACCAACAGCTCAGGGATAAAGGAGAATATTTATTCTTTAATGAGCTAGTATGCTTTCCTCATTATATCAAAGAGAACACTACAGTCAAATATAAGAATTTTTTTTTCCGTGTTTTTAATACAAGTCTCCAGACAACTTGAAACCATATTTAATTCTAAGTTCCAAATACTGGCTTATTTCATGTGGCAGAATTGAGTGGTAAGTTTAAAATATTTTTCTTAGCTGTGTTCATTCTATTAAAAATTGCATGTTTATCACAACATATGTTATGCACTTCACCAATAAACATATAAAATCTTGCATATTTCCATGAGGAATCTAAATTCCCAACAATTTTTACTCATCATTATCCTTTATGGTATTTTATACTAACTTATATTGAAATAATTTGAGGTGCAGATAGGTCAAGAAAACTGACCAGAATTCTTTAACAAACCATAGATGATATTGAACCCATTTTTTTTTTGCTACCTAATTTAATTATTTCTCCTTTGTGCTTTCTTTCTAATTAAACATTTAACATATAATATTAAAAATATCTTCCTTATAGATATAATTATATTAGGTTTCTAGATTAAAAAGGGTAATTTTAGTGTTATATTACAATATAACATTAAGGTAGGGTCAAAAACAACATTGCTTTTGTAACTATTTTGTGCTGATTATTTTTTGTCAACTTGACAAAGAGTAGAATCACCTGGGAGGAGAGAAACTAAATTAAGAAATTATCTCCATCAGATTGGCATGAGCACATGAACATGAATCTAGGGACTTTTTTTTTTTTTTTTTTTTTTTGGACAGGTAGGGCCAGGCTTACTGAATGTCCGGGGCAAGCGGTCCTGGATTAAAAAAGAAAGCAAGCTGGGCAAATCAGAGGAAGCTGACCAGCAAGGAGCTTTCCTATTTGTGTTGTGCTTTAGTTGCTGCCTACAAGTTTCTGCCTTGAGTTCCAGCTCTGACTTCCTTCAGTGACTAACTGGCACTTGGAAATGTTAGAGGAAATAAATGCCATTTTTCCCTCTTAATTTCTTTTGAACATCATGTTTATCATAGCAACAAAAAGCAAACTAAAACTCATTTCCTAGTTTTAACAAAATTTTGCTGTTTATATTTTAATATAATATAGAAATTAAAATTGCTGTCCTTTACACTATGTATACAGCTAATATTTGTTTTGAGAAAAAGCCATTCTATACTCTCACCCCTTGCTGAATTAAAAGATGCACAAATAAATATATAATTAGTAATAAATAAGAATAAATACTTAGATAATGGCCACATAAAACTATCCACTTAAAACATTAAAGAAAAATATCAATGAAAGTATTACAATTCATAGAAAAAGTCAACTCCGCTAGGAAAAACTGAAGCATTTGATGTCCAGTTTTATAGGCATTTTATTGTTATAATCACATTTTGGAAGATTAGAAAATGTGGGCTTGAGGTTTGTGGTGTGACTTTACCAGAGAGGTAGGTTCATATGAAACTTTCACTAGAACTAAGTTTATTTCCTGCTCATTTTCATGGTCTCATTTCATTTATCACCTCTCATTTCTGGATGGCTTCCTCTTGTGTCCTGTAACTGATAAGAACATTAATCCAAAAATCACACGTGTAAACAGCAAAACCATTTTATTTTTAGAAACCAGTAATTATTCTCCACCCATATGAGTCTCAGTTTAGATAGTTCTCTTGAGTCTGTCTCTTCCAAATTTTTGAACCTGATAGTTTTGGAGATGGTGGATTATCTGGGGACAGGTCTGGTGATCTTCCATTCAGACTGAGGCAAGCAAATGGTTCAAAATGGCATGTGTCCCATGACAATGGGCAGTGCAGTTAAAATTTTACATCTAATTTTGTAACACGTGTAAGGGTCTAGTATCTTACTGGCAAATTTAAAGCTATAGTTTATAATATCAATAATGGAGAAAACAATTTTAAAAGAGTCTTGATTATGATGGCTACTTAAGGAAATTGATATTTATGCTTTTCTGTTTTTCTTCTCAGTTTTAAATTAGTTTGAGACGAGGCCTTGTGATTTTTTTTCAATGGAGTACAAAATTAACTGCCAATCAAGTTTCACTTAACTAGTTTCTCAGTTTAAACATAAGATTTGATAAACCTTCCTGAGTATGTCTGTTCACTGATTCTCTTTACAATTAAGAGTGGTGCTCATCATTGTCTTTAAAACGATCCCGTCTCTACAGTTCAGCAACAGCAAGATCTGACCCAATAATTTCTGTCTTGAGGACAGATATGACATGTAAGTAATTGCATTTTTTTTACATTTAATTATCTATGGCATAAGTTATTCATGTGTAACTAGAGTTAACATGAGCAACATTTCCAAATTTGAGTCTTCTATTTATTTTTTTTACAATAACTTATTTAAATAAAATCCATTTACTTAAAATCCATAGCTCCCAATGTAATCTTCTGTATACGGGAGATGGATTTTCCACTATTAAATAGAAGGCTGATGACATAAACTATGTTGGTGACAAAAGTATTGTCACCAACAAAACCCAAAACAAAACAAAAAACCACAACCCAAACCCAGATTTTTAACATTAATTCAGGCCCCCAAAGCCACCTTCCATAGACTATAGATTAATGCAGCTTTACAGGCGGATCTCCTTTGTCCAAGTTTTTAGCTTGTTTAAGTACAAATGATGGAGAAGCAGTTTCAGGTAGGGTTGGTGCAGCCACAGGAAGTTTGAACTGGCTGACTGCAGTGATGAGCATGGTGCTTTTTCTCTGGAAGATTTTCTTGCCACTGAATGAGGTAAAATATGCTGAATTCCATTTAGACACAGTGGGATGCCCTGTTAATGGTTCCTTCTCACAAAGAGAAAATGAATCTGATTAAATCTAATCAAGTTTCATTTACTACAAAAGTCTAAATGCCCATATTCAATGTATTTCCTACTAACCATGTTTGGCTTAACATAATAAAATGCCTTTATTGAACTCCATTATAGTGGAAGTTTGCCAGACAACCAATCAGCTCTATTGAAAGTTTCAGACACTAAATATCCATGCTGATTTCAAAGGAGAACAGATAATTCAAAAGAAATACACATAATTAACATGATTAACTAACATTTGAAAATGTGTGTATCACTTTTTAAGACATTAATTTCATTGATTTCAAGTAGAAATCTGGCAGTATAAAACATTCCAAAGGTGGTAATTTAGGACTCTGTGTGAAATTGAAATTACTCTCATACAATGAAAAAAATGTGTAAAGTAAGCATGGATGGGAGAAAAAAATAAGAAAAGAAAAACAAATACAAATATCTAAAAGCTAAAACGTGTTCCTGGCTACATTAGCAGCTTAAAAGGAAGACAAGCAATAAAATCCCATTCACTATCATGCACTCAAAGTGGTCAGTTTGTTTGACTGGATCAAAACCACTCTTAGATTAGAATGAATGTAGATAGTATCACTAATTTTATTAGCATGAATATTGGTGTTACCTTTATAAGAGACAAAATGGAGCAGATAATCACATATAAATGATTATTTTTTCTGTAAAATAATTATTAAAATTTTATTTAATAATTGACTGGTAATTTATCTCACAGAAGTGTTCCTGTCTTTATACCAAATATTTCTTCCATATTGTTAATGTTAGCATTATTTATAATATTGGAATTTAGCCAAATACAGAAAGGAGCGTTTTTTCTCCCCAAATATAAAGTGGTTCATAAATATTGATTGAATTACAGAACAATAGAATACTGTTTGAGGAGGATCCAAGATGGCAGCGCAGATCATATATAGTGTCTGATCAGAGGGACAGCTGTGGCTGCATGGCAACCGAGGGACCAGGGCCGGGAGCTACAGAGCACCCGTGCTGGCGTTACCCAGATAATAGGTGTCCACAATGTGTGGAGGATGGATAAGTCCATCCTTGGACCATGGTAGCTGATCCACTCAGGAGTCTCCAGGTCCCTGCAAGGGTGTGCGCAGTCTCAAGGGTCTGGATACATACCTGCCTGAGCACTGCATCTACACTCTGTGAATCAAATTGAACTGTGGTCTACAGGGCACCAGTGTGTGGGGCTTCTAGCTCAGGAAAGACCCAGGATGTGGAGCACAGGCAGATCTGACCAGGCCAATCCACATAGGTTTCCAGGCCCAGGCAGGAGCAGCATCGTTCTTCAAAGCCCCGTGTGCCAAATCTGGGCTCTGTGTCTCCAAAGGAACTGTGAGACACATGGCACCTGTGTCTGGGTCTTGTCGCCTAGAGGAGACACTAATGGGTGGAGCACAGGTGGATCTGACCTCAAGTCACCCCAGCCAGTACAAGAAAGCTCCCAATTCTAACCTCAGGTGACCATTCTGATCCACTGAAGTGTTCCCTGATATCCACAGATGAGAAGTCTTAACCTATAGCCAATAACATTGAGCTGCACTCAACACCCAGCGAAGGACACCAGAAACCACCACAGAATGTCAGAGACAACCAGATGGCTAAAGGCCAGTGTAAAAAGAAAAACAAAAGCCAAAATAATATGGCATCTTCAGAAAGCCAGTGTTCCCAAAGCAATCAGCCCTGAAAACTCTAACGCAACTGAAAGAGAAGAAAATGACCTCAAATCTTTTCTTATGAAGATAATAATGGAAGAAACAAATAAAATCCCTAAACAAATAAAGGAAGATACAGCCAAACAGAATGAGGGTCTTAGGCCATAAAAGTGCCCTATAAGGAGGAAATGAAGGAATCACTGGAAAAATTTCAGGAAAATGCAAACAATCAATGAAGGAAATCAATAAAATGGTTCAATATATGAAGAAGAAAATGGAAACAACAATAGAAGCACAAAGTACAGAAACCTTGGAAAGAGAGAACTTAGAGAAAAAATAGGAACTGCAGAGGTAAGCATCAACAGCAAGAGATAGAGGAAAGAATCTCAGATTCTGAAGAGAAAATGGAAGAATTTAATGCATCCATCAAAGAAAATGTTAAATCAAAACAATTCCTGACCCAAAATACCCAAGAAATCAAAGACAGCATGAAAAAATGAAACCTCAGAATCATAAGAATTAAAGAAAGAGAAGATTCTCAGCTCCATGGCCCAGAAAATATTTTCAACAAAATCATAGAAGAAAATATGCCCAATTTAAAGGAAGAGATGCCTATAAACACAAAAGAGGCCTACAGAACACAAAATAGAGTAGAACAGAAAAGAAAGTCCTCCCACCATATGATAATAAAAACACTAAATGTACAGAATAAGGGAAAATATTAAAAGTAGCAAGGGAAAAAGGTCAAGTAACATACAATGCCAAGCCTTTAAGAATCACACCCGAATTTTCAGGAAAGTTCATAAAGCTAGAAGGGCCAAGGCAGATGCCTTGCAAACTCTAAGAGACCACAGAGGCCAGTCCAGACTACTATACCCACCAAAACTTTCAATAACCACCATAGATTGAAAAGATATTGATTCCATGGGAAAAAAACAAATTTAGATAGTACCTATTGACAAACCCCGCCCTACAGAAGTTATTAGAAGGAAAACGCCAACCAAAAGAAGCTAACTACACCCAGGAAAACACAGGAAATAGATAACTTTTCTGTAGCAAAACAAAAATCAGACCAACACACAAACATACTACTACAACCAACATCAAAATAAAGGACCTAACAGTCACTGGTCATTAATCTCTTTCCACATCAATGGTCTCAGTTCTCCAATGAAAAGACACAAGAGTCACAAAATTCTAGGACTTGAAAGTGGACTCAGGGTGGAGCACTGAGAGTGGGGGAATGGAAGGGTCTGGAGGGTCAGGAGTACCACAGGGAGGACCATCAAGGCTGGTGGTGGGCTGTACCCTAGAGGCCTATACAACTGAAGCATCAACCAAGGACAAAGAATACAAAGAATCTAGACCTCCTGTTCAGATACATCCAAAGGACAGCTCTCACTCTTCAAGATGCAGGAAGGGAGTAGGGACTGCCTCTGACATGACCTCCTTTTTTTTTTTTTTCTTCAAGATAGGGTTGCTCTGTGTAGTGTTGGTGAGTCCAGGACTCACTCTGTAGACCAAGATGGCCTTGAACTCACAGAGATCCACCTGCCTGTGCAAGTGCAGGGATTAAAGGTATGAGCCCCTAAGCCCCGCTGACATGAATTTTTATGCCTGAGATTTGATCACTTCCTCCTGGCAGGGAAGCCCTGAGGTTACACAGAGGAAAGAGATACAGGCTATCAGGATGAGACCTGATAAGCTGTGGTCAGCTGGTGGAGGAGGAAGGCCCTGCGCCAGCCAGAGGTCTAGGGGAAGGGAATAGGGAGGATGGAAATGGGAAGATATGAGTCAGGTGATAATAATCAAGATGTAATGTGAATGAAATATAACAAATAAAGAAAAAAGAATAGTGTACGAACATTTATACACTTTTGATAAATGCTTAATTATGGAGAAAATGTTTAGAATGCATAAGTGAAAATATGTTTATATCCAAGAAGAACTTACTTTTTATCAGTATGCTTATTATTTTTATATGATACTCATAATAGAAAACTCTGTAATGGCTATACACAATTATGGAAGCAGTAAGTAAATATGTAAGAAGGATGTCACACTAATTTTTTTTCTGAATTCCACACATTCATAAAAATAGTATAATCAAATAAATTATAAATAGCTTATTCTTCCTCATGAGGTCTTACAAGAAAAAAACATTAATTATGATCTGAGTAAATATATCTTTCCTTCTTTTCTTCTAAGTAAAATGGCTGCTATGTCTATAAGCTGTGAAAAAAAAATCACAGTTTCTTATACTTGACATAGTTGTTAAAATTATCAACATCATGATTTAAAAACATTATAATCTTTTCATCAAAGCATCTACATTAATCTATAATGATTTTAATCTTTCTATTTTGACATTCTTTTTAGAATATTACTGCATATTTTATCCTATATAGTTTTATTGATTACTTCCAATTTACTTAAAATAAATGCTCTGTCTCCTCAATTGTAAAATACTTTTAGGGCAACTCATACATCACACTTGGGTCTTTGCAATGATCATTGACTAATTTTTCTCTCTTGGGCATTCCCAATTATAGTCCAGAATCATTCTTGGTTCATTTGATTGTATTTGTTGTATTAAAAAACAAAGAGAAACTCAACTCCATGCACTATTCCCATCAGTAGCTACAAAGCATGCCTGACAGAACCTTGTTCCCTAAGAGAGTGTATAGGTTATCTATTTCTGGTATCCTGCCTCCAAATGCATGTCCCTTGCTAGTCCTGTGGAAGAGGGCCTACACCTCTGCTTTGGCTTTGACAAGCATCTGGGATGATGTTATATTTTATTAGTAGAGGTTGCTACAGGGGCATGAAGTAATAAATGTGATTTTCTTTGTGATGTAGTATTTGACTTCTGTGAGAGAAGTTTGATACAGTGTTTGTTGCCAGTAATGTGAATGTCTTCTTTACACAAGTCTTACAGCTCCTTAAATTTCTCTAGTTATCAGTGTCTATAGCATGCAGGAACCACCCATGTTCCCTGCCCTTATATCTATTGACTCTAAAAGTTAAACCAGGGATCTCCTCTAGCTGATTCACACTTTCAACACAGTGGGAGGATAAGTAGGATTAACGCAAAAAAATCAGTAGCCATCCCATATACAAATACAAATAGACTGAGAAAGAGATCAGGGAAACAAGACCTTTAACAATAACCTCAAATATAAAACATCATGGGGAGACTCTCACGAAGCAAGTGAAGATGTGTATGACAACAACTTTAAGTCTTTGAAGAAAGAAACTAAAGAAGATATCATAAGAGGGAAAGATCTCCCATGTTCATGAATCAGTAAGATTAACAGTAAAAAAGGCCACCCGACCAAAAGCAATCTACACATTCAACACAGTTTTCATCATAATTTCAATGCAACTCTTCACAGACCTTGAAATGAAAATTATCAACTTCCTATGAAAAATAAAATAACCCACAAAGCAACTTTGAACAGTAAAAGAAGTTCAAGAGGTCTCATTGTTCTTGATTTCAAGTTGTACCACAGAACTATAGTAATAACGATCACATGACATTGGCAGAGAAACAGTGATATTGATCAATGTAATCATATTGAAGACCCAGACATAAAATTCACACACATATGGACCCCTAATTTTTTATTAAGAAGCCAGAAATACACACTGGAAAAAGACAGCATCCTTAGTAAATGGCGCTAGTCAAACTGGATGGCTTCATGTAGAAGAGTAAAAATAGATACACATTCATCACCCTGCGCAAATCTGAAGTGCATGTGGCTAAAAATCTCAATAAAAATTAAACATGGTAAATATAATAGAAGAGAAAGAAGGGAAGAGCCTTGCAATCATTCCCAGAGAAGACTACTTCCTGAGCAGAATACCAACAGTTCAGACACGAAGATCAACAATTAATAAGTTGCACCCCGTGAAACTGTAAATCTTCTGTAAAGCAAAGAACACTGTGAATTGTAAAATCAGGTAGCCTACAGAATGGGAAATATTTTTACCAATTCCACTTCTGATAAATGATTAATTTTCTTTTTTTATATAATTTATAATTTTATTCATATTACATCTCAATTGTTATCCCATCCCTTGTATCCTCCTATTCCTCCTTCCCTTCCATTTTCCCCTTATTCCCTTCCCCTATGACTGTGACTGGGGGAGACCCAAAATCTATAAAGAACTCAAGAACTAGGTATCAAAAATTGGAATAATCCAATTAAAAATGGAGACACAGATCTAAACAGCGAATTCTCAGTAGAGGAATCTCAATTGGCTAAGACAGATTTAAAGAAATGCTCAACATCCTTATCCATTAGCAAAATGCAAGTCAAAATCACTTGGAGATCACATCTTACTCCTGTCAGAATGTCAGAGAACAATAATACAAGTGACAGCTCATGCTGGGAGGGTGTGGAGCAGAGCCGCTCCCTTTATTACTGATGGGAGCGGAAACTTGTTCAACCCACTAAGGAAATCAATATGGTAGCTGCTCAGAAAATTGGAAATCAACCTACATCAAGAGCCTGCCATACCACTCCTGGGCACAAACCCAAAGGATGCCCTATCCTATCACAAGGATAATTGTTCAACATATATACTGAGGCTTGATTCACAATATTGAGACTTTATTCAACAGAAGGATGGACAAAGAAGATGTTTATACAATAGAGTATTACTCAGTTATCAAAAAGCCTGACATTATGAAATTTGCAAGCAAATGGATAAAAGTAGAAAAAATAATCCTGAGTGAGGTAACCAAGACCCAGAAAGACAAATATAAAATGTATCCACTTATTACTGAATATTAGCACTTAAGTAATTGATAACCAGTTACAATACACAGACCAAGAAAGATTAGTTAAAAAGAAGGTGCCTACCTTGCACAAAACTGAAATCCAAATGGATTAAAGACCTCAACATAAAACCAGAGACACTAAGTCACTTAGAAGAAAAAGTGGGGAAGAGCCTAGAACATATTGGCACAGGAGACAACTTCCTGAACAGAACACCAACAGCCCAGGCCTCAATGTCAACAATTAATAAATGGGACCTCATGAGGCTGAGAAGCTTCTGTAAGGCAGGAGACACTGTCAAGAGAACAAAGTGGCAGCCTACAGACTGGGAAAAGATCTTCACCAACCGTACATCTGACAAAGGTCTAATATCCAAAATATATAAAGAACTCAAGAAAATAAACACCACCAAACCAAATAACCCAATTGAGAAATGGGGCTCAGAACTAAACAGAGAATTCTCAACAGAGGAATATCAAATGGCTGAGAAACACTTAAAGAAATGCTCAACCTCCTTAATCATCAGGGAAATGCAAATCAAAACAACTCTGAGATTCCATCTTATACCCATCAGAATGGCTAAGATCAAAAATTCAAGCGACACCACATGCTGGCAAGGATGTGGGGAGAGAGGAACACTCCTTCACTGCTGGTGGGAATGCAAACTAGTACAGCCACTTTGGAAATCTATCTGGTGCTATCTCAGAAAAATGGGAATAGGGCTTCCTCAAGACCCAGCTATTCCACTCCTTGGAATATACCCAGAAGATGCTCCAGCACACAACAAGAAAATTTGCTCAACCATGTTCATAGCAGCCTTATTCATAATAGCCAGAACATGGAAACAGCCGAAGTGTCCATCAGTAGAAGAATGGATAAAGAAACTGTGGTACATTTACACTATGGAATACTACTCAGCTATTAAAAACAAGGAATTCCAGAAATTTGTGGACAAATGGATTGAGCTAGAAATGATCATAATGTTGAGTTAACCCAGAAGCAGAAAGACTCAAATGGTATATACTCACTTATATCTGCAAACTAGCCCAAGGGACATGTCCCACGGAAGCCTTCACTTACCAGGAAACTGGGACAGAGGAGAGGACATCCTATTGGGATTCTAGATGTGAGAAGCATGGGAGAATAGCAAAGTAGAAGGATCCAGAGGGTCCTAGAAACCTACAAGTAGAACATTATGATAGGCAGATTTGGGCCCAGGGTTCCCACTCAAACTAAGGCACTAGCCAAGGACAATACAGGCCATAAACTTCGGACCCCTACCCAGATCTAGCCAATGGACAGAACATTCTCCACAGTTGAGTGGAGAGTGGGATATGACTTTCTCACATACTCTGGTGCCTCACATTTGACCCCTGGAGGGGGAGACCTGGTGGCACTCAGAGGAAGGACAGCAGGTTACCAAGAAGAGACTTGATACCCTATGAGCATATACAGGGGGAGGAAATCCCTCTCAGGAATAGTCATAGGGGAGGGGAGTAAGGGGAAAATGGGAGGGAGGGAAGAAGGGGAGGATACAAGGGATGGGATAACCACTGAGATGTAACAAGAATAAATTAATAAAAAATTAAAAAAAAATAAGGTGCCTAGTGGGAAACTTGTGGCTCCATATGAAAAGAAACTAGAATGGTTTCTGTGAGTGATTGGGGGCAGGTGTAGAGTGGAGCAGAAGAGCACAGGTGGCCACTGAGAGAGGGTGGAGGGAAAGAGTCTGGGGAGAGACTGCTGAAACTGGTGGGCTGCTGGAGGGTGTGGAAACCTACAGCAGTAGAAACTTCCTGGAATCCATGAGGGTGATCCCATAGGAGGATTCCCAGCAATAGGAGCTAGAGGGTGTCAAATGGCTGTCTCTTGTAAGCAAGCAAGACTTCAAGTGGCAGGTCTGTGGTGCGTGCGATTGAGGTGTTGTCTAAAGGTTCCCACTGAAATCTTTGACAGCCCAGGATGATTCAAAGACAAAAAGGTTTATCTCTAAAATATGATGGCTGGGCTCCATTGCTGAGGACAGCATCTACATAATTCACTGACATGTATGTCAGTGTTAACAGCAGCTATTTGTAATAATCGAAACTAGAAACAGTTTGAATGCCTGTTATCATAAAAAGTACTTGGTATATTCACTTAAGTAGTACTGTATTTCAATAAATAGAAAAGAAAAACTCACAATAAAGATGAATAAATCTAAAAAAAGAAAGTCTATTCTTTTTAAAGGAAAGACAGAAAGGGGGTGAATATCGAGGGGAGGCAAGGTAGGGAAGAAATGGGAGGAGTGGGGATAGAAAACTATAATCTGAATATCTTATATGAAGAAACAATCTATTTTCAATAAAAAGCAATGAAAATATTTTAGTAGAATTAATCAGAACCAGAAAAAAAGTAAACTGAGTAATGGACACGAGTCTCAGGGGTGTAGGGACAATGGAAAAGACCAGGCATTTGTGTCAGTTTTATAAGGAAAAAATGAGTGAGGATAGAAAAGTTTTCAAAGAAATACCATATGAAATCTCCCCAAATTTGAAGAAAACCATGAACCAGAAAGTCAATAAATTAAAATTGAATAAATACAAAGAAATGTGACATGTGAAAATTACATTTCTGAGCAAGATAAACAAAACACTAAAATCAACCAAACAGAAGGAATGTATTAGTCATGAAGAAACACCTGCTCCCTTATGAGCCAATTTATCATCGGGAAACATGGAGTCCAGAAGGAAGTGGCTTAAAAATCTGAAGTGAAAGTATCAGATTCTATGTGTGGTTAGGTTATCCTGTAGGAAATAGCAGGAAATGAGCACTCTCAAATAAGGCTAAGAAGAGGAATCTGTTACTTGAAAATCTAAGCATAAAGAATGCTTGGGCCATTAGGAGAAAGCCAAGAACTCATGAAAGACAGGAGAAGGATCGAGAAAGGAGACATGCAGACTAAGGAAAACATATAACAGAGAATAACATATGATATATATTACTTGGTTTCTGAAAACAACATATCACTAGATTATTGATAAATATTTTATATGAAATAAATTTGATTTAAATTAATAAATGAGTTGTTTAGGGCATGCTACATGGAACAAATTTTTAGTAGTGTACTTGAGTTATGGTAATATTAAATCTGTGAGATGTAAATATGTGTGTATGTGTGTGTATACAGATGTACATATATGCACATGCACATTATTTTTTATAATCTCCATATAATTATATTTAATACATATGGCAATACTTAGCACAAATTATATGAAAAACATAAAAAGCAATACCTTAAAATTTGTTATACACAGACCAAAATAGAATTCTGATAATGATGGTTCAGTAGCTCATGAGAAAGAAAAAGAGTAAAAGAAAAAAAACCACAGTAACCAGAAAGAAAAGAACAGCACTAAGAATGAAGTGAAAATTCAGTAAATCAACAAATCTATCAATGCTAAAATAAAAACTCTGTGGTAGAGATCGATGAGCTAAAGTCACAAAACTTTATAGAAAAGTGTTGGGGGATAGCTTAAAACAGATTGGTTAATAAAGAGGACCTAGCCCATTTAAGAAAAAATTAAAAAAAAAACGAATGAAGAAATGAATTAATATTTCCTTCATAGCATAATTTTTTCACAGAATAGTGAAAGTCATAGTCAACTTTTAAAAATGCCTAAGGAGATCTCATTATTGAAACTTATTTTTATGTCATATATGCTTATCATAATTTGTATATGAAGCAATTTGCCTATTTTAAATAACCAGAAAATGTAGATTTGTAATGGTTTTAATAGTAACAACCTTTAGGAAAAATATCAAAGAGTAAAACTAATGAAAGATTTACAGGTTCATTTTCTGAAGACAGAAATTGCTGAAATAAACAAGAAATGGGGGAACACTCTATGACCCATGATTGACAGACTGTTATATAACGAAAGCTTTTACCTAAATCAATTTATAGAAATCTACTTCTATTTCTAGTAATTTCCCAATAATATATATAAGACCCTATAAGAGAAGGATTAAAAATAATTTTATATTTCCATAAAACACCACATGGAACTGAACTGAGGGATCACTAGGGAAATAGGTACATGGATTATTACATATTTATGAAAGAAATGTTATATGCAAAGAAATGAGGTTTTACATACATAACCGTTGCAGAAGACACAGAATAATGTGAAATGTATGAGTTCTTAGAACTTAGAAGATAAAAAATGGGATTTGATCTAAGAGTAATAACTCAGAGAACTGGGGGGGGGCAGACGGGGAGGGAGGGAGAGGGAGAGGGAGAGAGAGAGAGAGAGAGAGAGAGAGAGAGAGAGAGAGAGAGAGAGAGAGAGAGAGAGAGAGAGAGAAGGGGAGAGAGGAGGGGAGAGAGAAGAGGGGGAGATATCACAACCTGTCTTGGAGATTGATCGTGTTTTGTACCTTAGTCTGAATTTTTATTATCTAGCTGAGTTTGCTTTGTATCAGAACTCTAAGATGCTCCTACTTTACACATATTGTAACGGTACAATAAGTGTCTAAGGGGGAAGACTACTGCCACATCTGCCAACTAGATCTGTGAGAAGCAAGAAAGGGACTGTAGGTGTTCAAACACTTTGGGGTTCTTTGGTGCAGCTACTGTAACACTGTAGTGGATGTGAGGGTGGAACATTTGTGAGTCTTTGGCTCAGGGCACACAGGTTCTGATATAATTGTACAGGGTCCTGTTTAGTTTTGGTAAAACACACCTATGATATTTGTATTGGAATGGTTGGGCTCACAGCTAGCATAGGCTGCATGAGACACCGAGAAGAGAAAGTACATAAGCTAGAGAGGCTAGAGATCTGGAGAAAAAAAAAAAAAGCCAAAAGAGAAATATAAATCCCTACAATAGACTCAAAGTGTCAGACACATCAATATTCAGGTCCTCTGTATTGTGCTATTTGTATCCACAATAACAAAACAAACAAACAAACAAACAAACAACAGAGGCTTTCTCTAATTCCATATTCTAAACTGAGAATTCATATGCTGTAAAACAATGTGTAAATTGCAATTGATTGATTGATTGTCACCTGTAGCGCCCTCTAGAGGTCCTCATGGCTATGCCCTGGTATTTGGTATTTCCATTTTCAGCAGTTTCCAATTTAAGTCAGGGACAAATGTATATTTGATAAACAAATAAAACCATTGAATAATTGTAGTAAGCAATTCAACAGAAGTATAATGGAGTAACATGTTTACTTAGTAAAAAACAATTCCCTTTGGATTTGATACACACATTGGATTACTTAATTCCAGGCCAATTAGAGAGAGCTTGAGAGGTATTATGACTTTCAATGGGCTCATTATTTACAATGTCAAGTGTTGAGGTGGTGCTTTAGCTGCTATTTAGGTTGATACACTATGGATCCACTTTTGTTTATGGGATTTTCAATTTTTGTGGTAATTTAAATTTTCTAATAGTTTAATTTTTCAATTTTTTTTGGTATTTACCACAAAATATAATTTTTTTAAATCACTAGTAAGCCTTCTTTCTGCAGCCCCCTGACTCAGAGCATGCATTCCTCTAGACTCCCTCCATACAAGCCCAAGCAAATTATCATCTTCATTTTCAGAGTTTCTTGTTCTGTACTTAAAGCCTTTATTGCACAGCTTAACTCTTGATGAAGTCTCAGGATGTATACACAGCCTATAAAGAATTAGACTCTGATTCTAGGAGTATCATCTATATTTCTTTAAAAGGATCTTTTGATAGTAATACGAAAGCACATCTCTGTCTTTTCCCAAATTTTTGTAGATACATGATGTTTATTCAGGTTTATACCTGCTTTTGTTTGCCTTAATCTGTCCATGTGTGTCCTAATCTTATATTGTATCAATTATTGTGCCTATAAATTTGGTACACACATGTGAGATTTTCTTTATCATCATGAGAGTAACATTTTATTTGTTGGTTAACATAAGGAGAAACTAATAATTCTAATAAATAAAGATAAGTATCACAGAATTCAGATTGATTTTTAGATGTCCAATGAATATTCTTAGGAGATAATTCAATTGATAGAGACATTAAATTCACTATTTATTTTTATGTTCATCTAAAACAGTCACATCCAGAATAATATATATTTTATCAGAATTAATGAGCCATTGGCTTGTCAAAAAACTAAACGTGAATAAATATAAAACCTTAATGTCCTGTCACTGACTTGTTATGGGGCCAGATGCTACGGGTAATTTAATTGTGCTTAGCACCCAGCAGCAATCTCTCAAAAGTCGTGACCCACAGAAGCACCTGCTGACGCTGATAAATCATTATAACCTAAGATGCTAGAATTAAACGTTATGTTAGCTGATCATCCACAACGTGCAATGTGAGTTAGGACAACAGTGGATAAACAAAACTATCATTTGCTGCTTTCACCACTGGGAAGCAACTATCATATAAATGATAGTAGCTAGTCCTACTATAATTCTTAGATATGTGCTACAAACTTCTTTATAGACTCACTGAGTCATCAACATATGCTCAGAGTCAGAGAGAGTTTGATACTATTTACAGTCAGAGAGTTGGGGGATAGAAGCCTATTACGCTAACGCAACCTCTATGTGTTTTGAATGGTGGAGTAAGCTTTAGGCTTATCAGTTAATGACTTTTCTTCTTCCTTCTAGGCTGGTGTAAACTAATGCTCAGTTCCCTGAAATGTGTTTATGATGCCGTTCTTGTTATGTCAGCTGGAGAATGACTACTTTTCTTCTCCCATCCTACCCTCTTGTTTCTTCACACTCAAACGCACTCTCCTATACCGTCCACACCTGCAGCCCTGTTTCTCAGTTTCCAAGGAACACAGCCCAGAGCCACGGTAGGTGTGCTTCCTGTGTAGCATCCTCTGACTCCATCCATTCATTAGTCTCATTCTAATTTATATCAAAAAGCACATTTCTGAGACTATCTTGCCACTTGGGTTAAACAAGAAATTTTTTTTTTCAAAGCAAACATCATCCAACATTTTTTGACCTACCCTGAAAATGATATGGTGTGGCTGTGGTTCTTCTCTTCCCTGGGTGTGGGGGGGGGCTGTTGACCACCAGCCCACCCAGGCAAGAGGAGCAGAAGATGAAAGACAGGGTCTGACAGGCCATTAGCCCAACGGAGACTGAACTCTCTGGGAACCACTTCAGCAGATCCACTTTAAACAAGGAGAAAAAAACCCATATGCTCCTTGGTGGGAGGCTTCCAGGATCGGCTTTAATAACTGGATGAAACCAGGTACTTTAAGGATGATTGTTTTGAATTTGGCAGCATGCTTCTATCACATAAATGGGGACACAGTACCTGTAGGTGCAGGGAGGGGAGAGCTAGCAGAAAGCTGTGTCGCAGGCTGTATATTGAGAGCCAGAGGCCCTTTGGAGAGGGGGAGTCCTCCACCTAAGGCTGAGCTCAGAGTGGATATCTGGACTAGGAGGAGTGCAACACCAAACATCAGGGTTCCTCCAACAGTATGTAACACAACAAGGTTTTAAAAACACAAGCCAATGTTTTCATTTGGAAATGACTTGTATTTTACAAAACAAAAATAGGTGATAATTAATAATGCCAGACATGTACACACAAAGTAATGGGATTGCCAAGATCAGGGCAATCAATTTTAATGTTTTTCATAAGTCCTATTGTTTCCCTTTGAGCAGATATGATTGTCACCTGGGGCATGCTAGGCCCAGGAAATGATGTCAGAAATACAAGTGATGTTCCTAGCACTGAAGGATAGAGGGATACAAGGAAAGTGAATCAGAAAAGTATTTAAAGTTACTGACTTTAGCCTCCATGTCCTTAGACAGGCATACAGAAGCACCAGTAACTAAATGTTCTATAACCTCATGCTTCCTAATTATGTCTAAGAGCAATGAGTCAGGATAAGATAATAGTTCATTGTATTACTACTTTCATTGTGTCAGCGATAGAGGAAAATTACCATGTAAGTTCAGGTCCCCTATTGATCTGATAGAATGGTACTTTTATTATCCCACTACAAAAATTATAAAAGAGGGAAAGGACATAACAAAGAGATGGGAAAGTGCTCAGAAGCATAGTGTAAATTATTAGTCATTATAAAATTATATCAAATGCCATTTAACAATCTTTTCTTAGAATTTAATCGAACTAATGCCAATCTACTTTTTTCCCCTCAGTTACACTGTGACCTCACTAACATCTCTCAGTCCATTAAATATTCTTCATTTAAAGACATTTATTTATTTATTTATTTATTTATTTATTTATTTATTTATTTATTTTTGTTTTTTCCAGACAGGGTTTTTCTGTGTAGCCTTGGCTGTCCTGGGCTCTCTTGGTAAATCTGGAACTCACAGATCTGCCTACGTCTGCCTCCCAAGTGCTGGGATTAAAGGCGTGTGTCACCATGCCTTGATTCACTTATTTATTTTTAAAAAGTGATTTATATTCATTATTTTAATAGAGGTACACTAATGTAAGTTGTATTTACTCACCAAAGTCTATTTCTTTCTTCACTGTGATTGGCAATTATCTTGCTATCTAGTGATTTGGAAGGAAACAACTTTTAGAACATATATATTCCCAAATCTTAACTGTGTGTGTGTGTGTGTGTGTGTGTGTGTGTGTGTGTGTGTGTATGTGTGTGTGTGTGTATGTGTGTATAATCATACACTTGTGGATTTTGTTGTCCATTAATTGAATTTCCAAATAAGCTTGTTCTAAAGAAAATACACAGAACAGTGGCCCATGCCCTTAATCCCAGCCCAGGGAGGCAGAGGCAGGCAGATCTCTGGGAGTTCGAGGCCAGCTTGGTCTAAAAAGAGAGTTCTGGACAGCCAAGCCTACACAGACAAATCCTGTCTCAACACACACATACACACACACACACACACACACACACACACACACACACACACACACAGAGTAAATTCAGTTAGTGAGTTACATATAGAACACAAATGCACCTGAAAACCTAGATCTACAAAGGGAGATTTATTAAAAACAAAGATTGGCCAGTGACAAGCTTCACACTCAGCAATTCCAGTCCCCATTTGTATGATGAGTTCTTAAGGAAGCACAATTTATTACTTGATCCATTTGCCCTTATTTCCAAACAGTCAATTTACCCCTTTCAGAATGACAGCTTACCACAGACTACATGTTAAAGGATATATTCTATCTGAAAAGAGGGTAATTTCAGACTATTTTCTATCAGTGAAAGCGTGAACATCTATTGACATATGAGGATGGACTATTTTCTCAGAGTGTTCACTGCTGACCCTGAGGAGCAGAGGTTAGTTCCTTCTGGAACAGTTTTTTAGCAGATTTACAAGGAGTACTCTTAGCAGAGCTGGGCTACGAGACCTGCAGTGACAGTTCTTAGACAAGTGCCTGGGGAGCCTGGAAAGACAGAAGACACAGCTTGAAAAGTGACCACCCAAACTGTATGTGTCCAACTTTGTCAGAAAAAACATCACTGACTCAATGCTTTTATTGTATAAAAAAAGTGAAATCTAACAAATGCTTGGGACAACCTACTTTTTCTGTTTTAACACAGTCGTGCAGTTACAAATAAGAACTCTGTCCACGTAATAATTCAGGATCCTCTTTTAAAACTTTTCAAAACTTGAATGTTGGTGTCTTTTCCTTGAGTTTCTTAAATTAAGCACCCTAATTCCTAAGCCTATCATCTTGCGCTTGAGTGTAAAAGGCATCTGTTTCCACTTACAATTTTTCCAGAGTGATTAATTAATATCAAACCAATTCACATCAACTTAACTAATATTAATGAGTTAATTAAACAATTAATAATGATCAAATCAACAACCGATTAATCACTTAAAATGAATAGGTAGCATTAAACCTGAGTACATTCTTTTCATTTTTGGTTTATTCTCCAGTATTTCCATAGCTTGTTTCATACAAAATATTCATTTCTATTAAGTTGTCCAAGACCATTGAAATATGTTTAAGTCATATGCAAAATAAGTCAGTGACAAAAACTATAAATTTGCTATGTGAGAATTATATGTAATCTTCTATTTTTTATCTGTCCTACACCATCTGCAGTCAATTAAATGATTCCCAGGTGTTCATGGTAATTGCTTTAACACAAGATTACATGTCACTTTATGGATCTTTAAATATTTATTATAAAACTCTCATCTACGTTTTTCTCTATTCATCTAGGAACAAAATATGCTGATGTTTAGTAGGGACACACAAAAAAGGTAATTGGTCTCATTGAATTATTCTGTGGATTAAATTTCAATTAAAATCTTTTTAAGAGCCAAGAATTGAAGAAAAATAGAATATCTAGGAATATCTAGGATGCTGACTTAGTTACCTTTTCTTTACACTCTTAATTTCAAACTATTGAAAATAAAACTCCATTATTCATGAAAAAGACAATGTCATTTTTATAAGGACCTCTAAATAACGAGGAATATAAGCACTGAAAAGGTTTATCAAACGATTTCTCACTCAAAGAATAAAAAGCTAGTTTTTATTTAGAGAAGATTCATAAAGACAGTCTAGCAAAATCGAGTTATTTTGTCCTTAAAGAACTCCCAGAGGTTTGGCCAACTGTTCAGAATTATTTAATTATAAACCCTTTGAAAATTTCAGCCACTAGCATATCTGTAACACATATTATGTTTCAGGATTCATCTAAAACCTTCATGTGAACTTCCATTTTTATATTCCACATCTGCTGTAGGAGATACATACATGTATTATGTCCATGGAAGCCAGATGTCCTTTCAGCATCTGGAAGTCACATGGAGAGAATTTAGCTAGCTAAGTGCAATTCATTGTTAAACTATATTTCCTTTAAAACTAATCATTGTTCTCTGTAACAACTTGATATGTAATATAAATCATATAAATTTATTTTTTTTAAAAATTTATTCATAGTTGGGTGGTGGTGGCCCACCCGCCTTTAATCCCAGCACTCCGGAGGCAGAGGCAGGCAGATCGCTGTGAGTTCGAGGCCAGCCTGGTCTACAAAGTGAGTCCAGGACAGCCAAGGCTAACAGAGAAACCCTGTCTTGAAAAACAAAACAAAACAAAAATTTATTCACTTTATATCCCCTGGTAGCCCTTCCCTTGTCTGCCCCTGGTCCCATAGTCTCTCTCTCTTCCCCCTCTTCCCATCTCTTAGTACTCAGAGAAGGAGACCCTTTCTCCCCTACCAACTGACCCCAGCCTATCAAGTCTTATCAGGACTGCCTTCATCCTCTTCCTCTGTGGCTTGATAAGAAGGAGATCAAGGGGAATTGGAAAGGAAGAAGTAAAAGTATCACTACTCATGGATGATATGATTGTATACAAAAGTGGCCCCCAAAATTTGATCAGTCAGCTCCTGCAGCCGATAAACATCTCCAGCAAAGTGGCTGGATACAAAATCAACTAAAAAAAAGTCAGTACACCTTTTGTATACAAAAGACAATTGGACTGTGAAAGAAACTAAGGAAACAACAAGCTTCACAATAGCCAGAAAAGAAAAACCATAAAGCATCTTGGTGGAACTCTAACTGAACAAGTCAAAGACTTGTATTAAAGAGAAAATTCAAGCCTCTGAAGAAAGAAATTGAAGAATATGTCTGAAGATGGAATTAAATTCTAATATAATGATTAGTGAAAATATACACATACATACACATTTTTTTTTTTACAATTTTCATTGAATTTATATCTTGAACCTCTGTACCTTGTGAGTTAATATTCCTGTCCTCTGACTTTGGTCCCCTGTTAAGTCTCCCTGGACAGACAATACAAGTACCTCTAGCTCTCTGATCCAGCCAGAGTCAACTCTGTTATAGGAGCTGACGGCCACTCTGTTCACCCCATGTGGTAGTTACACCTACAAGCATTAACTGGATGACAGACAGACAAAGGGAAGGAGAGAGGAAATTGTACTAAACATACACATTCCTTGTTTAGTAGCTTGCGAATGGTATCTATTTTGTTTTCTTATTGCCATAAAACCAGGCCTGTTACGATGCTGATGCCTATAATCATACAATAATTACAGATAATAACTGAAAATGAAGCGATTCACTGAAATTAGGACATTTGCAACTTTTTCTGCCACTGCATTTTATTAATTGGGAGTTAATAATACATAACATGACTAAATAATCCTTGACACTAACACTAGCTATGGCCAGAAGCTGTTTCATTTTGAATTAATTTTCCCAAATTGATTGAAAATTAAATAAAGAATAAAATATAAGATGCTATTTGAATCACAGAATTACAGTTTTTAATCACACTTTAAACGTAAATACTCAGAATGATATTTCAGTTTTTATATGCCCACATATCTATTGTTTTACTTTGATAATGATGTAGACTTGACACACTGGAATTATTTATGTGTAGAAATGGTCACTATGCCTATTATTTGTAACTATACAAACAGCCATTCAAGTTCCTTAATGGTCACAATTGAAATTCAACAAAAGGGAAGCTATCTATCCTCCAATTGTATCCCTCATGTGAAGACTAAATAAGGTCACACGAGAATGCAAAATCAGATTCGCTTTCCACTTCCCTTTGTGATTGTTATTGCTAATGGACCGTTAAGCAGAATCTGCTGAGATGGACCTTTGGCCATGTCTATAGGAAATTATCCAGATTATAATTATTAATGTGGCTCCAGTCCCTAGGCAGAAGATACTGGACCATATACAAATATCTGAGAAGGCAAGCTGGTAACTAATACAAAAGCACTCACTGCACTCTTTTTTGAACACAAATGCGCCATGCCCAGTGGCTCCAAACTCCTAGTGCCTTGAGTGCCCTGCAATGACAAGTTATCTCTTTGACTTCCTTTCTGTTACTTCTCTAATGGTATTTTATCTTAGAAAGTTGAAAAGAAACGGAGGCTGCTTTGTAGAAATATTTTGATAGCACTTACATTTTTTGTTTTTGAAATTATAATATAATTACATAATTTCTTTCCCTGCCTTTCTCTCCCAAACTCTCCTTTATATTTCTCCTTGCTGTCTTTTAAATCCATAGTCTCCTTTTTCTTTAATTGTTGTTACATGCAGATGTACATTTTTAGTGAGCCCCATTTGTGTACCACGGAGTCCCTATTAAAACTATACTTCTCAATTTAGTTACTCTTGCATAAAGAAATGACTTTGAAATATAGTCTCTGTGATTTTAATTTATTTGTTGATAGTTCTTGTAAGAACTACTTCAGCTTTGGTGAACTGAATGCAATATAAAATTCTATTTTATTAAGAGTTCTTAACTATGAGCATATTTTGACTTGGAAAACCTCCTCAATTTAGGTCCATATTTCCATGTTTTGTTAAACTATCCTGAAACAATCACAAATTGCCATTGAAATAAACATGTAGAGCTTGATGATTCTGGTATACTTATGCATGCATAGAAATATTTCATTCCTGTAATTTAAATCAATTTAATATAAGCCCCCTTCCATAAGTAATATATTTCTATTTATGACAAAATATGAAGTTATGGAAACTAACATATATCTAATGACAAAGAAAACCATTTAGCTTCATTACAGTATATAATTTATCAAAAATATCTTCTATTTCTATGAGGGAGGCGGATATAATTAAAGGTCCTATTTATGCCTGTCATATTACAAGTGATTATTATGTTTCTAAAATTCAATTGAAGTATTGAAAGATTTCTATTTTTAAGACTATAAATAATTATATTTTAAGAATTATTAATTTCCCTCTAAAACAAGGATAATTCATTACCCAAATTTGAAAATTATCCCTCTTCCACTGAATATTACACATATTATAAGAGATTTAGGTAAAGATAGAAATGTAGATAATAGGGAAATAGCATGAGTCAGGCAATGACAATATCATGTCATTTTTATCATAGGCTATGTAGTATTTAAAAATATTTTAGCATTATATGCATATCATATGTATATATGTATATATGTATATGTATAATTTACATAGTGACCGCTGAGATTTTTCTTTCTACTCATAAAAACTATGTGAAATAATTATACAAGGTATTTTGATAAAGCATCAATAGCTAATTTAAAATTGTTTGATAATAAGAATAAAATTAAATAGTACTGTGTCTGTTTCTTGGTAGCGTTATTGCCTAGCATGCAGGAAGCCTTTGATTTTACCCACAGTACTGCATATAGTGTAAGGAGAGCATCTGGGAAGTAGAGTCAAGGGGATTAGCAATTGAAGGTTTTCCTCAGCTACATAAGCAGTTGAGGCCAGTTTACATGACTTCCTATTTCAAAAAACAAAATGAGCAAATAAACAAAAGTATGAGTATTTTATATTTAGTTTTTCTTTCAATCATTAAATCCTTTATACATAATCTCTACAAAAAGTGACAGAAACTGAATGTACTAACATTTGATACAGTAAAAAATTATAAAATTGTTCATATATATGAATATATTCACATATATATACATACATATGTCAGTTTTATCAAAAATGCTCTCTTAAATCAAAAGATACATAGATGTCATGCTGTCCCATCATGCTGTCATTCTACCTCCACCTCACATGCTTTCTAAATCTCTTTTGATATACCATGATGTACTATTCCAGTGTGCACTTTACATTTTGAAGTAATGACTATCACAGCAAATTGTAGGGTAGCCCTATTGTAACATACTGACTAATAATTACCCAAGTGTGGAAACAGTAGCTAACTGTGGGCTACATTCCATCATGTGCAAGCTGACTGGGCTGTAGTGAGAGGTCTGCCTATATATTAAAGAAGAAACACAGCTTCATGTATTTCAACTTTACCACAGAATATAAAATGGAGTAAGACAGAATAAGCAAACTTTACCTCCAAACACTCACCGACTGTCAGCTGTCCAGTGAGCTGCCCCATGTGGTTTCTTGCATTCACTGTTACATTTCTGTCAGACTGCAAGACCAGTGGACTGTCCTGGGAAATGTATATAAAACAAGTAAGTCAAACAAAAGCATAACTGTCGTCAGACCTCATGAAATCATTCTGTGTATGTTATCTCAATTTTCCTTATAAATAGTAGGCAATTGTATTAACATTTAGTTGAAATGGATAAAAAGATGGTGTCTCAAGGTAATTTTTAAAGTAGAATGGAATGCTTTCAACTTTATACCCAGACATTAACTATGGCAGCAGTTCTGATTCTACCCAAGGCTCTTAACCAAGGGTATAGAAGCCCCTACATCCCCTTCTTAATGGCTTGTAAGCTTGCTGGTGCAGATAATCATTGAACCCCACTGAGGAATTCCTTCTAAGCAACTTTCAGATTTTACTATTAAATGAAATGTCCTCAAAACCTATTCCACCGCTCACTGTGTGTACTGGTTGATTCAACTCATAAACTTTCTATCAACATTCCTTTCATTAAAGTGTCCTATTGTGACTAGAAAATGTTGTTTCCTTAAAACTGTCCACTACCTCTGTCTCTTATAATTGTCCTGTCAATTCTTTTCACACAGAGTCCTGAGCTTTGACAGAAGGGATATGTTAAAGATTTCCCATTCAGGCCTAAGCACTCCAAAGTTTCTCTCTCTCTGCTCCATTCATAATAGCCAGGAAGTAGAAATAGCCCAATTGTCACACCAACTGATGAATAGATGATGAAAATATAGTACATTTATACAATGGATTATTTATGATTCATCTGTTCAGAAAAATAACTTAAGAAAAATGCAGGCAAATAGATTGAGCTAGAAATAATCATTTTAAGTGAAGTATTCCAGAGCACAAAAGATAAATATCAAATTTTCTCATATATGAGAACGCTTTAATGCTTACTTAGATCTGTGTGCTTCATGTACCTGTATTTTATATGCAAACCACCTAAACACTAAATATTAGAATTTGGTGGGTTTTTTGACTATGCATGAGTGTATATTATGGACATTTCCTAAAACTGTCTTAGGACTCTAACTATATGCAGATATGCAAAGAAATTATCAAGTATACACACATATTTTCAACATTCAACTCATACAACACCTACATACACATGTTTATAAAGTAGGTTTTTCAAATGCATTCACATTAAGATTTGACATGACCAAATTTGAAGAACTATTTATCCTGCTAAGATGTCATTGTACAAAATGACTACACATAAACTCATTTCTGTTTGTCTATTATCTCAGCTCAGATTCTTTAGCTAGAAATGAAATTTTACTTCTGCGTTAAAAATACTGGTAATAGAAATGGAGAAAAGATAGCTTCTTAACAAAATAGTCCAGGTCTAACTGGATGTCTACATGCAGAAAAGGCAAATAGATCCATATTAATCACACTGCACAAAACTAAAGTCCAGGTGAATTAAAGTCCTCAACATAAAACCAGACATACTATATCTCTTGGAGGAAAAAGTGAGGAAGAGCCTGGGACTCATTGGCACAGGAGACATCTTCCTGAACAGAACACAGATACCTCATTTTCTAAAGTCAACAGTTAATAAATGTGACCTCATGAAACTGAAAAACTTCCATAAGACAAAGGACACTGTCAACAGAAAAAACAAAAATCAAAAAACGGCAGCCTGCAGACTGGGAAAAGGTCTTTGCCAACTCTATATCTGACAAAGGAATAATGTTCAAAAGATATAAAGAATTCTAGAATGTAAACACCACAAAACCAAATAACCCAATTTAAAAATGGGTACAGAGCTAAACAGTGAATTCTCAACAGAGGAATATCAAATGGCCAAGACACACTTAAAGAAATGCTTAGCATCCTCCGTTATCAGAGAAATGCAAATCAATACAACTCTGAGATTCTGTCTTACTCCTACCAGAATGGCTATGATCAAAAATTTTAGTGACAGCACATGCTGACAAGAATGTGGAAAGGGGGATACTTCTTTATTGCTGGTGGGAGTACAAACTTATATAACCACTTTGGAAGACAACCTGGCATTTTCTCAGAAAATTAGGAATAGTGCTACCTAATGACCTAGCTATACTACTCCTGGGCATATATCCAAAAGATGTTCTACTGTACAACAAGGAAATTCACTCAACTATGTTCATAACAGCTTATTCATAATAACCAGAGTCTGAAAACAACCTAAATGTCCCTCAACCAAATAATGGATAACGAAATTGTGGTATATTTACACAGTGGGATACTACTCAGCTATTAAAAACAAGAAAATTCTGAAATTTTGCAGGCAAATGGATGAACTGGAAAAGATCATCCTGAGTGAGGTAACCTACACCCAGAAAGACAAGCATGGTATAGTGGATATTAGCCCAACATAGATGTCCTCTGAGAGGATCCACACAGAGAGGGAACAGGACAGATGGTGAAACACACAGCCAGACTCTGGGCAGAGTTCTGAGAATGGTATGGGGTGTAGAAGGACCCAGAGGGTTCAGGAGCTCCTCAGCGAGACCATCAGGGCCTGGGATGAGGACCCAGAGGCGCCTTCACAAACTGATGCACCAACCAAGCACAATGAGTGCAATGAACCTAGAGCATGTTCAGCTATAGCCAATGGACAGCTCATTCTCCATGGTTAGGGGGAAAGGGGACGGCCTCTGACGTGAACTCTGCTGGTTCTGATTTGATCACTTTCCCTTGGTGAGAAAGCCCTGTGGGCACCCAGAGGAAGGGGAACCAGGCCATCTGGATGAGACCTGATAGGTTATGGTCAGGTGGTGGGGGAGGAACTGCTCCTTCCCACAAGTCAGTAGGCTAGGTAGGGGGAATAGGGCTTAAGAGGGAGGGAGGAAGGTGGGAAAGAAAAGATACAAGCAATCTAGACGATAACAATAGGTATGTAATTTTGAATAAATTATAATAATTAAAAAAAGAGTGCTATGATTAAAAAAAGATCAAGAATATCAAGAAAAGTAGGGTGGGTTATATGGAAGGATATTAAGGAAGGAGAGGGATGGGGAAAATGTTGTAATTAAAATACACTCTCAAAAATAAACAACATATAAGTGCTATATATTTGCTATATATTAAGTAATAATTTGGGTATAAAAAATAAAGCTAATCGGTTCTCATAGTTCAAAAGTTATGAATAATAGCTTAGTTGAATTTTGATTTACATTATTTCTAAGTATTTGATATATAAAACATTTTGTTCAGAACCCAAACATGTATGAGATTATTTGCTTTCATTTGATTCTAGACATATTTAAAAATGAACATGTATGAATGTAAGTATAATAAAAAGCATAACTTACTGGTTTTGTCTAAGTGACAGGCTGTGGAAGGAAGTATTATGAGTATTATGAGTATAGGAGTTTTTGCTGTATAAAAGATCTTAAGATCAAAGGAAAGTAAATTTAAACGGCAACAGTCAATAGGTATTGCATCTGCTCTAATATAAAAATAGACCTGTTAGGACTGCGAGTTTGGTCACTGCATTTTGGTGTGTAACACGTCAATTCACTTTGGCCCTCGCCACAGGGATCCTACTGAAGTTCTATCCCTGGCTCACTTCCATTCTACTTATTCCACTAAATTTCCCCTCAGAATTAAATTTTTATATACAGATTAAATTTTTACTATGTTAACAGCAGTAATCTTTGTACTCTCTAAAACTATAAACAGAGCCATCAGAGGTGATGAGCAATTCTCTACAATAGACTCATGTGAATAAAATTGCATTATTATGCTATTCTGGTTTTTAAGTTCTGTTAAGCCAATGTGGTTCTTATGAGAGCAGCATGCTCACTGGCAACTTACATGGAGGTTTTTGTCTATAAATCAGCACGGTGATTACTTTGAAACTAGGGCCACTACTAATGCATCTTAGGACAAAATAGTAACCTTTTACATAATAGCCACTGGATTCCAAATAAATGTGTATGTGATTTTAAAAAAATGATAACAACACAATGAGTTATCTAACAAGATTATAATCTTACAACCCCCACGCAGCCGGGAAGTCGGCTAGTAGGTATAGTTGCCACTGTGACTCAACATCTAAATCTATTTTTTTATTTAGAACATTACACTTAGGAAATGTTACCCTAAAATTTTTTAAAGAGACAGTTTGTGTTCTCTTGTGACTGCTTCTTCAGAGGCCTCTCTGTGAGGAAAATAGGGGTCATTAATATTTCATTTGTGTCTATTTTCTTATATAATTTCTCGTTGCTATTTTCTCTTAACATACTCCAAATCTGAAAACACCAGTATTAACTGTTGAACATTAAATTTCCTTTAAAAATAAGTGATGAGTATTATCTATTATTACCTCAAGGATCAACAAGTGCTCTGAAAGTGATTAAGTAGGCAAGGTGCTATGCTGCCCACTGGTTTAGTAATCTGACTTTATTAACACCTTATGCTAAAGATATTACTTCAGAATTTCATAGCTAGTGTTAAAATATAAGGAAGAACATGCTTTAGTTTCTCTGCCTGGGTTTCAGCAATTAGAATATTTTCAAGACCTACTGTTTTCCCAGAAAAGCTTTTTTTTTTTTAATTTTTGAGATTTTTAATATAATTACATCATTTCTCCTTAGCTTCTTTTCCCTTCAAGCCCTCTGAAGTACTTCCTCTTGCTCTATTTCAACTAAGTGGCTTCCTAAACATTTTATAATTTCATCTCCTTTATGGTTAAGTAAAATGTCACTGTGTGCAAGTGTCACATGTTCAATAATCACTCCTCAGTTAGTGAACATCTAGGCTGTTTTCATTCCTAGCTATTGTGAATAGAACAGCAGTGAACACAGAAATGTAGAGATCTCTGTAGTAGGCTGTGGGTCTTCTGGGTACATTTTCAGAAGCAATACAGGTTGGTGATATGGTAGTTTTACCTTTATCTTTTTGAGGAATCTCTAGATTATTTTAAATAGGGGCCTGCACAAGTTTACATTACCTCCAACAGTGGACACAATTTCCGTGTCTACACTCTCACCCATGCCTATAGCCCCTTTATTCTTCATTGTAACACTTATTGTGACTGAAATAAGACGAACTCTCAAAGTTTTTTTTTTTTAATTTAAGTTCTTCTAGTGGCTGAGGATGTTGAGCGGATTCATTAGACATTTGTGTTTCCTCTTTTAACATGTCCATTCCATTTCCTATCCCTCTCTTAACTGGTTTGTTTGCTTTCTTCATGTACAGTCTATTAATCTTATACGTTTTACACATCAGTCCTCTGTCAGATGGGAACCGTGTGCTATCTATTCATTATGGTGATGGTTTCATTTGTAAAAGGAGGCGGGTTTTTATTATCCTGAGATCCTACATGATCAATTGTTGACCTTCTTTCCTTTGCTTAACAACTGGAGTCTTATTCAAAATGCCTTTATTTGTGTCTTTCTGATTAAGTGTACTCCTACAATACCCATCCAGAGTTTCCATAGTTCAGACCTAACGCTGAGGCTTGGATTCATATGGAATTAACTATTGTGAATGATTAGAAAAGTACTGGGTTCCACGGTTCTAAATATCAGGCTTTCACAGCATCATTTTTCTAAGAGGCTTTTACCTCCAAAGTGTGTATTTGGTATCTTTGTCCAAAAATCAGGTCGTTTTAGAATTGAGGGTCTTCTACTCTTCTTTTTCTTCTTCTTCTTCTTCTTCTTCTTCTTCTTCTTCTTCTTCTTCTTCTTCTTCTTCTTCTTCTTCTTCTTCATTTTTGTGTTTGTAATTTAATTATCGTATTTCTTCTTTCCCTATCTTCCCACCAAATACTCCCATATATCACTTCCCACTCCCCTTTAATCGTATGTCCTCTTTTTATATTAGTTGTTTTTGCATGTATATATGTGTGTATATACATATGTATCACTAAGTATAAACTGTTGAGTCAATATAATTTTACTTTCATGTGTAGTTTTCAGAACTGACCATTTATTTACCACTGGATAACCAATTGGCCAGCTATTGCTTGGGAAATAACACCTTCTCCCCTTCCATTTTACACCGTTGCTTTGTAGGACTTTATGCTGGTTTAAGGCCTTCTGCGCTTTACCCAATCCAGTTTTTCATGGTCATTGGTTTCCTTCTTGTTCAACTCACTGTAGGGCAGCCGTGTTCATAAGATTTCACAGAGTTATCTTCTGGTATTACTAGGTGACATCATATCAGAGCAAAGAACCTGACCTTCAGGTTCTTACAGTTTCTTCACCCTCTATCCACACTACCCCCTTCGTGTTAGGAGTGGGAGTGTATTTGTAGTTGTATCCGCTGACACCAGGCTCCACAACTCTGCATTTTGATCAGTTATGGTTTTCTGTACTGGGCTCCCATCTGTTTCAAAGGGAAGGCTCCTAAAGAAGGGCTAAAGACTATTCTTACCTGTGGGTGTATGGAGAAATGTTTATAGATTCTTGCTAGGATTTATAGTGGATTTATAAATTAGTAGTCGTAGATTCTCCTTCAATAATCATGATTTTACGAGCACTGAGTAATCAGCAGGATACTCGGTATCAGGGAAGGCATGATATCCTTGTTGAGTGGGTTTTACATCCCATCACAGAGCTTTTGGTTACTACATTTTGTGTGTCACAGCTGCACCCATAGGGTTATCATGCCACCTGGGTCAATTATGTGATTCATTCGCACCCTCTATTCTTTTCCATTGATCTGGGTGTCTATATTTGTGTCAGTACCATGTTTTATTATGATGGCTCTGTGGTTCACTTTGAAATCCAGGAATAATTTTTGAGACTACTGTGAATGACACTATTTCCCTGATTTATAGCTTGGCATTTTTGTCATCAGTATAAAGGAAAGCTACTGGATTGTGCATGTCTGTTTTATAACCAGAGGCATTGATGAATATGTTTATCGTCTTCAAATGTGGAATTCCTGGTGGAGTCTTTGGGAATTTTCATGTATGGAATTATATCGTATGTAAATCTCTCTATGTAACTCTTATTGTCTTACACTTCTTGCTGGGGCTTACAGCACTATATAACAGAATGGAGAGTGACCATGTTCCTCTTATTTCTGAGCTCAGTGGAAAAGCTTTGAATTTTTTGCCATTTCCTAGCATGTTGTCTAGCAGTTTCCTTACATAATCTTTATTGGGAAATGCTCACTTCTCTGGTGTCTCTTGGGCTTTCACAAAAGGTGAGAGGGGTTTGTTAAGGGATTTTATGCATCTATTGAGAGTACTGCCACAATACTATTGCTGTAATGACCATGACCAAGGTACCTCTTATCAAAGCAAATATTTAACTGGGGGCTTGATTACAGTTTCACAGGCTTAGTCCATTATCATCATGATGGAGAGCATGGCGGTACACATGCAGACATGGTGCTGGAGAAGCAGTTTAGAGGTCTAGTTCCTGATCTGCAGGCAGCAGGGAAAGATGCTGAGCTTGGCAGGGGATCGAAACCACTAAGTCCACTTCCTGTACCATACTTTATCCTTCTTATCCTTCAAATATTGCTACTCTTCAGTGACTAAGCATTCAACTATATGACCTTAAGGGGCCATTTTTATTCAAACCACCACATTTATGATTTCTGTCCTTGAGACCATTTTTTTGATGGGATCCTTTCATTGATTTATTTACAGTGATTTATACAAGTCTTGAATGAAACAAATTTTATCACCATGAATGATGTCTTTAAGTGATCTTGGATGCACTTATGAATATCTAATCTATATAGTATATGTATATATATTGCACTTGAAAATACTTATTTATATAGTATATGTATTAATACATTATGCTTTATGTATCTATGTTCATTAGGGAAATCAGTTGTATTATTTTATTGTTTCTTTGTCTTGTTTAGAATTTGCTTAATGCTGGTTCTGGAGTTTGGAAAATTACATTTCTATTTTAGACAATAATTTGAAAAGTTTTGGTACTAGTTCCTCTTTGAATCTCTGAGAGAATTCTGCACACAATCAGTACGGAGGGCTCATCCTAGAGAGGGAAGTGCTAGCCTTAGGCAAAGTGGTCTTCAGCTGTATAAAAAAGCAGACTGAGAAACCCATGGGGAACAAGCCAATAAATACTATTCTTCCAGCTCTGCTTATAGACCAGTCTTACTGGAGGAAATTCTTCAAATTAGAGTCTCTTATTCAAGATACAGCTAGGTTTGTGTCAATTTGACAAAAAATACCCAACACACTTGGGTTTTCCTATATACTGAAAGAATATCCTTGTTGACCCACTCTGTTCAGTGATAATTTTGTGTGGATTTGAAATGCTAATTTTTAAATATCTATGGTATGAATATATGTTTTTTTCTTCACAGAAAGAAACTACAAAATATTTTCATAATTTATATTCTTCTCTAACTTTTCAGATTTCTTTGTGTTTATCTTTCTATATAAAAGAGGTTTCATTATATTATTGTTATTATTATTATTAATTGTAATTTTATGTGCATGGAAGTTTTGCCTACATATATCCCCGTGTATCATTTAGGGGACAGAAGAGGGCATGCAATTCCTTAGAACTAAAGTTACAAACTATTAGAGCCACAGACTGTGTGCCAGTATTTGAAGCAGGGTCCTCTTAAAGAACAGCAAATGATCTTAACCACTGAGCCATCTTTTCAGTCTTGTGAAATATGTTACTTGAACACACTGTTCTTTTTCTTCCACACACTGTATTGGAGACTAGAAGCTCAGGGTAACTACCATCTCTTCCCTTTTCTTTTTATATTGTGCTACTTTTGAAAACAATTTTAATGTAGAAATAATAGCATACTAGTACTAAAACAAAATAAAATATTTCTTAATCATTCTCTTTTTGTTAGACAAATTCATATTTGTAACATACAAACTACTTCACGATATAGTCCGCTTTTACTTTCTTATCTTTATTTCACACCATGAATTTCCCTAAATTTCCCTTCAGTCTTTTCATTGTCATTTTTTGTTTCTTTTTCCACTTCTCACTATTGAACTGGATGGCAGTTGAAATAGTCATTTTTCAAATCCCAGCTCAAAGCTGCGTTCCGTGGGCATAATTCTTTCTCTTCTAGTTAAAATTCAGTTCTTGTCCTTCATGTCCTTAAGCAGTCAGCTTGATATCTGTTAGAGTACCTGTCATAGCCATTTTATTTTGCTTAATCACTTATGTGTCCAGGTCTTCCACTTGACCGAGCTATGCTGAGAATGGGTTCTGTTCTTTGTTTCCTTTGCTATATGTAAACTTTTAAATGTACAGTTTGTGTTATGTTTAGCACATGGTTTAAGGACAACATCTAAAGTGCCACACACTTGGGTGGGGTCCTCATCCTCATCTGGACTTGTGTTTAGGTCACAGAAACCTTAGGCGTCTTGCTACCTATTTTTTCTCTGTTGTTTAGTTTGTAACCCCTCAGGGGAAGATTTAAAAAATGCCATTCAAGTGCAATAAGCCACATTATATGGCTTAATTTTGATTCCTCACATCTATTCCCTAAAAAGTAACTTAATTTTATTTCTCTCCCCTTTCTTTTTCAACCCACTTAAGAATATGAAAAACAGGTAACTAAAAATTCTTTTTTTAATAGTGAGATTATTTGAAATTTAATTTCTTTCAGCAAGCAAATGATTTAATTACTGATATTCTTATTTTAAATATAGTGGTATGGGTTGTTAACACAATGTCCTCAAATTCTGGGTTAATAATTTCACTGGAGTGTAAAATAGTACCTGGCAGAGGCAGAACTTATTACACTTTATCTTTGCATACATTTCTAGTCAAATATTCTTACTGAGAACTTCCCAATGCCACATTCACTAGGAATGTCTTGCACACTGATTTTGCTAGTTGATAATATCTGTTTCTTTGGTGTTATGCAGTGAGTCTGCTAGTCTATCATGCATCCTTCTGACTTTCCTTTCCCCTATTCCCACTTTTAAAAGTGTATGCAGAATATTGCTATAGGGAACAGTTTTACCACAGCCCTCTATTATAGAAGATTCTTGGAATTGGCCCATTCCTAGATCTGTGAAATGGTTCAACTCATACTTGACCTATGGGTAGCCTTACAGAATAATTATTTTTATGAGTAAGAACTCAGGGTGAAATAAAGTATTCTCTCTACCCTCCAAATAAAGAGTCACACTGTTATATCAGCCAGGAGTACAATGGTAGTAGAGATCCCTCTTCCTCATAGACAGTATTTGTAGCACCAGAGTCATTTCTTCCTCTTTTCTTCCACTCCACTTTCACTGATGTCCTTTCAGTCTTTTGAGGACCTTGCCCTTGACCTAACCCCAGGGGTCCAATCTGTTCACTCTGCATGTCCAGATCTATACATTTGTACTACACTAAGAAGGAGAGCAAGACCTGTCACTTATCGCCTGGGATCATGCATATACTAGATCCCACTGTGGTGAACACAAAGCAGCTTTAGAGTGTGGGTAAAAATCTTGTGTTACATAGATTGGGAGGGACAATCTAGATGCTACATAAATGGATGTGATGACTTGGTAGCTATTTTGCCCAGATAAGGCACAAAGCATTTCTATTTCAAATCAACTACATTAGAATATTCTTTTGACAGTGGGAATGATAAAGAGGAGTGTGCATGTTTATTGGGGCACATAAAAAAGATACAGAGATAAAGCAAGAGTCTTGGCTACGTATTTGCTCATAAAAACTTTGTTTTAGGTGTGCAATGAAAAAAGAAGGAAAAAAATCTTTTCATTAAGCTAGTTTATTTTTCTTTTCCAGGAACTTGGCAAGTTAGAAGAGTAAGATTCCAGACTCTAAATATTACTTTTTAAATGCAGCACATTTAACTGAGAAAAATCAAGTTTCTCAATAAGATATGTGTGCTTTCAAGGGAATCTTTCATTTCAAGTAGGGAAAGAGATAATGAGTTTTATATTATTTTTCCTTGGGAACGTTTTCACCCGCATACCTAAGTTTTCAGTACTTAAGCAAACAGCTTTAGTCTTTTAAAAAACAGTTTAGGCTTATTACCTCTTCAAATGTTTGAAAGTGTTAGAAGCAGAATTTCAGTTTACTCTGCATCTGAATCTATACTGCAATGTAAGTCCTGAACGACATGAAGAAGCTCAGAGATGTGTTTTGGCATTTGTTATTCTTCTACTTTTGTTAATGTGATAAAACACCATGGCCAAATAAATTATATAAGAGTTTCTATTGGTTTGGAATTGCAGAGGGTTGGACTCCATGATGATGGGGACAACAAAGCTATTATAGGCATGGAGGTAGGAGCTGGAAGCTGAGAGCTCACATCCTGAGCCCCAAGCTTGAGGCAGAGAGACAGGGGGAAATGGTGGTAAGATTTTTAATCTCCAAACCTGCCTCCCAGAACTTAGAAATACTATACCAACTAGTTATAGTTGGTATACATCAACTTGGGACCAAGCATTCAAATAAGCAAGACCATGGGGGACATTCTTCAAACAGCTTTTCAAAGTGACAGATTAATAGAACTGTGGAAGCATGAAATACAACTCAGGGGACAACATATAAGAAAAATACAAGGTAAAATAAATCCCCTCACAACTGTCAATAGTAATTTTATATATCAAGTGCAACAACTCCATCAATCAGGACATAATAGTTGGATTAAGAAACAGTTTCGCCTTTCTGGTGTCTACAAGAAACTTATCCATTTTTCAAGAATAAGCCCTTCCTCGGAGAGAAGGGATGAAGAAAAGTATATTCTAAGCAAATAGATCTGGAAAACAATAAGCCATCAATATCCTAATGTTTGACAAAGTAGACTTCAAATTGGAATTAATTGGAAGAGGTAAAGAAGCATATTTTAATCTGATCAAGCAGACAACTAAACAAAAAGACATTACAATCCTAAACATATGTCTACCAAAACCTAGAGCACTCAACTTCACAGAAAGAGCACTACTGAATTTCAAGATATAGATTAACTCCAACTCAGTAAAAGTAGTTGCTTTCTGTATAACACTTCCTTCAATAGAGAGATCATTCTCGACCAGAAATTAACAGAGAAAAATCAGCGGTACATGACATCATGCATCCAACAAATCTTACATACATCTCCAGAGTGTCTACCCCAACCCCTAAATTACTCAGCAATCCCCAGAAATTTTCTTAAATAATCTGCATATTAGAGTCCAAAAATATCCTAACAAAAAAAGTGAAATAAGTTCATGTAGTCTATATAACCTCAGTGTAATAAAGTTAAATTCAACATCACAAGAATCTCTAGGAATCACATAAATATATGGAGATTAAGCTAATGAATGATGAATGGGACAAAGAACAAATGATGGAAGAAAAAAAAATCCCTGTAGTTAAATGAAAATGAAAACATAATACAACACAGTAAGACATCTGAGACACATTAAAAGCAGCACTAAGAGTGATATTCATAATGCTTGACAACTAAAACAGATAATGTGAAAAAGCACAAATAAATTACTTATTATGTAATTCAAGAATTTGACAAAATAAGAATACAATAACCAAAATTCCACTACAGAAGAAAAGAATAAAAGCAAAAGCAGAAATTAATGAAATAAAAAGGTTGAGCATATCACAAACAGTCAAGGAAATTAAGATCATATATGTGTATATATTCATAGCTATTAATCTATTAATATTAATATTATTCAGCAAGTAAGGAAATGAAAAATTTAAGTAAAGGATGGATGTAGAAGTAATCACTTGAGTGAGGTAACTGAGGTCTAAGACAAACATGGCAAGTTTACTCTCATTCATTATTATTATATTTGAAACTTTAGATATAAGTGTTTCATTTGGAATATTCAGAGATTTGAAATTTGATAAGCCTATGTTAAGGGGCTTTCATAGGAGAGGATATAGAATGAATTGGTTAAAAAAAAACCTCACACAAAGTTTAGGCATATTCATACCATGACATTGAATTCCAGATCTATTAAGACTCTAGTTCAGATGTCAGCAAACCAGTATTTGGAAATGTCTACCTTTAACACAATATGTATCATTTCACCGTAATTGTACCACTGTCTCCCTTCTTCTTGGCTTCTTTTGAGCCACCATAAAAAGAGCTTATCATTTTCTCACAAATCTGCATGGCTAACAAAGACATAGTGCATAGCTAAATTTAATCTAGAAACTGGATGAAACCGTTTGGAACTTACAAAAGAAGTTCTTACAGAGCCAAAGTGAGTGATGGAGGGCAGGGGATGTAGCTCTCTAGTAGAGTGGTTTACTGTCATATGTGAGGTTCAAATCACAGCACGGGGGAAAAATAGCAGCTGAAATTTAATGAAGCAAAATCCATTTAAACTTTCTCTGTGAAATGAAGTAGTTTCCTATTTTTTTAAATCTTATTTTATCTCCCATGAAATTCTTGCATTTTTATATATTTCATTTTTGATATAAAAATAACATATATATTTCATAACTATAAATGTTTTATATTATTATAGTAAGAGAAAATCTTAGCACTTTTATCTTTTTTTGTTTGTTTTTGGCTGAATACTAGTTTTATTATTTAAAGATATATGGCAGCGACATACATAAAAAACAAGTATGACGACATCAAAAATGTGGTAAAGCAGGCATCTGAAGGCCCACTGAAGGGCGTCCTGGGCTACACTGAGGACCAGGTTGTCTGCTGCGACTTCAACAGCAACTCCCACTCTTCCACCTTTGATGCTGGGGCTGGCCTTGCCCTCAATGACAACTTTGTAAAACTCATTTCCTGGTATGACAATGAGTTTGACTACAGCAACAGGGTGGTGGACCTCATGGCCTACATGGCCTCCAAGTAGTAAGAAGCCCTGGACCACCCACCCCAGCAAGGACACAAGAGCGAGAAGGAGGCTCTCGGCTGCTGAGGAGTCCCTATTCCAACTCTGCTCCTGACACTGAGTATCTTCCCTCACAGTCTCCATCCTAGACCCCAGAATAATGGGAGGGGCCCAGGGAGCCCTACTCTCTTCAATACCATCAATAAAGTTCACTGGACCTAAAAAACAAACAAACAAACAAACAAAAAACAAAGACAATCCTCCCCCCAAACAAACAGCAAACAAAAAGGCCTTTCTGAAGTTTACATCACCTAAAGTGTTGCTATAATCTGAGAACCAAGCATCCTGGACACATGCCTCCATCTTACTGATCCAATCATACATCGGGAGAATGAATGTGTGTTTGGGTATTTAGAAGATGAAATGCATTTGAGATTTTCTGCTAGAGCTTTTTATAATTCCTGTCCTCCATTACTTTAAATGTAGATGATCAATTCATTAAGAGTACAAAGTATGAGAAGATCACACATATTCAGTTATAGTGTCTGTCTTTAGAATTAAGTAAATATCAACGTGTGAAATGTTCAGAATAAACTCTTTATCAGTCATGAGAACAGCTAAAGTAGAGACCGGATAGCTAATGTAGAGTGGGGTTTTAGTCCCTGTTGTTTGTAATCCCTGCTGGGTCTTTTGTCTCTTCTGTTTTTGTTTGTTTGTTTGTTTGTTTGTTTTGTTTTTGTTTTTTTGGTTGAGGGAAGTGTATCCTCTACGTGTCTCAAAATTAGTTCCATGTAAACCTCCTCCCCACTTCCTTCAGGATATCAACTCTTGGTAACAGTATGGCATTCTCTGGAGAATCATGTTGGTGATAATATTCAGAGGTGATCTTGCCACATTCCCTCCTAGCATGTGATTCTAGGTTGATATATGTTTTTATTACTAATATATGCATCCTTTTGCCTGTCTCTACTGCAAGGACAGCAAGATGATTCTTTCAGCTTAATTATTATAATCTCTGAGATTTATTAAAATGGCCTACAGGATGTGGTCCAGCTATTCCAACAATGGCTGTCTACCAATGGAAAATACAAGAATCCAGTACAAGTTGTTCCAGCCTAAAAGGCTGCATTTCTCAATTGGTCTTTAGTGCATGCCAGCATACTGAAGAAGTAGGCTCTAATGCCAATGATGGAATGGACTTGTCAGCAAAAGTGAGGGCAACGCAGTTGAAGCTCAAAAGCTTCCTTCTTCCATGTTCCAATATAAACAGTATGGCCCAGATTAAGAATGGACAGACATTCTCCACAGTTGAGTGGAGAGTGGGGCATGACTTTCACATGTACTCTGGTGCCTCATATTTTACCATGTCCCCTGGAGGGGGAGATCTGGTGGCACTCAGAGGAAGGATAGCAAGCTACCAAGAAGAGACTTGATACCCTATGAGCATATACAGGGGGAGGATGTCCCCCTTAGTCACAGTCATAGGGGAGGGGAGTAAGGAGAAAGTGGGAGGGAGGGAAGAATGGGAGGATACAAGGGATGGGATAACCATTGAGATGTAACAAGAATAAATAAAAAAAAAAAAGAAAAGAAAAAAATGGATCTTTCCACCTTAAAAGATATTGATTAAAAGTGTATCTTTCCATTTCTAATTATTTAAGAAAAATTCATCTCTATTTTACACAGTACTTGGGTTTTAGTTAATTTGAGATGTATTAAAGTTGATGAAACTAAAAATCATTATCTTGGGTGAGGTAACCTTACAACCAGAAAGTACAAGACCACTTAACCTCTCTTATTAGTGGATCATAACTCCGAATCTTTAAGATGTGAGAATATAAACCTAAAGTAACAGCAGAAACCCGGGCCACAAGGTACTGGGAAAGAAGCCCTAGAGTGGGGTATTATAGGGGCCAGGTACTATTAGGGGGGCAAATGGAAAATAGGCATTACCTGAGGCATAATATAGAGAGAGCAGGGACAAGCAGACAGATAGATAAACACACACAGACACACAGACACATAGACTACAGAGTATAGTATAAGAAATAGGACAGAGAAAAGGATCTTCCTAGAAAGAGGAAATATACTAGAGAGATATGCATTTATGGGTGTAAGATTGGAATGGGATTATCAGATGGGAGTGAGAGGAAAATGGTGGGTAATGGAGGGGTTATGGTATTTCAAGCTAAAATTAAGGGTCATTTGAGGGGTCATATGGCAACAGATTGTTTAAAATATACATATATGAAGGAAATCAAACACTAAATAATGGGGAAGGCAAAATCCCACTGTACATCTCTTCCCTCTAAATGGAACCTCCACCACTTGGGATGGTTTACATATAATTGACCTGATAACCAAAGGTACCTCAATGAAACCCCAAGCAAGCCAGGCTGTTGCCAAGTATTAGTTGCTCTTTACAAACCGAAGGTGAAAGCCTATTGCTACAACACCCAAACACTTCATTTAACACTGAGACATTGATCTTGTTCATCCATACCACCTTTACACCTATGGAATAGTATTCAGGGTACTGAAAAATACTCTGCGTGCCTTTTCCTGGCGTAAGCTATTGTAATATGGTGAATAGTAAGGTACGGAGACGTTAGGTTATGATTTTTGAGTGACACAATTCTTCTACCACGAATTGTCCCAGGAATATACTAAATGTGATCAATAAAGTATGTTTTACTGAACAAAGAACAATAGAGGAGCATAAAAAAGAATCACCTGGCAAACTGGAGTATTATTAAAAAAAATCATAGTATAGGTAAACTTTCACTTACAATAGCTGTGCTTGTCTTATATTTTCCAACTTTCTTTGCACAACAAAACCTTCTGTATGAGGGAGATGCTTTACTCTATCGAATTCAATATTCAATAGCCACAGAGAATTACTGAGAAAGCAGAATAACAAGTTTCTGGTAAATTTTATTTAATTTTCATTATTTAAAACTTAATATCCACTGGTAGCTAGTAACCTAGTGTTGAAAATTACAGCACAAATCAGATAGAACCATCCTTTATCAAATGTCTATCCTCAAAATTTTATATTTAATGTTAACAATGTACTTTATCATAATCATCAAGATACTTTCTTATATTTAGTTTGCCTTTTCCCCATAATCCAATTTAAAGCTTTAAGAAACTGAGTGAAAAATATGAACACCATTTATCATCATAAAATAAATAGCATGATAAATGCTGATAAAATATAGAATTTTAAAAAATTAATGTTGTATAGGTGATTTATGGCATTTTTTTTCAGAAAGTGAAGGACACAGAACTCAGAGAAAAATGAATAGCAATGAATATAATTTATACAATTGAACAATAACTAGGTCACAATAGAAAATCAAGGCATACCTTATCATTGACTTTTATATAAGTACTTATCTGCCTTGAATATGTAGCTGTTTTTTTCTTTACCTTTATCTGTTGCTAAGAAAAGCCAGAGTTTATTCAAAGTTCATCATTTCTCTAAGAGTACACACTTTCAGATACTGTGATTTCATCTCATGAAGAAGATTAATCTGTATTAGAGATCAGTTCAAAATTTCACCATAGCTTTACATTCTAAGCAGATACACATTTAAGTGTCATTGAGAATTCCTTCGTACTCATTTCCAGACATAGGATCATGGTGGCTTAGTTGTCCCTGGGATATATCTGATTATTTCTACAGTAGGCATTTCCCCATAAATCTATGTGCACCTGAGTGGGCAGTCTGGAGCTACATTCTATTTGCATAGCTCCCAAGCTCACAAGAAGCTAGTTGAGAGTACATTTTAGGGGGGCTGCATATTCATTTTCAACTTAGATCATCATTAAATGCCAGATTATCCCTGGATCTTTGACCTCTGAAGCCGGTATCTCTGAAGTATAGTATGAAGTATGAAAATATAATTAACAATTAATAACCAGAGCATTAGGATATGACACCATAAGATTTACCATCCTCACCATACAGATGATATCATATGAATGAGAATTCATCTGAGTGTGTGCTTCTAGGGAGTTAGACGATGTTGATGCCTCTGTTACTTGGAAGGTTTTTTTTTTTTTTCTGGTGAGGGGAGTAGCCTTCACATAAGTCTAAACAGCAGCATATACTATGATGCATTCCTGTTCTTTAAATATTTAGTTCCTTTTAATATCTTTATTGTGCAAGATAAAATAAAATGAAAATCGGATTTATCTGGAATAAGTTATTTTTGATTGGATATCACATAGTGTTGCTTTCTTATTGAAACATTTATGAATAGTATTGTCTGGATATTGTATGCATTTTTAAATAATTTCCAAAAATTTAAAGTCCTGAGAGCTATCCCAGAAAAATGTCAAAATTAGCCTACTTAAAACATCTTACCAGGGCCCCAGTTTAAAATTGAAGAAAAATGTGTGAGGCAAAATAAAGAAAGGAAAATGGACATAAGGTATTCTGACTAATCAATTAAAGATATTTAGCGTAGGATACATAAAATTCTGGTTTAAATACTAAGGCTAGAGAAAGAAGAAGAATGTAAAACAAAGTGGTTGCATGTAAAATTTCTCTATTATTGATTTGTGATATTTAATAAATGGCCATTCCTCATGTAGATTCATATGAAAATTATATATATTTTTGCAAAGAGGCATACAAAACTGTCCATTCAAGTAAATGGTGACAAAATAATTGCTTTTAACTGTAAGTTTCATGGTGAATATCAAATTAAGAACAAATTAAGAGTAGTAGTATATAAATTTGAAATGGTATTGAAGGAATGTTTTAATCATATAAGTTTTATTATGAAAATCTTTCTTTTATGATAATGATAAATCAAGGCTTTTAGTTTTACATGGAAATTATTCATAAAGAAACTAATAATTAAAATCATAATGCAGAGGTTACCAAACTTAATACTTTTGTGATCCTTTAATATAGTTTCTCATGTTGAGGTGAACTCCAACCATAAAATTAGTTTCATTGCTACTTAAAACTGTAATTTTGCTACTGTTATGAATTCTAATGTAAATATCAGATATACAGGAAATCTTATATTGTACACCTGTGGAAGTGTCCTTCAAACCCCAAAGGGATCACAACCCACAGATTAAAAGCCACTGATATTTGGTTTCTTCTGGCTTCGCCTTTTGGCAACTTAGTCTTAATGATGCTATGAGCATATACAGGGGAAGGTAATCCCCCTCAGGCACAGTCATAGGAGAAGGGAATAAGGGGAAAATGGGAGGGAGGGAGGAATGGGAGGATACAAGGGTTGGGATAACCATTGAGATGTAACAAGAATAAATTAATAAAAAATGTATAAATCTTTGAAAATAAGTCCTATACCTTTTCCTATTTGTCCATAAAATCTCTATGGATTTGAAATTGGGGAGAATGTTTATCTCCCCCAGGAATGACTTTCTAATTTTAAATATTTCTCGTGACATGATTCATGAAATGGATAGTCAATTTATGTTCTTCCCATTCCCCAAACCCTCAGTGCATGTAATATTTATCTATTCTTCTATGACTTTCCATAATTCTGGTCACATTATTATTTGGATTTTGTAAATCTACATGAGTGTTTCTTTACAGTACCACCTTCATGCTTTACATTTAATGCCTGAGAATTTTTGTATGAATCTTGACTCTTCAAACAGGAAACTGTAAAGATATGAACTTGAAATAATAAAAACGCAATACCCAGCTTTTTCAGTAATCATCCTTAACAAAGGAAAGAAATACAGATAATGCTAAAGGAAGCATGGATATTAAGTATGAAAACTAATAAGAATTATACTAACACTTCTGGTCAAGCATAATAAAATGTTTTACTTAATATTTTATATCATGTCAATAACATAGCGACATGTGGTTAAAGCTATGTTTATAAAACTGTATTTGTTTTCTCAGTTTTTTCTCTTAACCCAGCTATCATACAAATAATAGAGACTCTTTTATATTTGTTTATAATAAGCTTCATAACACAGTATCTGAACAGTTACTGCTCTATTTTTAACTGTCTGAGAAAATTTAGCTTCCTCCCAGCTATCATACCAGAGATACTTTAACGCTTTTCCTATTCCATCTCTCTCTTTGCTCAAGTCTCCTGAACCTCTCCCAGGGCTGAACTCCCTACTTCCTCTTCTAATTCCTCCTCCCCTGGCTGGCAGGGAGTTTAACCCTATTCTCTCCAGTGCTCAGTGACTGGATTGCCTGTAAGCTGCTTTATTGGCATATTAGAGGACAATTGGGGAAACAGCGTTTTCACAACATTGAGACAGAAGATTCTCAGAACCAGGCTTACAACCAGAGCAGCATTTGAATTACAAAATAACCTTATGCCTACAGACATGTGTTAAAAGTATAAAAGATACATTCTTTTGTTGTTTTGCATGAGAGACTGGAATTATTTTAGCAGACATGCTTGCACATTTCTAAGAGAAGGCGAAGTTTCCCTCATGATGCTATTCATTAGAAACAGCCTTCAGGCTAAAATACTTAAGGGCATCTTCCTTTTGTGGATTCCATGTCTCAATATTTTATTATACTTATTGTTGAGCCTTCTCATGTTTAGAGTAAAATAAACTTGTGAGTATAGACTTTTTTTTTCAATTGCTACTAGACTGAATGATAATCCAAATGCTTGTCAGGAAGGAGTGAGGAACAGAACAGAACAGAAGATGTGTTCTGATCTCAGTGGAGAAAGCAAGGAGACGTTTCAGTCTGATTGAACACCTGGCCATCTCTCAGTAGCCTTTAGATTGATTATTAATTTGGGAAAGTTGAAGAAGTTAGTTAGTTTAAATAAATATTTCATCTTATTAAATATTAAGATATACATCAGCCCTTGGTGGTAAACTCTGATGACATTTAAGTAGAAATATTTGAAAAGGCTGTAAAGGGCTTGACTTCAGAACAGAGGCCATGGGTATGAAAAACGGAATCCTCTGCATTTCAGTGTCTGTCATGATTATTTGACGCAGACTTGTCTTAGTTTCCTTACCTTGTAACATATCTTTCAAATTTATTCCAAACACATTTCAATGCTCACTTGGAGGCCTTCTATACACTCATTTTAAAACCTAAAAAAATGTGCTCTTTCTTAATATATTTAGTTAAACCATTATTTAGGATATACTGAGGCAATCTAGTAAAACATATTGTTATTTTAATGCAATGCAACTCTAACAAAAATATTAATAATCCTCTGAGCATTACTGTCTTCCTGAACTTATTATCTCCATAGGGTTTTGGCAAAAAAACTCTCTGTCTTAACTCTTACCATCCACTAATGTATCTTAACCAAGCAGAATGCACCGAGTATATGAAACTCATCTGACACCCTGAAGTTCAGAATTCATGATGAATTCTCAGTATGAGCTGCAAGTTCGTTGACTTTGTGGTGTAATATGGGGAACATAGGATTGCAGAACTATGGCCTAGGGTTACTAAGGGAAGTCCCATGCTAGATCTCCTGTCAGATTTCAGCCAATGATTCAGTCAAATATTCTAATGATTCCGTAGCAAACGCTGTAATTCGCCTCAGTGTAAACTTGGAAAATATCAACCCCACTTCCTCCACTACATATTTTAATTCTCTCAGGGGAATAACCTCTTTGGCTAACATCTCATTAGAACTCAGTGGGCTTTCTGAATATTCTTAGGAATTGGAGAGTCTTCCCATGACAATTAGAATAATTAAATGTATCATTCAGAAAATCCACATACATACATTCCTGTCTCTCTGGAGCCTGATGGCCTGGCTTCTTTGGCATGAAAAGGGGCTTCACTGACCTTCTCTGTTTGATCACTCATTACTTCCCCTCCTTATACTATTTTCAGTGTTGAAACTTAAGAAATTTTAGGGGAGTTATGAAGTGAAAACTCTAATGTACTTGTATCATCCTGGGCATATCCTCCAGCCGATGTTGGTTGACTGTTGGGTCTTTTATCCTGAGTACCTGAGAGTATTCTGTGGGGCTTACATTATCCTTTCTGAGGCATTCACTTAGGTTCAAGACACATTAAGGCACTCCACAGTTTCGGTAAACTAAACTCCAGGACTAAAAGTCTTTCTTCCTTACAAATTCCTCTGCTGGACAACAATGATCTACTGAGCTCTGAGAGCCTAGTGAACACCATCACATCCTCAAGTTAAAATGAGTGATTTCACTTCTTTGTAAGAGATGAATATGACTGTTCCTTGGAGGAGACAGAGCACACATATATGAAAATATTTCTCTAAAAATTGTCTCCAAAAAGCCTCTGTTCATGTATGAATAGAATTAGGAATGGTAATGAGAATCGTACACATGCATTTAAGTCACTCCTCATAATGTCATATCTTACCAATCAATGTGGCATGTATTTACCTGACCTTAAACTAGAACCCATGATTAACATACTTCTACTCAATCATATTTCACTGCATCCTAGAGGTCATTAGCTTTCAGGGCATTGCTATGCAGTGATTGAAGAATTAGGATGTGCTTGTTAATTTATGTTCTATACCATTTATTCTGAGAAAGACTTTATCTTTTCCTTATGATTTCGATACAAATATTTCAGCAAATAGTAATTAACATGTGCAAGGTCGGCTCCTGCAACACTTCCCTCTCCATACATTTTCTATTCCCACTGACTTAGTTAATCTCAACTGGCATTTTATAATCTTGCTCAATAATAGTCAATTCATCACTGTTATTTGTGTATATATGTGCATTTTGGTATTGGTGACTCTTAAGTTAAAGTAATCAGTGCAGAATGAGTTAATAAGTAACCTTCCTGGTGGCATGCAGGCAAACCCATTGTGAAGCATACTGTACACTATGACAATGAGAATGCAAAAGAATTGTTGGTTATGTAAATTACATAGGATGGGGTTTCTCTCTTGATTTTGAATACTGTAGCACTTATAGAATACCCCAGCACCATCATGGGAAGTTCCTACCTATGCAACACTCTGTCCTTTATGGTCAAATTACAAGTAATCAAATAAACATTGTGATATTATAAACACATAATATCTCCTGAGCAACTAACTACTCATAGCTATTGCTCAAATTGAGTCAAGTGTTAAAAGTCTCAAAAGGGAACGGGAAACACAGAGACAGAGGTTCAGAGTTTGTCATATTGTCTAGAATGTTATTTTCCAAACACTGTGTCTTTTATCACTGTGATAGACAAGTACAACTTATGATCTTGTTATGACATACTTGACTTGCTTCTAAATACTGTTATATATTTAAGTCACTGACTGTGACAGTTTGTCACTAACAAATTATAAAATGAGCCTGGTGATGTGCCACGAGTTACCTCCACATATAATGTGTGTTTTTGATGCACTTAATATATGAACAGAACTGCTGGGAGATGTTGGTAATAATCCTCAAGGTGTTCTTTTATGGTCCCTTGAACAGAAAGCCTGGTAATCACTTTCATGAAGGCCTATAATATTCTTCTCTCACTCTTGATAATTGAATGTGTTAAATGAATGGCCTTGGTTCTAATGGGGAAATATCTCTGTCAAATATAATCATAGGAAGATATTACTCCATTTTCCTTCTTGCTGTACAGTTTAACTTTAACTACCATTTTAGGTTGAAGACCCTACAAATCAGGATATAGAATAAAACTCATGTCTGCTAGTACTTCATTAAAATTACAATGTATCCACAAGGAGCACCAAAGGGGATATAAAAGAAAAGGAGTTTGCCTTAGGTTTAATTTGAGAACTGAAATAAAGGATGTTCCAAATATAACATGTGATATTTTGAAATACAAGCTTTAAAGGCCCAAATATCCTGAAGTCTAGGCTAATGCAAAATTATAAACACTAGTTTTGCATCGTTAGAGTGAGATATTTTCCCTTACTAGATTAACTTTTCTTTTTAATTCATACTGTACTAAAGAGATTAATATTATTGTAGAAAGTATTTGAATTAGAAAGTCCATGTAGCTCTCTAGTCTACTCACAATAGAAACAAAGTTTGAAATTGCTTTATTTAGAGAAACATAAAAGCATAAAGGTAAATATTCAAGAATAACCTGTCAGCATAGATTGTTATAACACCATAGTGTTAGGCATAGCTGTCTTCAGTGGATAAGTGTTGGCATATTAAAACCTCATATATTCCTGCAAGAAGATTATAAGTGATCACCAATTATAGCATCTCTAAAATTATTGGTAAGTTTCAGTGACAATTACTACTATATATATATATCGATTCTAAAATTTCAGTAAATATCCTGTTAGTTCTTATCCCACCTCATTTTTCATATTTCATTTTTGTTAATCTAGTTCTTGGAGAAAATGGAGATCAATTGCCCACTTGTGAAAGCTTATTTTTAAAATTGTGCTGTTATGTACTCTCAGTGTAGGTCATTTGAATTAGATCTATGGAAATTGGAAATTTAATAAATTTTTAGCCTTTCCAAAACTTTTCATTTTTTCAACAATATTTGGATTGTAGAAGTCAAACAAGGATTTTATGCTTTCATTTGGGCTTGGGTTCAAATGGGATTAAACCTTAATTAAGTGACTAAATAATATAATCTATTTTTACAGGACGACACCCAAAATCTTGAACCATTGTCAATTACAGCAAAATAGCTGTAGATGATGAATGAACTTGTTTACTTATAAACCTACAAAATAGTATGTGGATTTTAATAGAAACAAAATGAAGAATGTTACATTAAAGTTCTAATGTTAAAAACACTGAAATGGTGTTGAAGTTGTATAAATTCCAACTGCATAGGAAAAAAATCAGAATGACTAAGTGCTTCTGTAACCTCACAACAGCATTTTAATTCTTTCATCTAAGGCTTATAAATTCTCCTCTTTAAAATGAAGAAATAATGCTACCAGTACATTTTCTAAGAGAACAGATTATATGATATTTTATCACTGATATTCCATTCATATAAAATATGACTCTAAGAAGAATATTCCCTCGACATCTTTTAGTACCATTGTTCTTACACGTTTAAATCTGAAATTGCTGATGGTGTCTTAATGGCACTTGGATTTTATATATTGTCTTTTAAACATTAAAGATGACACTGTTAGTGATGATAACTACTGTTGGTCTCCATGCTATGAGAAATTGTTAAATTGACATTGAACATCTTCCAAACAAGGAAATTATGTCCTTAGATGATTCCTATTGTTCTTCTGACCTTTCTTTCAATTATCTTAATCCTTCTTTTATTGTATATATAGCTTATAAAAGTATAACTTTATTTTTCTGCTGTACATTTGGAAACAAAATTGCGGCTAAGAGAGAGAAAACGAAAACAATAAATTGTGGGACATCAAACTCCTGAAGAATAGAGTAGTCAATGCCACTTCAGAAGCACATCCTTTAAATGAGTTCAGTGACTTTGCAATTAAGATGAACAGTTTTTCTTTGCTAATCTGCATGTTACATAATAATGATAAAAATATATCAGCTTCACATTCTTGGGATTAAATAATTTAAACTGGCATTTTATTACAGAAATACTTAATAATGTCATTTTAAATGCATGATCAATGAAATATTGTTTTCATTCAGTGTAACACATATTAAGTATCAAGTTCATCATTGTAAATGATGAAATATCATTTTACAATAGTAATAATAATGGACAAAGTATGGTGATGGACACTTAAAAATTCCAGGCCTCTAGAGGCAGAGGCAGGTGACTCTCTGTAAGTTCATGGCCAGCCTGGTCTGCATCTGGAGTTCTAGGATATCCAGAGCTACATAATAGATACTTAAAAATAATTTATTTTGTGAAAATTCAATTAGTGAGCAATATGACAAACTACATTATAATTTATACCATCAAAATAAAAAACTATTACTATTAGCACTACCCTATGACCACCTTGGGATTTCTTCAACCTATTTCTTAATTTAGGTATCTTTTTCATCCACTAAAGTCGTGATTTTTAAATGTTTTTATATTACAAAATTAGAGAAATGCATAAAAGTTACTTAGCTTTCTAAAAATAATATTTAACACGTAGGTAAATTTATATAACACATTTAAAGGTTTAGAACCCAAACTTGTGGGCCACTTAGGAGGCTATAAAATGTAAACTATGGATTCATACACTGTGTCAGCAGAAATAAGATGGCCGTAGCTAGCTTTTCTAGTAAACCTTCACATTATAACATTATTCTTCATTAAGAATATGTACTTGGAATGATCAAGGAGGCTGAAATTTGTTACAGAGCATACACACGAAATTGTATTTTAACACCAGCTATAATAAAGATATAAATAGACCCAGAATGTGTAATTTCTAAAGCATACAAGAAAATGTTCCTGAGACACATAATTGATTTTTGCATTTCAAAATCAATGTACTCAATGCATCTTAAAAAGGATACTTCTCTTTACTTCTTGTGCATTTAAGCGAACATTATCAACCACCTTCACAAACACTGGCTGAACTAAATATGCTGAGCTTGATTCAGAGGTGGGAAAGCTTGATACAGCAAAGTACAAGTGCTGCTGTAGGGACCCTTGGATAACACAGGGCAATGGGTATATGGGTCTTTACTTTGTCACTTTGAAAATAACCACATCCTGAGTTCATCATATTCTGATTCCAATTGGTCACACGGCCATGCTAAAAGTGGTTTACTTTGACTTCCTTCTAGTACCTCTTATTTATCAAAGCATGCCACCCAGTAGCTGTGGTATCTACTGTAAACATCATGAGGATGTTTTGCTGTTATTTACTCTAAGTGAGGTCTCTTTGCCTCTGAAGGATAGCTATTGATTCTTAGATGCTTTTTAACTTTACAGCCAGATAGCACACTACATTGTGGTTGTTGTCCTTTTGTTTTGTTTTGTTGTGTCCTTTGTTTTAGCTTACACTCAGAGTAACAGAATCTCCTCCTCCAAAACCCAACATATTATGAATATTATTATCTTCTCTAACCCTCTTTTTGTCTTCATTCTACCAATAGTGATCTCTCCCTGATACCCACTGTGTGCTTTCTCTGTCTCATACAGCCCTGTAAATACACTCATGTCAATTTCTTCCATTTATTCATTCATGGTGCCTAAAAATCCAATGTCTGTTTAGTTTTCCTTCCCAGTTTACTATTAGTTTTATCCATCTCACTCTCTTAGCGACCCTCTTTTTATTTTATACTTATTTATCAAAACATAGGTTTTCTGTAGAGCCTCTGGTCTCAAAGTTTCATCTTTTTCCTTATGCCCCTGTGTGGGAAACTTATAGGAGTGCACAGGCCACCATGCATCGGTCTTTTGTAATACTTACTTGTCATTCACATATTGAAGTACAATATGGACATTTTCAAAGTTACACAGTAAAGACTTACATGCTCACTCTTACTGACCTTTCCTTCTATGCACTCATTCAAGTGCACATACTACAATATTCTGCCTTTTCTGCATCACGCTCTCTAATCTAACAAAATTTACTCCTCACCTAATTCCCCTGTCACTTCCCTTCTTTTTAGACATTCATAGTTCACCATACCTAAATACTTCTGACTTGATGCCCTTTCTGCTTTTGGTGACACACCATGGGACATTAATGTTAAATGGCCATTTATCTTGTACATATCCATGTCTTTCCAGAGATATCTCAAAATGGCTGTAAGTAATATCACAAACAAAAAGGTGACTGCACAAACCTCCTGTAACCAGGGTGAGCATCGTATTCTTCCTAGCAAGCCTATGTATCCTTAGAAAAGGCTTTCAATTTGGTCAATTATTATTAACACATTTTAATTCTGAAGCTCTAGCTATCTATGCTATCAAAATATTGAAGCATATTAATAAAGCTATTTCTTAGAAAAATCAAAGCATAAAAGTACCTTTCTCTTGCTCAGAAAATGAACATTATTTACTCTGGATCCTTGACCACACATAATCTTCTCAATGAACATTTACTAAAATCTTTGAGAGTACCTTAAGTATACAATGTTCTTTTCTGCTAAATATTTAAGTGCATAGTGAAGAAAGGGAGAGACAGAGAGAGAGAGAGAAAGAGAGAGAGAGAAAGACTTTTTAAAATAGACAAACAATCATGGTCCTATCTTCACATTTATGATTTTTAAGCATTTTGTGATACATTTATGTAAAAGTCATCAAGTACTTTCTGAAGAGTGATAGACAGTAAATATTTTAGGATATTTAGGTTACATGTTAGAAGCACTCAATTCTACCCCAGCATCCAACATCAGCCATAGGTAACACATGAGCTAATAAGTGTTGGTGTTCCTTTAAAAAAACAAGTATCAGATTCAAGTTAAACTGTTTGCTATTTCAAAATTGTTACTTTTCCAATAAGAACCTATATGTGAAAATAAGGTGTTCTTCTAGCCCTGAGTGGTAGTGCTAATTCATAATGTCAGCACTTGGGAGAGTGAGGCAGGATTATTGCAAACCCAACAGCAGCTTGGGTTACACAGCAAGTGCCTGTTTCAAGCAGAAATAAACAATAACTATTTTGTTATATTTATCTTTTATCTTTTTCCATTTTTGTTTAATTAATTTATTCATATTACATCTCAATTGTTATCTCCTCACTTGTATCCTCCTGTTCCTCCCTACCTCCCTCTTTCACCTTGTTCCCCTCCCCTAGGTCTGTGATAGAAGGGGACCTCCTCCCCCACCATATGGTCACAGCCTATCAAGTCTCATCCTGGTAACCTGCTTATCATTTCTCTTAGTGTCTGTGTAGCATGAAATATTAGGATTTTTCATATTCCTCTTGAATGAGCTAGCTATCACTGAGATGCTCTCTCTCTCTTTTTTCTATGGTGAAATGTGTCAAATTCTTGTCTGATTTTAACAAAATAATGCTGATCTGCTTACAAAAGACTGGAATGCTATATTTTTTCACTGTTGCTTTCAAGTGATCCACTTGTTTAGATTTAAAGCATTTTGTTTGTAAAGGATTTGATGTTTGACATTATGATTATTATTTCTAAATTAAGCTTTCAAACAATTTGTTAATATTAGTATTCATAGTGTGGTAAGTAAGCAGGTTGAAGGCCTATGAACCACAATAATGACAAGATAAGGAGATATTGTCAATGATGCATCAATAGTACTTTTATCTTGGGAGTAAATAAAGCTGTCTCGCTGGACATGTGACCTGCTCAATGGGAGAAGAGACATGTCCATTCATGTACACTTTGCCAAGTATCCATAACTAAAGTGTTTATAGTCCCTAGAGAAGAACTTACTCCTCAGATTTTACTAAACCTATAATTTCTAATTACATTCTAAGTATTTGTTTCATACTTATAGATAAGTATAACTTACACCTCTCATCAAAGAAGCTCCTTTTTGAAATAGGTATCAGCTATTATAAAATTCAAACACTGGCCAAAATTCATAGAAAAGTGGCTATGGGATGCCCAGACTCCAATAATACATATAAAATGCAACCTCTGCAACTAATGCTCAAGGAAAGTCATGAAAGAAAGAATGGAAAGATTGTGAGAGCCAGATAGTATCTCCTAGAAATGACAAAAAATATCAGATATGAAACATAAGTACTACAACAATATAGTTGCAAATCCTGCATAATGACAACAGTTGACATGGTAATGTGGGCAGTGGAAATTCCATGAGATTCCACTTCTAGCTGAAGTGCCCCAGGCAATCAGTGGCTTCTGTGTAGAAGAGGAACACTAAGTGGACTCAGCAAGTCTGTGTAAGTGTGTGTGTGTGTGTGTGTGTGTGTGTGTGTGTGTGTGTGTGTGCGTGTGTCTATGTGTAAAAAGAAGTCATTTAACTTAGATTAAGTCTGGGAGTGACAGGGAAGAAGGTGGAGAGAAAGAAAAGGCATGAATAGGAAATAATTACAGTACTAATGTTTCAAACTGTCATTAGATGAAAATAAATAATTTGGTGCTGGAAAGATGTTTCAGTGTACTTGCTACTCTTGCAGAAGACCCAGAGTTGTCCCTCCCTCTATCATGGTGGCTTTCAGGCAAGTAAAACTCCAATTCCAAGGAATCTGTCAGCTCTACGAGCCTCTTGGGCTCCACAAATGCACCCAGTGCGCTGGGATACCTGCAAACAAAGCACCTAAGCACAAAAAAATCAATACATGTGCCTAAATTTTTTCATTAAAAAATAGCAATCTGATGCTCAACTACTTTTAAAAATATATTTTATTTTTTTATTTTATTGGCATCTACATTTATAGTATTAGACATATATGAAAAAAACTACCTATAGCAAGAAGAACCACAAAAAAATCAGGAATTTTATAAATGTTACATTCAAGGTGTTTTGGGTATTTTTATTTGGCAACCTCAATTTCCTATCTTGGTGCGTCTAAAATTCTGAATGTAAGTCAATATCTATCATATCTCATCTCTACGAACTTAAAACATCTAATTAGACCTCTGAACATCTTAACCACTAAACAATTAAGCTTAATTGTGAAACTAAACAATCTGGTCTTCAACCCCACCAGAGACTGTGAAGGAATTAAACTTAATTACCGGTTAGCAGCTTCCTAAATTAAAAAACAAACAAACAAAACAAAACAAAACAAAACAAAACAAAAAAAAAGAACAAAACAAAACAAAACAACAGTGACAGCCTGTTTGTTTTATTTGTTTATTCATTTTTGCTTTTGAGACAATATTTCTACCTGTAGCTCAGGCCATCCTGGAACTAGCTATGTAGACAGTGCTCGTCTCAAAATTACAGAAATCCTCCTGCCTCTGACTCTTAGGTGCTGGGATTAAAGGCGTGTGCCACCACTGCCCCACTTCAAATTTGTTTTTAATCAAGGTAGTTTTTGCTATTTGAAGTATAACCAGTTTTGTTAATAGGTTCATTAAAATATTTCGATGGCAGGAGATAAGAAAATTTCATGTCATGACTCCTAGAATTTTGAGTTTTAGTTTTATAGCAAACCTCTATCATAAAATATAAACTGATTTTATAAGAGGGGTTTGGGTGTCTGCATTTTTAATTTAATTCTTTAGGTTATGGGATTCAAAGTAAAAAAATCTTCAGAAGAATTAGTTATATATTCAGAAGAAATGTTATTTTTACTTTTATTAAGAAATCTAAGTTACCCTTATCTCTGGCAGGCTTCTCTCTCATGTACTAAATGTAGTATTTTTCTTTGAAATATGATCTCTTACAATAAAGGCTATAGCGACTTCAATAACTTTTTGGCATAAAAATAAGATGATAATACATTTTCCAATGTTTTGCTCATTATTTTACAAATTAATGTATCATTTTCCTGCACATATCTATCCTGGTTGGTTTCCTGCCAACTTGACAGAAAATAGAATTGTTGGGAAGATGAGAGCTCAATAAAATTCCTTCATTATATTGGCATGTTCACAAGCTCTTGGACATTTTATTTTTATTAATAATTAGTTTGGGAGGTCTCAGCTCACTGTAGGTTGGTACTACACCTGGGTGGATAGTCTTTAACTGTATAATAAAACAGGCTGAGTAATCCATGGAAATAAATCCAGAAAGCAGCATTTATCCATGGCTTCTACCTTTAAAACCTGCCTTAATGCTCCTGCCCAAACAGCCTTCATGTATGCACTGTGATCTGAGAGTGGTCAGATGAAATAAACTTTTCTCCCCATGTTTCTTTTGATCATGGTATTTTATCACTGCAGCAAAAATCCTAAGTAATTAAACCTCAATATACAAAAATAGTTTTTGACTTCAGTGCTCAGTTCTTTTGTAGATGTGTCAAATTAGCATTTTAGTTATCAAATACAGGTAAGAGATAGATGCAAAAATATAAATGAGACACTGTCTTTATATTTTCTACCTACAAAAAGAAAAAATAAAATAAAACTTCATAAAAACCATGGATGTACCTTATAAGCTGCAAAGGACAAATGATTGGAAATTAAGCAAAAGTGGAGACAGTAGAAATAGGAGGGAAATAAAATGTGCGAAAAAACCCCAAAACAAACAAACAACAACAAAAAATACAAAACAAAATAACAACAACAAAAAACAAAGGTCAAAGACAGAAATAAACCCCATGTGCTCACAAATTCAGTTTGTCTTAAACATCGGATACAAAGCAGATAGTTAAGAAATATTCTGATATTGATGAAGGAAAAGGCAACTTTCCATCTTTTAGCTCCTAATATAGTCCATGTTTATATTTATGTCAATGGAAATAAAGAGTAATCCAGATTAGTGAATACCGTGGAAGGGTTTTTCACTTTGTACAAGAACTAATTCTGGTTAGCACTTAACTGACATATGACCATAGACAAGGTTATGACTGTTTTGAATAATAGTTCCTCATGTGTGAAATGGAGTGATTAGTTGTAGTAGTAGTAATAGTAGTAAATGATTTCTCTTCCTGAAGTTAATATATATACTATTCAGTATCAATTTTCACTTGGATGTGATTATTGCTACTATTTTGTCACCTTGTGCTCAAAACACACATTAGTGGATATAAATATATAAGTGCCATGTACCTTTCAAAACTTTTTCATGGTACTTTAGATTTCAAAATGCAGAGAATAGATCTATCATCTTCATATCCTCCCAAAAGTAATCAAAATAATTTATCCAAGATAGAAGGGATGCATTTACTTTTTTAGAACTGATTCATAAAATACATATAAAGATGTAATCTGAAGCTTAAACAGAGTAATCAGGAAGATATATTTAGGAAGGGAGAATTAAATGTATAGGGCAAGCATCAATTTCCCCATGTCTAATGTAAGTGAAGAGAAAGTCCTGAGAACAAAAAATGTGATATAGTAAGACTAGATGTACTCAAACTTTACTCAGACTGCATTGCTATTATATAAGAAAACCGTATTTTGTCATTTCATTTGCCTTAATGAGCAGGAATGATTCAAGAGAATAAATAATTAATTTTCTTATAGATAAAAGCCTTTAAGAAATAATTAAATGCATAAAATAAAACCCAAATGCCTATTACCATGTAGAGATACTCTGTGAATTTTATGCTCACATTCATAGTGACATCCTCCTCAGTGACTTAGATACTTATTGAAACTTAAATGTGTTTGCCCATAAAAATGCCAATAAAAACAATGAGTATATAAAATAGTTCCATCTTATAAATATAAAAGTTATGATTTTAATTATTCTCTAATTCATTCGACAGTTTCAAACTACACAAGCCAAAAGCAGGGTCCTCTCTTCAGCAGCCTCCTTGCACACTTCAAGCAGTGACCACAGAACACAAAATGACATCTTCTAGGGTTGTTGTGGCCCTTCTGCTTGAAAACCAAAAGTATGTTATAGCAGAGTTTGGTATTTGTAAATGAGATGATTTCACAGGTGGTGTCACAAGGATCAGGCTCAGAGAAACCAAGATTTTGTTCACTCATCTTAATGAGAAGTGACTTCACCTGTTGTTCAGGGACTTAAGGGCATCAACAAAGAGTTGAAGAAATGCATATAGGCAGCAGAAAAAAGGACATTAAGTTTCTACTTTGTAGGTGTTTCTTTAAGAGTGTAAAGTCAGTTCGTAGGCTTAAATAACCATAGAGGTTTGGGGACAGTGAACTAGTCTTTAGTTGACCACAGGGACTTAGTTAGCTGAGTAAGACAGAGATTTAAGGATATGGCAGAGGGGCAGAGAATTGGAATTGACTTAGAAAATTACATAATAGCAGATATGAAGTTTTGCCAGCCAAAGATCTGTAACTCTTGAAAACAATGTTATTGCCAAAGCCATAGTATGACACTAGCTTCTAGAACAATCATGAGAATGGCACAGAATCATCTCATTCTTTTCATCTGTTGCTTCCAGAGAGAACCAAGGGAAGGTGTGTCTAAGGGTGTGTATGACCATTAAACCAAAGGGTTCTAGTAATTACTTTGTCAGATCAAATACCATGTTTATCCATTTTTCAAATACCTAGGTAATACTTTATGGATATGTTTTTATAGGTGATATTTCAAAAATTAAATGATTTAAATGAGCTCTGTAGGTCTTTTATTGGGAGAAGAGATGTTTGTGACTTTTCCACTATGTAAATTTATTTTTTACTGGTTATTTGTATTTGGGAATGTTGTAGAGTATGAACACAGAGACAGTTTTAACTAAATATATTCTTAGCTACATTTAAATTTATCTTTACCTCTTCTCCATATAGCATCATATGACTAATAAAATGTGTTTCCTTATTTTTATAATCTTCATTTTGATAATCTTACATTTTTATCCCATTGTCTCAAGTACTTGGCAAAATGTCAAGGTTATATTGGAAATATAACAAATAAACATACATTATATAAGCAAACCGAAAGCAAAAAAGCCACATGATCATCTCCTTAGATGCTGAAAAAACATTGGACAAAATTCAACACTCATTCATGTTAAAAGTCTTGGAAAGATTGGGGATACAAGGCACATACCTAAGCATAGTAAAGCAATATACGGCAAGTCTATAGCTGACATCAAACTAAATGGAAAGAAACTTAAACCAATTCCACTGAAATCAGGAAAGTTTTGAGAACTGCCTCAGCTCCTATCCTTTTTGTGGACCTACCCATCAGATATTGTACTTAAAAGAACATCATGTACTATTTTGTATCACACTGTGTTGCTGTTTTCTCCTTGTGTGTGTTTGTACATGTTTTCATGTGTGGGGGAATATGTGGAGGTGGATGTGAAGAGCAGAGGTTGACAGAGTTCTCCCCCAATTGTCTTTTAACATTATTCTTTCTCTGAGTCACAATCTCTCTTTGATCCTGATTCCTTCTGTCGCTGACTACCAGTACTGGAATTACATATGCCAACCCTGGGTTTTCGCATGGGAGCTGGTGATGGGAACTTAGATCCTCATATGGTACAGCAAGCATTTTATCCTTTGGGGCATCTCTGTAGTCCCGTATTTTGTTATCTTCATCAAAGACTATTTAGAGTTTCTTGACTAACATTTTATGCAGTACTTTTGAATACACTTTCTCTCCCCAACACATTCCAGATTTTTCCTCCCCTTGTTCCCCAATCAATTTCATATTATTTCTATCTCTTAAAAACACACTAAAGCTAAGCCTAGAAAACAACAAAAGTAACACAACACAAACCAAAATCCAAGCTCCCAACCAACCACCACCAACAACAAAAGTAACCCAGCGAACAGAAACACTATAAAATTTATTTTGTGTTGGCCACCTACTTCTGAGCCGGAGGCTTTTACCTGGGAGTGAAGCTGCTTCTTGTACTCACACCACTAAAGAAAACTGACCACAGAGACACACAGAATATGGCGTTTAAAGCTGTTTTTATAATCCTACATTTCTTTGACAACTAGATAAGTTAACTCCTGACAACACCCAGCCTACCTCAAAGAAGATGATGAGCATTGAAGAGCCTCCTTATGGTGATGGCATCAAATGTGGCAAACCAGCCATTGGGCAAAAGGTCCTCGTCCTTGCCACAAACAGAATTCTGCCTAAAAATGGGCAGCTTAGATGCAGGCAGAGTCGACGGTCACACTCTGCCAAGACAGGGTAAGCAAGTCCTCAGTAGCTCCTGCCCTGCCAGAGATATTGGGCCAGAAAGCCGAAGATGAGGCTCCAATGTTATAGAGGAGTATTGGGTCACTGTTCAGGCAGTAAGCCGTCTAAATCAATTTGTACATTTTGGAAGCCTCTAACCCGCGCTGCTGGTTCACACAGGAATTTAAGTTTTATTCCTTCTCAAGTCTCTGAGGGGCACTGAAGGCCAGATAGTATAGTTTTACAATAGAGTTTAGTTCATTAGCGGATAAGATCCTTTTAGATCGAGATAAAGAAGTTAAGTTGTTAGAGCTCAGATAGGATAGATATTGAATTTCCTTCAGAAATTTAGACCCAACAAGACAGGAAAGACCTTTTTTCTTCAAGCTGGACAAATACAAATAGCCAACCATTATGAATGTAACATTTATAGAGCCCATGATTCTCATTATTGTCTCATGGTTCTTCCTACTGTATGTAGTTTGTTTTATACATGCATAATAAAATAAATGTATTTTAAAAAGAAAATTGATTTTACCTTTCTCTAGAGCTGTCAGCTGTCAATTACAAGCAGTTTCTTGGTTCAGGATAGTGCTTTGTACACAATTATTCTTATTAATGCTGGTATTTTGTCTGACTGTTTATATATCAAATAAACAAAACAGCCCCAAAATAATTTTTTCATTTCATGCTGTTACAGGTTCTTAATTCTTCGATATTATACAAAAACAATTGTGCATTATATTAAACATCTCTGTATTTTTATCATAAGCATAATTTCTTACTTGGTCAAGCTGCACTTTTAAACACACCTTTGATAATTGAGGTGATGACAAACTAATCACTGAATGATCCAAAATGCACACTGCATCCAGCGTGTGTTTCTCTTTCTCTAAATTGAGAATGGCAATTATTGGATTGAGCATCATATTAAAATTAATTTTCAAATTTTACTTCATCTTATGATAACCATAATGCTGTAGTATTAAAATATTATGGCCTGTTATGAAGTTTAATTTGTATATGGTGAAATAGTTATGATTGCAAGTCATAAGGCTGAATCACAAACTTGCACTTTAAACACCAGAATTAGAGCCCAGAGCTCTGATGGATGCTTGAAGTCTAATATATTAATGAAAAATGATCCACAAAATAAGACACAAAATTATTATATCTACCATATAAATAAAACTTTAGAACAAGACTTGAAATATCAAAGACATGTTTATGTGGAAAGGGAAAATTATTGTGGATTCTCAACCTTAGACAAAGAACTAAATTCAACTATTGGTTGCTGGGGGAAAATGAGTGCCCTTCTTGATTGGCCAATGCAAGGTGATTAACACTGAAAACATATATACACAGATAGACAGACTCCTCTCTCTCTCTCTCTCTCTCTCTCTCTCTCTCTCTCTCTCTCTCTCTCTGTGTGTGTGTGTGTGTGTGTGTGTGTGTGTGTGTGTGTGTGTGTGTGTAACAAATAAAATTTAAAAACGATACATCAACTTGAGGGTAGGGGAATGGTTTGGAGTTTGGAGAAGGGTATCTGGAAAGAGATGGAAGGAAGAAAAGAGGAGGAATATGACATAATTCTATTTCAACTGAAATAATTATTTTAAAAAAGTTTTTTAAGTACCCAAGTTACATTCACAAAACAAGAAACTATAATCTCTTCTATACAAGCAGAAAAGCTGATGAGAAAAGGGAGTGGAAACTCATTCACCCAGCTAGTGGAAATCATTAAATGATTAAATTCATTCACATGGCTAGTAGGGATCATTAAGCGATTACAAAGGGATTTGTAATGCCTATAAGAAGATGATAAGAAGAGTTTCTGAGCAATGCACGTGAATTTCTGGGAACACTGATAGAAGCTACGTTCCCAGCTGGGAAGACACCACACTATATAGATGACATTTACCTAAAATCAAGTGCAACTATCATTATGCTCCCAGCAGGAATTTTAATGGAATTTGATGGCTGATGATTAAGTTCATCCAGAAGAAAAATAGTGTGTAATTGGCAAAAATATTTCATAGCCACAGATTATGAACAATCATCTCTGCTAATGGTAAGAACACCCCTTAAAGCTATAGAGTGGGTTGCCATAACTAGAGCAATAACACAGAAGAGAGAGAAAAGAAATAAATACATTAGAAATGCAACATAGACGATCAAGGATATGGCATTGTGATTTATTGGCTGTTCAGAAAGAGGGAGGATTAGATGGAGTGAAGGACAAAGAAAGGGAGGAAAGTATGACTGGGGGAGGAGTAACTGAAACTCAGGAAATTTCCAAATCTCTCTCTCTCTCTCTCTCTCTCTCTCTCTCTCTCTCTCTCTCTCTCTCTCTCTCTCTCTCTCATACACTACTTAACAAATTACACAAATGAATTAGTAATACTTTATGCATTCGCCATAAGTGTAGCACATATAGCAATCTGTATAGAGGAAAGGGGTAGCCAGCAAAGGCTCCTGAGATAATCCAGCTATTGGATCTCTGAATATTGTTTGGGCCAAATTCTGGAAAGTTGGAGAGTCAGCAGGAACCAGAGAGTGACTTAATCCATGCCCTGGTACAAGAGAGTCAGAGACTCATCAGACCCACAGTGTCAGTATCAGTAGTCCAATTTACAAGCATCTTGTTTTGTTTTACTTTAAATATTAACCCATCTAAATACTCAAATAGTAAGTGTTACATGATTTGTTTTAACATTTATAAGCAATACAAAATTTATCTAAATTTTATGTAACTAATAATACCATTGAATAATGGAATTGAAGAATATTATAATACCAAAGAGAAGACTGCAGACCTATTAAAACATCACTGCACACAAAAAATAGGAATTAGTGAGAGCAAGGGCAAAATTCACATGGAAAAGGCAATTGCCCAGGACATGAGACTAGAACTTGATGACAACTACATGCGGTTAGAAGGAAAGTATAAAACATTTAAACATCCAGAGATATGGTAATGTAAGGGTGATGTGATGTAAGGGTGATGTAAGAGTGATGTAAGGGGGATGTAAGAGTGATGTAAGGGTGATGTGATGTAAGGGTGATGTAAGGGTGATGTAAGGGTGATGTAAGGGTGATGTAAGGGTGATGTGATGTAAGGGTGATGTAAGGGTGAACTAAGGAACTTAGAAAGTACAGCCGAAAGCTAGCAGCTAAGCAGAGGCCCAAGGACTGTATTACCAGCTCCTGGATGGATAAGTAAGGACAAAGCATCTCTGGAAAGAGTAGTGACACTTCCTCTCACACTGAACAATCACCAAACAACAAAAAACTCTGAAGCAACTAAGTGACACAAGAGTACAAATTTCCCTGAAGTAGAAAAAATGAACTCAAATACTCTTCAGATATTCAGACGTAACATTATATCATCCACATCACAGTGCTTTTTTTTTTCCTAAAACAGCAATGAGACAGGATATTTATTTCAATAATTAACACACATGCAAATTAATTAAGTTAAGGTAAGGAAGGAGTCATTTGAATACTGAATGCCTACCGTATTGTCTACAGCAAAGAAAATGCTAGTGATGGCTGTGTTAGCACCTGTGGACGGAATCATGGTACGAGTGTCTAGGTAGCAAAGCAGAATGTAAATATTACTGACTACGACAAACTTAAAGTGATAGTGTGATAAAAAGAACTGACAGTGGGGAGGGAGGAGAAGAGATTTGAGAGGAGGCAGTCATTCCAACTTACACTGCAGGGAACTAACATGCTAGGTGACATTAATCATGAGGCTAATGCATACAGCTTCTTAATCATACTTATAATCATTAATTCTTAGTCACAAAGACAGGTTTAAAATGTTACTATGCTAAAGACATATTTGAAATAGCAATTTTTCAGTTGACTGTATATTTCTGTTGAATGTCATATTAATTTAAAATGGCGTATGCGTGATTCTCTTTACATGTTTGTATTCTTTATCATTTTTTTTGCAGAAATACACTACTATAACACTTTGATGATGCTAATTACATGCTTGGGTGTTGATTTTTTTCAATGTAAAGGTATTGGAAATATATATATATGCATATATATATAATTTGAAATTTGGATTAAACTGTACTATAAAATCACAAATTCCTTTCCATTAAAAAACCAGATTAAAAACCATAATGATATTGATGATGATAATAAATTAAGTGTGGAATTCTTCTGATATTTTTTGTATAAACACATATATAGATAGGAATTTGTATAGGGGAGAATTTGCTGTGAAGTGGTAAAGAGACACAAAAGGAATTTAGCATGCTACTACAGAAATGTAAAAGTAACTTGCTGTGAGAGCCTTTCACGCTGCTTCCTCTGTGAGCTCTAGAAAGACTCCAGCACAAAGCTCAAAACTAACAGTAGCTAGGCACTGAGTTACAATCGCAGCACAAACCCATGTACAGACATAAGGAAAGTTGAGCCTTGCTAATATTCTGTTCATTCGGAAATCAAATTACTCAAGACTTCATTGCCTTCCTGTCCGTATACTGGAGTTGGAATTATCTGAGGGGAGCTGCTTGGGAATAATTATTAGCCTGTCACACACAGTTCTAAGGTTCCTGTCAAATGAGGTACCAATTTAATAAGTGTCATTGACTAGGAAAAAGTTTGTCACTATAATGTCATGATTGACTTTGTCTCACATGTTTACAGGACATGGTACAAACTACACTGGTTAGATTCAGTCAAAATGTAGATTATTTAATCCCATTAGCAGCCTGAACACCAATTACATTTAAATCTAATTGTTCTAATTTTCTGATAGTCAAAGATATTGTACTAATATTAGACCACATGCCTTGAAGACACATGTGGAATATTATCAGGTATCTTTTTTCTTAGTCAGCCAAATTGTATAACCCTGTTTGGTTTTCCTAGCTGAAGAAAACTGAGTATTTAATTTTTACAAACTGTTTAATATTGCTCTATGTTGTTCAAATTCAATAATTTGCAAAATGGCATTGAATTCTTGGCATGTTCAGGGTAGAATATAAACTATGCATTGTAAATCCATATTTGTGGACTACTTAGAAAGACTTGATTTCAACAAAATGAATAAGATATAATGGTGTTGTGGGTGTAAACATGTTTTTGTTTTGATCCCAAGTGTGGGAGGCGAAACAGACTTGTGTGAGAGTGTGCAGTACTTGTTGCTTGTCCACTGGAAACAGACTTGTGAGAGGACGTGTGGTGTTTGTCTACTAGAAGAGGACCTGCCTCTTTCAGGGGGCATGGTCTTTGTCAAGTGATGAGCATCCTACTACAGATGGTGATGACAGGAATATCTATCTATGTGTGTATATATATATGTATATATATATACATAAATATATATAAGAATATATATATAAGAAAACACACACACACACACACACACACACACACACACACACACATATCCCCAAACCAGAGACTTTCATCTTTAGTTTTGGTATTGCTGCCCATCACTCTTCTTTGTTCCAGGTTCTGGCTGCTGCTGTTGCAGTCACCTTTGCTGAATTGATGGTGTGAGATTTCAGGAGTCTCTCTGACAACGAAGAGTGGAATTTCTCCTAGGAACTGAATCTAAAAATGTCTACTTCTCCTGTTCTCATTAACCTCTTTCCTCTCCTATCTAGGATAGGTGGGTTGGAAGGGAAGCATAAGCATTAAAGAACCCCAGATAAAGTAAGTTTTAAAAAGTCCAAAGCCTACAGAAAGGTGTTTTGAAAATAGAACAAGATACAAGATACTTCAAGATATTTGATAGTCAGGAGAAGTGTGTGTGTGTGTGTGTGTGTGTGTGTGTGTGTGTGTTCCTTGGAAAATTAAGCAAATCCATGTGTCAGATGACACAATGTATGAATATAGATAAATTTACTTTCTATCCAGAAAGAATCTTGCTTGTTTTTTCTTTTTCTTTTTTAATCTATTCAGATTACATCTTGATTGTTATCCCCTCACTTATATCTTCCCATTCCTGTCCCCTCCCTTTTTCATCCTATTCCACTCCCCTAGACCTGTGACAGAAGGGGACCTCTTCATCCACCATATGATCACAGCCTATCAGGTTTCATCCTGTTAGCCTGTTTCCCTTCCTCTGAGTGTCACCAGACCTCTCCATCAAGGAGAAGTGGTCTAATAGGGGGCACCAAAGTTCATGTCAGAGTCAGTTCCCACTCTCCACATGACTGTGCTGAATGAGCTGTCCTTTGGCTAGATGTGAATATGGGGTCTAGTTTTACTGCATACATTGTCTTTGGTTGCCACAGCAGTTTGTGCAGGCACCTCCTGGTCCAGATCCAACAGATTTGATGGTACTCTTGTATGGTTATTGGACCCCCTGAATCCTTCTATCTCCCCATTCTTCCATACCGCTATCACCTGGAGTCCGGATAGCAAGTCCTAACATTTGTTCTGATCCCCAGCTAAGCGAAGACTCTCAGGGGACATCCATGTTGGCCTCGTCTCCAATTATAAGTGAGTATACACCACGTGTCTCTTTCTGGGTCTTGGTTAACTCACTGAATATGATCATTTCTACTTCCATCTATTTGCCTACTAATTTCAAGATTTCTTTGTTTTTAATAGCCAAGTAGTATTCCATTGTGTAAATGTACCACTGTTTCTTTATGCATTCCTCAATTGAGGGACATCTACATTATTTCCAGATTCTGCCTATTACAAATAAGGCTGCTATGAACATAGTTGAGCAAATGTCCTTGTTGTGTGGTGGAGCATCTTTTGGGTATATTTCAAGGAGTGGAATTGCTGGGTCTTGGGGGGTAGCACTATTCCCATTTTCTGAGAAAGTGCCAGAATAATTTACAAAGTGGTTGTACAAGTTTGCACTCCCACCAGCAATGGAGGAGTGTTCCCCTGTCTCCATATCCTCACCAGCATGTGCTGTCACTTGAGTTTTGATCTTAGCCATCTGATGGGTGTAAAATGTAATCTCAGAGCCATTTTGATTTGCATTTCTTTGATGACTAAGGATATTGAACCTTTTTAAAAGTGTTTCTCAGTCATTCAATATTCCTCTGTTGAGAATTCTCTGTGTAGCTCAGAGTTCCATTTCTTAATTGGGTTATTTGGTTTGGTGGTGTTTAATTTCTGGAGTTCATTATATATTTTTCATATTAGCCCTTTTTCAGATGTAGGGTTCCCAGTCTGTAGGCTGTTGCTTTGTTCTTTTGACAGTGTCATCTGCCTTACAGATGTTCATGTTTATGAGGTCCCATTTATTAATTGTTGACCTTAGTGCCTGGGCTGTTGATCTTCTGTTCAGGATGTTGTCTCCTGTGCCAATGAGTTCCAGGCTCTTCCTCACTTTTTCTTCTAACGGATTTAGTGTCTCTGGTTTTATGTTGAGGTCTTTAATCCACTTGGGCTTGAGTTTTGTGCATGGTGATAAGTATGGATCTACTTGCACTTTTCTAAATGTAGACAACCAGGTAGACCAGCGCCATTGCATAGATTTGGCTTCTTTGTCAAAACTCAAGTGCCCATAGTTGTATGGACTTATTTCTGGGTCTCCATTGGATTCCCTTGAGCAATGAGCCTATTGCAATGCCAGTACCATGCTGTTTTAAATACTGTTGCTCTGTGGCACAGTTTTAGATCAGGGATGAAAATTTCTCCAGAGGATCTTTTATTATACTGGATTGTTTTAGATATTTTTGGGTTTTTTCATATGAAGTTGAGAATTGATCTTTCAAGGTCTTTAAAGAATGGAATCTGTATTTTGATAGGGATTGCATTGAATCTGTAAATTGCTTTTGGTTAGATGGCCATTTTTACTATGTTAAATCTCCTGATCTACAAACAAGGGAGATCTTTCATTTTCTGATATCATCATCGATTTCCTTCTTCAGAGACTTGAAAATTTTCATACAATTCTATTACTTGCTTGGTTAGAGTTACACCTAGATACTTCATATTATTTGCGACTATCGTGAAGGTGTAATTTCCCTTATTTATTTCTCAGTATGATTGTTATTTGTATACAGGAAGGCTACTGACTTTGTAAAGTTGATTTTTTATCCAGCCACTTTGCTGAAGGGGATTAACAACTGTAGGAGTTCTCTGGTGGAAATTTGGGAGTCACTTATGTACACTATCATATCATCTGAGAACAGGGATAATTTGACTTTCTCCTTTCTGATGTGGATCCCCTGGAAGTCCTTTTTTTTTTTTTTTTTTTTTTTTTAATCGCTCTAGCTAGAACTTCAAGTGCTTGAAGTTCTAGAATCTTTCTTTTATGTATAAGATTAAATTCATAAATAACTCTATAACAAAGCTAGTCTGAGACTCATCATGGAACCCAGTTTGGCTTCACATACATGGAAATAATCTTGCATCAGCCTTTTAAGTGCTAGGATTACAGATATGAGCCACAATGTCCTGGTACCAGAAAGTGAATTTAAATACTATATATTGGCTAGATATAATGAAGTAGCAGGCTAAATTGACAGGAAAAACATATGAAAAAAATAATATGATGTAAGATTTCTCAGCTAATTATGAATTTTGAGGTGGCTTTTGAATTTAAAAGATTTCTTACCTGAATACTATAGGATTTTTGAAATTTTGTATGAATTTAAATACATGAAAATATATGATAAGATTGGTCTGATAAGTAGGCTTAGAAGGTAAAGTATTTGCTGTTACACTGGATAATTTCTGTTCAACTCCCTCTGCCCCATGTAGTAAAAGGAGAAAACTGACTCTTAAAACACATCCTTGGACCTCAAAGCCATAAGAGTTCAGTGATGTGCACACATGCGCGCGCACGCACACACACACACACACATACACACACACTAAATAATAATTGTGACAAAATTAAGAAAACATATGGTAACATACATACAAGCATATATACATACATATACATACACATATATATCAAATTGTATATTAAACTTATATTTCTAATATCATTAGTGATTTGTATGTCTCTTCTGAACCTAAGAGATTTAGATAGCTTTCTGCCATTATCAATTGGAAAGTTAAAGCTGAGGGAATTTGTATGCCTGGGTCATCAAACAGTGTTACAGCCAGAAAAAAAGGTATACGTACTCAAGGGCAAGTGAATTGTAACATTGGTACAGATGTCCTTTTTGGATACTGAGGTTGCCATCTCCCATGTTACACTTCTCTTGTGAATTACCAGCAGGCAAAACATAAAGAAACACAGATGACCAGCAGCAAAAAAAAAAAAAAAAAAAAAAAAAAAGAAAAAGAAAAAAAAAGAAAAAAGCATATGAGTGGGGTGGAGAGTGGGGTTGAGGTGGTGGGGAGTGGGGTGGATTGTAGCTCTTCATCAGTGTTGAAGACTTCTTAGACACTTGCTTTTGAAGTTGAGATTAGCTATTCTAGTTAGAAAGATTAATGTCCAACTGCCACCACCTGACATAGTTAGGCTAAAAAATTGATATATTCTCTATTATTTGGTCCAGAGGTAAAATCAATTTTATCAATGTTTTCAGAGAATTTTTTTTTTATAATCTAAAAGGTGCCTACCTCAGAAGATACATTTTTAGCACTCTCACTGACAGAGGTCTTCACTATCTTTAGGTTTTATTTCAAAATAGACAATACATAAAAGCCTGGGTAACTGTAGAGGCAAACCACTTTTGCTGCCTCTGGACTTACCGATATGATGCCTTCAGATAACAACAACAACAAACAACAACAACAACAAACAACAACTCTCTGTGCTCCACTTTTACCGAGTTTAACTGTTTCTCTGCTTGCTATATGCAAGTTTCTTTAATTCCACTAAACTATTCAACAGTGACCAGCACAGGAGAAATTTGAGGAATGACTGAATAATGAAATACCCTGATGTATATAAGTAATTTTGGTCCAGTTTTCATAAAATTAAAAATAATTTAAAATATTTTAAAAATTAGTTTTTAAAGTTTGATCATACAAGGTCAGGTATAATACATGTATCCATTGTATTATATCTTATTGAAATCTGAGAAGTAATGTTAAACTAAATTTATGCTATTTAATGTGTACTCAATAAAGTATAGTTGATATTCTGTATAGTTAATATATTTTAGAAATTTGTTGATACAAATATCCTAACTAAAATCTTAAAAATAAATCCTTTTCTGTTCTACTTTGATATCAGTGGAAAATAATTATCCACTAATTATACTGTAAAATTTTATTTTGCTGTATAAATCTCCTAATACATTATCTTGGTAACATTGAAACATTATTTTAATCTAAAATAAACTTTATAGGAGACAAGTTCATTTCTGTAACTTTTAAATACTAATCTTTTCATTCTATGCTAATATGTTTACTTCCATGGATACATATCAAAAACATTCTGACAGACTCGAGATATACCGGTGCCATAGATTAGCTATTACCTTCTAAGTCAAAATGAGCAATCACTGAGCTATAGTCTTTTTTCTTTGCATATGCTGCTAAGTGATTCAATATGTGTAGCATAAATCCATTTATACAACGGATAAATATTCTGGCATTAGTTAAAATAATATATTTAATTTCTTCATTCAAACTTTTTGTTGTGTGTTGGAAACACATTTTACTTTTAGTGGGAAAAATGTATGATACACTGACTTGAAATAATTAATCCACATGTGCTTCCTGAGAAAATAACCTAAAACTTATAAACACCTCTTTTGCTAATGCTACAGCTTTTAATTTTGATGAATAGAAGAGGAACACAACTCATAGAAAGAAAGCAGCCTAGAGCTTTAGTTGAAACATTCTTTCATTTGCTAATTTGAAGCTAATCTTTTTTATTGTTCTTTAGTTGATTTTTTAAAGCTTTTTTTTTCAAATTAAGTGTTTAGCTTAAATACATTAAATACAAAAGGAAAGAGGTAAGGCGATTTGATGCTCCCATGTTGGATGATAACATAAACTACCTAAGTTATCTTAGAGTAAGCCGAAAGCTGTATCACATACCTTTCGAGAATGAATTTCTTTCACATACAATGGAAGTAGAAACTCAGATATACCTTCAAGTCGGATTCCCTTCTTGGTGACTCTCAGATTCCCCATACCATCCTACAAGCAACGAAATATAGTTCACTTTTAGATTAATTAGAGAATGTGTATCTGGCCATAATTTACTTAGTGGTAAATTGAGAAAACACTAAGCTCAAATCCATGATGAATTAAGGAACAAAATGAGAGACTGAACCTACTTAAAAGATTAAAGAGTTTTGCATGCAATAGAGGGCACTGGCTTGTGAGAGAAGGGAGGACGGTAATAGAGGAACTGATGGGCCCTCTGAATTTTATAGGAATGTGTTATTTACATATAAACAAATACTTCCTTCATAATTCAAGTCTTTATTAAATGTGGCACTTGCTACATGACTATTCATAAAAGTGCACAGAGGTCTAATGATGTTACAAGTATAAAGCTTATCCAGCATTTCTGTTTTTATAATAATTTTGACCACTAATTAGTAATTGGTATTAGAAAACTTGGTTCATTTGAAGAAAACAATAATAAAACTCGTGTTCTATCATCTCTGAGGAAGAGTAATACAATTAAAAATAATGTTGATGAGACAGAATTAAATCAAGGTTATATTGGAAACATAAAAAAAAATGGATCCCATCTATAGTAACAAAATGAGAAGCTGGCAATACAAAACCCTTAAAAATTGGTTTAAATAGGAAGTTGCTGTGGAGGGAAAGAAAATGGTCGTTTTAGTGACATTTGATTCTAGCTCATGTACGGGTTTTCTAATTGGGGATATTTGGAAAGGAAACAGGAGAGGATTCATGTTGTCAGTGACAGGGGAAAAAAAAAACACCCACCATGATTGCTGAGCTAGGTAAGCTGCTCCTAAGTAAAGTTGTGAACGAAGAAATGTGAAAGGTATTTAAACAGCCCACTGACTTGAGATGATGTGTGTTGTTTCAAGACAGTATATCTGGCAGAATTCTTGTGCAGGGCTAAAAGCTGTTAATAACACAGGACTGCTGCTGATAAGTATGAATTGTGTGATGGGAGAAAAATTTGTGGGCTTGGTGACTAATTTCATCTGATGACACACACGAAAGGTTTTATTTACTACTTATTCCAGGCTTCAAAATTGTGAGCAAAAGTTGTTATTTTATAGAGGGGAATAGTGACATTGTAGGTAAATGTCAGGGGTAGCTTTGCAGCACTTTGTAATTCAACTGATACATCAGCAGGAAACGAGATGGAAAGAGACACCCGATTAAGGCATATTTAAATCGATCATGAGGATAACTAGAGGGTTCCATGTGTAAACATGTATTTAAAAGAAAAGAGAAATTTTTGGATAAGGATTTGTTCTGCAGGTGGAAAATGTTGTTATATAATCCAGAGAAATATTTATTTTGCCTTTGTAAGTGTATCTTTCCTGTGTGTATAAGCATGTTGGCACATGTGTGTAGGCATTGTATACCTGTGTACTTATGAATGTGAGGGCTAAGATTTGGCATTTTTTTTTTTTTTGGTCTTCCTCTACAAGCCTGTTTTATTTATCGAGTGACACTGGAATTCACATAATTTGACTAGATTAGAATTTGCCTCAGGCTCCTCTGTTTCTGCATGAGAGTCACTCACTAACGCATAACTAACATATGCATATTCTGGGGATCCAGAGGCTCTTCCGAGAGGGGATCTTCTGAGGCACAAGTTTCATGTAGTGCACCATCTACTTCCCCTGTCCCAGAGAAGTTTTAATCATTATAAAAGGAGAATCAAGGGAACATGGTGTCCTGGACACCTACCTTCTACAAGTAGAAAGGAAGCCAGTGAGATACTATAGCATGGCGATATTAGCAATAAGATGTAACCCATGAGAAACACAGAGCAAGAGAGAATATACTAGAGACACTGGAGAGGTAAAGGGGAAGATATATTCGGAGGAGGAGAAGAAGGGAATTTTTATGACGTGACTGTGAAGCGGTAAACTTCAGTGTTCCCATGGGAGGAGAAACAGTTTCCCAATGAGTTACACTGAAAATTGCTAGGAAGAAATTAATTCACTAAGGTAAGTGAAGAATGAAGGTGGCACACACATGCCTTGCATGGGAAACAGCTAAAAAAAAATACCCCGTATGACAGTTTAATTATCAGGGAAAAATGACTGTGATGATAAACAAGTATATTTGTCATATATTCCTATTTAACTGAGACAATTGATATTTTACATCTTAAAAAGGTAGTCATAAGAAGGTATCTTTCTAAAGTAATGAAAAGATAATGCTTCTGGAGGAAGTCTATTTCCCCTTTAATAAAACAACGAAGGAGGTTTTTGGTTTGTTTGAGTGTTTGTTTTATTTTTCTCATTGAAGATAAAGAAAAGAAACTTCAAGGAAGAGCTTTAAGGTGAGAAGAAAAGCAAGTGGGGATTTAAATATATTAATAGCATTATATAGTAATATTCTGAACAAGTTAAACCTGAGGATTGTAAAGAAAAGTTTATCATCAGAAAGGGTTATTGAAGGTGAGGGGATTATTTTCCTAGACATAGTGATGCTTAAGAAGACACTGAAACTGTTTGCAGAGTGAGGAAGACAGGAAGAATCCTCTGGAATCCAGGGGAGTAAGATAGCTAGAATAACTAACATGATATGTTGCTTGAAAAAATATTTTAAATCAGGGATTTTCTTGGCTAAATCTCACAGTCTGTATCTATATATATTCTCAAATGTCTGCTGAAAAAGAAGTGTTCTGAAATGCTCTCACCATTTCTGTGGAAATATCAAATGTCCTTGTGACAACTTCTAAGGGCAGAAGAAGTGAATTTTATCACAAATGTAATTTCTATTTGATGTTAGCCTTAAATTTTCTTTTTAAAAAATAATCATAATTTTAATATAATGATGAAAATAAGAATACTGGACATGTAATGTTAAACAGTATGACACTATTTATAATATGTGTGCATTTAACTGTGGAAAGTTTTCAATCTTAACTTTATTATGTTTTTTTTCTATTTGCCATACAATTATTATCTTAGATACTTTAATAGTTATAACACTTAAATTACTGCAAATGGAATTCCCTGTGAGACTGAGGAAAGACAAATTCTTATAGTACTTTTTTTGTGATTCTCGGTGGCTGTACCAAGTTTTATTTATCCCACTTTGTACCTCTCCTGTCTGATATTAAAGTTGAATACTTTTCAGTTTCCATATTAAATACAAGGTATTATCAAATTAAATCTATAATATATCTATGTTCAGTATATAATTGATTACCTGATTCTCATTTTCTTTTAAGTCTAATGATATTTATGAGATGCTATGACAATATATTTGCTCTTCTACCTACCAAAAGAAAGCATTTTTCTATTTACTGTCAGTTTTCTACTTGATTATCATCTTGATCCTTTCAAAACCTAACAAGAAGTATTGCACATATTTTCTCTTAAAGATATCAATGCCAAATATCAGAGTAAAACAGAAGCCAACATATTGTATTCTAAGCCCCTCTCTTGGTTCTGTAACCTTCATGTAAACTCAACCAATCTTTGTGTTTTAAATTTTCTTTCTTTATAATACATGTTTATTCTTCCCACTTTTAAATTGGTATATATTCATTATATAATGATTAATTTCATAAAGATATTTTTGTTCACAAAATATCATGTAGTGTAGTCATATTTATTTAATGTCATTTGCTAGTCTGTTTTTATTTTGCCAAGATATTTCTTCTACTTCCATGCCATGTATATATGTATATTTTTCTCTCTTTCATATATATATGTATATATATATGAGAGAAAATATCTTTTTGATTTAATATGACTAGCCACAATTCTACGCATTTTCATTCAAAAGACTCCATTATTCTTTAGGACAGAATAAAACATATCACGTGTGTATGTGTCATAGTTTGTACAAAGCCTGCTGCTAACCTAGATACCTAGAATAATGCAATAACTTGGCTATTATACATACTCCTTCAAACAACCATGATTATACAGATAACTATGTGTCAAGCGAATTAGAATACATTTGTAATAGTCCCAGGGATACTAAAACTAGGTCATGTGGGAGATCTATTCTGAGAAATGCTGATTTCTATGGTACCTGGACTAATTTTTATTCCTATTAACAGGGTATAATAGTTTTTCTTTTCTCTTTGCCATTATGCATAAGCAGCATTGGTTATAGTTTTTCTTTTGTTCACTTAATTTTATATTTTGAAGATTATATAATCACATAATTTCTGTTTTTATTCTTCTCAACAATTGCATATACCATATATTTCAAATTCATCATCCTCTTCTCTTTAATTGTTGTTTTATAGACTATATATTTATATGATACATATGTATAAATAAGTTGTTTGATATTTGATGATTGCCATTTTGACAAGAAAATCCTAGTTTAATTTATAGATAGTTACGTATATCAAAAGCATTTCAGATAATTATTGGTTATCTATACTTACTTTATTTAATTGAAAGTTTTATCATAAAATATATTTTATAATTCTTATCATAAAATATACTTGGATTGTGGTTACCAATCCTTAATTTCCTTTTACAGCCTCTGTACACACACACATACACAAAAGCACACAAAGACATGCAAACCAACCTCAAAAAATCTAAACCTATATAAATACCAAATTGCAAACCATAACATAAAAGCACATGACCAGTAAAATAAAAATGCCCACACAAAGCAATATGGGTTTTTTAAAATGCTCAAATACTGTTGTGCATTTTGAGTGTGGTTTATGTATCCAGTGAGTCTTTGTGGGAGAAAACAAAATTTCCCTTTGGAAGCAGCTGGCAGTTTGAAATAGTTTCTTGATTAGGCATGTGTGTGTGTGCCTTCTTCTCCCTTCAGCACTGGGACCTCATCTGGCATAGACGTGTGCAGGATGCCTGCATACAGCCACAATCTTGGTGAATTTATATGTGCATCAGTACTGTTGTATCTGAAAAGGTTTGTTTTCTTGGTGTCCTCCATCCGCACTGGCTCTTACTATCTACCGGCCTCCTCCATCTCACAGATCCCTAAACCTGGATGTTATGGTCAGTTTTATTCATGTCTTCTCACCTTGTATGTATTTTTTTAAACAGTTAAGTTTATAAGACAAAAGCTAGAAAAGTTACTGAATATTTAAATGTTCTGTAAACTATAGACCTTTTCTTGATAATATCTAAAAATAATTATAGATGTTAATTAAAATCACCATTAGAAAATTTTATCCTATTGGCTTCAAATACTAAGTAATCTTTTCATTTTTATTTATTTCATTTTACTTTTTGTTGTATTGTATATGTGTTGATAGTTTTTCTAGATAGATGTAGTATGTATTGCATTACATTTTTGCCTAGTGCCCACAGGGATAAGAAGGCATTCAATCCTCTGAAAACAATGGCATGAATGTCTGTGAGTTGAGCCCAGATCGTCTCAAAGGCATTCAGAGTTCTTAATCATGGAGCCATTTCTACGCTCCCGATAATCTTTAGCACAATATTTATATGTTTATTTTTAAAGGTCTTAATTCCTTGTTTTTATTTTTTAAATAATAGAATATGTCCTGTAAAGAAATACTATTTGGGGAATTTATTATGAGAGACTGCCTGAAAATGGATCATACATGTGATTATCAAAGAGAGAATATTTTGTGGAGCACTATTTATACTTAACATGAGCATTAAAATTTTGTAAAGATTTTATAATAATTTGCCTTGCCCCCAGCAACTTTAAACCCTTTGACCACTCTGGATTATATGTTACTTAAAGTCTAAGTATAGTTAAAAGGTTACATATTGTTAATAGTGAGAAAGTAATGTAGCATGACCCATTTGTTGGTAGGGTGCTTCAAACAATTAAAAAAATATAATATTTATTGTTAATCCTTTCTAAAAGACTTGAGAGGAAAGAAGGTACAATAAAGTGAATCATATCTTTTAGGCATTGTTTCCTGTTAGAGCAAACATAGTCATTCAAAAGCCCAGCATTATACATTTTGTAATCAGACAGGGAAGTAATTATATGTTTTACTGTTTTGATACAGTAATGATATCAGTCATTACAAACTTGAAAAAGAAAAAACTTGAAAAAGGTAAATAGAATAATGTCAGACCTTTATTTTATGCTTATTTGTGAAATATGAGACTATAATGTTCAGTAAACTGAAAACATTCATGGAAAAGGAAGGTATCAAGTTATTAAATGAAAATAAAATTTTCATGTGAACGTTTTACTATACATTCATTAATGCACAATATATTGATAAAATACATCCAATTTCTAGCTCCTCATTAGAGAGGAGCTGTCCTTTCAGAAGGCTAAGGATTAGCTTTTCTCACCTATTCTGGTTGATGTTATTTATACTTTATAATGAGTTGTTTTGCTGCAAGCCCAGTAGAAAAAAAACCAAACAAACAGAAGTTGACAGCTGTTTCACAGGGGTGTTTTTATTATGCTGTTTGCTGTAAGCATGCATTTTCTTCAGTTTAATTGGCTTACTTATTTTTACATATAATTAAGAAATAAACACTTGTTGTAGTAATTGATACGTATAGAAAGTTGACCTCTAGTTCTCTTGAATTCAAACGTTGTTAAAGAGCATTATTATTATAATGCCCTGTATCATCTAAATTAACTTGTTTTCCTTTTCTAATAGTTGCTCATATTACACAAGTGATTTCAAATTATAAAAGACTATATATAATATATTTGTGTGTTGAAGTACGGCAATATGTACTGTAGTTAGTTCACAATACTTATTATGCTGGCATACCTTCAGGTACATGAATTATTTTTCTTAGCTTACAAACACTTGAAAGTGTAGAAATATCAATTGGACATAGCTTCTGTAATAGGGATGTGGGGTTGAATCCACAGCCCCACTCAGCGTTAGGACTGATCAGGCCAAAACTTGTGCAGCCCCAATGAATGCTGCCACAATCTCTCTGCGTTCATATTTGCCTTGGTCCTACTATGTTTAGAAATCCTTGTTTCCTTGGTGTCCTCCAGGCCCTCTGGATTTAAAATATATATATATATTTTTGCCTCCTCTTCTGCAGAGTTCCCTCTACCTTGAGGAGAGGAAATTAATGACTTTCCCAAAATGAAAAATTTGCTTTGCCCAATGTTGTCTCACTGAGTGTACAAACTATTCTTAAGGCCAGGCTTCACGTCCGGCAGTACATAGAGGAGACAAAATAAATTTAATGAAATCTCAAATTCTTTGTTAGGGATTCCTCCCCGCCCCGCCCACATAGGTTCCTTGAGCATCTATTATAGTTCCCAGGTTTTGTGTAAAAATAACTTTTATTCTCCAGATGTAACTGTCATTTTGGAAGCTTACTGCTAAATAAGCACAACCTTTCTAGCTCTTTTTTATTTGTTAAATTTGGCTGGCTGGTTCAACTCATCTGTTCTGGCTCAAACACCTCTCCAAGCTGACTGATTCAATCTGACTTCTCTCGGCTCCTCACTGAATTGCTCTCCTTGGCCTCAAACTAACTCTGGCAACCTGCATAATCTGACTTCTTATTCTCCAGGTTCAACTGCATGAACTCAGGAAAGAACTCAGGCCCACTGCACTGCACTGACTGCATTGACTCTCAATTGTCTCCCAGCTAACATTCTGCACTACGCTTAGGTAGACTCTCTTTCCAGTCTGTTCTCCTGAGAGCTGGGTATCTTATTCCTAACTCATTCTGCCAAATCATTCTCTGACTCATCACCTTGTCTGCCCCTCAACTAGATGAGTACTTTCAAACATGGCTGCTTCCTTCTACAAATTAACCTTAACTCTGTTGTTTGGCATTAAAGATGTGTACTAAGGACTTGTATGTTTCCTGCCAGAAAGGATTTATCCAGCCAAAAGGCTTAAAGGTGTTTGGCCTGTCTGCATTCTAGTGAGATCACACAGACCTTGAAAGTCTTTGGTATGATCAGAGCCCATTGCTGGATTAAAATTCCTCTACAGTTTTGTGTTTGTAGTATTTCTGTGTGTCTCTCTGCTTCTTTCTTTTTCTTTCTTCCTTTCTTTCTTTCTTTCTTTCTTTCTTTCTTTCTTTCTTTCTCCCTCTCTCTCTTCCTTCCTTCTTTTCTTTCATTTATTCTTTCTTTTTTTGACACAGGATTTCCTTTTTATTTTATTAATTTATTCATATTATGTCTAAATTGTTACTCCATCCCTTGTATCCTCCCATTCTTGCCTTCCTCCCACTTTCACCCTATTCCCAGCCCCTATGTCTGTAACTGTGGGGGACCTCCTCCCCCATCATATGGTCACAGCCTATTAAGTCTCATCTTGTTAGCCTACTTCTCTATGTAACCTTGGCTGTCACACAACTCGCTCTGTAGACCAGATTGGCCATCTCAGACTCACAGAGATCCACCTGCCTCTGCTTCCCAGTGCTAGGATTAAAGGTGTGCGCCACCACTGCCTGGCTCTGTGTGTGTTTGCTGAGAAGAAAAATCCACTATTTTTCTTGTTTGCTTGTATTTGTTTATTTTTATCTTATACTGGTGTGTTTGTTTTCATTTCATATAATGGGAAACATAGTTAAAAAATGAAAGTATGGTAGTGGGACCAGTCAGATGGGTTCACAGTTATGTAAGGGTATAAAATGATACTTTCAACACATTTATTAGATACAAATAAAGAGCCAGGAAAAGTAGTCAAAACTGGGCATATACATGGCATAATTATAAAATTAAATTATTATATAGGAAATACTACATTATGAAAGTTTGTGTAAAATAATTCTTAGCTTGTCATAGCAGGAATAGTTAGAATAAATAATATACCTTTGCAAATGTGATCAACAATAGGAAATCTCTAGAAGACTCTTTTAGGAAACTATTTGTGTGACATTCTAATATGTATGATATAATACAATTTGTAACCCACATGAAAGTTATGCTTTGGATTAAGGTTGCATCCTAGAAATGACCAGTAGGAGTGACAGAGACAAATCATGAAAGAATAAATTAGGTTACATGTGATGGTATCAAAGTGAACATTGCTGTAGTAAATGCAGCATCGGCAAAGAGTATAGAGAATTTGACTTACATGTAAAAAAAATAATAATGCTATAATCCCTGAAAATTGTCATTGCCGAATGATTGGCTGAAGGATTTCCACATGATAACATTTTAATAAGTGTATGCTGCCTAAAGGCTTGCTATTATATGCCTGTCTCTTCCAACTGTGTTTAATAGAATGCCAGAATTATAACTAGTGATAAGAAAGACCCATTTTCAAACCAATTTAAAAATCCATTGCATGATATATTCTTACTCAGAGTTTCATAATATACATTAGCATATTAAGTATGCTGTGGAATAAAGCAATGCATTTCCTCCTGTTCACACAGTTCCCCCCCCCCCCGAGTACTTTGTCCAACAGGGTCTCTATACAACTAACTCCTCAAGTAGATCAAATAATGTCACTTTAATACCCTGTGGAAATTTTGAGTAATCCATTCTGTTTTACAAAGGATGGAGGCAATCCATCAAAGAGTGGTGCTCTCCAGCAGAGAACCCCAGAAAGAGATGATCGAAACAGTGCTTAGTCCCTATATCTCCAGAAATGTTCCCTGAGAGGGTACACATGGCTTCCCTCTCTTCAGTGGTTCATTCATCCTCAGCCACTGGAATGGGCTGAGCATTACTCAAATGTGGCCTATTTAATGGGTATTACTCCTTATTGTCAGTAAAAGGTCAGAGAGGGATGTGGCCCTGAGGATGTTTCTGGTTGTGCACTGTCTGTCTGTGTATCTTTCTGTTAGCATATGTATATGCTTGTATGTGTATCAGTTATCATAATTTGTTCTGTGAAGGGAGAATCACAACTTACCTTGAATAAACTTTTTGTGTATCCATGTATACTTGCTTGTTCCTAACACCAGTGTTGTATATACCTTAATTCTCACTCTACCTCTTAACCCCATTCCTAGACTTTTAAATTAAGGGAAAGACATTAAGCAATAGTCACTCTGTAGAAGCACTCCTTGTACTAAAGTCTTGTTTCAGAAGTCTTTAAGTCTCCTGCCTGAAGAGACATTTTTAATTCCTGTAGCAATTATATGTAGTAGGCAGCCAACCTTCTTCATTTTATTGAATCATCAAAGCAGGGTTAATTGGTGGGTAAGCTGGCCAGTCAGAAAAGTGCTGTCCTCTCCAGTTCAGTTAATCACTTTAAGGCAGAGATAGAAACTGACAATGTCATCTAGGTATGTGACTTCACGTAGCTATCTGGACAGTCATCCTTGTGATACCTATGTCAACCAGTATCTCTTATTCCTTCAATTATTTCACTTGCAATCTATTATCTTTTACCTAACTGATTTACCAGCATATATTTCTCCTCTGGTTTAGACATGCTTCTTAAAACAGTGCCCTAACAAACCAAATCCACCGAGGAAAGGTTATAGTTCCCCCGGAACACAAAACTTTTAGAACAAATGATTATTATTCGTATACCCACGGACTATTTTATAGAAATCTAAAAAAAAATTTTTTTTTGGTTTTGTTTATTAGGAAAGAATTTTGTCCTTCAGCTGTTTCGCAGGATATTCTTGGTGTTAATCTGAAGGCGAAGGAGGAGGAGATGAATGTGAAGGAGGATGTGAGCAGTTTAAGTACTTAAATAAGACTGGGTACTACAGTTAAGGTCATCTAAGTCTTTCTGAGATGCCAGTGAGGGAACAGTGGGTGGGTTGCATTAAAGAAAGGACAGCAGAGACACTGCATGATGGCAGAGATGATATACTCATTCTCTTTGGGGTATGAGTCCTGGAGCTAGTCAGAACATGTTCCCTATCTCTGCTATTCTTTCTATATCCCATCTCTTTCTCTTTTTTGATCTCCCTATTTTCTCAAATCCTCCCTCTCTATCCTTTGTTTTTAGTGAGATAGAACATTAAAGTCTATTATCATACGTTGTTTTACAGACTCAAACTTTTTCTTAGTGGCCTCATTGCCTCCTGGCTAACATTCAAGCTCTCGACACAGGTGCACTGCATAAGCTCTTCCTCTAGATTTTCTTCTTCATTCTCTGATTATCCTTCTCATCACTTACTTTGAAACTCAGCCCAAAACATTACATTTCACACAGATTACTTTAGAAGCTCCAGAACCTACAGTGCTTTCAAGACCCTTTCTCAGGTGGGTGACTGACAGTGTTCTTGTGTCCTTCTTTGCTTACACCGGCCATTGATTGTAAACATATATGCAGCTCCCGTGATCTTTGGGTCATATTGATACCAATATACATCTGTTTAATATCTCTACTCTGAATTGGAAACAGAAGCTCCCAAGTGTTCGATATCCACTGCTTCCCAGAATATCAACAGTAACATATTCCAGATAAAAAGTCACAATTTGAAATACTTTAGGTTATGCACCATAAACTAGCTTATATCACTGTACAATCTGTATTTGAAATATTCTAGACAAAATGCAAAGTTCTACAGAGATGTACCAGAGACTGATACACAACTTTATCCATCATAATTAAATTTGGTTTACTATAGCTTTTTTTAGGTTTCATAGTATGAAATAAATTTTGCAATATTCATTCTGGTATAAAGCAAATCATATTTCACAAGTGTCCAAGCAGAAAAATTAACCAAATGGTTTCTTATTAAAAAGCATGCTCTGATAAGTTATAATCCAATATAACAATTAATAAAATTATACTAATAGACCTAATAATTTTGCAAATATTCCCATAAAACAATCTCTCCTTAGTTTCTTTAAAAAAAATTGGAGTTGGATTTGTGGGGAGGTAGGAAAGCTCTGGTAAGAGATGAGGGAGACATGATCAGAGTATACTATATGAAAACTAATTTATTAAAAATATGAAACATCTACTGACTTTGACACAAACTTTGGTGCCTGTGATTTTATCACTTCCCCTTTTAAGTATATTTTAAAAATCTAAACATACACATATATTTAAATTTCAAAAAAAATGTATATGTGTGCATCCATGTTGAATTATGTGAACATGAGTTTAGGTACCCAAAGTGTCCAGAGAGTTGCCTGGAGCTCGAAGTACAGGGAATTGTGAAGCCTGACTTGAGTTTAGGAACTAGACTCAGGACCTCTGCAAGGGCAGTGCATGATTCTAACCACAGAGCAAATTCTCCAGCCTCCTATTTCATTTAATACAGTCTCTTCCTATGCATTTAATATATTTACATGCTGAGTTCTAGTTTATCCTTATTAAATGCTTGATTTTTTTGTCATTAGATGTCTCTGAGGAAAAGGATGGTATATTATTTTTCTTTAATTTCTACCATGTATTAAATATAATTTTAATATTAACATTTAAAATACTTTATAAACATAATATGAGTTAAACAATAGTTCTTGCAGTACAAAAGGTGCCAGGGATAGAGAAAGGTATAAATAGAATATAAGAAAAGAAATAGACCATGCTGTGAAATGCTGTCTAAGGGGTGTGACACAACTATTGCCATAACTGCCTACAGTGAGCCTACACAAGAATGAATTTGTCAGTAGCCAATCAATGATAAGGGAAGCCCTTGCCAGAGCCTTTCCTCCAAATTGGTATATGGACTACTCAAGAACTCTTGGGAAGAATGAAGACAGTGTCTTCAGATGCATATCTACTGATGAGATCACATTGCTTCGATAATAATTCTAACTCCATGGTCATACAGATAGCACTGATTAAATTGTGTGGGTCATAGCAAACAAACAAATAAATAATGCATGAATGTTGTGTCCTTGTGTGATGAAAGCAGTAAGAGAGTGTTGGGGGAAGGTCCAGCTCTGCTTTCAAATGCTAATTTCAGTGCCTTGAGAACTGGTTACTGCCATGCCATGGCATTGTTACGAATGATGAACTATCTTCTATAACCTTGTGATGATAAGGAATGTTCCACGATGATCTCTGATTGGCTAGATAAAGATGCTGAAGCCTATAAAGAGGGGTACCTGGAGTTTTAGGTTCCCAGGCTTAGATTTGAGGGGAGGGAGCAGCAGAGCATCAGAATGGGAGAGCGCCAGAGGGAGAGGAGATAAGGCAAGATGGAAGTGAGCCCATGGTAGTAAGGACAAAATGATGGAACAAAAGCCACCCCTAGAACTGTCAGGTTCACAGGTGATTGGCTCTTATGTGGGTTTTAAAGGTACTAGGAAAGAGTAGCTCAGAATCTGCTCAGCATAGTGTCAGGCGTTGGTTAATTAGCTGCTTTAAGAAAACTACTACTGTAATAATTTACTGCAACATTTAATATAGAAAGAATAATTCATCTTTCTGTGAGAGAAAAGGTGACAGTAATACTAATGTTTTATGTATGTATTAGAAATAATATATACAAATATACATATTATGATGTTGTCAATAGCAAATTTAAAGAAAAAGTTTAAAGTAATTTGTATCATGGCACATTTGGGTACAGTAGTCATGCTGAAAATGCAAATAGCTTGAAAATTTACAAACATAAAAAAAAAAAAAGAAATTTAATTTAAAACTAAGGTGATGACCCAATTGACTTTTAGAGTGAACTGATTTCATTGTTGTAATAAATTACATACCTGATAAGGAATTACCATTTTAACTTTCTGTAAGTATACACCTTGGACATAAAGTATATTCACATTGCTGAGGAAGCAATACCACTGATATCTTCAGATTATTTCATCATTCCAAATATTTGTTAAATAAGCATTCACCTAAACTCTCTCCCCTAGTGCCTGCTAATCACCCTTTTTGTCTAAATGACCAGTGGGACCATATATTAGTGCTCTCTCCTCCCAAACCCTTAAGGAAGGCAGAGACAGGGATGTCCTGGGCTTCGGATAAGGCCCAGCCAGAAGCAGCAGGTGAGTTTCCAGAGACAAGGCCTACATATGGTGATCGAACAGGCAAAAGAGGCCACGCTCACATCAAAAGGAATTTTACTAAGGAGAACCTAGAGAGGTGACTCAGCAATTCAGATAATTTATTGTTTTTGCAGCAGACCAGAGTTTGGGTCCGAATGCCTACACCTACAGCTCACAACGGCAAATAATTGGAATGAGTTGTAGGATGTTATAGCCTCTCCTTTCCTCTTCAGGGACTTACACAAACACATTGTGCATGTACAGCCATGTATGCATACACTCGCAGGACACTGATAGATTAAAATATATTAATAAAAAGAATTTTAAAAATTAGAACGCAGAGCATATTACAACTCTAAAGAAATGATAGAAGCTTTAAAGTTTTACAACAAATGAAAACAAAGCCTTCACTATTAAAACAAAACATTTTTTTTTCTGAGAATGAAAAGAAATTTGCAATCTGAATGTGATATGATTATTTATTTAGAGAACCCACTAAAGTACAGGTACATTGCTGAAATGAATATTGAGTTTACCTGTTTCTAGATTAAATAGTCCATTAGTTAAAATGAGATAACAATATAAACCAGGCAGAACAACTAAAACTACAGTTGGAAAGCTGGAAAGTAAGTCACGTGCAGCACTTGATATTCACACATCACTAATGGAAGTATAATGTCACTTGGATGTGTATGCATTGGCATAGTCACACAGAGAGCTATATCTCTAATGTATAAAGAATTCTTCAATGTCAGTATCAGCCACCGTAGTAGGTAAGAACAAGTATTTCCAACAGGAAGCTAACATTCATAACAACCACACCAAACTGGGAGCTATTACTCTGCATTCTAGTTTTAGCAGGAGAACACTTAAGTGAAATGGCAGTGCCCAGTTTGGTGAGAATATGGTGCATCCAGACTCTTACTTGCTAACATCTGGGAAGAACATCTACACAACAGTTGGGGCAGGGAAGGGGAAACACTTTAGCTTATTGGTCTACACGTACTGAGTTACGAGCAGGCTAGTTTTAAGACAACTTAACACAGTCTAGAGTCAACTAATAATACATGTTAGTATTTATGTCTCAGAACACGACCAATGTACATACAAGTCAGGGCTAGTTGTCGATAAGCCATGGATTTTTACTTTGAATTTTATTTCCATATTGGCTCTGAAATATTAAAAATGCAATAAGAGAAAAGAATATGATGTAAATCTTTATATAGCATACTAATTAAAAAAAAACCACAACCTTAAACATGGCTCAGGAAATACAGAAACAAAATATTCTATTACATTACTTTAATATCCTTGAGATTAAAAAATTAAATTGTAGGGGAATTTACTTAATCCTTTAATAGTAATTTAATCTCCTACATGATAAAGTCATGTCATTGAATCAATGTTTTAAATTTAGATTTAATAACATCCTGAGATTTAAAGATATAGTGAAATGCAAGAATATATGAATGAAAATTAGGATATCAGGGGCACTGGATAAGTGAATACAATCATGCCTTTAAAATAATTGGATTATATATTTCTTTTGTGGGAAATATTTTAACTAGATATATGTCTAATATATTTAAGAAGTAAATTGTAATTAATCTTGGAATAAAATATATTGTCATATAAATGTTAAGTAGTAAAAATAAAACCAGAAGTATTTTACATTTTAAGACTAATTTCAGTCAATATGTAAAAGGGGAGACTAAATTCACTGAAAGATTAGCTATTTATTATGGTTAATTTCCAAAATAAAATACCAATAACTTATTCTGAATCTCAGGCATATGCAACTACCCCTGAATATGTAAGAATGTAAAATTTTGAAACTAAACCTTTCAGTTTTGAAACCAAACATTTAAACTACCTCCTTTTTTTCTCTTCTGTCTAATAACATTCCAACTGATCATTGGTTTTACAACAATAACGTTTGGTTCCATCTTTGTAGGTGTTTTCCATGTAGTTTTCTTTACTTTTCATAATAAATGCTTATCTTAACACCTGCTCAAATAAACAAATACAACTCTTCCTAATCAGTGGAACAGAATGTTAGCTTGAGCTATCTGCCATATGCTCTAGTTTGCTTTCAAAATTCTGCTGAGAAAGATTATATTATTCTTAGAAAAAAAAGCAGTCTAAGAGGAAAACTACCAATTTTTTTTAAAGAAGCCTACATTCTAGGATTTGATGAAGCCTGGCAGCAGAGAGGCTCCACATAGGGATATTATGAATACAGCCACAGGCAATATTCCTGCACAGAGGAGTGCTTCAATGCTCTGTCGAAAGTTTTACTGCGGATTCCTATACTAGCCAGCTACACGGGTTCTGTCTACTTTTTAAATTTCTTATAAAACTTATATTGATAATATCTGTTTGTTACATCACTCGTTGTTCTTTCTATATGAGAGCTTTTCTTATCATTTCATAAAAGGATTAAAATACTGTTCTCCCCAGAAAATTAATATAATTTTTTCTTATAATGCTCATAACTGTGTTTTCTTCCTGTTTTGGCTTACTGTAGTCAGTGTTTTGCATAGTCAGAAAATGACCATAGTCTTTATAGTAAATGTTTTTCTTCCATACAATTCACTGTGTACTGTGATGATCCAACTACAGGTATTCTATAAACATAAATTATAAATTACTTCATAAAAGGAGAAAAATATACACATCATCCACCACTTTAGGGGATGCATTATCACATGGCATTTGCAGTTCACTGCATCTACTAAGAGACATCACACTTCCAAACGAAAATTACTTTTGGGAGCAGTGGGAGGAATGCTCCATGAAATAGGATATTTTCATACTGTGTTACAGCAGTGTGGGCCACATGTTCACTATATTGTTAGGAAAATAAGTTTCTCTAAGGTACATTGTGGAAGGCGGGCCCACACATAACAAAAATACCTCACTTGGTATAAAAAGACTATCGGATACTGTTTAAGATCGTGTTGGATCAAATGTTCATACTACTTTGTCAGTAATGGCACATCATTCTGAACTGGCAATAACTCATAAAATTTTAACACAGAACAGTATCATATGTTGTAGACAATATACTTTGTTAGAACCTGATTGGAAGATTAATATAGAGTGATTAAAATGAATTATCATTTTATTATACCATATATACTAATTAATAATATAAAATATTTCAAGGAGTTATTATTTATTCTATGTGAAGGGAGGAACTTGTCCAAAAATCAGGGGTTATTATTGGAAATTATTTATTGACTATTTTCCTGCATTGAAAGCATGTATCCCTAGTAAACCCTATTGAATATCAGTTCAAGTTAAGTACCAGAGAAGATAATTTATGCTACTCTTCCTTTTAAAAGATATTTTGCATCATCTTTATTTTTTACTTCACTTTATGCAACAAAATAGATGTCTGTCTAAATTCTATGCTTGTCTCATCATCATCAATATCCACACTCTTTTAATCTAAGATACATATTAAAGATCTACTATCAAAGACTCTTATTTCCTAGATCATCTAAAAGAATAATTTTGCTGAATAGTAAATATGGAGTTGAGGTGGTATCTAGTTTACAAGAACCAGTTTGCCTTGAAGTTTCAAATACCTTAGGGGATGAAAAAAATATATATGTGTTTGTTTATTGATGAGGCAGAAGCTTTTAAGTAATAAGAAAAAAAACTGAGCAAGGGTTTCCTCTTCCCCTGTGGCCTGGCAAAGAAGCCCCACCAGAGAGAGAGAGTGATCAAAAACCAGGCAACAAAATCCATGTCAGAGACGTTCTCTGCTCTCCTTACTAGGGGACTTACATGAAGCCTGAGCTGCCCATCTGCTACATCTGTGTAGGGGGCCTAGGTTCAGTCTATACATGCTCCCTGGTTGGTGTTTCAGTCTCCACAAGCCATTGTGGCTCCTGGTTAGTTGGCTTTGTTGGTCTTGTGGAGTTCCTGTCACTTCCAGGTCTTTCTATCCATTCCCCTAATTTTTCCACAAGACTCCCTCTGCTTCACCCAATGTTTGTCTGTGAGTCTCCACAAACTTACCTTATTCAACGTAAAGTGTATAGACTTGTTTTACAGGATTATATTATAAAAAAAAATTTTATGTTTAATTCTTAGAAAAAAAAGCCTTCTTCTTTCAGTTTGTTTATATGGTGGATAACACTGATAAATTTTCATATGTCGAACCATCCCTGCATCCCTGGGATGAAGCCTACTTGATCTTGGTGAATGATGATTTTGATATGCTCCTGCATTCATTTGGGAATCTTTTATTGAGTATTGTTGCATCAGTGTTCATAAAGGATGAACATTTGTGTGGTTTAGGTATCAAGGTGACAGTGCTTGAAAAAGGGAATTTTTATGGAAGAGTGGGAGGATGGATAGTGGGGAGCCAGAGTGGTCAATGACACCACAGGAAGACCTATAGCGGAAACTAACATGGCCCATGGGGACACAGAGACTGGACAACCCACCAAAGAGTGTGTGCTGGTCGGACCTAGAAACCCTGCACATATATAGCAGATGTGCAACTTGGTCAACATGTGGGTCCCCTAACAATGGGAATAGGGGCTGACTCTGGCTTGTTGCCTGCCTTTGGATTCCTTTCCCCTAGCTGGGCTGCCTTGTCAGGCCTCAGTGGGAGGAGATGCACTTAGTCCTGATGAAATTAGAGATGCTAGGGTGGGTTGGTACCCTTTTGGGGGCATCCCTTCCTCTAAAAAGAAGAAAGGGGGTCTGTGAGAAGACAGGAAGGGGGTGGGACTAGGAGAAGAGGAAGAGAGGCTGTAAAATGATTAAACAAGCAAACAAGCAAACAAAGGGAAAATGATTAAAAAGCTTTTTCAAAATGATAGTCATCCTCAAGCCCTAGAAATGTGTTTATAAACTACATTAAATCTACATAAATCTTATCAGATCCATCACAAAAATATCATGCTGTTCCACTGATAGAGAAGTGGATAAGGATAGTGGTCCTGAATTATTCTCATTAATTTTTGTGCAAGCTGTAACTAAAATGAAGAAGTCAGAAAAATATAAATGAATATTATTATAATAAGAGATCTAAACATAATACAACTCAATCATTTTCTTCTTACTATTCTGTATTTTCAAATATAATTGGTCTAAGGCTGTATAAAATTAATTTACATCCAAAAACAACAGGTACTGTATCTTTGTTAGGGAGCACAGTGTACAGAGTTGATGTGGTTTCATGCATGTAAGTGAGGCTTCTCCTGTCCATCTTTTCATAGCTCTGGGCTATAGATCTGTCAACGGTGAAAATGCAGAAACAACATAACTCCTTGAAAACCAACCCTGTCCAATATCTGGAAGGAAATTTGTTGCAGATGCTGAAGTTTCAATTGACTACTTACAATTACTTAGAAGGAAGGGGGCTGTACCTTCCGGAAGATAATCACACAAGATGAAAATATTTTTGAGAATGTATGTACTCTATGGCCTTTCACCCTGTTTCACTCATTGTTGTTAGAAAGGCAAGAAGAGAGCAGTGGTACTGACACACCAAAGGCCAAATCATCAGAAACATCCAGGCTATTTTGTAACATTTCAAATGGATAATGAGACTTTTGACCTTCTGTTGCTGACAAGAAAAAATTGAGAAGAAAGTTTTTCTAATTTCCTGTTCTCCAAGATACATTTAGATTTTTTAAAGCAAATATAGTACTTTAAAGAAACGGAATTTGTCCCATGTAATATGAAGTTGGAAATTATCATAATGGAACATGAAGTATTAAATTAGGAAAAGAAGAGAGGAAAGGCAGTGGATGGGTTATAGGAGAAGATAGCTAATCCTAAAGACTATGAAGAAGGCATATGAAAATCTACTACTGTAGAAGCTTCCTTACATATTTGCATATACACATATAAAAAGAGTTTGCTGGAGTTACCCTATTAAAAGTCAGCAATGCCCATACTAGGAATTATTGTGCAGGGGGGTCCTATAGAGATCCAAACACTGCACTTCAACATTAACATGATGGTAAGACTTTGGTGGTAAACGAAGACTCACATACTTATGTCACAGAATAGGAAGAAGTTGAACTGGTACAGACCTGAAAGCTTCACCCTACTGTCTAGTGTTCATGGTGTTTGAAGGTTCTATGCAGGCTACTGAAGGAAAAAAATAAACAGTGATCTCATTCGGTTAGAACTCTGTGGGTAACAGAAGTGGCCTGACAAGATATTCCTAATGGTTCAATAATGGTGTGGATGCAATGGGAGAAACCAACTGTTTTCTGGTTGTCTTGAAAGCCTGACCCACAAGATGGAACTTATATTCATGTTTTACTATTTCAAAGGCCTTGAGGAACATTAATAATATTATTCTGCTAAATTAATATAGTAATATACTGTCCATTAAGGTCTTACCTCCATACCCATAGATAAGTATATCTCTTCCTCATCAGAGAAGCTTCTTATTGAAGTAGGTTAATACAAATAAGTTACTACAAATAAGTGGTCACCATTCAGAAAAAGACTATGGAGTGAACTGTTCCAAATAGTGCTTCTACCACACCACACCATTTTCGTCATTGCTCAGGGGTTACCATGGAAGAGAGAGCAGAAAGACTGTAACAGCCAGAATTAATAGATGTCTGAATATTAAAAGTATTTGCTTTAAATCACATAGAGGCATGTTAACTCATAGTGCTTGTACTACACGCAGAGGACTGCACATGACCAAGCCACCCACAATATAGTAAAAATAAGGAATGAACTCAGGAAGTCGTGCCCTAACTGAGGAGCTATCAGCCATGGATGGCTGTTCTGGGGAAAAAAAAAGGCAAGTAGCTGGAAGGCTACCCATGTCCCCAACGATGGTTCTGCACCTATGCATGCAAGAACTAAGGGAACTCAGTGGGTTTAAAAGAACAAGAAAAGAGAACACCTGAGGGTGAAGGTTTAGAGTTGGAGGAGAAGTGATTACATATGTATTTGATCAAAACATGTTATATGCATTACAGTTTTGGTCTCAGAAGCACTATCTAAATTCATTCTGCAAGGACAGTGCTGAATCATAGTGTCAATGACATTCTTCCCACGAAAAGGCTGTTATGGATTTCCAGACCAGTGATAATAGATATCCTTTAACTTGGTGTGGGTTGAAGGCAAATGGAACTTAGATACCTAAACAATACTCTAGAACCATAAATTTTCCTTACGTAGGAATTCACAACAGTTGAAATTACATCTGCTGTTGAGGAGCTACATGGAAGTTTGAGTCATAAGATCTCTATCACAATTTAGGAACATTAAAGGAAGGAAGAATGTGTAGGGTTTTTCTAAGACAAAAATCTATAAATTTTGTAAATTCTTCGAAAAGCAGTTTATATTCAAGATTCATTTGAATGTTACATTTGTATTTTTACATATTTGCTTGTTTTGAGACTAGTCTCCTAATGCAGCTCAAGCTGGCCTCAGACAGAGTCCTCCTGAGTCTGCCTCTCAAGTGACAGTATTACAAAGGGGTGTCACCTATTTTTTATATTTAGTAATCTCAATGATTGACATGTTTTTTTTTTTGCTTCTCTACTTTGATTTTAAGCAGTGTTTGAGGTCGTGCTGATAGCTCCTTTAGAATCGACACAGTCTTCTCTGTTTGTTATTGGCTCTGCTGAGGATGGATGCATTTAGAGAGGTCACTTCTCTTTTCCCATTAATTAATTAACATCCCACCTCACTAGGAAGTTCCCCTCTCTCCTTTCCTCCTAGTCTCCCCCTCTCAACCCCAATATTTTCTTTGGTATCCAATTTCTTAGTTCTCAGAGAAGGAAAGACTTCACTTCGGTATCAACCCTCCCAGGCATAGAAAACAGGACAGGGTCCATTTTATTCTGCTGAGGCTATTCAAGGTGGTCCAGCTCGAGGAACGGGATCCATGGACAGTCAACAGGGTCATAGGCAGCCCCTGCTCCTGCTGTCAGAAGTCCCACATGAAGACGTCTGTTACATATATGTGGGGCCCTAGAAACATGCCATGTACGCTCTCTCGCTGGTACTTCAGTCTCTGAGAGCTGCTATGGGTCCAGGCTAGTTGATTTTGCAGGTTTTCTTGTGGTATCATGGTGGCTATCCTATGTCTTATTTGAATGAACTATAAGAAATCTGTATCAATAACTTGGTTAAGTGTAAATAAGTATTTTCTTCTAGTAGCCTGTAATGAACCTCATTCCTGTTTTTATCTTTTACTACCTCCTTTTATTTCTGTCATGGTATCAGTTTTAAATGTTTACTCTACCTTTTTATATATCCCTTGGCTTTAGGTTAAATAATAATTTGCAGGGATAAATGGCTGTAAGTGCATGTATAATTACATAAGAAATAAGAACTAAATTCAGAACAGTATGTCATTTAAGTAACTTCATGACAAACACAAAAGAGAAAAAGATGATAATGTAAAGGATTTGAGATTATTTTCATAGGAAGGAATTTTGGGGGGAGGGATTTCTCAACTATTTCTCTCTAATATTCCTAAAATGTCAATGGCTAATTTGTTTCTATTCTCCACTGTGGATCTGTTTTTCTCAGCTTGCTTCGCCTTTGTTCTGTTTTTAGAACGAACATGATCTCAGACTATTAAGAGAGCCAAGAGTTGACTTTCCTACCAATGCATTGGCTGTCATATGTACATGGACAAATAGTTCAGCAGCTTTTCTTTTCTCCATAAATAAATGTGGATAGGACCCTCAGTACAGGCTGATTGCAACAATTACTTGAAAACCATGCACAAAATTTACAGCATGATACTACAAGCAAAATTGCTTCAAAGAGTTGTATCATTTCTCTATATAACATTTTTAAACAATTGTGTCTGCTGGCAATTAACACTAGGAAATTCAGATATCACAAATACTTTGTTTAAAAAAATTATTAATGACAATTACCTTCTGCCTGCCATTTTTCTTAAAACCAAACATCTTTTTTACCCATAGCAGAAAAATCATTTCTGAGCAAATGCATGCGCACTTGCATATTTGGGACATTTTGTGAAATATATCCTTTTTTTTCAAAGTTCAGAAAGAAGAAATATGGCAAATTATTGAAAAAAAGGATTTCACTACTGTTTAAACATATTGGTAGTACATTTTATGGCTATTAATATTTTATGTATCAAAATGTTCTATAAAAATCATTTAACATTTTCATGTGAATTTCCTCATTTATATACATGTATATGATATTAATAAAGAATAAAGTATAGATTATTCTAATTCAATACCTGATATTTAAATAACTATCTGTAAGTGAAATTGAATATATGCTATTTTACAAATGTTGCAATTAATCTATGTGTCTTTTTGGTATCAGGCCTCTTTTTTTAAATCTGTTTATTCACACACACAAATACACACACACAATACACACACACACACACATACATACACACACACACACACACACACACACACACACACACACACACACAAACACATACACACCGGAGAGACACACTTGGTATTTGACATTCTTTTCCCTATTAACCTATTGATCACACAGAACAAAGTCCTTAAGTTGTTGATTAAATAGCTCTTCTTTATATTATTAAGTTAATGAAAAGCAAAATGCAAACCTAAAACACATCTATTGGATTATATTAAGTAAGCACCAAAGGTCAAAATAATTATATTTAATTTTTTATTGTTTCACTTTCTAGAATAACATTTTTTAAATTATTCTGTTTCTTGAACCATAATTACAAATGCACTCTTGTTTTTATCAATTATAACATAGCTTAGTATTTAGAATATTGGATATTAACTTAAATTATAATTTATTATGCTAAATCTATAAATGATTCAAAATAGAATTTGTAAAAAATTTACCTTAAAGTTGAAACCAATTTTACATCAATAGTATTCATACTTATAAAAAAACTTAAATTGGAAAGAGACTGTATGGTACATGTATAATCAAACCTTAAAAATTAAAGTCGTGGATATATGTATAGGCAGAGACAGAAATAGGAGAATTAAATCATCTTATATAATTTATTTCTTAGATGAGTTATTTTGGTACATTCGTTTGTACAGATATGATGAAAGAAAATATCACATTTTCAAAATGGAATCTTAAAGCATGGCTAATGTACATGTATCTGATCTCAGTTTCATAGGAACTTCATTGACTTACTTTTGGTTCATAACTTTAAGAACGTTTTTCTTCTACCTTGAATTCTGTGTTTTTCAAATATTTATTTATTTTTATGTTTATTTTGTATGTACATGTTTCTTGCATGTAAGCATGTACACTGCATGTTTGTTTGGTGTCAATGGAGGTAAAAAGTGGCATTTAGATCCCCTGGAACTGGAGTCAAAGTTAGTTGTGAGCTGTTTCTTAGGTGCTAGGAAATGAACCTGGGTCTTCTAGAAGAATAGCAAGTGTCCTTAGCTGCTTAATTCTTTCCAGCACCACAACTATGAGGGGCCTCGGAATTTTTTTTTTAAACAGCACTATTTCCATCTGTCCATCAATTGGAGCCATACTGATTTGCCACAACCATTAATAGCTTGTAGAACTCATTCCTGCTAGCATAGCAAGTGCTCACATTGTCAGCAGAGCAGCTCTGACCACTTAACAGAGCTCTTCAAGATGAGGCTAGTGGATGCTTTCTTATTGGAGTGGATGTGGAAGGTCATAAAATCTTTGCCTGAAATCTCAGCCGTTCACCGCTGTGTATGTGATACAGCTCATGCTGTGATTGCTACTATCACCTTATGAGTTGACAGTGTCCATACAATGTAAGGTAAACTGAAGAGAATAAACTTCACCATACAGGTAAAGGGGAACCATTGTTCACTTTAAAATGGGATTTCCTGGTGGGGCAGATGCCTCAGGATCAGATGTTTACTGTGAGAAACCTTGGACTTCGTTTTTTGCATAAGATAAGTAAATTTATTTATTCTCTATGTTGGGTTTTGAGAGAAATTTTTTTCTGTGGTCTGTTATTAGATGTAAGCTGTGTGGATGAGTGGAAGTTTCTTAATATCTCTCTAGGGAGAGCTTTGGCAAGAAACAATTCAACACTTCTGATGTAGGTCATGTCTCTACCATCCCAATTGGCATTTGTCATAATCTCGGTGAATATACACACCAGGCAAATAGCTTTCCAATTCTCAAATTGGCTCTTTATTTTCACTCTTGCTCTTTCTGTGCCTTTCTTGAAAATTTTTTTTCTTTTTTTAACTTTGAGATAAGTTCTCAGTAAATTGCCCAGGCTGGCACTGATTTCACTTTGCATGTTACTCATGCACTGACCTTATCATCTCCTGTTTCACCTCCTCCAGAATCTACAATTATTGGCCTGTACAACCAGGCATAGATCAACATACCTACCTTCAAATTTTTGTAGAATACTGATACAGCATACGGAGATATAATAACTGGAGTCAGCTAGACAAAATAAGATATAACTCAGACAACACCCACATAAATCATTGAACACAGAGTTGAGCTGGTTCCCACTGAGAGCCTTCACCATTACTAACTATAATTTCTTTTTTATTAATTTACTCATATTACATCTTAATTGTTATCCCATCCCTTGTATCCTCCCATTCCTCCCTCCCTCCCATTTTCCCCTTACTCCTCTCCCCTAAGACTGTAACTGAGGGAGACTTCCTCCCCCTGTACGTGCTCATAGGGTATCAAGTCTCTTCTTGGTAGCGTGCTATCCTTCCTCTGAGTGCCACCAGGCCTCCCCATCCAGGGGATGTGGTCAAATATGGGGCACCAGAGTTCCTGTGAAAGTCAGACCCGACTCTCCAATCAAATGTGAAGAACAGGACATCCTATCCATTGGCTAGATCTGGATAGGGGTTCAAAGTTTACTGCACGTATTGTCTTGGCTGGTGACATAGTCTGCGCTGGACACCTGGGCCCATATCTGCCCATCATAATGTTCTTCTTATAGGTTTCTAGGACCCTCTGGATCCTTCTATTTCCCCATTCTCCCATGCTTCTCTCACCTAGAGACCCAATAGGATGTCCTTCCCTCTGACCCACTTTCCTGGTGAGTGAATACTTTCATGGGACATGCCCCTTGGGCTAGTGTCCAGATATAAGTGAGTATATACCATTTGAGTCTTTCTGCTTTTGGGTTAACTCACTCATTATGACTGACTGTAATTTCTTAACACTTGTCATAAGTGTTTTTTACTATAACAATATAAATTTTACATTAAGTTATTTCCAAATTCTAAATATATTTTCAACATATGACTAAAGGAGATGATATGCTTCTGGATCAATTGCTCAGTAATTTACATATGTATTTATTTGGAGCAGGAGCATGGGTCACAGACTATTGCTAGAGGTCAGAGGACAACTTGGAAGAATTAGTATTCTACTTCTACTGTGCAAGTTTTAGGATTTAACTCTGGTTACAAAGCTTAATGGCACATTTCTCTCCATTTTTTTCCTGGTGTAGCACCGATAATGAATATTTACTAGGTGTTTCTAAAAATTATTGATGCATTTCAATTTCAACTTGGCACACTAGCCTTTCTTTTGCTACAGGTGAGGCATTTGTCCTAACTCTGTCCTTGAATCGAAATGTTATTATTATATCTAACTTATGATGTCAATCTCTTCTATCTTTATTGCACATTTTATTCATCCCCACATGTGTGTACACTTTGTTGGTTTATAAGCCAGAAGCAGGTGTTGCTATAACCATGTCAGGAACACAAGATAATTTATATCATCAATCAGCAGTAAAACAGAGATGCAATTTTATTTGTACTTTAAATTCAGAGTATATTCTCCATTCTCTTGACTTCAAATGAATTCAAAATTTAATTTTAGACCATGAAACCCTAGTAGCTAGACCGACTTTTATTCCTTACAATGGAGTCTGTTGCTCTTACAGAGCACCAACTTTTGTTCTTCAACAAATACAAGGTTATTGTTTGGATTTCATGATAATTTTATCCTCTAGATGTGTCACTCTAACATCTCAGCCAAGTTACTTAATATGTTATTTAATTTGTTTCTTTGTTAAACTGAATAATCACATATGCCATTGTAATAAAGAGATTTGAGAAACTGATAAAATGGGGGAAATTAATGATCTTTAGAAATTACTGAACACTGCAAAGATTTATGATTTTAATCATCATTAACAGGTATTATTAAAGGCTCTTGAGATCTTTGAGGTCAATATAGCAATGTCTTGAACACTGAGTGTATCTATTTGAAAGAGAATATTCGAAAGTTAATATTCCAAATATAAAAGTAATCCTGTCGGAGGCTACAAGATCTAATTTTTGAGACAATTGAAAGTTTAGAAAGATTTCTTAGTAACTGGGTGACAAATTATCTTATATCCTTTATAAGCATATGGTATTTACCAACATAGTGACTTATTTAAAAATAGAAATAACACACTAAAATTCCTAGAACCTGTAGTAAACAGATTAAATAAATAAGCATAAATATGTGTAAATGTTGTATACTTTTTAAAAATGGTATATGAATAAGGGACTATAAATTGAAGGGTTAATTGAAATTTCATAAATAATGAATTAAAATTTATTTAACCTGCAACCAGAAGCAATAGTAACTGAAGTTTCTAACTTCAGGCATTAATTCCCTCACATTCAACAGGTTTTAAGTCCAATTAGACAGTGATTGGTTACCATCAAGACGAGTGTCACTATAGTACCCATAATGTTATGCGAGTTTTTTGTGTATTTCATAGGCATCATAGCTTCATAGAATTAGGGTTTGCTTTGTTCCCTTTCAAGCTTTCATGGCATTTTCTGATATCATAAATGCCATTAAATCTAGTGTTCATGGAGAAGGCTTTAAGGTTAAACCTATCTTTGTTCTTCTAGGTCCTGTATCCCATATGCATGGCATCTTTAGCAATAAAGATTTCCCTTCAACCTTTGCATAGCCCTGTCTGATCCTCTACAGCACAACTCGTGCAACTAAGGTTTTGGGAATATAGCAGAGAGTGGAAAGACTATAAGAGAAACAGTATCAATTCTACAAGAGTGTGTCTCCTCAAAATATCAGGGAAGTAATACAAATGTGCTGCCTAAATAAGACTTGAAAAAGGATGACATTAATAATCTTGTAAAGGAAGAAATCTCACAGGTCTCAGATTCTTGACAAAGACTACAGGCTTTTTTGAAATGCTGAAATTGGGGGTGCTGCTCTAGGGAGGAGCCCCTGCAGATGGTTTTCTAGTAAGAAGCAGTCCTCTTTTACACACAGCTGTTGAGTATAATCAATAGGGTAGCTGTTAATGAGACCATCCAAAGGCTATGTAAGCCAGTCACATAAACTGTTCACATTCTCTCTAATGTTCTCCTTAATTGGCAAGATGGACATTTCAGAATATTGTATTTATTGATATTGAGGAAACACACATGAATCGCAGTAATAAATTCAGAAAAATTTATGTGGATATGTTGTCCTGTTCATGTTTCTTTCCTTTTCACACTGATAATTGTGTAACACATGGCCAAACTCTATCATATAGGTGGTATTACAATTAAAATGCCAAATTAGGTCTGGGGCTGAAGTTCATTAGTAGAGTGCTTGCCTCACATGTGTGACAACTTGGATTCAAAACAAAGTACTACAGAAACGAAATAGAAATACATATACAGAAACTATCATTAGTATATAATTGGGTTAGAAAATGGCATGTATGGTATGGTAATATTTAAGAAATCCCACAAACAATGCTTTATATGGTCACAGATTTTTGATCTGTTTTTATGCTTTAAGAAATTTACATACTCCTATATATGTAAATATATATGTGCATGAAATAACAGTTAATGAAAAAGAAGCCATCAAATGTAAAGATAGAAATGAGGGGTGTTTTGGAGGTTAGGTGTAAGAAAAAGGATTCAAGAAATGTAATTATATTATAATCTCAAAAATAAAAAAATTTAAAAAGCAAACATAATTCTAAAATTGCAAGTATTTTTTACATTAGAATTTGCACCTAACATATTCCTTATTTTAAAAAATCATTGATAACTATTATTATTTATAATTTTAAAAATAATCATATAAATTTTATATATAAGTAAATGTTTTAATATTTTTCATCTCTGAATTATGAATCATCAGTAATATTAAAGAAAACAACAAACATATGTTACATGCTGTTTCAATAACTTTTTCCACAAGAAACACTTAATATTAAATATTCAGAGAAAGAATAAGCAGGCTACCAAGATAAGACTTGATAGCCTATAACCATTTAGTGGGGAGGAGGTCCCCCTTGGTCACAGACCTAGAAGAGGGGAATAGGGGGAAAGAGGGAAGGAGAGAGGAAAAGGAGGATACAAGGGATGGGATAACAATTGAGATGTAATCTAAATAAAATAATTAAATAAAAGTATTCATGTGTTGAAACTTTGATTAGAAATATCAGATGTCTCATACCCACTGACGATAACATTGTCACAATGAATAATTTATTCTTTATTGCTAAATAGTGTTCATGTTGTAAATGTTGAGCAGTTAATTTGTGTTTTCTAGTCTGTTATAAAGAAATTTAGTCTGTTTCCATATTTGGGTTGATGTTAATAAACTTCATTATTTCTTATGTTTCTATGTGTGTAACACCTTTTATTGCTCTGGGTTATATGTATTAAGTGTAAATTTATGCAGTTTTGATGTAAGAAGTTGTTGAACTATTTTCTAGAATAGTAACACACCAATTGTCAGAACACAGGCATGAAAGGTTAGAGTTTCCCCGCCCTTTCTGGCACTTGATGTTACACTGAGTTTTGTTTGTTGTGTCTTTTTTTAGCCACCTGTACAGTACACAAATACTTCCTTGTGAGTTCTTTTATGTCCCTGACAGCTACTGACTCAGAACGTTTTCCATAAGCTTATTTATCATTTTTATACCCTCTGGATTATCTTCTCATCTTTTATACATTATCTTTTATACATCTCTAAATGGAGTGTGCATTCAATTGTGGTCTTTTGAGAGATTTCAAAATACTCACATTCTGTGACTTGTACGTTACGATTACTTCTCCTTTGCCCATTTGCTTTTCGGCATCACATCCAGTCTCATGTCACCAACACATATGCATTCATCTTTGTGCCTTCAGTGATTTACGCTTCTAAATTTTACATCATAGTTCATGATTTATTTTGATCTACCGCTTATGTGGTGGTGAGATTTGGGTCACAGTTTGCTCATTGCTGTGTCACCGTCAGGGAAAAAAATTGTTCTTCCTCAATGGAATTGCTTCTGTAACTTTGCTGACAGATAACCATATTTGTGTAGCTTTTCTTAGACTTCTGTGCTCTCCTTATTCCATTTTACATTTATTTTTACTGATATTTAATATGTTATATACAAGCTGTTTAGTACAATCTGAGTATAGTATGTACTTTATTATCATATGAGCTCAATGTTTGATATGTACAGATATATATAACTTTCATTCTTGTGGTGTATATTAAATAGTATGATTTCTACCATTATATTTATTTTTCAAAATTCTTTAAGTATAATAGATCATGTTAGACATTACAAAATTTAGAGCAAGCTTGTTGTTTCTCCAGTTAGTCTCAATCAGCTTTTTCTTAATAATAATTGTACTAAATGGGCCCAAAACTCATGGAAGTAAACAATAAATGACTGATTTGTCTTAAAGCCCACTCTATGAGATAGAACTTATATTTGACATCGCCTGGGGGAACAAGAACCAGATACTAGATAGTCCAGGGACACTAAGTAAAACCAAACATTACCAAACCATTTTTAAAAGGTAGGGACAAAATGACACCTAGTTAGATCCTGCTATACTCATACATCAATGCATTGCTCAGTCATCAGAAGAGCTTCTTCCCGCAGCAGATGGGAGCAAATAGAAGGACCCATAGTCAGACATTATACAGAGTGAGAGACCTTGGGACAAGCAACACTAAATTGGAGGTCTTCATCAAATCTCTTGTGTCAGGGCTCAGGGAAGTGGATGACAGAAGAAGCAAAGCAAAGCCCTATAATCGATAAGAGCAGGACTCATAGGGACTCACAGTGTATATAGCATGTGTAGGGTCTTCACAGGTCTGGACCAGCTCCTCTGTGCTTACATTATGGCTTTCAGTTTAGGGTATTTATGGGATCCTCGTGTCTGCAAACAAGTGTATCTCTAATTTTTGTTTCTTCTCTCAGGCTCTTTCCCTTCCATTGAGTTGATTTGTTCTGTTCAACTTTGATGTGACAGGCTTTGTTTCCTCTTATTTTAACTCATTATATTAAAAGTATAGATACTTGAAGGAAAAAGAATTGTACTAAATCTACAGATCACTATAACCTCCTCACATAAGGCTTATAAACAGCATCTCAATCTTGTCTTTTTAATTTTGTACAATGAAGGAGGGGGAAGACAGGTCAACTTTGTTTACTTGCTTAACAGCTCATTTTAGCTAGGGCCTTGAAGTTCTACACCATAGAGATCTTAGTTGTGGCTAAGTAGTATTGTCCTCTCTCTTATAAACATTCCCAGGATTTCCTGGAGATGTGCTTCTTGTTAAATCTGGATCAAAACCAGTCCAAGAAATTCTCATAGTGATTCTGAAAATATTACAACTAAGAACACCTCACGTACACACAGGCTTCACTTCATTAAGTCTGTCAGTTCCTAAAAACTAGTTCTATCCTTGAGTATATCCCCGTATATCTCTCTCTCTCTCTCTCTCTCTCTCTCTCTCTCTCTCTCTCTCTCTCTCTCTCACACACACACACACACACACACACAGACATGCACAACACATGCAAGCAAGTCTATATAATTTAAATTTTTAGTGTTTTTAATCTGTTTGTAGTAATTTCTTATTTACTGACTTGCAAAACATTTTTAGAAAGATAAAATAGTATCTGTTGTCATATGAAAATGAATGTAAATATGATCTGCAGTTTATTTGACAGGCAAAATACCTTCAATGTGAATATAAAAATACATCCATAGTATCTGTTTATCATGGAGATATCTAGTTATACACAGCACAATATTTTATAATGGGAATTTCTAAAATATTTTCGTACTTTGGTACTTTTGGCTTTATGAAACTTGAAATGTGGATGCTTGATTTTCATATAATCTTCAGGGCCTCTTTCAAAATGGTAGTCTGCAGACAGGAGCAAAGAATGAGATACATCATCCCTAATTTTATTCCAAATGCAAAACTATTGTTATTACAATTCTACTTTAATGGCACTAAAGATAGATGAAAAATAGTGTGGTGAGTGATAGTTGACATATTGCACCCATGATGTAGGCAGGCTCGACAATCACATCTGGAATGTATGAGATCTTTCATATCACGCACTTTTATTCTCATTTTTTAATCACTCACTTTTAAGAAATATATACTATATGTCTACAGACGGGCAATAATTGAAAAATATTGAACTTCCGGCTGAAAATAAACTCCCATAACCACAGTCCAGGGATGACGACTCTTCCATTGAGGAGCTACAATAGTGCACTCTTCACTTCTGCATTAGCTGCAAGTACTGCGCTGGCATTTTAGTTTATTTTATTTTTCTTATACCCGCAGGTAATGAGCCCAAAACGGAGTGGATAGCAGGCATGACCAGCTGGCATCTTCTTTGTGTTGTCCCAAGCAGAAGTTTATTTTTAACAATAAAGAAGTCCTGATATGATTGTGCTTTCCTTCTCTTGTCATTTTCAGAGGAACAGCCAGCTAGTGAAAATAAAAGACATTTAACCCTTCATTTCCTCCCAGGCATCCCTTTGGAGTTGTTGCTCTCCAGCTACTTTGGGGTCCTGCAGCTCCAGAGGACACATGAACCTTGTTTGCAGATATTACTCTACCCACTCTTTCCCTGACATTTCTACCGAGAGGCACTTAAGAGATGGTTCCTAGACATCATTTTCTCACATTGGTTTTATTTGAAAGATTTCTTTTGTCAGTATTGTTTATTTAGGAAGTTTAATTAAGCAGCCACATATCACTGTTTCAGTGTCTATTGTTTAAAAATCCTCCATGATATGACTATCTTCATCATTTCTCCTTTTGTACTTTTGAATTATTCTGTTATCAATATATATTCTACTTTCTAATTATGAACTCAAACTTAAGAACATTTAGCATTAAAAGATCTGAATTAATACAATTAATATGATGAGATATGGAAAGGGAGATATTAAAATAGAAACTAATGAAAAAAATCATAAGAACATACCTTTAAAACCTTTCATTTGTTCTCTGAAGACAACAAATAATGTAAAATAATATTATTAATATTAGGCTAAGAATAATTATAGTTCATTGATAGAGCTTGATTTAAACAACTCAAGTTTTCTTGAAGGCTAGCTTAAATGTTTAATAATGGAGTATTATTTAAGTGTGCAACCTTTATTTATTCTAAGATATATCTCCTAAGTTATAAGCATTTCCTGAATAAAACCAGACTATCGTTCACATATATATTAAATACAATTGTCTTGCTTGAGAACTCTGCTGCTCATATATACCAGGTACTCAAGCAATAAGGAATGGAATATATAAAGCAAAAATGAGGTATTAAGGGGAAAACTATGTTCCACTAAATTGAAAAATCTAAAAGAAATGGATTACTTTCTAGATGTCTATGACCAACCAAAGTTCAATCAAGACAAAATAAGTTTTAAACATACGAAATATTAGTCCTCTTCTCTTTATTTTGAGGCAGGGTTTTTGTAAAAAGGCTTGGCACCTGGATGCCCAGGAACTCACTTTGTAGACCAGGCTGTCTTCCAACTCACAGAGACCCACCTGCCTCTGCCTCCCGAATGCTTGATTAAAGGTGTGCACCACCACTGCTCTCCTTAGTTTCCAACTTTTTAAATTGAGTTCATTATATAGTTATTGTTCATCAAAAAGACAGTTGAGTGGAGAGTGGGGTATGACTTTCTCACATACTCTGGTGCCTCATATTTGACCACGTCCCTGGAGGGGGAGACCTGGTGGCACTCAGAGGAAGGATAGCAGGCTACCAAGAAGAGACTTGATACCCTATGAACATATACAGGGGTGGTAATCCCCCTCAGTCACAGTCATAGGGGAGAGGAGTAAGGGAAAAATGGGAGGGAGGACTGGGAGGATACAGGGGATGGGATAACCATTGAGATGTAAGAAGAATAAATTAATAAAAATTATTAAAAAAATTCTTGGGCATCTTGTTACAAACAAATAAGACACAACAAATAAATTTTTGTAGGATTAATGAATCCAATTATTTATCATCCTCCATGGAAAGCAAAAAATGAAAATGAAGATTCTCCCGATCTGCATATTAGCCCAAGGGGCATGTCCCACGAAAGCCTTCACTTACCAGGAAACTGAGACAGAGGGGAAGACATTCTAGTGGGACTCTAGATGAGAAAATCATGGAAGAATGACAAGGTAGAAGGATCCAGAGGGTCCTAGAAGCCTACAAGTAGAACATTATGATAGGCAGATTTGGGCCCAGGGGTCCCGCTCAAACTAAGGCACCAGCCAAGGACAATACAGGCGGTAAACCTTAAACCCCTACCCAGATCTAGCCAATGGACAGAACAGTCTCCACAGTAGAGTGGAGACTGGGATATGACTTTCTCACATACTCTGGTGCCTCAACTTTGACCATGTCCCCTGGACGGGGAGACCTTGTGGCACTCAGAGGAAGGACAGCAGGTTACCAAGAAGAGACTTGATACCCTATGAGCATATACAGGGGGAGGTAATCCCCCTCAGGAACAGTCATAGGGGAGGGGAATAAGGGGAAAATGGGAGGGAGGGAAGAAAGGAAGGATACAGGGGATGGGATAACCATTGAGATGTAACAAGAATAACTTAATAAAGGAGAAAAAAATTAAAAAAAAAAAAAGAAAATGAAAATGAAAGTAATGTCCACATTCGTTACTGTGTCTTTGGCCATCACATTGTACCTCATAGAGAACATTAAAAAATCACTCTGAAGTGAACAAATGGAAAAATAATCTAATAGTATAGTCATAGCTCAAATATGATTTCTTTTATAAATTTCAACTAAATATAGAAAAATAAGTCTATTTGTATAAATAAAATGTATATTCAAAATTTGGTTAATATTTTTACTTTTAAAAATATATTTTATTAATTTATTTATATTACATCTCAATTGTTATTCCATCCCTTGTATCCTCCCATTCCTCCCTCCTTCCCATTTTCTCCCTACTCCCTTCCCCTATGACTGAGGGGGATTTCCTACCCCCGTATATGCTCATAGGGTATCAAGTCTCTTCTTGGTAGCCTGCTATCCTTCCTCTGAGTGCCACCAGGCCTCCCCATCCAGGGGACGTACAGTGTTGGTATAGCTTAAATCAAAGCAATAGTGAAAAATTTGATTCTCTTTGTAAAAGATTCCATGGAGAAGCCAACCTAAGAAAAGGCATCAGAAAACAACAATAGACAGATAAAGAACTAGCGATTGTAATGTGGTGATCAGTTATGATTCTTTCTTTGCATATGAGAATCATTGCCGTCTTCATTTTTATCATCATTATAAACCAAGTAAAGGAATGACAATTGTATTTCTCTGCTAAGAGACAATAGGCCTTGTGGAAAACTATGGAATCTCCTAAATAGAAAAAGACAGACCAGTAGAGAGGGTGGTAATGAAGCATATATCTCAGCAGCAGGATATTTGTCTAGCATACACAAGGACCTGAGTCTCATCACCAGAGAGAAAGAGAGAGAAAGAGAGAGGGTGGCAAATTAGGTGTAAATTTCCATTTAAGCCTTCTCAATGGCTTTTATAAAACATCACTAAAGTTTGCTAAGAATTACAATTTCTATATGCTCATGATATATCCAATTTTTATAAAAAAATTGTTTACTTCTGAACCTTCAGTGTTATTCATTTATAGATCATTATCTTCATGTGCTACTAACACTTCTAAAAATACACATTCAGATACTGAAATACATGATATAAATAAATATTTATATAATATACATGACAAATGTGTAAGTAAATACTTGAAATATCTTGTAGGGTATGTGGCACTATAGGCTTAGTTTTTAAAATCAACTGCCAATAAATTCTAGCATATTTTTGTACCATTTCCTTTTTGTGTCTAAATAGTTTCATAAAATTATGTACTGAATATTTTCCATATCTCAAGGCATTTTTTTTCATTAAATTGGAAAAAATCCTGGCTTTGTATGGAGCTTTCTTGTTCTATGCAAAGACAAATGCTCTTTTCCCATCAACCCACACCTCAGTTTTATGTCTTTAAAATAACTTTCAAACTGTTTCTCAAGTAATATTCAACTGTTTCTTATTTATTAAAAATTGACATTTGAGGGGTTGGATAGATGGCTTTGTGTCTAGAAGCCAGGGCTGTTCTCAGCCTTCTCATCTTATCTAAAACCATGCAGTGCAGGGGACAGCAATCCTTGGCAGGGGATCCTAAATTATATAAAATAGAGAATGTAATATACCTGATTGTAGATGCAACCTGAACAGGGCCTCCAGACCCATGTTGCATTGACTGAAATAGACTATATGGTAAGCTCTGCACTTAATTAAGCCTCTTTTCCCTTGAGCTATTTTTATTAAAATATTTTATCACATCAGCAAGAAAGCATATTAGTTTGATTAATTACAAATTAAACACATTCATTATTTCAAATTTATCTTTCTTGACTTAGCCTTTTTCTATGTTTGCTTTTAGATGTTATCAATACAAACAATAACGGCAGTAGTAACTACCTGAAACGACAGCAGTCAAACCATAAGTTACAGATTCCACATGTTCACATTACTTACATTTGGAAAACTATTGTGGTCTAGTCAGATAATTTGGTATTATTTAATGTTGACCAGGTATGTTTTAGAAGACGTCATTTGCTACTAGTTCAAAACATATCAGAGCCACACAATATGTAATTTGCATCCTAAGCTACTTATGCACTAACAGCCATTTAAAAAAAAAAAGAATCTAGGTTTTTTTTTTTAATTTCCTATTGTTTTTGTTCAAGGACCATCATAGAAGATGGAGAGAAAGAGTACAAAATCCAGAAGCAGTAGGTGAGTCCATGAAGACAATGTGATTCGGACAAAATAGCACAGATGCATATATAAACTCATAGCAAAGCTGTTGTGACAGCATGGACATGGCCTGTTCAAGCTCAAGCCAGGGAAAACCAACATGGAGAAAGGAGCTAGGATAGAGGAGAGGAGATAGCTAGTCCCACCCCTGGAGGAGATAGAATAGAGGAGAGGAGATAGCTAGTCCCACCCCTGGAGGAGATAGAATAGAGGAGAGGAGATAGCTAGTCCCACCCCTGGAGGAGATAGAATAGAGGAGAGGAGATAGCTAGTCCCACCCCTGGAGGAGATAGAATAGAGGAGAGGAGATAGCTAGTCCCACCCCTGGAGGAGATAGAATAGAGGAGAGGAGATAACTAGTCCCACCCCTGGAGGAGATAGAATAGAGGAGAGGAGATAGCTAGTCCCACCCCTGGAGGAGATAGAATAGAGGAGAGGAGATAGCTAGTCCCACCCCTGGAGGAGATAGAATAGAGGAGAGGAGATAGCTAGTCCCACCCTTCCTGATGAGCTCTTGACAACAATGAATAGCTGCTGAAGAAGAAGAATCTATTTCTTTAAAGGGGATGACCTCTGGGAAGTCAATCATAATCCATTCGGTGACACATACTCAAGTTTCATAGGCAGCACAAAGTGCTTTATATTATTTCTCTTTAAAGAAGATAGAAAGTTGGATAGGGAGGGAAGTAGATGGGTCAGGGAGAAATATGAGAGATCTATGTGAATCTGATAAAAACATGTTGTGAGAAATTCTCAAAGAACCAAAAAAAGTAATAATTTTAAACTACTAATTTAATTTTGTCTAGCCCTTGTAATCTAATTTTGTCAGGTATGTTTTCAAGTTAAATTATATAATTCACAGGATGAACCACACAGGCCAAAATAAACTATTGGGAGAAAGTACAAAATAGAAATTTTAACGTTTGTTGTGTTTTTTGAAAAATTTGCAGCTTTTTACATAGGTTGAAAAATTAGGTAACTATATATTTATAATTAATAATCATAAGAAGGATATATAATGAGACTTATAGGGTTATAAGGACTGCCCCATATGATAGCTTATTTAGTTACTTTCTGCTTTGTTCAGAATATCTTATGAGATTTAAGTCACTAAAAAGACCAAAAATTCAGAGAAATTTAGGAAGCTATTTTTTTTCTAGAGCCAGGTCAGATTATAAACTAACATTTACTAAGAATTTACCTGAACATATGATTATGTATAATTAACACTTCCCAGCAATACAGGACTTTAATTCCTGTCATTGTGACTCTGAGTCTAATAAGAGAGCTAAGCCAGTTAGTTATAAAGCTATTCATTCTGATGAGATGACAAGCATAATGTTATTAATGATGCAAAGTCCTGACACAGGAAAGAAGCTTCCTGAAGCTGATATACCCTCAGCGCATTATAGACAGGGGCATTTTGAATTTTATGTAGCTCATGGATAGGAGGAAGCCACCTGATACTTCTTGGTGAGGACACATTTTAGTGTATTATTCTAATTGGCTTACTGTTTTAAAATTTTTTATTTATTGTAATTTATTCAGAATACATGCCAATTATAATCCTCTCCAGTGGATCTTACCATTCCCACTCCCCCTCCATGTTTTGCCCTATTCCCCTCCCCAAACCTCTGACAGAAGGGGCCCTCTTCCCCCACAATATGACCACAGCCTATCCAGTCTTATCCAGATAGCCTGTTTCCCTACCTCTGAGTGATGCCAGGCCTCCCCACCAAGTGGAATTGCTCAATCAGGGGCAACAGAGTTCATGTCAGAGACAGTGCCTGCTTTCCCCACAACCGTGGAGAATGAGCTATCCATTGCCTAGAACTGTAAATGGGGTCTAGGACAAATATCGAATGGCTTAATTTGTTTATAAATATTAAAAGCTAGCAAAATTCAGATGCTCTGCTAAGCATAATCATCACTTTACTTAATATTGAAAGATTCTGAATTAGAAGGTAGGAAACATATTTGTGGGGAGGAGGGAGCCTTATCAGGAGCTGGAGGGAGATAGACAGGGTGTCTAGTAAGAGGAGTCAGAATGTAGCATATACATGTATAAAACCATCAGAACCAAATTTAATGACTAAGAAAATGCAGAGCAAGCTATAATTTAAGCAATAACATTTTGAGCCCCTGACAATTGATGTAATCAAAGCACAAAAGATAGTAAAGAATTAAATATACGCATGCCTGCTGGACAACTAGTGAGACTACCTGCAGACCTTCTCTTCTCTCCTTCTCCAGATCCAATCCCGGGTCATCCCTGCTCTTCAGCAGAACACCCTTGGAGCTTTCCCTGCCCCACTGCGCCATCTCCTGTGGATCCCGATCGTCCATCTCTAACCTCCTTCCCCTCACTTGTTGGTTTGCCCCAGAAACTAACCCTATGAGGCAAATCCTATTAACCCAAGGGCTGCCCGTCCCTGGGCAACAAGTAGACAGAAGGTGGAGCCACATCTCTCTGCTATTCTTGAGGTCCACCTCACTCATGCACAGTCTTATCCCCAGCTTTGTATCAGAAAACCCACTGAAGTATCCCTTCCTTCTCTGACCCTGTTGCCAACGGAGCACAAAGATCTCCCTCAACCATGCTTACGCTAAGCCATCCGATTATCCTAACCTCCAACACCAGTAGAAATTCACTGACAACACTCCAACTAAGGCAGAGCAGGGAGATAGAGAAACAAACCCAAGACCCTCATCACTCACTGTGCTCATCCAAGTCAAATCCCCCAGTTTCTTCCCTAGCGCTGCAATAGAACACCAGATGCAGTCTTCTCCCCACTCCCACTCTTGATCACATCTCCTGTGGATCCCACACACAGTTTCCAAGGCCCCAGCTCCACAGGCACCTCCTGGTAAACCATAGACCTTCCTTGTATGCCAGAAAATCAGGTAGGCTACCTTCAGACTTTGTCCTTTCCCTCTTTCCCCACAGAAACAATTCCCTAATCTTTTCCCCATCTCTTTGGCAGAATAGCCTTGGGCAGCTATCCTTGCCACATGTACCCCCCCCCACACACACATCATCTGCTGTAGAACCTGACAGAAGAGAACACATTGACATTGAAGATGACTTTCTGTGTGGATCACCAACATCACAGATACTAACATCAATTATTAATACATGTGACCTCAATAAATTAAAATATTCTATAAAGCAAAGGGCACACTCATTTGGACAAAGTGGCAGCCTACAGAATGGCAAAATACTTTTACCAACCCCACATCCAATAGAGGTTTAATATCCAAAATATAAAACGAACTCAAGAAGTTAGACGTCCAAAAGCCCAAGCAATCCAAATTTGAAATGAGCTACAGACCTTCACAGACAATTCTCAGCAGAGGAAAGTCAAGTATTTAGAAACACTCAAGTGTTCAACATAATTATTATAGTGGAAATATAATTGAAACTACTTTGAGATTCCATCTTACACCTGTCAGAATGGAATATACCAAAAACATGTGTGACATCTCATGATAGGATGTGGAGCAAGGGCAACAGAGTGAAGATTTGTCCAGCCATTATGAAATCAGACATGTAGATTTCACAGACAGTTGGGAATTTATCTAACTTAAGATCCACATATACTACTCTTTTACATGTACCTCAAGGGTATTTCATCCTATCACAAGGACACTTAATCAACCATGTACTTGAGGCTTTATTCTTAATAGCCAGAAACTGGAAAAAAAAAACCTAGATGCCCCTCAACTAAAGAATGGATAAAGGAGATGTGGTAAATTTACCAAATATTGTTCAGATATTTAAAAAATTACATAGTGAAATTTGCAGGCCAAAGGATGGAATTAGAAAAAAACCATCTTGAGTAAGATTGATCAAAACCTGAAAGATAAATATGGCATGTTTTCCCTTATAAGTAAATGACAAAAAAAGTTACTATCTGTAGATCCAGAAAGGTTAGGTAAAGATGAAGGGTCAAGAAATGTTGCAAAGATCTTCCTGGGATGTGGAAATAGAATAGATTTTATGGGTAGATTGAGATAGGGGAAGGATGGCAGTTGGGGTCAGGGGTGTGTGTGTGTGTGTGTGTGTGTGTGTGTGTGTGTGTGTGTGTGTGTTAGTGTAAAGAGAGAGAATCCAAGGAAAGAAGGATGTGGAGGAATTTGAGGGATGTTGGGAAACTTAGTACAGTAGAAATTTCCAGGAGTCTATGAAAGTTGATCCTAAAGAATGACTCCTAGTAACTGGTGATATGGAGTCTCAACCAGCTATATCTTTTCACCAACTGTGACTTCTCATGGCAGTGCTTGGCAGCATTCAATTAAATTATTGACCAAGGGAGACCCATGGGAATTCCCAAACAACCCAAGCTGTTGTTAAGAAAAAAGCTTGCTCTCCACAAACTGACAATAGATGGGGTGGGGGTGGGGCATGGGGGTGCTTGCCAAGGCCCACATATACACAGCTCACTCAACATGGAGATGTTGAACTAGTGCCCACACCAGCTTCATCTTACTTCCTTCACCCCTACTGTCTAGACTCTTTAGTGAGGGGAACATACTCTGCTGGCTACTGAAGAAATCAATCCAGCCAAAACCCTTTGATATATCAATCTGTCCTGCCTGAAAAATATGCTAAGACCTTGGTGGCACAGAGCTTGTTGCAGTAGCTAACCAATATCTGATTTGACTTAAGGCCCACTCCATGAGAAAGAACCCAAACCTGAGAGTAGATCATCCAAAGATCTAGGTTAAAACCAAAGACTATTGATCTCAACACACACACACACACACACACACACACACACACACACACACACACACATTTGTAAATGACTCCTGATGGTTTTCTCACAGAGCTATACTCATAGGACAGTGACTTATCCATTCATCACCAGAGAAGCCTCTGGCACGACCAACTTAATATGATAGTTTCTGACTCACTTTATATTTTATTTTGTCAGGGTTGGTTGCTATCATTTAGAATTCTATTATTTTTCTAATGGGACAGAGAGAGCAAAGGATACAGAGGAAAGGAGAAGTGTAGGGGAACTGGGAGGACTGGAGGGAAGTAAATTATAGTAGGAATTGGTTGTATGTGAAAAAAATTTATTTTCAATAAAAGAAGTATTAAATCTGTAAATCTAGATAATCCCGCTCAAGTACGCTTTTCATCACTAAGGCATCTTTTACCTGTATTTCTAATGAAAATATAAGACATTTGGTTAAAAATTGTATAATTATCTAATAAAAACATCTTGGAAACTTTATGAGACACAGTTGTTACACTTGTAATTAGTTTTACTGCCATTAAGGAAATGTGTGATGGGCTAATGTTTAGTGGTGTAAATGAATATGTAAACACTGAATATGTGAGGTGACTAATTAATAAAGCTCATGTTTACTGGTAAAACATGCAAATTCATTAATGCAAATGAAAGTTCCACGCTACCTACTGAGTATGTAATACAGATGCAGTATGTAGATTGTACAGAGAAACTTCAATGCACACATGAGCATGCTGCCATTTACAACATGAATGTATTATTCAGCAGGTTAGAAACAAAACACAGATGAACAAGTTAGCATTGTAAAGGAGATCTATAAATATTGCTAGGTGGAAACCAGTGAAATTCTTCTTGCTGTCTGTTTCAAAAAATGTTTTAAATATTCAAAGAAATAATATTGTTTCCAGATGGTAGACACTGTCAGACAATCTTTGGCATTTGTCTAACTTGAATATTTAAGGCAAACTCTGCCTTCAAGACTCCAGATGTCCACAGAAGAGAGTAATTTGCCATAACATTCTAATGTGACAATTAGTGATAAGTCTCCAGAATAGTGTATCAGAATCAAGTGTCATTAAAATCATTAACCTGTCTTTTTATAACAAGTCATTTCAGTTTAATGAAAACACATCTGGTTCAAGAATTAAAATTTTGCTATTGAAAATATGTTTTTTAAATAAACATATCAGTCAAAAATCTACATTTTGACATTAGTTTGATCCTTGGATTCTGGAATGAAGTCCTAAAGGATTTCTAAATCATGGAAGAGGTACTCTAGCAAACAATTTCTTCCTCATTAACCTTTCAGTTTTCCTTTCCTACCCATGGAAGTAAAGTGAATAGACATTCTGTCCTTGAATCGGTTCATCAACTAACCTATTATGTTAGTAAGAAAGCCACTAATCAGAATGCTATTTTTTGACAAGGAACAATTAATCACACTGATAAGTACACTTTAATGTATAGAATTGGGAATTGATATGTTTACTTCATATTATTTTCTATTCATCTATAAATGAATCTTATATGAAAATTTAAAAACCCAGTTTATAATATTTATAAGTCACAAGGTAGAGATGGGTTTGGGATTTATCATCTGGGAGGAATACTAGGAATGGAGAGACACAATGCACTTAGACTTCAGAAAATAGAACAAGAAAATATGCAAAACTTAAATAAATAGGTGTTGGATATAGAATGTAATGTTTATGGATTTCCCTAAGTAAGCTGTTGCAAGATGGTACTAAATCTACATGAGGCTAAATGTGCAAATGGGAACTTTGTTAACATCAAATAATGACACTTTGCACAATCGTGGTGAACGTTTTTATCTGTGAGTATCCATATAAGAGAATCCATATAATCCAATCTTCTTTGAAATAAGTACTTTGAATATCTCTTCAGACCCAGATCATCTCCTAAATCCTCAATCACTCACATCCTTCTAGCAATTTAGGTGTTAATGAAATGGGGAGAGAGAGAGAGAGAGAGAGAGAGAGAGAGAGAGAGAGAGAGAGAGAGAGAGACAGAGACAGAGACAGAGACAGAGACAGAGACAGAGAGACAGAGACAGAGACAGAGAGAGAGAGACAGAGAGAGACAGAGAGAGACAGAGAGAGACAGAAAGACAGAGAGAGAGAGAGAGAGAGAGAGAGAGAGAGAGAGAGAGAGAGAGATAGAGAGAGAGATACAGACAGACAGACAGACAGACAGAGACCTTGGAGAACTTGCTGTAGTACGTTGTTCTGAGATGGGTTAGAAAATCTTCCTTAAAACAACATGTTATATAGCATTTGGCCACTGGAAGGACTATGCATTAGCAGAGTGTGGGCTGATCTATTGAGTGTAGATGTTCTAGGAGTAGTTTTCTACTGGTGGTCAGGAGATGCTTCATTAGATAGACAACATTTAGAGCAAACAGATACAGGAGGGCAAACAGGGAACCTGATAGAGTTCAGGAAATATCTGGAGAAATCAGTACTACAGACAATCAGGAGATATGAAGGCTAAAAGACAACACTGACTTGACTCAGTACAACCTGAACAAAGGGAGTCATCACTGAAGAGACAAAGAAGGGAAGATCTTGAAAGCTTGATAATCAGCAATTTTAAATGCACCAGCTAGTGCTAATGAGTTCAGCGACTCTGTGAGAAACAGAGTGAGAGACTTTGTTAATAATAATAATAATAATAATAATAATAATAATAATAATAATCTGAAGGACATTTGCAGAAGACATTCAGTGTCAACCCTTAGCCTCCATGTGTCCATAGACACCTGCTTAAAATGCCAATGTCCATTAAACATACACATATTAATCACATAAATAATTAATAACAAAATAAAAATTTGTATGATAGAAATGAAACTGAAAATAGTACATAAAATAATAAATAAACAATAGAAAACCAGAATGGCACACATGACAATGGAAAGGAAGAAAAACAAAGATAAAAAAGCATAGCTGATCCTTTAAAGTGAACTCTTCAGACACAAAACTACTAAGAAAATCAGATGAGAAACAAACAAGTAATCACAAAGATGTGATATTTATAATGGCAATGAAAAAATGATATACCAATGATACAATTTGGGAGAGTATAAACAAATTTGAAAAGTTAGATGAAGTGTGTAATTGCCCAAGAAAATATACTTTATCAATTTATTAAACAGAAAGAAAGATGAAATCTATCAAATATAGGTGATTTTTAATGAGGACATTATCTACTCTTTTAAAGTAAAAAATATTAAGTGCTTCCTATATTTTTTAGAGTATAAAAGTAAAAAAATATTTATTTTTATAAATATGTTCTTAATTGAAATTAAATAACATCAAATTATCTGTTTCCTTTCCTCCTTCCAAACCCTCCTATGTCTTCCACTCTGGAGTGGATGGTTTCTTTATTTTACTATTATTTTTATACATACACGCAATGCATATATAAAATATATGAATATAAGATACTGAGTTCATTTAATTTCAGAATAATCTAGTATTAAACATAATGAATATGTAGTTCAGAATAAAGGAAATTTCAAAAACATTATTACCTAGGGATATCTGTGAGAACCTCTAAGCTTAAATCTACAGAATCAAGTGGCATTCTAAGGAAATGAGAATGCAGAAACAAGCAGATGTTACTTGAGAGATGCAGGACTGACTATGTACAGAAAAACAGTATATTATCCTATCATGAGTTTCAAAACATATGTTTTATTTTGCCCTACATTCTTGACATGGAGAAAATAAGCTCTTGGAATTTCTTAACAACTGGAATTAAGTTGGATCATAACAAATTAATTAACTAGATTAATACCCTTATCTACCATTCCTGGCACCTTATTTATTTGTACTCTTAGTGTGTTAATTTCAACTCTTGTAGTTTCAGCATGAGGCTTAGCTGTCATGAAATTGTAGACCAGGCTACTTATACCCATTTTAAATATTTTGCTGTGTTTCCCTAATAATTTCTAGTATAGTTTTTTTTTTATGACAAAGAGTTATTTCTTGTATTAAACTATTTTCATGCTAGGTTAAAGTTACTGGTATATTCTCTGCTTATGAAGACAAAAGTGTTTGTATTTGTATCACTGACTGCTTTTTGTCTACACACACCACTCAGAGCTGTCAATTTCAAAATATGTAAAGTTGATGAGCATGGATGCTGGGGGAATCACAGTTATACTTAGGATCCAGTATTAGCTAGCTCCCTCATAAACTTGGCAAAACTCCCTCTGAGAATCCTAATTAAGTGAATCATAATTTTGATTTTGAAAGTCTCTCATAGGTGTCTTTCAAGGACATACACATTGCTTGTACATAAAACAGTATTAGCATAGCATTATAGCAGCTGAAACCATCCACTAAAGGGAAAGAGTGAGATATATTCACTGCTGCCCTGGATGGCTATTTAATTCACAGGATGGTTTTTTACCATGCTACATGACACAGCAATTAAGAAGTGCAAACATGACAGGTAATTTCTGGCAGAAAATTAGATAACATAAATACTTAAGTGCATGAGGAAAATCAGTCTGAGAAGCTATAATTTTAAGTGTTAAAAATAATCTTTGGGTTCTTGTAACGAGTGAATTTCTCATTTGTACTAAAGAGTAATAGCAACGTTGTTTTCTTAGTTGGTAAAGTTTATATTCCTTGGCAAAACATCATTTGCAATCACGTAAAATAAATAAATAAAACACATGAGATAATTAAGGAAACTTGAAATGAATTATTATAATTCTCTCCAAGAATTCAATGATGTTCATAGAATCAAAGCAACAATTTTATTTTACTACTTCATATTTTGAGAAAGAGGCTCCCTATATAGTCATGAATGTTCCCAATCTCACAGTCCTTTTGTCTATTTCTCATGTACTGGAATCAAGTATGTGACATTAAGCATAGATTTAAGGCCAAGTTATTTTTGAAGGCTAAAGAAATAATACATTTTGACTACTTTATCAAATTTGAATTAAATTGACTATTGTGAATGAAAAAGGGCTTTATATATTACGATTAAAAAACTCTCAATCATGAAAACTGTGGAATAAAATGCATACAAAATTATACACACACACACACACACACACACACACACACACACAATTCATGCATGTATCAAGAGAATACATACTGAATATGGGTACATAGGCAGTACTCATATTGGTTACTGGTTAAGACATTTGGGTAGTCATGTGACTGGTTGGTTATCTATGCAGAGAAATAAAGATTTGCAATATACACTAGATTAAATGTAACAGAGTCCCACTATCTGTTTGGAAGAAAATAGAGAACATAGAAGAATAGATTTCCAAAGTAGCATTCTGATTCTTCAGAATTATAAGGAAAATATGGGTCTGACTAAAATAGCAAACTGTAGCCCTCCTTTACACATATAACAATTAGGCAGATTGAAGAAGATATCAAAAGATGGAAAGATCTCCCATGCTCATGGATCAAGAGAATCAGCATAGTAAATATGACCATTTTACCAAAGGCAATCTACAGGTTCACTGTAATTCCCATCAAATCCCTACACAATTCCTTACAGACCTCTAAAGATCAATTCTCAACTTATATGGAAAAATGAGAAACCCAGAATACTTAAAACAATTCTGTACAATAAAAGATCTTCCAGAAGAATCTCCATCCCATATCTCAGGCTGTGTTATAGAGTAACAGTAACAAAACCAGCATGGTACTGACATAGAAATAGCCTGATTGTTCAGTGGAATCAAATTGAAGACCCAAAAGTAAACCCAAATAACTATGTACACTTGATTTTTGAAAAAGAAGCCAAATCCATACAGTGAAAAATAGATAGCATCTTCAATAAATGGTTTTGGTCTAGTTGGATATCTACATTTAGAAAAATGCAAATAGATCCATATTTATCACACTGCACAAAACTAAAGTCCAAATGGATTAAAGACCTCAACATAAAACTAGACAAACCAATTCTGTTGTAAGACAAAGGGAGAAAGAACCTTGAACTCATTGGCACAAAGACAACATCCTGAACAGAACACCAACAGCCCAGGCTCTAAGATCAACAATTAATACATGGGAAGTCATGAAACTGAAAAGCTTCTATAAGGCAAAGGACACTGTCAACAGAGCAAAACTACAGCCTACAGACTGGCAAAAGATCTTCACTACACTACAACCACAAAAGGCGCCAAAATATATAAAGATCTCAAGAACTTAAATACCACCCAACCAAGTAACTCAATCAAAAAATGGGAAACAGAGCTAAACAGAAAATTCTCAACAGAGGAATATTTAACGGCTGAGAAACAGTTAAAGAGATATTCAGCATATCTAATCATCAAGGAAATGCAAACAAAAATGACTCTGAGATTCGATCTTATACCTATAAGAATGGCTAAGATTAAAAACTCAAGTGACAACACATGCTAGTGAGGATGTGGAGAAAGGAGAACCCTCCTCCATTGCTAGTGGGAGTTCAACTTGTACAACTATTTTTGTAATCAATCTGGCTCTTTCTCAGAAAATTAGGAATAGTGCTACCTCAAGACATAGCTATTCAACTCCTGGGCATATACCAAAATGATGCCTTAATTGTTCTGTGAGTCATGTACACCTCATATGTTTATAATGTTAGGACTCTATAACACATATGAGAAACTATATGCTTTCTGAACCAAAGAATCAGACACTGATGCTGGATCAGACCTGAGAGGATCAGACTCTGACATCTGCATCCTTCATGTTCTAGCCTCAAGTGCTTTGGTTTCTTTTTCTCATCAGACCAGGACAGCCTCCAGTGCAGCTTTGAACTGAATCTAATTGGTCCAGCATTTCAGACTATCACACACACAAATTCTATTAAGTCTAGAATTTCTCAACATTTAGAAACTTGAACACAAATGCTATTCCTAGCTCACTTAACCATTTCTCTAATTATATTTTGGCCCCTACAAAGGTATTATTTGCCCCAAATCAGCTGGAAGAATCCTTAAAAGAGATTGATGCCACATTTACTTCAAGGGGTTGGGTAGAGTTTTGGTTGTTCTTGGGATATGGATGTTTATATTTTTTTGGGGGGGGTGGAGATGGTTATAAGTTACTATTGGTCTTATTCAGAGATAAAATGATGTTGAATTCAGGAACTTCTCTCTTTACCTTTATCTTTCAATCTTAGGTATGGAGATAGTGGTTGAAAAGGAAGAAAGAGGAATATATGTATATAAGGATGGTAGGACAAAAAGTAGGTTATTGGACCTACTCCTCAACTAAAGACCTTAACTGTTACTCAAAAAAATATTATTTTTAATTCATTGGTGTACAATTTAGTATATTGGGGCAAAATAAGTTAAAATTTGATACATTGGTATAGAATTCAAAGTTAAGATTATTCTTCATACACTATATATATTTCTACACTAATCATATGATATTGTGTACACATACAATTCAATTATAATACAAGGTTTACTTCAAATACTTTGAAAGTGCTATTGAAGGATGTTTAAGATAGTTAAGAAATACAAGTTTAGGTAGCTGAGGAGTGGAGGAGAGGCCTAGGAGAAACCGAGTCACATCTGCTGTGCTCTGGGGAGCAGCTCCATGGAGCACAGGCCATAGCTCACCTGTGCCCTGCTACTAGTGCCACCTTCCTGGGTCCCCTCAGCAATTTGGACACTGAGATTCACCCCTCTGACAAGGACTTGGGATTCCAAGAAGGCATAATGAGGACTCACAGTGTCTAATCTGCAGGGAAGAGATCTAAGAAGCTACCAGGAGCCACTAACACCATGAGAGGTGGAGATCATTGGGTGAGAGAGATCTGCACAGTGTGGACCACGGGCCCATTGGCATGCCTGACCTCCAGACATCAAGAGGCACACAGAGGAGGGCAGATCAGTCCCCACAGCCTGGAACAAAGCCTGCCTGAGAGCTGGGAGCTGTGGAAGTGTTCGGTAGCGTGAACTCCATAAATGGAACTGAAATCATCCTGGCAGTGAAGCTTCAGAGCTCCTGGCCTAGGGAAATCTCTGGGAAATGGGTGGATCTGTTCTCAGACCCCCTCCATCTGCCCCATGCCAGTGCCCAGAAAGTCTAGGAAATGAGTAAAATCCATAATTGAATGCAGGAAAACGCTGCCAAACAGGTGGAAGACATAAAAGAGGCCTATAGAGAGGCACTGGAAAAAATTCAGGAAAATATAAACAACAAGATGAAGGAAATCAATAAAACAACTCACAATCTGAAGGCCTATAAAGAGGCAATGGAAGAAACTCAGGAATATACAAACAATCAGATGAAAGGAATCAATAAAACAGCTCACGATCTGAAGATGAAAATGGATACAATGATAAAGACACAAACAGAAGAAAAACGGAAATGAGAGAGCCTAGAAAGGAAGGCAAGTAACACAGAAATGAGCTTCTCTAATAAAATCCAGGAAATGGAAGAACAAATATTGGGGCTAGAAGATACAATCATAGATCTTGAAGCAACCATTAAAGAAAACGAAAAATCTGAAAAATTCCTGACACAAAACATCCAAGAAATCAAGGACACCATGAAAGAAACCTGAGGATATTAGGCATTGAGGAAAGAGAAGATGCCTGACTCCAAGGCCAAGAAAATATTTTCAACAAAATCATAGAAGAAGATTTCCCCAATTTAAAGAAGAAGATGCATATGAATATATATGAGAGGCTTATAGAACACCAAATAGAATAGACCAGAAAAGAAAAACTTCTGGCCATATAATCAAAACACAAAATATACAGAACCAAGAAAAATATTAAAAGCAGCAAGGGAAAAGGGCCAAGTAACATATAATGGCAAACCTATCAGAATTACACCCAACTTCTCAACCAAGACCACAAAAGGCAGGATGGCCTGGACAGAGGTCCTGCAAACCCTAAGAGACCACAGATGCCAGGCCAGTTTGCTATACTGAATGAAACTATCAATAACCATTGATGGAGAAAACATACTATTAAATGACAAAAGCAAATTCATACAGCACCTATCCACAAATCTGGCTTTATAGAAGTTACTAGAAGGAAAACTCCACCCTAGAGAGACAAGCTACAACCAAAACTACAAAGGAAAAAGATAACTACATTAACGCAAAAACAGAACCACTGAAGGTCTCTACTGTAATCAACATCAAAAATTAAGGGATTTAACAGTAACTGGTCATTAATATCTCTCAACATCAAAGGTTTTAATTCTCCAATAAAAAGACACCGGCTAACAGATAGATGCATAAACAGGATCCAACATTCCTCTGCATTCAAGAAACACATCTCAGCCACAAGGACAGACATTATCTCTGGGTAAAAGGCTAGAAAAAATATTCTGAGCAAACGGTCACAAGAAGCAAGCTGGTGTAGCCATTTTAATGCCTAATAAAATAGACTTTCAAGCAAAATTAATCCAAAGGGAGGAGGAAGGACACTTCATACTCATCAAAGGTAAAGTCAACCAAGATGACATCACAATTCTGAACATCTATGCTCCCAATAAAAGGACACCCACATTTGTAAAAGAACTATTAAGAAAGCTTAAACCACACATTGATCCCCACACATTTATAGTGGGAGACTTCAACACCCCACTTTCACTGAATGATAGTTCACTGAAACAGAAACTAAGCCGAGAAATAACATTAGCCAACATCATGAATCAAATGGATCTAACAGATATCTACAGAACTTTTCACCCAAACACAAAGGATTATACCTTCTTCTCACCCATGATGGAACCTTCTCCAAAATTGATCATATAGTAGGTCACAAAGCAACCCTCAACAGATACATGAAGATTTAACTAATACTTTGTATCCTATCAGATCACCATAGTCTAAGGATGGACTTCAAAACAGAAATAACAAAAAGACTAAACACTCATGGAAACTAAACAACTCTCTGCTTAATGAAATCTGGGTCAGGGAAGTAATAAAGAAATAAATGGAGGACTTCCTTAAATTCAATGAAAATCAAGGAACAACGTACCCAAATTTGTGGGACTCATTGAAAAGAGTGCTAAGAGGAAAATTCATAGCACTAAGTGCCTTTATAAAGAAATTGGAAACATCCCACATAAGCAACTCACCAACACAGATGGAAGCCCTGGAACAAAAAAGAAGCAAAAACACCCAAGAGGAGTAACCACTTGGAAATAATCAAACTCAGGGCTGAAATCAATAAATTAGAAACAAAGACAACAATTCAAAGGATAAACAACACCAGGAGCTGGTCCTTTGAGAAAATCAACAAGATACACAAACCATTAGCCCAACTAACTAAAAGGCAGAAAAACACTATCTAAATCAACAAGATCAGAAATAAAAAGTGAGACATAAGAACAGCCACTGAAGAAATACAAAGAATCATAAGATCCTATTTTAAAAGCATATATGCCACAAAATTTGAAAATCTCAGGGAAATGGACATTTTTCTTGATTGATTCCACTTGCCTAAATTGATTCAAGAACAGAAAAACAAACAAAATAGTCCCATTTCCCCTACAGAAATAGATGCAATCATTGATAGTGTCCCAACCAATAAAAGCCTAGGGCCAGATGATTTTAGTGCAGAATTCTACCAGACCTTCAAAGAAGAACTAGTACCAATACTCTTCAAGCTATTCCAAAAGATAGAAATGGACTGAACATTATGAAATTCATTCTACGAGGCCACAGTGACTTTGATTCCTAAGGCCCACAAAGACCCACAAAGAAAGAGAATTTCAGACCAATTTCTCTTATGAACACTGATATAAAAATACTCAATAATATACTCATAAAGTGAATAAAGGAACACATCAAAGTTATCGTTCACCTATGACCAGGTAGGCTTCATTCTAGGCATGCAGGGATGGTTTAATATATGGAAATCCAACAATGTAATCCACCATATAAACAAAATGAAAGAAAAAAAATCACATGATCATCTTCTTAGATTCAAGAAAAACATTTGATAAAATCCAACACCCATTCTTGTTTAAAGTCTTGAAGAGATCAGTGATACAAGGCACATTCCTCAACATAACAAAGGCTATATACAGCAAGCCAATAGGCAAAATCAAATTAGATAGTGAGATACTCAAGTAAAGTCCTCTAAAATTGGGGACCAGGCAAGGCTGCCTACTCTCTCCATATCTCTTCAATATAGTTCTTGAAGTTCTAGCCAGAGCAACAAGACAACAAAAGGAGATCAAGGGAATCCAAATGAGAAAGGAGGAAGTCAAATTATCCCTATTTGCAGATGATAGTGTACATAAGTGACACCTAAAATTCCATCAGAGAACTCATACAGCTGATAAACACCTTCAGCAAATTTGCTGGATACAAAATTAACTAAAATAAGTCAGTAGCCTTCCTATATACAAAAGACAATCTTGCAGAGGAAGAAATTAATGAAACTATACCCTTCATGATAGCCACAATCAATATAAAATATCTAGGAATAACTCTAACTAAGCAAGTTAAGGACTTGTTTGACTTCAAATCTCTGGAGAAAGACATTGAAGCTGAGATCAGAAGATGAAAAGATCTCCCTTGTTCATGGATCAGGAGAATTAACATAGTATAAATGGCCATTTTACCAAAAGCAATTTATAGATTCAATATAATCCCTATCAAAACGTGTACACAATTTTTAAAGACATTGAAAGGCCAATTCTCAACTTCATACAGAAAAACAAAAAAACCCAGATTAACTAAAACAATCCAGTACAATAAAAGATCCTCTGAAGGAATCTCCATACCTTATCTCAAGCTGTACTATAGAGTAACAGTAATTAAAACAGCATAGTACTGGCACAGCAATAGTCTGGTTGATCAATGGAATCTAATGGAAAACCCAGAAATGAATCCACACTCATATGGTCACTTGAATTTTGACAAAGAAACCAAATCTGTTCAATGGAAAAAGGATAGCATCTTCAACAAATGGTGCTGGCCTAACAGGATGTCTACAGGTAGAAAAATGCAATTTGATCCATATTTATCACCATACATAAAATTCAAGTCCAGATGGATTAAAGACCTCAACATAAAACCAAAGACACTAAATCGGTTAGAAGAAAATATGGGGATGATACTGGAACACATTGGCACAGGAGACAACTTACTGAACAGAACACCAACAGCCCAGTCCTTAATGTCAACAAACAATAAATTGGACCTCCTGAGGCTGAGAAGCTTCTGAAAGACAGAATGAAGTGACAGCCCACAGACTGGGAAAAGTTTTTCACCAACCCAACATCTGACAAAGGTCTAATATTTAAAATATATAAAGAACTCAAGAAATTAAACATGATCAAGCTTAATAGCCTAATTAAGAAATATGGCTCAGAAGTAAAGAGAGAATTCTCAACAGAGGAATATTGAATGGCAGAGAAACACTTAAAGAAATGCTCAATGACTTTAGTCATCAGAGCAATGGAAATAAAAATGATTCAGAGATTCCATTTTACACCCATCAGAATGGCTAAGATCAAAAACGCAATTGACACCACACACTAGTGAGGATGTGGAGAAATGGGAACACTCCTTAATTGCTGAATGCAAACTAATATAGTCACTTTGGAAATCTATCTGGTGCCATCTGAGAAAAATGGGAATAGGGCTTCCTCAAGACCGAGCTATTCCACTTCTTGGAATATACACACAAGAAGCTCCAGCACAGGGACATATGTACTACCATGTTCATAGCAGGCTTATTCATAATAGCCAGAACCTGGAAACAATCTAAATGTCCCTTGGTTGAAGAATGGATAAAGAAACTGTGGTACATTAACACTATGAAATAATTTTCCGCTATAAAAACAAGGAAATCCCGAAATTTGTGGACAAATTGACTGAACTAGAAATGATCATATTGAGTGAGTTAACCCAGAAGCAGAAAAACTTACATGGTATATATTCACTTATAACTGGACACTAGCCCAAGAGATATGTCCCATGAAAGTCTTCACTTATCAGGAGATTGGGATAGTTGTGAGGATATCCTATTGGGACTCTAGGTGAGAGAAGCATGGGAGAACAGGGAAATAGAAGGATCCAAAAGATCCTAGAAACCTACAAGAAGAACATCAGGACAGGCAGATCTGGGCCTGGGGTTTCTGCTCAAACTACTGCACCAACCAAGGACAATACGTGCCCTAAACATTGAACCCCTTCTTAGTTCTAGCCAATCAACAAGACATTCTCCACAGTTTAGTGGAGAGCATGGACTGACTCAGACCTGAACTCTGGTGCCCCATATTTGACCACTCCCCAATGATGGGGAGGCCTGGTGGCACTTAGAGAAAGAATAAGCAGGCTACCAAGATGAGACTTGATAGCCTAGGACCATATAGTAGGGGAGGAGGCTCCCCTCGGTCACAAACCTAAGAGGGTAATAGGGTGAAAGTGGGAGGGAGGGAGGAACACATGGGTACAAGGGATAGGAGAACAATTGAGATGTAATCTGAATGAATTAACCTGGAGGGGGAGACCTGGTGGCACTCAGAGGAAGGACAGCAGGTTACCAAGAAGAGACTTGATACCCTATGAGCATATACAGGGGGAGGTAATCCCCCTCAGGAACAGTCATAGGGGAGGGGAATAAGGGGAAAATGGGAGGGAGGGAAGAATGGGAGGATACAAGGGATGGGATAACCATTGAGATGTAACAAGAATAAATTAATAAAGGAAAAAAATTAAATTAAAAAATAATTACAAGTTTATTTTTAGTTGATCAACTCACAGTCATGTCAATTACTACTCTATTGTCATCCAAGACTATACACTCTTGGTTTAACAGATAGATATGATTTTATAGATAGATAATGTAAAATAGTTAAATAAGGTCTTCAGAAACCCTAGTGACCTACAGATTATGTCATTTAAAGATGTTTTTATGATTTTAAGGATTCTGTGACAATAAGACAGGTTATCTCTTGGCAACACCCAGTCTATCTCAAACAAGATGATGAGCATCAAAAAAACCTCCTTATGGAGATGGTTTCAAATGTGGCCAACCAGCCACTGGGCAAAATGTCATTGTTTCTGCCAGAGACAGAAATCTGCCTAAAAATGGGCAAGTTTGGATTCAGGCAGAGTCAACAGCAAAACTCTGCCAAGACAGGGTAACCAAGTCTTCAATAGTTCCTGCCTCACAAATATGTCATTCAGATATATTGGTACGAAGGCTGAAGATGGTGCTCCAACATTATAGAGAGTTATGGGTAACTGTTCAGGAGGCAAACTGTCTCTGTTATCTTCTCATTTCGGTGCTGCTAATTTGAACTTGCTGTTTACACAGATAATTTTTTTATTCCTACTCAAAATATTTATGGGCTTAAAGACCTGTTAGTTTAGTTTTATAATTAAGTTTAATTGTTTAGGGCTTAGGATGTTTTTAGGTCTAGATAGATGTTTTAGGTTGATAGAGATAAAATATGATAGTAATTGATTAACAGTCACAAATGTATACTCTCCAAGATAGGAAAGATGTTTTCTTCAAGGTTGTCAAATCATATTAGCAAAACACTATGAATGTAACATTTATACAATTCCTAACTGTTTTGTGGTCCTTCTTGCTGTTTGTAGTTTATTAGATATTTGTGTAATAATGTAAATTTATATGTAAAAGTAAAAGAAATAAAAAATAAGATTAAACAAATTGTGTTTTAAGTAGAAATAGTACTAGCAAAGTCAAAGTAATATCAAGCTGAAATTGCTAAACATGAAAGACAGAGTAAATATTAAACTATGATGATATAAAAATTGGATTAGTGAAAATCATTATAATCTCAAAGAAAATGACCTTCCCAGTGATTGAATTATAATGAAGTACAAAGTTCAAATAATTTATTTATTCAAAAATGATTTTCAATTGACTTACTAAAACCCAAATTTCTGTAAGTGAAGTAAGAACTAACATAGATTTTAGGCATACTTGGAGGACTTTTCATAAAATTATCATTCAGAAAATTAGTTCTTTATGTCATGTTTTCCTGTAAGGGAAACAATGCCAATGAAAGGAGAGGTGCCCAGACAAAGGAAGGGAATTCAGGAGTCTCATAAACATCTACTCAAAATAGGATATTAAATGCAAGACTAATAATAACAAAAAATAGGCAAATCAGTTCTCCCCCCACAAAAAAATTGCACAAAGCCAACATAGGTTCTGTTTTGTGTTTTCCAGTTGCTCCTGGGCATGTGACCAGCCCTGGTATGTGGTTTATATATCCAGAAATATTGCATTGGAGACAACTGAGTTTTGCTTTCCGAGAAGGCATCAATAAATTAGTGCAAAGGGCTTTACTAGAAGTACTTTCTATTTTATGCAAATATTAATATATCCTCTAATGGCACATTTTATTTTACATATTTAGTACTTTAACTCTAACAATAGAACTAAAATGTAATTGCATATTATACCTCAAACTGTCTTGCATTTCCCTTCAGTCTGATAACCCAAACTGTATTCATTATATTCAATAATCACTGTAGGATATCAACATAAGTAATCTTGTATATGGCTCCAATAGTCAAATCATGCCTGTCTTTTAAGGCTTATCTAGCGTGCTCATGTAAACATTGATTCAGCGGAGTCATATGGATCTCCTTGGGGACTCCTTCAGTCAGCATCTATCAACAAAGCCTCAACCTTCCAAATGAATGCTGTGACTTTACAAAGGAAGTGAAAATATATGAAGTTGTAGAAGGAGCAAGAACTAAGTTTGGGTGAAGGGATAGAAATTCCTACTTGCATTAAAATGTGAAAATGTGACTTAAACAGCACCTGATGACCAACCCATGGGAATGCTGTGCTAGAAACATGTGGATGATCTGGCAACAGGTATCATGATCATAATTGTTGAGCATCATGGATATATATATATATATATATATATATATATATATATATATATATATATATACATACATGTCTTGGTTCCTACCTGTATTAGATCTTGATTTCTCTAGTTTTAATTGACACAAAAACAGGTCTTATTTCAGACTCTGCAAATTAAATAAAAATGCTGGGAAATCGAAGGGGCATGAGTTACAGGGCACCTTGGACTCCATACAATGAGTTGAAAATATAAAGTAGATATTTTTATTGTTGTTTGTTTTCTTTTCCCTTTTTAAAAAAAGGATACAGCATAGAATTTTATGGTAACTGCAAGCTGTAATTATTCTTCATATTTTTTCTCCCACATGCTCTATAATCTTTCTGTGGCACTTGATCTGCTTTATGAAAAGCCTCTAAATTAACTCACATCCATCCTAAAGTTGAAATTCATACATTCAGGTAGGACTCACTATAATAATAATTCCATAGAAACAGAAGAGAATGATTTAGCAAGGGGAGAGATGGCCACTGACATCAGTTAAGCTACTGGAAGGCAATGAATGAATCACTAAGGTTAAGAAGATTGTAACAGTTAGGAGAAAGAAACTCCTGCAAAAGGAGATATTTTTCAAAGAGTCAGATTCCATGTGACAAGCACTATAACACACACTGTTGCTAAGAAGAGCAGTGCTTGTGTTGCAAGGGGACAAAGATTGACTATTTTCACACTAAGCGTGGAGAGCAATGGATAAAATGAGTCATGTGAGAAAAAGCACTGGGCTTCATGTACAGTTACCGCCATTCATTATTTTGCTGACCTCACTCTCTTTGCCATTTCTGAAATATTAGAGTAACCCATTGAGAGAACACAACCATAAATCAATGCAGAGTGATACAAGGCAAGTGGCAAAAAGGCTACTGGATAACTTTTAGGGATAATCTGAGGATATTTGGCATATAACGCTTATAAGCATCCTAAAACAAGGGAGCTATCTGACATGGTAACTACTCTAAAACATATCCATTTTCCAAAGTTTCTAATAACCTGTAGTGGGAAAAATTCCATTTTAAGTGGATCCAAACAAACCAAAAGCAGGTGAGAACTTAACATCAGAATATCTTACCTTTTTTGTGTGCTTAGGATTAGGGAAAGTGAAAGTACAAAAGGAATTATTTCAAAGGTAGGGCCAGAACACTGGGGTTATTTGCTTACTTTTCTTGGCAACTTTTAGCTCTGCCAGTCTTGGTTTCTAACCTTTCTGAAACCTTGAGCTTTATCGCTGATGTCAAGACAGAGAAACTACCTACATCACTGACAAATAACTTCTATTCTCAGTTTCTTTATTTTGTTTCTATGCAATGTTATTTTAATTTGGAGTGAGAGTAAAAACTTCACTTGTATATATTTTCTAAATAATAGAACAACAGATTCAGAGAATGTTTCCTCTCTTGCTCTGGAGCCTTGGCATTGTTTAAATTCTATAACAAACAACAGGGAGGGAATTTGGAAACCTGAGAAACTGGTTCATAGGATACCCTTATCTACAACCAACCCATATAGATAATGAAGAAATGAGATGGATTAAGTTTGAAAACTTTTCTGTCATTATTTAGCCCCTTCCTGTGTCTCCCAAGATAGTATCACTTATTCACTGCTTCTGTATTGAAAACAGGCACTCAAAAGAATGCTATCAATAAGTTACCAGAATCTTTTAACTTAAACCCATGTACAACAAATATCTTCTAGAAGATCAGCCAAAATTGCCACTTCTCAGCTAAGTGCTGCACAGCCAGCTCCTCCAGCGCATGCAAATCAATCACCTTACATTTCAACAGCCCTGCTGTCAGGTAGTATGAAGCTGCAGAAGCTTATTTCTTCCTCCAAATAATGACTAGAATGTGTATCTTCCATGACTCAGAAACTCAATAAGGTCCTGTAAGCTGCCTCAGAGGATAATGTACTTGCCACAAAGCTTGAAGACCTCAGTCACATCCCTGATGTCTACATGATGGAAGTGAATAACTAACTCTCAAAGGTTATCCCTTGAACTTCTCATGCATGCCCCTGTGCATGTGCATGTGTAGCACACACACACACACATACACACACACACACACACACTGAGAGAGACACACACACTCAGAGAAACAGAGAGACAGAGGTAGAGACTGAGAGACAGAGATGAAAATAAACAAATATAAAATCTATTTTAAAAAATCAAAAACTTGAGTAAAGCATGCTAAATCTTATCTGACTTGAATCCAAATTTTGTAGCTATCTCAAGGTTTTAAAGTTATTTGAGCATTCCAGACTCAGTTTCCCTTACTTAAAATGAGAATGATATGATCTATCTTGAACCATCTGGATTGGTGGAGTGAAAAGAAGCCCATGCCAGGATCATGTTCAATATAAGGAATTTGGTGCATAGAGTAACACTTGTCAAGGTTAGGACAAATCTTTCATTTCCAAATCATCTTCTACTGAGTGCCTGGAATTCAGGTATCATACAAATGCTTGGTCTGGGTTACTATTGTCTGAAACATACTCAGTCTAACAACACAAAAATACAATCACTACACGAATTTGGTTATATAAAATAATCTGAACTCTTTGAAGATCAAGAATAAAATTAAACTTCAATGCAAAAACAACTCTTTTTGAGTTGTTTAGTGAGTCATGAATGCATTTTAAAAAAAATACCAGGCATTCATTTTACTTTTCTCATAAGAGTGCAGTGATTATGAAGTCATAGTTTCCTCTTTATGAAAATACAGGTAAAAAATGAACATTTATACAAAATTGCAGATGATAGGATAAACATGAAATGCTTAAGACCAGAAAAGGTACTAAAATAAAAAAGGAAAATGGTTGAATGGCCAAGGACTATGTTTAGCCAGAGGCCATAACAGGTGTAAATTATGGACTGAAAGTGACTAGACTAAGAAATAGATCCTAGTGTTTCCATTTTAATAATAGAAAACTAGAATGTTCAAATAACTTAAAAACCTTCAGATATCTACAAAATTTGGATTTTTCCAAAAAAATTTTTAAGAGGATTCAACTAGCTTGTTATAGCTCATATTTACCACTAAGATGAATGATTCTTGCACACAAAATCTGCCTATGCTCCATATCTCTTCAATATGGTACTGGAAGTTCTAGCCAGATCAATAAGACAACAAAAAGAGATCAAGGGTATCCAAATGGGAAAGGAGGAAGCCAAATTATCCCTATTTGCAGATGATATGATAGTGTACATAAGTGACCCTCAAAATTCCACCAGAGAACTCCTACAGCTGATAAACACCTTCAGCAAATTGGCTGGATACAAAAATAACTCAAAAAAGTCTGTAGCCTTCCTATACACAAATGACAAGCTTGCAGAGGAAGAAACTAGGAAAACTACACCCTTCACATTAGCCACAAACAATATAAAATATTAAGGAGTTACTCTAACAAAGCAAGTGAAGGAATTGTTTGAAAAAATTTTCAAAACTCTGAAGAAAGAGATTGAAGATGACATGAGAAGATGGAATGATCTTCCTTGCTCATGGATTGGGAGAATTAACATAGTAAAAATGGCCATCCTACCAAAAGTAATCTACAGATTCAATGCAATCCCTATCAAAATACCTACACAATTTTAAAGACATTGAAAGTTCAATTCTGAACTTCTTATAGAAAAACAAAAAACCCAGAATAGCTAAAACAATCTTGTACAATAAAAGATCCTCCGGAGGAATCTCCATACCTGATCTCAAACTGTACTATAAAGCAATAATAATTAAAATAGCATGGTACTGGCACAGCAAAAGGCTGGTTGATCAGCGGAATCAAATCGAAGACCCAGATATGAATCCACACACATATGGTCACTTGATTTTTGACAAAGAAGCCAAATCCATTCAATGGAAAAAGGATAGCACCATCTTCAACAAATGATGCTTGTCTAACTGGATGTCTATGTGTATAAAAACTCAACTGGACCCATATTTGTCACCTTGCACAAAACTCAAATCCAACTGGATCAAAGACCTCAACATAAAACCAGAGACACTAAGTCACTTAGAAGAAGAAGTGGGGAAGAGCTTGGAACACATTGGCACAGGACACAACTTCCTGAACAGAACACCAACAGCCCAGGCCTTAAGGTCAACAATTAATAAATGGGACCCCATGAGGCTGAGAAGCTTCTGTAAGACAGGAAATACTGTCAAGAGAACAAAGCGACAGCCTACAGCCTGGGAAAAGATCTTCACCAACCCTACATCTGACAAAGGTCTAATATCCAAAATATATAAAGAACTCAAGAAATTAAACACCACCAAACCAAATAACCCAATTGAGAAATGGGGCTTGGAACTAAACAGAGAATTCTCAACAGAGGAATATCAAATGGCTGAGAAACACTTAAAGAAATGTTCAACCTCCTTAGTCATCAAGAAATGCAAATCAAAACAACTCTGAGATTCCATCTTACACCCATCAGAATGGCTAAGATCAAAAATTCAAGTGACACCTCATGCTGGCAAGGATGTGGGGAGAGAGGAACACTCCTTCATTGCTGGTGGGAATACAAACTAGTACAGCCACTTTGGAAATTTATCTGGTGCTATCTCAGAAAATTGGGAATAGGGCTTCCTCAAGACCCAGCTATTCCACTACTTGGAATATATGCAGAAGATGCTCCAGCACACACACAAAAAATTTGCTCAACCATATTCATAGCAGCCTTATTCATAATAGCCAGAACATGGAAACAGCCTTAGTGTCCCTCAGTAAAAGAATGGATAAAGAAACTGTGGTACATATACACTATGGTATATTACTCAGCTATTAAAAACAAGGAATTCCCGAAATTTGTGGACAAATGGAGTGAGCTACAAATGATCATAATGAGTGAGTTAACCCAGAAGCAGAAAGAGTCAAATGGTATATACTCACTTATATCTGCATACTAGCCCAAGGAGCATGTCTCATGAAAGCCTTCACTTATCAGGAAACTGGGACAGTGGAGAGAACTTCCTATTGGGACTCTAGATGAGAGAAGCATGGGAGAATACCAAAGTAGAAGGATCCAGATAGTCCTAGAAACCTACAAGTAGAATATTATGATAGGCAGATTTGGGCCCAGGGGTCCCACTCAAACTAAGGCAAGGACAATACAGGCCTTAAACTTCAAACTCCTACCCAGATCTAACCAATGGACAGGACATTCTCCACGGTTGAGTGTAGAGTGGGGTATGACTTTCACACATACTCTGGTGACTCGTATTTGACCATGTCCCCTGAAGGGGGACACCAGGTGGCACTCAAAGGAAGGATAGCAGGTTACAAAGAAGAGACTTGATACCCTATGAGCATATACAGGGGGAGAAAGTCTCCTTCAGGAACAGTCATAGGGGAGGGGAATAAGGGGAAAATGGGAGGGAGGGAAGAATGGGAGGATATAAGGGATAGGATAGCCATTGAGATGTAAGAAGAATAAATTAATAAAAATATTTTAAAAACAAAAACAAAATCTGCCTATGTGACTACAATGATATTTGGTATGATAGATATTTCTATGAAATAGAATGGTATCAGTAAAACACCTTGTTTGTGGTAGATACTTAAGAAGTTCTCAAAAAGGTAAGTTAATTGTGTATCCTGTGATGTTTTGTAGCCGGGAACATATAAAGTAAGACAAAAATATCACATGGTAAATGTCCCTTGTTCTTAACTACAGTATTACAATGGAGAGATAAAAAGAGATAAGTAGTGGCTGAGAGAGAGAGAGAGAGAGAGAGAGAGAGAGAGAGAGAGAGAGAGAGAGAGAGAGAAAAGAAGAAGAAGAAGAAGAAGAAGAAGAAGAAGAAGAAGAAGAAGAAGAGAAGAAGAAGAAGAAGAAGAAGAAGAAGAAGAAGAAGAAGAAGAAGAAGAAGAAGAAGAAGAAGAAGAAGGATAATGATGATGAATTAATGTATCCAGCCTGAAGAAATTTATACTTGTGAGTCTAAGAATTTCTTGGTTCTATTAAACTCTGTCAATGGGTCATAGAGGAAAAACTGTAGACTTCAGTAGTAAGTCAACATCTTTTTCTATGGTAAATCATAATTTAAATTTATAGACATAAGCTTCTGTAAAGGAAACTCAAGTTAATAAATCAGCATGCTCTAAACAATACTTAATCTCCTAGAAATTCAAAAGATAAATGTCCTTCACATTTTATCTCTACTGGATATGTAGAAATCTATTGCGAAATATATTGTAATATTTGTCTTCAGTCCTATGTTTAACTATACCTTGAAGTCCACCTGTTAAGCTTGTCAGGACATCTCTGGTTCTTTACAGCTTTAAATTTATTGGATCTTTTCAAGAAAGTCTAGGTATCAATAAAAAATTACTATGACAGGAATTTAGAAAAGTGAAATGAGAATTATGTCAGGTAAATATGTGTTGTTCATAAAGTGCAAAGTGCACTAACTAAAGGAAGCAGATGAGATGTGTAAGATTAAAATCAGATGTGGTTCTGTCAAGAAGGAGAGGCAGTAGACAACAAAAGAATAGAGAAGATGTGATGGTGGAGGCAGAGACGCATTTACTTTTGCTCAAATTTTAATCTTGCTCTCATATCATAACTATTGTATTCTTACAATGAGCCTTACACATGCCCATTTATTGGACATGTGGGTCAACTTAGCCTGTAGACACTTGCCACCAAGTGTGGTAACCTGAGCTTCATTCTCAGAATGTATGTAGTATAATGCAAAACCAAGTGACACAAGTTGTTTGTTTTTTTTACTTTGATACATGGGCATGGCATGACCATGCCAAGAACGTGCACGCGCATGCACGCACCACACATACACACACACACACACACACACACACACACACACACACACACACACACACACACACACCATTCACACAGAAATGTTAAATAAGCCCATTCATCTACATTTAAATAGTGGTAACTTAGTACTTTTACCATACAAATTTCCAGTGTGTGTACAAAACTATGCTACACATTATTGGCTATTTTTACCCAATAAATGATAAAATTGGCTATTCTATGATTCTATTAATTCTACTATAACAACACATTTGGTTAAAACGAGACAACATGTAAAGGTCTTTGTGGGTTTCTAGCTTTGAGTGAAATGAAAGATAAAGCTTAGGGTAAGATTCATGCAATGTGAGAACATTTTTCGTCCTCAGAAGCGTGCCAGGGGATGACAATAACATTTAGATTTTTAATTAGGGAAGGAAACCTACACTTGAAATTGTTATTTCAGATTAGGTGTTGTATTATCCTTTTCAGAGCCAGGCAGGGCCTTCTGGATGTGTTACTATTGAGGATTTGTGAGAGCATTTGCCTTTCATTATGAAAAGAAAGACATATTTACTGCTTGTCTCTTTTCCAGGGGTATTTTTAAGCTTTTACACTTCTGTACCTGACATGGGACCAAGTGATTTCTTGTTCTAACAGATCAGTACCAGGCTTTTACTCTGCTCAGTACATAACTCAATAATGTGCCCCGTGACAAGTGTTGTGTCACCTTGACATTTATATTTTCCTCTACTGAGCTGACTTAGTCTGGCACAATGGGAGGTGCCTATGTGGTACTAAATGTGGGTAAAAAACAACATCAGTGAATTCACACTTCTTCCTATGTTCTTTCTCTGCAGTTATTGTGGCTGTGGCATTAAGTCCTTTGAGCTGTACATCTGGCCAATAGCTGCTCCTCTGTGATTTAAGGTTCACTCTGTAAGCCAGCTGCTTACTCCTAGGCATCTCTTCCCCAACTTTACATTGCTCTAAAACTTTTCTACTAACCTCTAAATTCTCTTTTGTCCCTTTCTTAGTTCCACTAGAGCTTCTTATCAGCATTACTTCTGACTTGCTTTGTCTTCCTTTTACATCTCTGTAATTGGTTTTCTATGTTGAATTGACTATTCTGAGATACAAGGCATAGACTGTTTTTTGTCTAGGGTTTCCTGGAATAAGTGTAGTGCAGCTATCCCCAGGAATGTATTTCATTGTTTTGAGGAAATGGTTGGATTATTTCTTTACATATGCCCACACCACTACCATTTTTAAAAAATTTTTTGTGGTAATTTTTTCCAAGATATATATTATTTTAATAATTTGTTCTTGTTACATCTCAATGGTTATCCCATCCCTTGCCTCCTCCCATTCTTCCCTCCCTCCCATTTTCCCCTTACTCCCCTCCCCTATGACTGTTCCTGAGGGGGATTTCCTCCCCCTGTATATGCTCATAGGGTATCAAGTCTCTTCTTGATAACCTGTTGTTCTTCCTCTGAGTGCCACCAGGTCTCCCCCTCCAGGGGACATGGTCAAAGTTGAGGCACCAGAGTATGTGAGAAAGTAATATCCCACTCTCCACTCTACTGTGGAGAATGTTCTGTCCATTGGGTAGATCTGGGTAGGGGTTTAAGGTTTACCGCCTGTATTGTCCTTGGCTGGTGCCTTAGTTTGAGAGAAACCCCTGGGCCCAAATCTGCCTATCATAATGTTCTACTTGTAGGTTTCTAGGACCCTCTGGATCCTTCTACTTTGCCATTCTCCCATGCTTGTCTCATTTAGAGTCCCAATATGAGACAAAGTTTCTCTGGGTAGCCTTGGCCATCCTGGACTCACTTTGTAGACCAGGCTGGCCTCGAACTCACAGCGATCCACCTGCCTCTGCCTCTCAAGTGCTGGGATTAAAGGCATGCGCCACTAAGATTAGATACATAAATTTCATTACTACTACATAATATTTCAACTGTTTTCATCTACATCAATATCACTGGTATATGAATAATAATACAATCTTATCAATTGTGTATCAAATTTCTTGGTAGACTGATATGCCTCTAAAAAGTGTGACTTAAGAAATAAGCTATCCCACATTAGGGCTGGTTAGTTCCTTTAAAAATCGAGTAATTATAGAGTTAAATATGATAGAATGCTGAGATAATTGTGTTTCAAGTTTCTGTAATTATATAAAGCTTTAAATTTCTGATTATAATGCCTGTGATTTTGCTGTACTATACTGCACATCTTCGTATACACATCTTCAAATACTTTGTTATATAAAGTTAATAAATATTGGCTTGCAACAACTTACTTTTTAAGCTGACTTATATCTGGACACTAGCCCAAGGGTCATGTCCCATGAAAGTATTTATTTACCAGGAAAGTGGGACAGAGGTGAGGACATCCTATTTGGACTCTAGGTGAGAGAAATATGGAACATTGGGAAATACAAGGATCCAGAGTATCCTATAAACCTACAAGAAGAACATTATGACAGACAGATCTGGGACCAGGGGTCCTCCTCAAACTATGGCACCAGCCAAGGACAATATGTGCAGTAAACTTCGAATCTCTACCCAGATCTAGCCAATGGACAGGACATTCTCCACAGTTGAGTGGAAAGTGCGGTCTGACTTTCACAGGAACTCTGGTGCCCCATATTTGACCATATCCCCTGGCTGAGGAGGCCTGGTGGCACTCAGAGGAAGGATAGCAGGTTACCAAGAAGAGACTTGATACCCTATGAGCATATGCAGGGGGAGGAGGTCCCCCTCAGTCACAGTCATAGGGGAGGGGAGTAAGGGGAAAATGGGAGGGAGGGATGAATGGGAGGATACAAGGGATGGGATAACAATTGAGATGTAATATGAATAAATTAATAAAATATATCTTTAAAAAAGAAGCTAAAAGATTAAAGTACTATGTTAACACCCTCATAAGTTTTAGAACTGGGCCTTCTCTAGTTAATGGGAAGTAAGCTGCTATGTTTAAAACAGGTCAAAACAGGTTTATACTTAGCAGCCAACTCGAATCATCCAATGTATAGTTACTTATATTCAAGTGAGGATTTGCTTGTGGGAGTCACAACAAACAGTAGAACAGGTGATTCAAGAATTTGCCTTGGAGTAAATGTTGCCCTCATTAAATCGGCCACAGGATCCATGTTCCTTTTGATCCTTGATCAATCCAGTCATCCTTCCTATACCAAAGCTCAGAATACAATTTCTCCTGTTTGTGTGTCTTCCGCCAAGCAAGGGTTTCTCAGCCTACTGACTGATGGTTATGTCTGCATCTACAGTGGGCTCCCATCTATGTTAATGCTCTTTTAGTAAAGCTGTTTGTAGCCAATATATTTTCTCTCATTGCATCAATCTATGAAATAATTCATCACAAAGTCTTAGTTGGTTATTTTTTTGTTTTTAGGATATGATTTCCATTAGATGAAAGATCTCATTGCATTTTCATTGGATTATTAAGTAAAATAACACCAGACCTGGAGGAGACACAGAAAATTATGGAATGAATGGGACCTATGAATTAACCTCATACAAACATGAATTACATCACCTTGCATGACATAAAACGAAGATTAGTCGGGGATAAATAAGAGACTATGCTTTTAGCATGTGCCCTTTCTTAATATATGGATAAGAACATCATGATTCAAAAGAATAAAGATGGTTATATCAAGCCTTATACAGTTGGGAAATTCATCATACAGCCACTAAGCTCAGTGTCTTTTGACAAGTATAAAATATTATTTTAAGAATTCACACTCAGATATTATACTGTAAATACAAATCAAAGCGACAGTACAGCATTATATCCCTCCATAAGTCCATTACATGAACACATAATTCATATACGTTATATGCTAAAACTATTAAGACTTAATAGGGTTTGAATAATAAGAACTTAGAAAAAAACTCAGAAAAACGAGAATATGCTCATTAATTACTGAAAGATCCATGCCAAAGATTTTAGTAAGTTCTTCTCTTCCTTTGTGCTTAAATATCCAAAATGGAATCCTCACTGCACTTTTACCTAAATACAGCCCCCTATTGGATGTGTTTGAAAGGCCTTTGAATTCTGCGTTACAGGAGAAAGCTTTTTGGTGCTCACTTGGACTTTCTTCCTTATGCACTCTTTAACCATTGCAGTAGAGATGTGGTGGAAGAAAAGTAATTTAAGGATAAATGATGATATGAATAGATAGGGAAGAAGAATGGGGATATTATTCTAATATTGATTGTTATTCACTTTGCTTTTTTAAATTCTTTTTTTTTTAATTTGTTCACTTTACATCCTGATTGCAATGCCCCCGCCCCCCCCCCCCCCCCGTTGCCTACGGGTCACAATCTCCCTTCCTCCCGCAATCCTCAGAGAGGCGTGCCCTCCTTCCCTAATATCTGACCTCAGTCTATCAAGTCTCATCTGGACTGCCTGTATCTTCTTCCTCTGTGCACCTGCCGGGGGGAGTGATCAATGTGTAAGGTCCAGAGTCCATGTCAGAAGTAGCCTCTGCTCTCTGTATTACGAGACCCACTTGGAGACTGTGCTGCCTATCTAGTACATCAGAGCAGAGGAGCTAGGTCCTCACCGTATATCCCATCCATTTCCTCTTCTTTTTTAACAACTCACCTGGATTTCAGGTAATTGATTTTTTTTATAAAGGAAAAAAAGTATAAATAAATAAAGAAAACTCTTGTGCAACTAGCCACACATAATGGAGTGATGTAGATTTACAAAGAGAATAGTCACAATGGAGTTTGTCTTTAGACTTTTGCTGTTACTGAAGCATACCTCACCTAATGTCCTACAGATTAAATCTTAATATAGAAGATTTGTTTGTTACACATTATTCTTCCATATACCCCAGTACAAGTGTCCAACTGGTCTCAGCAAGTCTTTGGCTCTTATAATCCTCTGTATTGCAACATCAATATCATTACTTGAGGTCCTTTTGTCTTTACTCTAAATTTCAACGCAGATATTCTGGTGCATAAGCTTCTAACTATATGACTTTTCCATTCTTTGTCACTGTGGCTAGGGTGGATTTTCTTTTCTAGATAAGCTGATTTGTGGTCACCTCAACATTTAAAACCCTTCTGCCACATCTCATGGTAGTCTGCTGCTGGCTTGGGGACATCAATATTTTACTCTTTTATGTTCTAGTGCTACACTGTATACATTGTTTCCTGATGCACCATTTCTTTTTCCTGAATGTTCCATGTTCTGATCTCGTTTCACTTTTAAGAGCTTCTGGTATTCAGCTAGCTAATTAATATTCCAGATAGTTTCCTAGTCGAGTTTTCCTTGATTTAAAATTATTCTTCCAAATTAGAACTCTAGCTCCATGGTAGAGCCCTTCCCTTTAACATGTGAGGCCCGGGTTCACTCTCCAGCACTCTGTATTTCCTCTTACCCATTTCCACATATATTTTACATTAGTTCATCTATCATGACAAATATTTAATAATGTAACTCATTTGTACTTTTTCTTTTTGTAAAACCTGTTATAAAGAAACTTTCCAAAAAATATCATTGCATACCAAATTTAACCCGATCCAATACAAATATATCTTACAAAATTTACTGCAGTTAGAATTCTAACTGTGATTATTTTAAATGACTTCTATGTAAACTAGTCTTACTGTCCACATTCTTACTTACTTTATGTATATAATACAAACAGTGTGCTGAGAAAATATTCTCAACTAGCCCCCTCAATAATTAATTATAGTAGTAATATAAGGTATGAAATCTGAAGTTTAAAGTAAACTCCTCCTTGAAGACTCTATTACTGTAGGAGGCAGTATACCCTTTTCTGTCTCAAACTATATGGTTGTTAAAAGTTTTATTATATGCAGTTTATATATGCTATTATTGATTTCTGTCCAACCCATTTTGGTAAGTCAAGAACTGCATTCTTTGGTAACTGGGAAAATCTACTCTGAAATTGAGGGTATTGGAAAAGTAGTTTTCTTAAAAATGTCCTACACACTACCACATATATGAACTTATTAGAATGTGAGACAGGGACATTATTAAACTCTAGTTTGTATAAAGTTGTCATATCCATATGTCTGCATTGATTATATTAATAAACTATTTGTTAATTAACACATCCTTAATATTATATGTAGATAAACTGTTTTTGCTAATGTAATTTTTATATGTTAAAAATACTTGTGAGGAAATCTTTGAATAAATTATTCTTTGAACCTTCTATAAATGACATATGGTTATGTGTACACATCTATAAATATGTAGGTATACAATGATTACAGAACAGATTACCTGAATGACAACTTTACTAAGCATTTTATCAATGCCTCTTGGCAGAGATGTCCTGTGGGGACACAGAGGAAGGGGATGTAGGGTATCCAGATAAGACCTGATAAGCTGTAGACAGAAGGTGGAAGAGAAGGAGAGGTCCCCATCTGTCAGAGATCTAGAGGAGGGGCATAAGGAAGAAGAAGGAAGGTGAAACAGGAAGATGGGATGTAATATGAATAATTATAATAAAATTAAATTTAAAAACAAAATAAAAAAGCATTTCATATTTGGAATATATATATATATATATATATATATATATATATATATATATATATATATATAATGATGAAATCAGAATTAGTCAACTCAATATGTAGGAAGCAAAAGAAAGTATCTGAAAGTGACTTTATGCTTCTTAGTATAAACTGAATGAAATGAGTAAACAGATTAAACTTAATTGCTACTTAAACATATTATTTTGATTATTCTTAAATGTAAAATGAAATTTTATTACCCCAATGACATTGAGAACAGAAGAAATGGCTGATTTTCAGTGGTCAAAATGGATCTTGAAGTATAAATATTCTATATAAAAATATACATACTGAAAAGTGTCTTTCAGATTAATAGAGGGATTCTGTTTTATTCTAAAGAATCCAAATATAAAAGTTTTTAAAAAAGAGTTTCAGTTACATTTCTGGAAAAACTGAATGACACACTCTCAAAGGAAGACATTAAGCAGCTACAAATCATTAGTTGTTAATCTTAACAACCGTGCTCAATTTCCTTTCAATGATTTTCTTATATCTGACAATTTAAATGTCACTTTTAAAAATAAAAGTCAGCAAGCTTGTAGAGTTTCTGAAATAGTAATGATTCCAGAGAGAACAATTACTTTTGAAAGCTAAAGATCATCAAGGTTGTAAACTATTACATCTTACAGTTTGAACGATGCAATTGCTGAACAAACTCAAGGTCTTTATTTTTTCCATCCTTCAAGTTTATTTTAAAATTAGTAATATTAAGCTGGCCAATCCTACTAGCCTTAAGAGCTTGGACCCTTTGTTCTTGTAGAAATGTTGTACAAGAGTTCTTGTATAAATGTTACCTTGAAACCATTGCTTTATGTCATAAGACATACAACACATTAGCATTCTGTGACTCAGAGAATTTCTTAAGGTCATGTCATCTACAATTTAGAGAACTCTTGGCTCATTACCCATAATGCCTAATTACATTGAAACCAAAATTCAGTTTATAATGATATAACCACAGGGAGATCAAGGATATAATCAGCTGCTTCTTGTATGAGTCAAAGCTCATATAGGAATAATTATGTATTTCAAATCTATTCCATGATAACTTTAAACATACCCAGAACAAGCAGTCTGTATGTTATAGTAGAAAACTGAATGTCCTATAGCCAATAAAATGTCTATCCATGTAGATTACATTCAAAATAGTTATTATTCCCTAGTATACATACATGTAAGTAAATGGAATTTAAAGGTCAATCATTGATAAAATGTTCAAAAACAGATGTGTTATAGTGTGGATTTTCATGACACTAGAAATCCATTAGTAGAAGGCCTGGTTGTCAAGTAGTTGAACTGTAGGAGACAGAAGACTTTTACACCAGGATTTTCCCAGGGGTCCTTAATTTATGCTTGTCCTGGAAGGGAATTGTGGCACTATGTCTTCTTTTTCATCCTGTTTCCTGACTGAAGAAGTCACCAGTGATTTCTGGCATATTTTCCTGTTACAATATCACTACACTGCCCAAGTCCCAAGGCAGACATCTCAGCCACAACCATAGACTGAATTCTCTGCAACATGAGCCAAATAAACATGTTATCCTAATCAAAGGCCATCAACTATTATTTTAAGTAACTGATAGCTACTGCAATGCACCACTCTCAAAACCGGGCTCTGTTATCAATTTAAACACTACCTAAAATTGCTAAGCCCAGACAAGGCATGGTAGTGCAAATATTTAATCTCAGCTCTCATGAGATAGAGGAAGATGGATCTCTGAGTCCAAGGCTAGGCTGGTGTATATTGGGAGTTCTAGGGCAGTCAGAGATTCATACTAGAGAGACAGTGTCTTTAAAAATACTTAAATCAAACAAATAAAAATTTACCAAAGAACTTGAAGGAGAAAAAAAAACCCAGAGTATTTAAATCCTTCAATAAATCTAGAAGACAAAAGGCTAGACATGTGGGAGATAGGCATAATAAGAGAATAAAGAGAAGAAATTAAAGCTTTACAAAGACACGATACTAATATTTGTTTCATGACTGTGTTTCCATCCATGACAACAAACCTATGTTGAGGTTAGAACTGACATTCAGACTCTGGTGTGCTGAACTAGGCTTGGCTGAGCATGCTTGTAATTCTAGCACTGGAGAAGTAGGGAAAAGAGATCAGGGATTCAAGGTCAATTCAGACTACATTAACACACTGTACCTTAACCTCTTCACACATATTAACACAGAAGCGATCTTATGGGGGATAAAACACAGCAAGAAAACAAAGCAATATTTTTTTTTTTATGATACCATGGAGTTCTAGCAGACAAAGAAGGTGGTGATGACAATAAAGGATCTTTTACATCTGGACTTAATTCTTAATTGTACAATAGTCATCCTTTGTAAAATTCAACCTTTAAAAACCTGAAGGTATTTTTTTGTTGTTGTTAAAAATAGTGATGGGAGAAGCAGATATAAAAGATTGATGTTTTTTTTGCCTTATTTCATTCAATCTCAAACCTGTCTTTCTTCTGTCTTTTGCTTACTTTTTGCAAATGTAGTTATTTATTTTATTTTAAGATGGTATCAAAATATTTTTTGTAATGGATTTTTTAACAGTCTTGTTCAAGACAAATGCTGTCTCAAAAATAAGTTTTTTTGCCTTGTGTTTGTTTTTTTTTCCTCTTTACCTTGTCCTCTTCCTCCTCCTCCTCCCCCTCGTCCTCTTCTTCAATTTCATCCTCTCCATCATCCTCTGATTCTTCTGTTCGCTTTGTATTTTCCTCTATCTCCTCCGTCTGTCTGTACCACTGTCTTTCTCTATATCTGTTTCTGTCTTACTCTCTCTGTTTCTTTCTGTATGTCTTTCTGTCTCTCTTTCTCTGTCTCTGGCTGTAATTCTGTCTCTGGCTGTTTCTGTCTGTCTGTCTGTCTGTCTGTCTGTCTGTCTGTCTCTCTCTCTCTCTCTCTCTCTCTCTCTCTCTCTCTCTCTTTCTCTCTCCTTTCTTTTTACAGTGCTAGTACTGCATTCAGGGCTTGATAGGCATGTGCTCAGTGCTGAGCTGTATTCCCAGCCTCTAAAATATTTTCCTATTAATATTGAAAACATTGATTCCACAGATTTTTGGCAAACTGTGAAGTGTTAAATATTCTAAAAATAAAACTCCCACTGCTTTCGCTTCTTTTTGTCCTGCATAATTCTACCCCATTGTCCTACAAGAACACTACAGCATAATAACCAAGAGTCTGGAAAAAACTGTATGTGTGTGTGTAGGGGTATGAATGTGTGCGTGAGTGTGTGCGTCCAGATGTGTATGTATGTGTGTATAAGTGCTGTGTGTGTGTGCATGTGTTAGAAACAATTCACAGGGGAACAGGATATCTGCTCAGGTTTTCTCCCCAACTCTTCTTCTGGAACTCTACCACTTTGTAGGAAAAGTCACTAAATAAATGACCATATCATTAAGCCTTATCCCGTGTTTTTAGATTTTTGTCAAATATTTTAAGTCATACTCTCTGAAGATAAATGTTTTAAATTTATATATTTTGAAAAAGTTGAGTACATGGCCATGTTATATTTAATGTCAGATAAATGTTTGAAATTTAGAAATATGAAATTTTAAAAACTATAAAAGAGAATAAAACTGTGTATTTGTATGAGAGAGGAGAGAGAGAGAGAGAGAGAGAGAGAGAGAGAGAGAGAGAGAGAGAGAGAGAGAAATGGAAACAGAGAGAGGGAGAGAGCTTTAAACTACAAATTGATTTTATATTCCTAATCAAGGATCAGCTTTTCCCTACTTTTTATACATTTAATGTATTTGTACCCTTAAGGCTCCCATGTCTTAAGATGGGTGCTTTAGGAAATAAACAGGAAAAGAGCTCCCTGGGGAGTATTTTTTTTTCATGTCCATGGTTTCCATCTCTAGATGATCTGACTGATTAAAGCCTCAAGTCAGGCCTGGAGATTTTACATTTAGGATCCTGTCTTAGATGGTAGTGGTGAGGGATGGGATGCAATCATCCTGAAACATGAATTTTCTATAATTCAGTGAATGTTAAAGAAAAACAATCCATATACATTCTATGAATATTAATGCAAAGGATAACAGCAAAACATTTCTCAAAATTAGCCATGATTCATTCACTTTCAATCATATACATTACAGTTACATAGTAATGAGTATATTTGCACTTTGATGTTAAATATTAAAGAGTAAAGATGAGTGTTAGGGCAGCAGGGAAAATGCAAAAACTGGCCACCTCAAAGCAAAGTTATAAACTCAAGTAGAAATTTCCAACTGATTTATAACACAGCAGAACGGCACATGTGGCCAATCAGGGCTTAAATGCAGCTTGCCGGGGCTGGAGAGATGGCTCAGTGGTTAAGAGTGCCTCCTGCTCTTGCAAAGGCCCTGAGTTCAATTCCCAGCAAACACATGGTGGCTCATAACCATCTGTAATGTGGTATGGCGCCCTCTCCTGGCTTGCAGGAGTACATGCAAGAAGAGTAATGTATACATAATAAATGTATACATAAAAAATACTACTTCCCAAAGGAGAGGGAAGTAGTAAAGAAGTAAAAAGCTATGGTAGTTGTAAAAATATTTGATGAGACTCATTCTCACCAAATACTATGAAGCCCACATGTAAATTTGTCACTGTAGGTTTTAATATAATTGGCAACCTACTTTAAAATTATTGTTTCTGGAAATGATGATTAAAGTAGACACTTGAAATTAAGGATGCACTTCAAAAAAATCACTGTTATTCATTCCTTATCTCCTTTAACAATATTTTGAGAAATTGTGTTTAATGCAGTGCTTGAAGATTTTATACAATTATCCTGCTACTTATTTTTTTTTTTATTAACAGAAGGTTGTTTTATGATGCCCTGAAGTAGAAAATTTATAGTTTCAAAGAAATAATACTTGATTCATTTATTCCTTTGGTACTGATGAAAAGTAAGAATATTAAATAATGCCTCAAAAGTATTCACAAGCCATATACACATATTAATCATATAGGTTACAATTTTATGATATAATGGATATCTTCATGTTAAATTTTCTTTAGATATTTGTATGTTAAACAATAAATGGACATGTATATGTGACATATTAAATACGTATGTGCATGTCACAATTTCTCTCAATGTATAAATTAAAGAGGAAAGTGACTAAAAGTGTATTTGAGTAAATTATGTATCTGTACCTCAAAAAGTGAAATCATTCCAATAATTGATAATTTTTTAAACAAAACAAACAAATTGATATAAGCTCTAAAAGCATCAAAGAACTGTTACTTCAGATATATAATACAAATAATTTTCTACTAAACAGCACAATTCTTGGACACTAGTTGACATCTTTTATGAGACTTTAGTTGATTACAATGCAGGATTATCACTTTTAAATAACACAAGTTGAAACAGAATTTGTTAAAGATATATTTACTTAACATATATACATGTACAAGTTATATTGATTTATACTTTATATGAATTATTTATATATTGTTATAAGTAATTAACACATACATATGCATAAGTTATATAATATATACATATGTTATTTTGATGGAATAATGGGTGGGAAATGTATTAACATTTTAAAGAGGCACATATAAAACACTGCCAATTTTGACAGTATATTTATGACCTTGCTCACAGATTCTCAGCAGACTGAGTGACAAGGTTCTGACCAGTGTGGTCAGAGTGATTGCAGTTGTCCTAATGGCCATAGACTAACCACTTGGCTCGTTTATTATAAGCATTGTGTGAATTGCCTCCATGCAATAATTGAATTATACATTTATGATATGTTTTGTATATATCTTTCCTAGAACTTTTAATTATGCTACCAAGTTTTATCAAAATAATAGGCGGTTTCTGCTAACTTTGTAATAGTACTTAGGAAGGGTGACAGGATGGTAGTGAGTATGTAGTGATCTCGCTTTTTAACCGGATCTGAAGCTCAGTAGGCATTTGTGCTCACACTAAATACTAAAATAAAAATATAGGGATATTTTCTGGGAGATGTAATCTATTTAGTAACTGAATTAGAGCTGAGCATGATAGGAGTGAACAATAGCTATCAATGACGGTGCAGTAGGTTCTAGTTAGGGTGTTATATCAGTGCAGAATTTGATATATATTTGTGTGTTGCATAGTTGCACATATATCTCCCTGTGTACATGTGTGTACGATTGCATGTGGAGAATAGAAGTTGGCTTCAGCTGTCTTCTGTAGCTACTCCGTATTCTAGATGGTGAGACAGTAGTTATCACTGAGTCAAGCACTCACTGCTTGGTCAATACTGGCTGGCCAGAGAGCTCCACAGGTTTACCTGACTCTGTTTCTCAGACCTTGGATGTTTATGATCACAGCAAAAAAAAAAAACTTTATTAATTTACTAGTATCATTTTATTATTATGTAATTGTTGATTTTTCATTAATTTATTTAGCCACTTTACTGCCTGCTCTTAGCTTCCTCCTTCCTCTCCTCCCAGTCGCATCCTCTCAGCCCTCTTCCCCTTTCCACTCTCCCTCAGAGAAGGCAGACCCCCATGAGTACCAACTCACCCTGGCACATTCTGTTATCAAAGATACCACAAGACCTACAGAGTCATCTAACCTGGGACCATGGGTGCTCACCGAGACTGAATCACCAACCAAAGAGCATGCATGGTTTGGACCTATGCCCCCTACACATATGTAGCAGATCATCATTTGGGTACCCTAATATTGGAGTCAGGTCTGTCTTTGACTCTGTTGCCTACCTTTGGATCTGTTTCCTCAGCTGGCCTTCATTGCCTGACCTTAGTGGGAGAGGATTCTCTTAATTAAACAGAATCTTAAGGCGAACTGCAGTCACTTTTGACTCAACTGCTTGGCAGTATCTCTGATGTCTTGTCACAAGTACTTATCTGCACTTTTAACCACAGAATACCTTAAACTCAGAAGCATACCTACAACATGCCACGTAAAGTTCAAAGAAAGTAAAGAGCAATATTTAGTATTGCTGAACACATCATTAGATATTAAATATATACAAAAGGAGATGACAAGACAGATGATTGAAAAATGACCTAATGTGGTGATATCCTTATTTGAATTTTTATTACAGAAAAACTTATTAGTCTGCTTTCTGAGGGGATATAAGTTCCAGCAAGATCCTTTGTTATCCTGATAATAAAGTAATGAGGAAATTAAGAAAGATCCTTGATTGAGTGGAGGGGAGGGGAAGAAACATACTCTAAGTGAGAGCTACGGGACAGATAAGAGAGCCTTCCATTACTTCTAGGAAACTTCAGGGAGAACAAAGCAGGAAGACACAGCAGGAATGTTATTCTCCTTGAGGGAAAACATCAGGCAGGTCTATTATCAGCATGAGTGAGTATTGTTCATGGAAGGCAACATTAACCATTCTATTTTATTTATTTTTTATCATGTCCTAGTTTGTGTAATCTTCCATTCTATAGGTTGACTTAGGTAAGTTTTCCTTAAGTTATACCACAGAACTTTCTTTTTATTTCAGGAGGGTTTTTTTTCTCCTTTTCTTTCTTTTATTTGCTTATATTAAAGGAAGTTCTTAATTAGTCCTTGTAGCGATAGTGTTCACTGTCTCCATGAAAAGGTCCTGCCAATCTTGGCAATTGAACCAGAAGGTATAACAGGAAAAGAGGTGGCACAGTGAATGTTCAAAGTGGTACATTTGGAAGCAAACAGATGGGTCCAGAGGCCCTCTCATCCTTTCTTCCTCCCACCCCCATTTGCCCTCCCCTACTAACAGCAGGAAAACAGGAACTTCCCATCTTCTCATTGCCATAACTTAGCAGTTCTTGGTTTTGGGGGGCTCAGCTCCTTTGATGGCTGTATCTCATATATATCCTTCATATCAGATATTTGCATTATAATTCATAACAGTAGCATTTCACAACAGTATAATTTACAACAGCAGTTGTGGAATAGCAATGAAATAATTTTGTGATTTGAGTCACCACAACATCAGCACCACGAGGAACTATATTAAAGGAATGCAGCATCAGGAAGGTTGAGAACCATTGCTAACTGACAGACAGCTTATTCCTTTCCTGGCTTATATACTGGATAAGGTAATTTTTAAAAGATTTGGTTACTTCATTTTAACAAATTTATCTCTTATCCCAAGCATTCTCCCAAAGGTAAAAGAAATGAGAAGAAGAAGAAAAAAGAAAGAGGAGAGATGCAGCCTTATTTTATAATGTCCGCAGTAGTAGACATCTTGGACCCAGAGGCAGTTATAGTTATTCGTAAGTCTCTACTTCTATTTACAACAGATCTTTTCTTGTATCTCATCCCATAGGAGTTCAGCCTTTGGTGATGGCATACTTTAGTGTTACTTTTATATTGCTATAATAACATTTCTGGGAAAAAAGTCTAGAAAAGACTCGTTTGACTCATCATTTTTGGAGGCAAAGTCTACCATAGCAGTAAAAACATGGTGGGGCTGTTCCCCATCATCTCAGTCAGGAGCAGTGCTCCAACCGGAGTCCAGCTGTAAGTCCCAGCATCTGTCTGGATTGCCCGCTGGGTTGAGTCTGTCAGAAGACATCCATATTGGGCTAATGTCCATTTATAAGTGAGTATATTCTTTGCATGTCTCAACAGAAGAATATTGAATGGCCAAGAAGAAGTGTTCAATGTCCTTATTATCAGGGAAATGCAAATCAAACAGCTCTGAGATTCCATCTTACACCTACCAGAGTTGCTAAGATCCTAACCTGTATTACAAAATCAGTGTTCCTTTTGTCTTCCTAGATGTTTCTTGAATAAATTCATATTATGTTTTTATATGTGCTGCCCTATCCAGTATGTGTACCAACGGTTAGATACCCTACTAAGTGTTCTAGGTCAAGATTTTGTATATTAACACAAACTGGTATGTTAACATTAAGAAATTAGGACATAACTATATTATGTTATTAACTTAATATATTATTTACCTAATTACTCAGTATTGAATATCTGATTTATCTTAAAATTTTGAGTACTTTAGTTGATGTGCATTTTGAGTTTTCTAATAATGTGAAAATCAGTAATATTTTAAATTAGATGAGAAATTTTCTGTTAACATATGCTATCAATTGGATCATATAATTCAAGCAATTCCAATATTCCAATATAATATTTTTAGATCCTCATTATAGTTGGGAGATACAATATGATTATATATATATATATATATATATATATATATATATATATAATGGGTTCAAGTACATATATATTGTTTCAAGTACATTTGTTGTCAATTTGAATTTCTACATTTATACTATCATCACTTTTCACTCTGTCATTAGAAATCAAACTCAGGCTACAGACATGGTAAGAACATGCTGTACCACTGAAGTATACTCTAGCAAGTGAAATTCTAGGTTTGGATTCCAACTTCTAGCCTGTATTTATATTTGCTTTCTGAGCAATCACTGTAAAGCTCTTCTATTAGCCACAACATTAAAGCCAGTGACTCATGAGGAACAAGGGATGAGAGAGGAAGCCAGGGAGGCTGAGATCGGGAGGTGATGAGGAAAATGGTGGGGATGCCCGGTGGCACTCAAAAAAAGAATAAGAAAGCTACCAGGATGAGACTTGATAGCCTATGACCACAAAGAGGGGGAGGAAATCCCCCTTGGTCATAGACCTAGGGGAGGAGAATGGGGTGAAAACAGGAGGGAGAGAGGAACTTGAGGAGACAAGTGATGAGATAACAATTGAATTGTAATCTGAATAAATTAAATTTAAAAAAAAAGAATTCAAACTGCAGAACGAGCAGGTAACTTATATTGCTAATCCCACTACATGGGAATAGCTCTGAGACTGTCTGACATGAATGTCTATATGCATAGAAAGAATTCCTGTCGGTCACAGAATCCTTGTGATTTATTTATTTTCTTTTTCCTTTACCTTATTATTACATTTCATTCTTTGTACGCATGAATGAAGATTTGCAGATGCTCATACAAAGAGTGGTGATTTAGCCTTAATTGTATATACCGCACACCTCAATACATTTATAATGCTTGTGAGCAATTATATATTTTCGGAACAAAAGAACTGGACACTGATGCTGGATCAGACCTGACGGAATTCATTCCATTCAGCATGCTTGTCTCTGACATCCTGTCTTCTTCATGTTCCAGCCCCAGGCATTTCAGTTGCTGTTACTCATCTAAACAGGACAGCTTCGAAGAAAGCTTCCAATCCCAATTGGTCCAGCATTTCAGACTGTCCCATACAAGACCCTATTAAGCCTCAACATTTAGAAACTGGACTACAAATGCTATTTCTGACTTGTTTAGCCATCTTAAACAATTTTATTTGGGCCCTTACAAAGGCCTTATTCACCCCAAATCAGTTAGAAGAAACCTTAAGAGGATGGTGTCTCATTTCTTCTAAGGGTTGGGTAGGCTTTTATTTTCTCTCTTGGGCTACAGATGCGTATTATCACTGGGAGTTAGTTATAAGTTATTATTGGTCTTATACAGAGAGGAAATGAGGAAGGACTCAGGGATGTCTCTTTTTTCCTTTATCTTTCTTTAGTAGTTATGGAGATAGGGCTTGAAAAGAAGGGGTAACATAGAAATATATAGGGATGATAGAACAAAAAGTAGATTATTGAATCTAATTCTTAATTTAAGGCCTTAATTGTTACTCACAAAAAGGTTATTTTTAATTTACAGCTGTAGAATTTTATATTTATGCAAAATAAGTTCAATTTGAAACATTGGTATAGAATTCATATTTAAGATTATTCTTCACATACTATATATATAATTTAGGATAATAGTATAATTTAGGATAATTAAATAATACAAGCTAATTGTTAGCTTATCAAATCCTGATCATGTCAATTACTAGTTTATTTTTATCACAAGAATATAAATCCTAGACTTAACAAGTAGATAGAATTCTATAGATAGATAAGGTAAAATAGATATGGTCTTCAAAAGCCTCAGAGACTCACAGAATATGGCATTTAAAGATGTCTTCTTTTAAAGATTCTTTGACAACAAGACAGATTAACTCCTGGTAACACCCAACCTTCCTCAAAGAACCTCCTTATGGAGATGGTTTCAAATGTGGTAAACCAGCTACTGGACAAAATGTCATTGTTTCTACCACAGACAGAATTCTTCCTAAAAATGGTCATGTGGATGCAGGTAGAGGTGACAGAGAAACTCTGCCAAGATAGGGTAAACAAGTCCTCAATAGTTCCTGCCTCACAAATATGTATGTCAAATATATTGGGCCAGAACGCTGACGATGGTGCTTCAACCTTATAGGGAGTCTTGGGTGACTGTTCAGGCAGCAAACTGTCACTGTCACTTTTTCATTTTGGAAGCTGCTAACCTGCACTTCTGATTCACTCAGGTAATTAAGTTTTATTCTTTTGCAAGTCTCTGATGGGTTTAAAGACCTCATAGTTTATTCGTACAATGAAGCTTAGTTGCTTAGGGGTTAAGATGTTTTCAGGCTAGATAAATGTCCTAAGTTGATAGATATTGATTTTCAATAAGTTTTAGACTCACCAAGATAGGAATGATGTTTCCTTCAAGGTTGCCAAATACAAATAACCAAATCACTATGAATGCAACATTTATATAATACCTGAATGATTCATGGTTCTTCTTGCTGTGTGCAGTTTATTATATATATATGTACATATATACATATATTTATAATAACATAAATGTATATGTAAAATAGAATAAATAACAAAAATATAATAAAAAGAAACATATTAATATGCACAAAATTAAATCTAAAGAATAAAATATTACTCATCAAATATTTATTGAGTGTTTTCCAGGCAATACTGCAGATACAAAGAAATCAGTAAAAAAAGGAAAACTTCTCCTTCATGAAGGCATTATAAATTAGTAGGGAGAAAAAAGCAAACTGAAGACTTTACTTGTTGGTTGCCATAAGACCATATTAAAACTTTTACATCTTCCTATTTAACATCATACTCTAAGTTTCTAATACACCATAATAATAACAGGATGTCATTTGTGAATTAAAGAATAATATTTGCTTCAGCTTATCCAAAGATCAGAGGCACAGCTTCTGGGCAGATGACTCTTAAGGAACGACTCGACAGTGTATTTCAGTGAGAATCATCCTAGCCTATGATCTGCTGGGCTTATGCACATTGAACTCAAACAGAATAAATATGTATTGTAGACAGAAATGAATTAAAGGATTTGGAACATAAACATGTCCTGGAAAGAGGCTCTGGCAATACTGGAGCTGTGGGTTTGATTTCAACAGAGCAACAAATGAGGAAAATGTTTATTGAGTTAGTGGGTGCAGCTTTAGCCAAGACTCAAACCGATGGTGGTAAGGAAAGACAAGCTATGTGCGGATGGTTCAGACAAAGGTGATTGTCATGAATGAGGCCCAAAGAATTCCAGTACAATTAAGCAGAAATAGAAGGCAGCTAGCAGCATGGCTACTGGAAGATTAACACAAGAGAGAACGAAGCATGAATTGAAATATTCATAATGAGCATTTTAAGCCATGGGACAGGCCTGTAGTCTCGCCCTCCAATACATGCCTGCTCACAGATTACGAATACAACGCCTGATTTGTGAGCACACTCTTTGTAAAAGTAGTTAGCAGCCATGAAATGAGATGATACTGTGCTAACTAGATTCCATTGACCAGAGACCACATGAGGAAAATTGAGTTTCATGTGCAAGGAAACTTAACTTACTTAACTTTGGTAAACATACTTATTTTGAATATATACTAAAATATTTCTCAACAAAAATCACAAAACATAAAGATAATAAATTACAGTTCTATATTAGAGTAAGTATATAATGAGCAATCAATATTAATATTTATTTTTAAATTCTACCTGAGATAAATAAACAACCAAAAATAAAAGATTAAAATAGGTGTGTACTGCTCTCATATCTCCTGAAGATTAAAAAAGTCACATTTCAAAAGTTAATTTATGCAGAGGACAGTGGAACATGTTTGTAATACCATGAGTTGGGACCAAAGGCATAAATCCTGTGAGTTCAAGGCCAGGTTGGAATACGGGCTTAAATATTTTCTCAGAAAATCTAAACAAAACCCACAAATAAGGCATTATTTGCCAACAAAGTGTGTGATATTTGGAAATCCAATCTGTGTTTTATAATACGGAGATAAATATAGGACTTGACCTGCTTGGTGAACTTCATGTTACAATGTGTTTGGAATTTATGTTGGAAACTATTCTACATTCAAGGCATGCTTGAAGGTGACATATAAAGCAAGGTGACAAGAAGGACAAAATCATTAATTTTAATGTTTTGGGGAAGATAAGTCACTCAGGACAAATAGAAAAATGCACATAAACTAGTTAGTTAAGGTTTAGTCAAGATTTGGATTATAATCTTTGATGGTTCTTCTAATTTCTTGATAGATAACCAACCTAAGTGAATTAGCTTGAATCTGACTGGCGCATCAGTCACAGTGCCCTCTTTGCGTACATTATCCACATCTGCAATCCTCTCTCTCACTTATAAAAACAACAGTCATCTTACAGGCTCTAGGTCTGCCACACATCCAACAGCAGAATGGATTGCTTGAACCTTTGCAATTCCAAGGACTTGCATAAATAAATCAACAGTTGCTTTATGTTAGCTGTGATTGCCTACCCATATGGAACCTTTCTGCATAAGATTTTTGCATTATTTGTTCATGAATTATTTCAATGCTAATCACATATATATCTGCTAATGTACCATGACTGAAGAGTAGTGTTTGTAGAACACCCTCCAATACTGAATAAGAAAGAACCAGAAGCATGGCATGGTCACAATTTCAATACTATTGTACATATGCAATTTAATTCTTCATGATGTTGAATATTCACAAGAACAATTAGAGGTCCTAGAGTATGTGGAGTATTTTTACTACCAAGAAATAAAATGCTACATGAAGCTTGTCAATTTTAGTTACTATATAAACATTTACTGATTTAAAAAAAAAACTAACTTAACTCACTTAATTAGATATCATATTTGTGGTAATACATGGATAATATTAAAGCAGAAATAATAACAACATATAATTCTTCCCTAGCCTGAGTAATGGAAATGTTTGTGGGTGATGGCTTTGCTTAGAGACACAATGTGGTTCTCCAACTCCTTCCTGACCAGAAAGGAGCTGAAGAATATATACATTATTTCTAGTATCTTGTAACCTTTGACTTCATCTTGTGTTTTATTGGACAAAATGACTAGAATCTGAAGCAAAAGAACTCAAGTGGCGACAGCTGTTATAATCCTGTTAGTCACTTGGTAGAGAGGGGAATAAAGAAGGTATAACAGAAAACAATAAGTTCCAGCAATATTAAATTAGTTATGTTTAAAATGAAGTTTCCCATTAGTCTTTCTTCTATTGGCAATTACAAAATTAAAGGCGTATATACTTCTTAATACTAATATAACCCATTCAGTTTAAAGTATAGTTAATAGTGATTAACCAAGGTTAGGGCCATTTTAAAGAATCTTAAAAGTAAACCTAAATGCAAATGTAAAGATCTAAAATTCTGTCTACAACGGTAGTAATCTTTTATTGTCCTTGAGTTGGGTTGGCATTTGCACTGCTGCTGGTAATAAAAGGCCTGGGGCAACCTCCTCAGGACAAGAAAGCTCTATTGACACTATTGCTAAACAAGCATTTACAATATTGGGTGAAACATTCTTCTTTTGGTGATGCAAAAAAATAAACATTGAAACAACCCTCAGCAAATAACAATTTCTACATTTTGCTATAGTGACAAATAATTATCAGAACACTTAATTCTACAATTATGTTTCTGTATGAGGTCAAACTTTGTTCCTCTGATTCAACCAGAACAGCATATTAAAAGAGTGCCAGAGTATCATTTAAAAAGCCAACAACAGATTTTTAAAGGAGAAACCATAACACACATTTTAACAAAATAATTTTATGAAAAATAGTTTATGCATAAAAGTATACTTTCAAAAAATTTTAATTTTTATTACAATTTTGTGATTCTTACATATATTTATATATTGTATATTAATTTTCAATATTATACCAAAATATACAAATTATATAACAACAGCTCTACAGAATCCTCAACAATGTTTTATAAAAGGAATCTGAAAGCATGGTGTTTAACACATAGTTTGTATGTAATGTGACATTAAAATTCTGGTATGTCTAAAAATAATACTATTGTAATTTGCTACTTTGTGTACTCAAAACATTTTACATTTCATAGCATACAAAAATTCAATTTATATGGCCTTTGAAAACATTGCATATTCTAAAATATCATAAAATTAAGCTGTTTTCATTAAAGTAAGCTAAATAATTCTTGATGTATGCTGTAAATAGTTTGGCATATAAAACCTAGCATTTTTCAAATAGATAGCCTACTGCAAAGTTTATGAGCATTATAATTAATAAGTCATTAAGCCATAAAATATTTTCTCAAATGGTCACACATGATAAATAAATCTTTCTTACTATATAATTTATGAACATTTTAAGAACCAACCTGGAATAATTTTCCCAAAGATTCTGAAGAATGTTTACTAATTTCAAACTTCTACATGCTGTGATGATATAATAGAGTATATGTATGTTTAACTGCTAAGAATCAATTGCTAATAACTAAATTCAGGAAACATTTATAAAATCAGTAAGATCATACAAATGTGTTTATCACAAGTCATACATATCATTTCATATTCTGAAACAAACGACCTTAATCATCTCAGTATAAGATTTCATAATTCATCTCGTTTTCATATTCAGATTATATTAGTAGTCATTAATTTTCTATGGATAAAAAAATTACTATCTGTGTTTGAAAAATTAGCCAGAGATTGAGGGCTTGTGATTCTCTCACAAGTTCTATGTACATTGAAGCACAAACTTAATATTTATAACGATATTATTTATGTATATGCATATATGACATATATTTTACACACACACACAGAAAAACACACACATACACATACACACACACACACACAACCTTAAGTAGGCAGCGTGAGAGAATGTATGAAAGTGTTTATAGAGAAAACAGAGATAAGAGGTCAATTTACAATTTAGTTCAGTCTAAAAATGCCTAGATTAGTTTCATATTAGACTTTAACTTATTTAGTTAATCTATTCTACAGGCTGAATCTAGAATTTCTAATAAATATATTTTTTACTAAGAAGATTTTTGTAAGAATTAACCTGACAATCGAGCCCCAAGCCCCATCATCTGCCATACTGTGTAGACCTATGATTTCCCCGCCCCCAGCAACATTCAGCATGGAGCACTCTCTGCCCCCTCCGTTTCTGCCTGATCCACATGGTGCACAGTCAGCACAGATAGCGGAGACAGGAGATACAGCAGAGGAGAATAGCCAGAAGGACCACAGAGGCCTGTGGAACCCCAAGAACGTTCACGTCCACCTGAGTTCCAGCTACCAGAGCCAACACCAAGGGCAGTCACATTTCTAAAGGCCAGTGTAGGAACAGAATCAACAAGAACCATGGCGACATGGCTCAGCCAGAGCTCAGCTATCCTACCACAAGCCCTGAGTATTGTAACGTAGCTGAAACACAAGAGGATAGTCTTAAATCCAAACGTATAAAGATGACAGAGACCTTTAAAGAGGAAATGAATAAACACCTTAAAGAAATACAGAAAAGTACTATTAGACAGGTAAAGGAAATGAATAAAAACATTCAAGACCTGAAAATGAAAGTAGAAGCAATAAAGAAGCAGCAGAGGGAATCTTAGAGATGGAAGAGATGGGGAAGTGAACAGGAACATCAGATGCAAGCATCACCAACAGAATTCAAGAGATGGAAGATAAAATATCACATGTGAAGATGCAATAGAAGAAATCGATAGATTAGTCAAAGAAAATATTAAATATAAAAAAATTGACAAAAAAGCATCCAGGACATCTGGGATATTATGAAAAGATGTAACCCAAGAATAATAGATATAGAAGAAAATCAAGAACCCTCGCCCAAGGTCCAGAACATATCTTCAACAAAGTCATAAAAGAAAATTTCCTCAACCTAATGAAAGAGATGGCTATAAACATACCATAAGCATACAAAACATCAATTAGAATGGACCAAAAAATATACTTGCCACTCAATAATCAAAACACTAAACCTTCAAAAACAAAAAAAGAATATTAAAAGCTGTAAGGGGAAAAGGCCAAGTAACTTACAAAGGCAAAACTATTATAATTACAATGAAGACTCTAAAAGATAGAAAGGGGTGGACATATGTCTTACAGCCTCTAACAGACCACAAATGTCAATCTACACTACTATACCTACCAAAAATCTCAATTACCATAGATGAAAAAAACAAGATATCCCAAGAAAAAAAATCTAATTTAAATAATATATATTCACAAATCCAGCCCTGCAGAAAACACTAGAAGGAAAACTCAACTCAAGGAGGTTAAGTACATCAAAGAAACCACAAAAAATAAATAATTACACACCAGAAACAACAACAACAGCAAACAAACAAAGAAAGAAACAAAACCAGAAAACAGAAAGGGAAGGGAATGGAAGCACATACACACACACTAATACCACCAACTTACAAAACGAACAAACAAAAATTAACAATCATTGGTCATTAATCTCTCTCAACATGAGTGGACTCAATTCTCCAGTAAAAAGACACAAGGTAACATAATGGATGCAAAATCACAACCCATCATTTTGCTGAATACAAGAAAAACACCTCAGCAACAAAGATAGACATTACCTCAGAGTAAAGGGATATAAAAAAAAAACATTTTCCAAGCAAATGGATCCAAGAAGCATGCTGGAGTAGCCATTCTAATATCTAATAAAAAAGACTTTCAAGTAATATTAATCAAAAGAGACAGGAAAGGACATTTATTAGTCATCAAAGAAAAAAATCTACCAAGATAATGTTTCAGTTCTGAATATATATGCTCCACTATACAGCAAGCCAATAAACAACATGAAATTAAATAGAGAGAAATGTAAAATAATGCCACTACAATCAGGGACAAGAAAAGGGTACACACTCTCTCTGTATCTATTCAATACAGTACTTGATGATCTAGCTAAAGCAATAAGGAAAGTAAATGAGATCAAGTGGTCACACATTGGAAAGGAAAAAAATCAAAATGTTACTATCTGCAGATCATATGATAGTATACATAAATGACCCCCAATTCAATCAGAGAATTCTTACAGCTGATAAACATCTTTAACTAAGTGGCTGGATACAACACTCACTTTAGATCATCAGTAGCCTGCCTTCCATTATACAAGTGTTAAATAGGCTAAGAAAGAAATTAAAGAAGAGATATCCAAGATGGCAGTGCCCAGTGAGCACAGTGTCTGAGTAGCAGGATTGCAGTGACTGCAGCTTAAGCTCAGAGACCATGGAGCAAGTGAGATAGAGGTGGGGCTACTGACTTTGGTAATTCTTCCAGCAAGAAGAGGACTCCTGGCTTCCTGAGGAGACTTACTGATCCTCAGGGTCATACTGTCTAGACACTCCCGCTCCAATCCCCGCCTGTGTGTCTAACTGGAACACAGCCATCTCAGTCTAACAGTGGGATATTCCCTATGATCCAGCAGCCAGTCCAAATCCAAACCCATCATTCCAAGTAGAACTATTCCAGGAACATCCAGCCTCCTGCCTAGGGCTCCTCTTGCACCCTCAGAGAAAACCAGAAGGAACAAGAAATGCCTAGCCAGTCAATTCCTGAGACAACTATATGGTAAACAAAACAAAACAACCCCCCCAAAAAACCCCACAATTCCCTACATCAAAAGCAAAAATAAATACCCAGGATAGCTAAAACAATTCTGTGTAATAAAAGAACTCTGGAAGTATCACCGTACATGATTTCAAGCTGTACTACAAAGTAATAGTAACAAATAACACGTGGTATTGGCATAAAAGCAGACAGGGAGATCAATGGAATCGAATGGAAGACCAAGAAATAAACCCATTCACCTATGGACACCTGATTTTTTTTGACAAAGAAAACAAAACCATGTAATAGAAAAAAGAAAGAATCTTCAACAAATGATGCTGGTCTAACTGGATGTCGGCATGCTGAAGAATACAAATAGGTACATATTTTTCACCCTGCACAAACTTCAAGTACAAGGGGATCAAAGACCTCAACATAAGCCTGGATACACTAAATCTAATAGAAGATAAAGCAGGGAATATCCTTGAACTCATTCATACAGGAGACAAGCTTCTAATCAGACTACCAAAAGCTCAGGCGCTAAGATCAACAAATATAAATGGGACCTCATAATACTGAAAAGCAGTAAGGCAAAGGATACAGTCAATAGGACAAAATGGCAGCCTACAGATTTGGAGAAGATCATCACCATCCCTACATCCAACAGTGTATATATGTCCAAAATATATAAAGAACTCAAGAAATTAAAAACCAACAAACCAAATAAGCCAGTTTTCCATCTATCTCTTTCTATTTACTCATGTTCCAGTTTCCTATTGACTCTTCTCTTAAATGAAGTATTTTCTTGGTTAAAACTGCATCAGACAAAAAGCACATATTTTTGGAAACTACTACTATCCCAAAGTTGACACTTGAAGAATCTCTCATATTTAATGCCTCAAAATCTGGAAACTTCAGTAACACCCTTGTTTATTGGAGTTCCTGGAATGTACGCTAGAGGCCTGAGAATCATTTATGTCACTGAATGCAAAGAAACACGCTGTTCTCCTAAATTGTGAATATAAGGGGGAAACAGAGACCTGATTATCAGAAGAAAGGCCTAGCTACCTACTGACAACTTTTATTATTCCCCTACTTTCAATTTTGTCAAAAAATTCTTTCTTCATCTATTTATCAAACCTTATCTTAAGAAAAGTTTAACTTGTACTAAACTGTACTACTTAGAATGACAAAGAATTACAAGTGAGAGGATGTTCTCAAGGGGAAAAAAAAAGCCTAATCAGAGTCTCTTTTGAGCATGATCAAAATGATGTTGGGACATAGACTGACTGGGTCCATAGTGATTAATACTGGGGTGGCAATAAAGTCACTGAAAAAGCATGATGAACTGACAGATATGCCAAAACCTAGAGCGAGTAAATGAAAGATTCCCTTTAAGCAGCCACTGAAAGTTTTAATTTATTATTATTTATTCAGCTCACTTCACAACTGATTGTTATCTCCTTGCTTGTATCTTCCCATTACTACCGTCCCTCCCTCTTCTGCCATATTTCACTCCCCTAAATTTCTGACAGAAGGGGACCTTCTCCGCCCACCATATCATCACAGCCAATCAGGTCTCATCCAACCTGCCTGCTTCTTCTTCCTCTGTGTGCCCATGGGGCCTCCGCACCAAGGCGAAGTGATCAAATTGGGGGCACCAGAGTTTATGTCATAGGCTTGCCCCACTATCCCCATAACCTTGGATAATGAACTGTCCATTGGCTAGATCTGAAAAGGAGATCTAGGTTTACTGCATACATCGTCATGGTTGGTACAATAGTTTGTGCAGGCCCCCCTGGGGCCAGAACCACCAGCCTTGATGGTCTTCTTTTGGGGTTCCTGAGCCCTCTGGGTCCTTCCATCCCCTATTCATCCATAACAATTTCACATTCATGTCCTCATTTATACGGGTTTATATGGTGCAGTTTAGACTTCAAGGTGAAGCACTACACGTAAGCCCGCAGGAAAAAAGATGCTCAAAACTGCAAATTCTGCATAGATTCCTATAATGACATTGGGTACATGCCTGATGCAAAAGTAAAAATCCATCCATTAATATTCCAGATTAGTTACTCTGTTCCAGTGACCTTGCCATTTCAAAAATCTTCATTACAAAACCCAAGACATTGATTTAATATAAAATGCATTATTTCCAAATATCACTGCTATAAACACTCTCTGACTCAATTCTCTTTATTTTCTAGATATTGCTAGTTCTTCTGAGAAAATATCTCAATATTTCTTGACATTTCCATCTGAACAATGTTTATTTGAAAAGAAAGTAGAAGGCTCACCAATAACACTATGTCCAAGAAGATGGATTGGACATGCTTTTTTCTTATTTTTCATTCTAAACAAAACAAAAAATCTTGGACGTTATATCAAAGCCAATATAATAAGATTCCGAAAGGTGAAGATAAGACCAAATAGATTGGTAGCTTCTCAAATACAAGAAAACTGGAAGAATGTCATGCAGGTGGCACGGCTTTCCTCAGCTTGGTTTTCCTTTTAGCCTCGTGTATTCTGTCCATCGGGATTAAGAAGGTGACAACCTGGAAATATGAAATGATGTAGAAAAAATAGAATATAGGAAAAAAGAAAAAGTTCTTTGCGAAGCTTTAGGCCATTACCCCATCACTCCAGTGTAAAATCACAGGGACCCACTTCATTGCTGCAGCAAAAACTGAGAAGAGATACCAGATTCTGCCTACTACACAGTAATGAGACCAACAACATGGTCGCTGCTGAAGGGTGTCAGGGAAAGCTATATATAGAGATAGAGTTTGTCTGGAGTTGAAAATCTACCCATCGGCTGTCTGTCTGTTTGTCTGTTTGTCTGTCTGTCTGTCTATATATTTCTGTCTGTTTATATCTTTATATCTGTATCTATCTATCTATATATCTACCTATCTATCTATCTATCAATCATCTATCATATTTCTGTAATATCTCTCTCTTTCTCTCTGTCTCTCTCTCCTGCTTCTTTGGACTATAACAATGCGTTACCGATTGAAGAGTCTTTGATTTCTATCTCAGTCGATTCTGAGCAAAGTCATGTATAGCCACACCTTATCCCTTCAACCAGCTTCAAGAAAGTCACCTCTCAGGAGTAAATCAAGGTTGAGTGGTGCAGAGGACATTCTTCATCCGGAAGGTTAGTTTCAAAGGAAGACAGGCTGATACATACTTTTATAGAACAATAATCCAAATGTCCAGGTTTCAATAGAAAAACCTGTTCTCATGCCAAGAACCAGAGTGAAAGAGCTAAAAGAAGAAATCACTAAATGGTGAAAATTAATTTAGTCTTTTTGAGGGATAATCTCCCATAGTGGTTATCTAAAACTAAAGGGACCACCTAAAAGTTATATGCATATCAGCAACTCTAGGAATCAGTAGGTTGTATTTAGATCTTAATGAATACATAAACGTAACAATAATATAAAAGAAAAAATATTATTTTTGAAGGTAGTAAGGGGGACAATGAAAAGTTTTGCATGAGGGCATTGAGGAGGAGTTGGAGGAGGATAGGCAAGAGAGAAATGATGTAATTCTTCTTTCACTAAGTGCTCTTCTTTTTAACTGCCAACGAGCAAGCTTTAAATGTAAAAGCAAAATAAACAGATAATTATCAAAAATGTTTCTCTCCAAATTGTTAGAAGTCAAAAATTCCACCTAAGATTCTTATTTTAATGAGCATCATGGAAAAGAGAAAGGAATACTAGTGTGGATCTTGTAAAATATCACCCGTAAAACATGGGGAAATAAATGCCAGCTTTAATGAAGAAAAATTAAGAGAACATGATACCATGACAGGACTGCTGGTCAGACAGGAGTAGGTCCTTCCCTATCCCCTTCCCTTGTAACGCTAAAGTTGGACACTTCATATACATTACACTAAGTAGCTGCCACTATAGCCCCAACATGGTAATTCCTGGTTAAGTAGTTTCTTCTGAGGGAATATGTTTTTTAAATTAAACTATTCTTATTTCAATTCATTGTAAAGTGATTCTTTTTTCTTTTTTTCATTTTTTTAATTACTCATTCCTCTGCTGGAAGTATTCATTAACTCCATTCCAAAAGTCATACCTGGAGTGCTCTTAAAGGCAATACACAAGAAGTCATAAGGCCCACACTTGAATGTATTTCCCTGGAAATTACAGAGTTCTGGGTTTTCCATGCCAACCCTTTGGTAATTTAGCAATAGTCGCTCAGGACTTCCTTCTCTCGCACATGTTCTGCAGAGATTCTGCTCTACTGTGTTGACATTTTCTGTATCTGCCCATTGATTTACTAATTTACAGCAGTGATCTGAGCTATCACCTCGTTTCACCTGTGGATCTCAGATGAGATTTTGACTTTTAATCGCTTCAGCTTTTACATTTTAGAAAAGAGGCCTGTCTTCCAATCTCCTTACATACGGAGCCAGCAATCAGATTCCCTGTATTCTTTTTTAAGAGCTCACAGACAGGTGACCAATTGAGTAGTATCCCAATTATTGAAAAAAAAAAAACATCAATTAATTCAGATGAATTGTAACTATAGAACAACGAGCTCCATAACATTAGTGGGAGAATGGTAGAAATTAATAATGGGTGATAGAGTAAATCTTAAACACTTAGAAACAGGAGAGCACATGTGAAAACATCCATGGACCAAAGGGAGCCCCACCCCCAAAGAAATCTAGACGTCCACTGAGTGGAGTGACATTTGAAACCAAACATACCAAGAATTTTGGGAAAGAGCAAATACAATGCTTATACTCAAGCATGAAGTAAGGAAGCGGGGTTGGTTACCAGCTGACTAAGTCCCACCTCAATAGCCTAGAAAACAGAGCGGAAACCCCCAAATACAGTGGTGTAGATATGAAGCAGAAGAGATGAGGAGAGGAGACAAGATGAGAAGGAAATGGAAAATAGAAAAGGGGAACAAATGAAAAACACAGATCTTTTTTAAGTGCTGAATTTTTAAAGTAAAATTACAATAAAAGCCCCTTGGAAAATATTAATGAAAAATAGAGTATAGGCACAAATATTAAAGATATAGAAAGACAGAGCCACATTTTCAGGCAGACAGCAGAAATACTTTTTTAGACCTATTTCATAGTATAATAAGTATGTGTTTATTGTGTGTATACATTATCAATAGTATGACTTCATGATTCTTTTGTTCTGTATTTATTTTGTTTTGGCTTTTTTTCTTATTGTTTTCATTGTTGAGGTATTTTTAATTTTTATGTTTTTTTTAACAGAGAGAATATGAAGTTGGGGAGTAAGGTTTTATGGAAGATTTGAGGGACAAAAACCAATAATATCAAATATATAATCTGAAAAACAAATTTTAATAAAAACACATTGTAGGTTTTCTAATTGATAACTATGAGGTTGGAGATACTGTCCATGTATTAAGTTGGACAGATGGTTCAGTTGCAAAGAGCACTTCTGCTCTTACAGAGGACCAGAGTACAATTCCCAGTATCCCTATAAGGATTCTCACAGCCACCTATAATTTTAATTCCGAGGGATGTTAAACATCGGACCTCATTGGGCACCTGAATTCACATGCACTTATCCAGATACAGACACATAAGTATGTACATAATGAGAAATAAAATAAATCTGTAATATTGATAAGTGGAAAAATTTCAAATGTTCTCACCTCAATGATATTTTTCAATTAGTTTTTTAATGTTTACATTCACATTTATATTAATACACATATATAAAATAAACTATACAAAGCAAGAAGAACCATAAAACAATCAGGAATTATATCACTATTACAGTCATAGTGTTTTGGCTATTTGTATTTAGCACCCTTGAAGAAAACCTCTTTCCTATCTTGGTGAGTCTAAAATTCTGAATGAAAGTCAATATCTACCATATCTCATCATTATCAACTTAAAACATCTATCTAGGCATAGGAACATCTTAACTCTAAACAACCAAGAAAATTTTCAAATGTTCTCACTGCAACAGTATGTTAAGTGAAGTGTGTGAAGTGTGTGAAGTGGTAGCTGACTAAATATGAACCAAATTAGTTTATATTGAATTATAAATTCCAATGTTTATTATGCATGTTTATATTATTATGAATTATCAATTTATAGCTTCAAAATAAGATTCATTCCTATATGTTTCTAACACATTAAAATTATGAAGATAAAAAAGAATAAAATATGAAGACTAGAAATACTGCCCATTTACATATAGAATCTTAAAATAAGGTTATCCAGTTGGGAAAAAAAAAAAGATAAATTTTCTAATAAGTTATTTTAGATCAATTTGTTAGACTTTTGGGAAACAACAGTTTCCTCAACTCTTCAACTTGTCAAAAAGGATTCATTGAATATGTATCACATAAAATTTTGTGGGGACGTGAGAGCCCACACCAACCTGATGGCACCTGTTGTTGCCTGCCTAGAAATGAACTGCTCTATCCCAGTCATTAGAGTGCTCAGACCTAAATCATATTTTACCCAGGTCCCTGTGTTGGCTAAAGAACCCTAATTTGGAGCCAGGCATCTCTTAAGGACTCTGGACCTTTTCTTCTTGAGTGCCTGTGAGGTTCTAGTGGCCTGAAAGTGAGATAATAGGGTAATGGAATATTAACGTCTTCCTTTGTTTCTGGAAAACTTGCTTATCACTATACAAAGGGGTCTTTTTATTACTGTATAGCAGGAAAGAAAACAATGTCTCAGGGAAGTAAAACATTTTTTTTTTCTGCGCAGCTCTGAGTTCAATGGATACACACACCTTTCTGATGCCCACCTTTAAAGCTTCAGCATGACAAGCTGTTTGGCTCTAAGGCGGCCCTCCTGCTGGAATGAAGATTACATTCACTTCATCTACATCTGAATTGAGTTTAAGTCTTTGGTCTTTCCCGGGGAATGGGAATGTCACAACACTATACTCAATATAACACTAAAGAAAAAGAAACAGAAAATCAGAAGATGAAAATGAAGTAGTAATTAAAACTTTTACTATTGCCATATGACAGAATTATCTATGCATAAAATTCTCATAAATACACTAAAGATCATAGATATTATGATATTTTATAGCATCCGTGAAGTTATAATATAAAAGATAGACATTTATATATCATACTTCTGAATATTCAGAATGAGTATTACAACACTAAAATTTTAACTGTGTTATAAAAACTAAGTAAAAATGAAAGCACTTTGTTATAGTTAGATAAGGTCTTCAAAAACCTTAGAGACATACAGAATACAGCATTTAAAAATGCTTTCATTATTTTAAAGATTCACTGACAATGAGACAGGTAAACACCTGGCAACATCCAGCCTACCTCAAAGAAGATGATGAGCTTCAAAGAACCTCCTTATGGAGATGGCTTCAAATATGGCAAAAAAGCCACTGGGCAAAATGTCCTCATTTATACAACAGACAGAATTGTGCCTAAAAAAGGGCAAGCTTGGATGCAGGAAGAATCAAGGGCCAAACTCTGCCAAGAGGGTAAGCAAGTCTTCAATAGTTCCTGCCTCACAAATATGTCTGTCAGTTATATTGAGCCAGAAGGCTGAAGATGATGCTCCAATGTTATAGTTTTGGGTGACTATCCAGGTAGCAAACTGTCTCTATTATCTTCTCATTTGGAAAGCTACTAACCTGTACTCCCGGCATACTCAGGTAATCAATTTTCTTCCTTCTCAAGTCTCTGATGGACTTGAAGACCAGGTAGATCAGTTTTACAATTAAGCTTAGTTGTTTAGGGGATTAAGATGTTTTTATGCCTTGATAGATGTTTTAAGTTGATAATCAAGATATGATAGATATTGATTTACATTCAGATTTTTAGACACACCAAGATAGGAGAGATGTTTTCTTCAAGGCTGCCAAATACAAATAGCCAAAACATTAAGATTGTAACATTTGTATAATTCCTGATTGTGTCATCGTTCTTCTTACTCCAGATAGTTTATTGTATATAAGTGTATAACATAAATGTATATGTAAAAATAAAAATATTCAATTTAAAAAGAAAAAATAAATAAAAATTTTAAAATCTATCAGTACGTATCCAGTACATAGGCACTGAAAAATATATAATACTATGCAAAGCAACTTAATATAAATCAGAATAGGGATAAAGTTAACTGAGTGACTGACTGGCCTCAACAGAGATGTGAGTGGGTTCAATAACCCCTCCAGCATAAACTGACCATAGTAAAACATTTCTTTGATCCAGGCAGTGGGGTGGGCAACAGGAGACACATCAGAAATACAAATCTATCCTCCCCAACATAGTGACTTCATTGCTAACCTAAGTTACAAGAGACTGAGACCCTGTCTCAAACACTAAAAAGTGAAAAAGAAAAGCTGCATAAATGCAACAGTATACTGTATGCACGGATTTGAAATTTAAACAGTCAAGTTGTAAGTTCTTTCCAAATAATATACCATGACAATATAATGTGATCTCCATCAAAATCTTAGCAAGATGTTTTGAGATATTGGCACTATTCAAAATTATGAATGCATATGAAAAGATTTTAGAACAGCTGAAACAACTCGACATAGAAGAATAAAGTGGTAGAAACTAGTCTGCTTGACTTCAAGAACTCTTGGTAAGATTCCTATTGTTTGTGGCAGTTTGGAATTTTGAATAGATGGCCTTCACATGCTCATATAGATATGGCTCTTTGAAACAATTTTGTCACCAGGGGTGAGCTTTGAGGATTCAAAAGCCTAGGCCAGGCACAATCTCTCTCATGATAGGCTCTCCTGGACCACCACCTGTAGATTCGGATGTAGCTCTCAGCTGCAGCTCCACTGCCGGTCTCCCTGTCATGATGGTAGTAAGCTAAACCTCTGAAACTGTCAGCAAACCACCAATTAAACATTTATTTTATAAGAGTTGTCTTGGTTGTGGTGCTTTTCTATGACAAAAGAACAGTCATTAGGACAGGAGGTATAAAAACAGAGTTTGGTAAGAGACTGAGAAATAGACTTAAACAAATCATGCCAGCGTACCCAAGCGGTTTTAGGTTACAGTAAAAGCCAATTAGAAGGGAAATGGCACTCTTTAAACTAATGGCCCCAGGGGAGTTGGCTAATTTAATTAAGAAATGTATTTCTCAGATTTGTGTAACTAGGGCAAATATCTAATATAAACTATCTAAACGATGAGCACTTAGCCCTGCATCACGGTAGCAGAGGGTATAGTTGATTTGTCTCATGTCTCCATTGCTTTGGGCCTGCAATGAGGCAGGAAATGCGTGTTGGAGCAGAAAACCTGGCATCCAAATGGTCCAGGAGTAAGAAAGTGGTTATAATTTTTTTGGTAGATTAGTCCAATAATTGAATCTGAGACCTTGTAGTCTAATAGCTTTTCCATATAATTGGATCCCTCAATTGGAAACCTAGTCATCAACATGTGAACGAATCTTTCGGGAGCTATTTCATATCTAAGTTATAACATCACTGCAGGTAGTATAGGAGTAGAAGATTTGACACCACAGTGGCCATGTGAGAATTGAGAGCAATCTCAACATGAAGTGTTTTCGACTTTATACTGTATTTACACATGAAAAGTTTACAGAGTGCAACATTTGTAACAAATTCTTCAGCTGTTTAAATGCTTGAAATTTTATTTATATACCATAAAATACACAGATTTAAGTGTTTATAAAGCTAAGTTACATACGCTTGTAGCAATAATAATTAAAGAAAAGAACACATGATTTTGAGAGGGAACAGGAACTACATGTGAAGGGGGTGGAAGAGACAAAATGATTAATATATCTTAATTAAAAGTAAACTGAAACAAAATATTTGAAAATCGGGTTTAAAATAAAGTTTAACTTAATTGAGCTGTAATATAATGTATATTCTTGTAACAAATATGTGGTCTTTCAGTATTCCAATCTTGACGTGAAGATAAATTAATGCAAGTATGAGTGTAAAATTTTACCTCATAAGTAGCTTTTTGAATTTAGGTGTGGGGAACCATTCCAATGTTAGTTTCAGAGTCAGTGATGACAGAGGAAATGCTCTGTGAATACATTGATGTTAATCACGTGATCATCCTCAGGCATTATCAGCAGCGATTGTCTCTGACACAGTGGTCAGAAGTTCACTCTGTGAGGAACCATGGATCCCTCTACTGTGAAAACTTAAGGCTTCTCCTCTGACCACATTATCTGCGACTTTGTTATTACTTTACGCGTATTTAAGAAGCATTTCCCATCATGTAAGATTTCTTTTAGAGATAATTGTGTGAACAAAATGAAAGCTCCATTTTTGATTTGCATTTTGCTGACTCAGATGGCCCTTGAGTCAGCACACCTGCTGATATAAATTAAATTCACAGAAATTCACTCACTGTACAAGCCAATATAAATGTCAGCCGTTGTGCTATTGTTTTTTCTGCAGCATAAAAGCAACACTTTCAAAAGATAAGCAGTAGAATATTTTTTTCTAAACTCTTAAATCTTTGTATTTATTATCTCAGTTGAAATACGGCTTACCATTAGTTTCTAAGTGGTTTGCTGCTAAAAGATTAATTTCCATGCAGAAGGTTGAGATCTTTGAAAATAACAGTATTAAAGATAGAATTACAAGGGAGACAATTCACTGTAGTAGTTTCCTAAGAAATAAGTTTTCCCGGGAAATTATGTTTTCATTAAAAAAGAAGTATGCCTGTAAAGTTCAAGAATGCTAATCTGTATTCAGTCAAGTAGGATGCAGGATACTATAGGTAAACTCTACCAGCCTTATGAATAAACACGTTAAATTATTTTAAAGATCATATCATTAGGAACCTACCAGACAAAGATCCCTTTTTTATTTATTAATATTTACAAGAGCTTTTGGGCTCTCCATGATGTTTAACAGCTTATGATTATCTATAAAAGCAATCTATATATTTAGCCATCTAAATATTTAGCCAGTATTAAATTAAAATTTAATATTTCCAAATATTTAAAAAGAGATCCAGATATAATATAGTGGAATATCAAGTACTAATTGAAGAGTGTATTATTAAATTACTAAGGAAATAAGTGGAGATTTTCAAATAAAATTGAGTTCCTATGTACGAAGTCATGCACTGAGACCTGAAAGCCATGAAACCACTTAGAAAGTCTCAAGTTCAATTTTTAAACTCCCTTAATAATGAGACATTCAGCAATGCTTATTTGCTCATAGGATTCTCAATAAAGAATGAGCTAGAAAAACAAGAATTTATTAATTCAGGACAACATTTGGCATTGTGGAATTAAAGGAGCTAGTGGCAGGGGAAGTAAGCATACTACCTGGCACATCTTGGTGATGCCTTGAAAAACATAATAAAATGCTCAACATTATTGGAATTTATGAATCCTTATAGTAATTCGTTTGGATAGAAATGACAGACAAGCAGAATTAATGATTTCCTTTTTTAAAAGATGGTAAATAATAGTATAATTTAGCTCACTAATGCCCCTGATAGCATTTTGCATTAAAGAATTGGTGAATAGCCTAAGTGCGACAGAGCTGACAAAATGTTGACATGGATAGAGCTTAATGAGGAAAAGGCCACTAGAGGTAGGTTCTTTGGGGTTTACTTTGTTCCCTCCTTTTCCTCTGCTTTCTATTCATGTGATGTAAACTGAACTCCCTTATCACGGGTTCCTGCCATGATGTACATCATTATTAATGGTGCAAAGTTACAGCATTAAGGGCCCATAGACTGGTACCTCTGAATTCATGAAGTGACACAGTCATTTTCTCTTCGTAAGAATATTTCCTCAGCTATTTTATTATAGTAACAGAAAGGTAACAAAATTGCTTTTTAAGACACACATGAAATATTTCCATTTTTAAAGCACCATCTCAGTTTATGAGACAAATAAGTACCTTCTTTATGTTAGGATTGTCTATACATGGGATGAAAACGAAGGAAAGAAAATCAGAGTATCTAGTGGCTAATGTGCTCACTTCAATGAAAAGTACAACTTCTATTACACCAATAAGTTAGAAGTGCATGTAGGGCTATAGTACAGATACTAGAAAATTGAAGACTCAGGATCCACTAGCTGTAATGTTTGGCTGACCAGCACTTTTTATACACAGACACTGGTACTATCTAAGTGGGGGAAAACATTTTCAAATACCAGAAATGAACTGTATAAGAGATAGTTTAGTTTTACAATGAAACTTACTTGTTTAGTTGTTAAGATGTCTTTAGGTCTAGATAGATGTTTTAAGTTGATAGAGATGAGCTATGATAGATTTGGTTTACATTCAGAATTTTAGATACACCAAGATAGGAAAAAATATTTTCCTCAAGGCTGCCAAATACAAATAGCCAAAACACTCTGAATGTAACATTTAAATAATTCCTGATTGTTTCATGCTGTAGGTAGCTTATTATATATGTGCGTGTAATAATATACATGTATATGCGAAAATAGAAAATAATGAAAAGAATTTAAAAAGAGATATTTTCCTGATATTGTAGGACAACCTAACAGCAATTATTTGAAAGCTTCAATTTCCTCTAGAGTAAACTATCTCATAGCCTCCTGGAGTCAGTTAAAATTATAAACTATCAGGGCTGTAGAGATGGCTTAGAGGTTACAAACACCAGCTATTCATCCAAAGGTCCTGAGTTTAATTCCCAGCAACCAAATGGTGGCTCATAACCATCTATAATGAGATCTGGTGCCTTCTTCTGGCCTGTAGGCAAACATGTAGGCAGAATACTGTATAAATAATAAATAAATTTTAAAAAGGAAATATTTGGGTATCTTCTACATTCTACGCATAAACCGACATACACATATATATGAGAAAAATTAATAGTACTGTTCAAATGCATTTGTCTGTAGGGATTGTATTTGATTACTAAAAAAGAAAAGAAGAAATTTTTGGTAAAAACTCACCTGAGGATTAATGCCAGAAAATAGGGTTTTATATGAATGAAATAGCCACAGCCACAGTGACAGTAATTCAAATTCCCTACATCCGAGACCTTAGAATGTGTTTATGGGGAGAGATATGTTATCTGTCATGTGCAACATTTTTCTCCTGGTCTTTCTGAATGCTGCCTTGTTCAGTGCGACACTTCGCTCTGCTTCTTCACCCAGCCTTGCAGCAACCTGCTGAAGGGTCTTATTGCTGCAGGCTCAGATTTGCCTCTACCATCATACTTATTTCCACAGAAGTCCTTACCTCTGTGGTTGTTTTTCCATGTGCTGATTATTCTTGCAGTTTGTCTCTTCCCTTCACTACATATTTGCCCTTTTTATATAAACTTGTAAAACAGGACAACATTTCCTGATAATATTTTGTCTATCCTCTTATACATGGCTAGACCAAAGACTAATATAGGTTCAAACAGTAAAGATGATGACCATGTAAGTTTTATTCAAAATTAAATTTATTTATCCTACAAACAAATTGGTCTTATTATAATTAACAGATGAGTGAGTGGTCATGACTTTTGTAGGAAATAATTTAAAATTGTAGGAAGTACTTTTTATATTTAGATCCCGCTGGACCAATCAGAATAAGGAAATGCCCTGAGAAGCACAATGTTGCAGAAAGAATCTTACTACATTTATAGTGCCAAGTCCTTTCAAGGGTCAGATCACTACATTCAGTATAATTCCATGTAAGGTACAGATACCAAATTCTTTGTTTTGTTTCTAAAAATAACCAAGGGATTCACATCATGTTTGCAAATGATTTCATATTTCAACAACTTTATTTACCCAACTTATTAGAAAGTATTGTAGAACAATTATATCATGAAATACAGTATTAGGTTGCATCTTTTCTAGGTGCCAATCATCCATGGCTAAGTATTGGATAGATATGATATCTTAGTTGCTTTTCAATTGCTGTGACAAAGCATTCTCACTAGCGCAATTTAGAGAACGATGCTTTTAATGGGAGTTTACAGTTTCAGAGGGTGAGTATATGACTAACATGGAGGGGAGGTTGACAGCACGCAGGGGGTCATAGCTGAGAATTCACATAAAACCCACCAGCAGGAGACACACAAACACAGAGAGAGAGAGAGAGAGAGAGAGAGAGAGAGAGAGAGAGAGAGAGAGAGAGAGAGAGAGAGGGAAAGAGAGAGAGAGAGAGAACAGGCTTTTGAAACCTCAAATCCAACCACAGTGACACATATCCTACTATAAGGTTACACCTCCTAATTCGTCCCAAGAGTTTCACCAACTGGAGACTAAATGTTTAAATATACAAGCCTATGAGGGCCACTGTTATTCTAACCATCATACTTACTGTTGTTGAAATCATTTGTCAACTCTATTCTCTTCACATAATTGCCATAAGGTACAATCACATCAGCATTTTCCCTAACTTACTATTCCTATCTGAATACACTCAGACATCATGTTATTGTCCTTTTTTAAAATTAAATTTATCTTTTACATATATTTATATTATGTCACACATATACAACAAACTACATACAGAAAGAAGAATCACAAAACAATCAGTAATTATATAAATATATTCATGGAGTTTTGGCTATTTGTATTCGGCAGCCTTGAAGAAAGCATCTTTCCTATCTTGGTGCGTCATGCTTAAATCAGTTCATTGTGCCTAAACCTTGTATTTATTCTATTTCTTTTTACAGTAGGAATCCTCATTAGTAAAACTAACAAAAGTGCCATTAATATATCTGGCTGTGATTTTCATACAGGAAGCTACCTCCTAATCCTGAAGGGAATTTTTTCCTCTGAAATATCTATAATTGATTAGATGTTCTTTGTGACACCTTGTCATTCAAAATGATATTATATTATCTTTTGCCTCGACTAAAGGTCACACAATACAGTAAAACTCGATAGATATGGACTAAGTGCCCCATGGAAAACCCCCAAACCACCCAGGACATTACCAAGGACACTGGTTGCTGTCCACAAATTGCCGGTAGGACCTTATTGCTGAAGACATCATCTATACTACTCAATGGATACAGAGAAAGAAGAACATAGGATCTAGTACCTACCCAGTGCCCATGGTACTGGAAGGCAATCTGTATACTACAAAGAAAAAGATAAAGAACCACCCAGCTACAAACACTTTGACCTAAAATGATCAATGCTTTGAGCTACAGGCCTGACCTACATGTTCTAGTGCAAGGGGCAGAACATCTGTGGGAGTAACCAATCAATATATCATTGGACTCAGGGGCCACTCACAGACTGAACATCTTCAAGACTGCTCAGGTGGTGAAAAACCTTGCTGATATTAGATTGCTAGGGACTTATAGGAAAGTCAAATAAGACTATTTTGCTAAAGAAATGTAACAGTAAAATGACTCCGACTACATTCTGCTATACTCATACATCAGTGTGTTGTTCAGTCAACCTCAAAATAGTTTCCTCTTAAATTAGTTAGGAAGACCTGGTGGCACTCAGAGGAAGGACAGCAGGTTACCAAGAAGAGACTTGATACCCTATGAGCATATACAGGGGGAGGTAATCCCCATCAGGAACAGTCATAGGGGAGGGGAATAAGGGGAAAATGGGAGGGAGGGAAGAATGGGAGGATACAAGGGATGGGATAAACATTGAAATGTAACAAGAATAAATTAATAAAGGAGAAGAAAAAAAAAAACAAATACAGAGAACCACAGCTGGAGGCAGAGATTGAAAGACCGTGGAATATTCAGCCTTAAATGATATGTCTCTATAAAATCACACCACACACACACACTCCCAGGGCTCAGTGAACACTCTAGAGGAGGAAGCAGAAAGATTATAAGATCAGAGGAGATACAAGACACAAGAGAAATATGGCCTTCTAAACACGGTGTTACCAATTCATGTATGATCTTTCAGATACTGTGTCATCCTGCACAGGGTGTGTACAAATCTAAGCCAGATAGAAGGGGTCACAGTGCTGATAGTGAGAGTAAAGACACAACTCCCATCACTAACCCAGTAGCTATCTCTAATTGATAACCATTTGCAAATGAAATGGTGTGAAATGTATGTGTGTACAAATGTGCGTCTGCATCTAGATGTGTTTTGGGTTTTTGGTGCCTCTTTTCCTCTTGATTCTGTTTTGTTTTTATTTTATCTTATGTAATTACTATTATTATTATTATTTTTTATTATTATTATTATTATTATTATTATTATTATTATTATTATTATTATTATTATTATTATTTTAGATATTTGTTTGTATATAAATGAAGGAAGAGAGTATGGACTTCTTGGACTGGTTGTAGGGATGATCTCGGAAGAGACAAGAGAGGGAAAACTGTAATCAAAGCATACTATCAGAAAAAATTATTTTTTATTTTACTTTTATTGAAAATACTTTTTTATATAATAAGTCCTGATTGTTTTCCTCTTCTTTTCCTCTTCCAAGTTCCACTTCACTTCCCCTTATCTGTCTCTCATTAGAAAAGAATAGGCTTCTAGGAGATAATAATAATATATAACAAAATAAATACAATAATATAAAACAAAAACTATCCCATTAAAGTTGTGCAAGATAAACCGAGAGAGGGAAAAGAGCCCACAAGAAGGTGTAAAAATCAGAGACCTACTAGTTCACACACTCTAGAATCCCATAAAAATACTAAACTGCAAGCGATAATATATACACAGAAGATCTGGTGCAGAACCTTGTAGGTCCTGTCTTGCTGCTTCAGTCTTCCTGAGTTCAATAGGAGCTTTGGTCATGTTAATTTTGAGGGACTTTTTTTCCTAGTGTGCACTGTCCCTTCTGAGTCTTAGACTTATCTCCTGTTAAACAGGATTTCCTGATGGCTGACTAGAGGGATTTGATAGCTATCGCTCATTTAAGACTGAGTGTTCCAAGGTCTCACCCTCTCTAGAAAGACATTAGGTTGCTTTGTACAAACTGCCACCAACTCTATTGCTGAAGACAACACCTACATAACTCATTAAACATGGAGAAGTCAAACTGGTGCCTACAGAGAGCTTTCACCCTATGTTCTAGATTCCTTGATACAGAAAGTTACTTTTCATGCCACCAGAAAGGAAACAAAAACACTAAGCCATCTCTAACTCCTTGATCGACAATGAGGTCCTGCCTACAAGATAAGCTATGAGAAAGGTGGCTCAAAGCTTAGGCAACTAACTAACCAGTCACTGATTTCACTTAAGAACCACTCCAGGAGATGGCAGTCATATCTAACACTGGTTGGGTGACCAAGATCCCAGACATTAGATAGTTCAAGGACCTAGGGTAAAATCAAATACTACTGGTATTAAACAAATCAATAAAACATAGTGATACAATGACTCTTAATAATCTGTTATACTCATAGAACAATGTCTTGTTCAGCCATCATCAGAGAAGCTTCCTCTTTCAACAGATGGGGACAAATACAAAAATCTATTTTCAATTAAATTAAGGAAATTGACCTATCTGTACAGCACATGTGTTCTCCCTGATATAGTCTCTATCACTACAGTAAACAGTGTGAATGTGAACACTTTATGCACAAAGTAAGAAAGGCGAGAGCAGAGCACAGTGAAACCATACCATATATAGTGCCTTTGTACTGATCAGATCTTCAGTACTGTGACAAAGCATCAGAGAAAAATAACTTTGAGGAGGAAAGATTTATAATGGCTCATACTTTCAGGTTCCATGCTTGATTGCCTCCATATCTGTGGCCTGTGTTGACTCAGAATATTATGATAACAGCAGTGAGTGGTACAGACTTCCCATTCATGGAAAAGAGGAGTCAGAGAGAAAAGGAGGGAGGAGAGAGAGAGAGAGAGAGAGAGAGAGAGAGAGAGAGAGAGAGACAGAGACAGAGAGAGAGACAGACAGAGAGATAGAGACACACAGAGACACAGAAAGACACACAGAGAGACAGAGACTGAGACAGAGATGGAGACTGAGAGACAGAAAACACTAGATATAGCCTTCAGAGAATAATACCAAGTGACCTACTTTCTCTATGCATTTTGCTTCCTGCCACTTCCCACTAAGCCATCAGTGGCTTAATTTATTGACTAAGTCAGTACTCTTATGATTAAATCACTGCAGCCTCTGCTCTAAACAGTGTAAGACTTAACATAAGAGTTTGGAGAATCTTTCATATCCAAGCTATTCGAGGTTCGAATCAAGGATAATAATCTATTAAATTCCATGACTCCTTTGGAGTAAAAGAAAATATATTAAAGGTGAAGCTGCATAATTGACATGCCATTGAAGCAAGAAAGAAATATACATATCCAGCCTTCATATCAGAAGTGTCACATAAATGTGCAAGGAGGCCGTCCTCATGTAATGAGACAAAGTCATAAAGTCTCCAAATGGTCAACAAAGTTATCTTAACTGAAAAACTAAAGCCCTGCTGGTGAGTGCAGTTTAGTTCTCAACCAACTGCCATAAACCTCTTCACAGAAGCTCTCTGGAAAATCCTTACATGCAAATATCGGCCTGTGCCTATTTGATTTCAATTTACCCCAGTGAATTTAAGAAATGATGTTTTAAAATAGGCTTTATATGCAGGATAGCCCAACATAGGGGTCAGAAGGTTAGTGAGCAGCATTGCATTAACTAAAAAGTCTGGGAGAAAAATGTCTGTGCTGAAGCATCATCTGTCTAGCTGAAAGTGCCCCAGTACCTTTGGTGGCAATTTTAAAGCAGCTGTAATTTTAAAGGTATCACGTGAAATTACAACCTCCAGTGACCATTGCTATTTTATGGAATCAGACCAGTTCCTTTTATGTATGAGGAAGTTTAGCAGTCAGTAAAACCACACCACCGTGACCACTTAGATTTTAATTTAACCTATTTTAAGATTCTCAGAAAGTTTAAACCTCTCATCTCTGTCATTATGATGGATTTCTGTGCCATTGCTACAGGGCAAAATCGTTTGCAGACACTCTCTGAAGTGCACACTAAGGACAGAAGTTACCTGAGCCCGAGCTCTATTTTTCCTGATGTGTGTTATTCTTTTCAAGGATACTACAAAAGTGGTATTTCAAATCCCTCTAGCAACATGCACAGAATCACCATGGGGCATGCTGGATATGGTTGCTTTATGAATATTCATAGCAGCGCATGGCCCATTATGATTCAGTGTGCTGTGCAAAATACAGCTGCTTTGCTCTAAGCTCACCAGGAGAGCACAGGGTACTTGTTTTAAGTGGTCTCCAAGGTCAAAACTAGTTAGCTGTTTCATAGTTTGAAAATTATCTGTCTTGCTGTTCCTGCTTAAGGCAAAGGCTCCTGTAATACGTTCAAGGATCTACAAAAGCAGCCTTCACTCCCTTCCCCTAAATTTGACCTATTTGAAGATTAGCAAAACAAAAAATAGATTCTGTAGAAAATTAACCACCCTCAATGTCCTTCATATTTTCTGTCCTATGTTCACTTTTATAAATATTTACAGTGCATAATGAGAGGTTTAGAAATTTTACACTAGAAAATGGTCAATCAGCCAGTAGCCTACTATTAACAACAGAATGCACTGAGACGTCAGGGTTCAGTGTTACCAAGTGGAAACAGCAAATGGGTTAATAAGCAGATAGCTAACCTCATTGCTTACATTTTCTGTGTTTGTAAAATTTCCCTGCCGCTGTCTACATTTAACATGGAACAATAGAATATTAGCTCCTCTCAAAGTTTTATAAAGGATCCAGTTCATTGGAACAGCTATGCACGATGCACACCTGTAAAAGACACGGCTTATCAAGAAACGCAAAGAATCTAAAATGACAAAAATAAATACTACAACATGTCTGATACAAAAATGGACAAATGGCTCAGACACACATCTCATCAAAGGAAATTTATTGCTGTTAATGGATCATATGAGATTATATAAAATATGATGTTAAAAATTGAAAAATAAAATGACAAGGTATTACTATACACTCATGTGAAAGGCTGAATGAGCTAGCCCTAACAATGATGCTGCACCTATGACATGTCAGAAATATGGTTGTGCACATAAGACATGCATAATAACTATATCAGCTGACATGCTGCATCAACAGGGAAATTTCACCAATCCCTGTATCTATAGAAAAATCTACTGGCCAATTAACTGCTTTAGATGAAGAGAAAATAAGTTATCTCCAAGATGAGAGCCCTAAGTAGTTCATTTATCACAACTGGACAAGCCTAAGTATATATAAGCAACACTAACTGGACTCAATGTGTATATATGCGTGCCATACATGCATAAAACATACATATATGTATACATATATATGCATGAGTGTCACAAGTATAGCGAGAAGCATTTAATTAATTGATAAGTGTGTATATATGACATGCATATTTATATGCATAGATCCATATACACACGAGTCTCTCTGTGAACATATATTAATAACTACAGAACAGACAATGAATTCAAGAGAGAGTGAGGGCACATGGGAAAAATAGGGTGAGTGTTGTTGGAAATGATGTAATCATATTTCACTCATCGATGAAATTCTCAAAAATATACAAAATTTAAAAATATGAAATTTGGTGGCACTAGTGCTATAAGGACAGGAAACAATAGGATAGAAATTCCACTGGTAGGAACACTAAGCGACACAATTGTTTTGAAAAGTGGAAGCAAAGTGCATACTTACTTTTAGATAAGATAACTTTAGCTTTTCTGGTATTTTAATTAAGTGACTTGAAACCTCAGGCCCAAACAAAATCCTGCGTATGAATGTCTATAACAAGTGCATTCATAACTGCCAACAGTTGAGAGCAATCAAGATGTCCTCCAGCAGGTCAATGAATAAACTGTTTGCACAGACAGTAGGATATTGTTTTATAGTAATAGGAAATTACCTTATCAAGCCAAGAGAAAACATGGAAGGAATTTATATTGAGGGAAGAAAGTGAGTCTGAAAAATTGTATAAAATTTTCCTAAAGGGTCCGAAGCACATGGCATTCTGGAACAGACAAAAGTTTGGAGACAGCAAAAACGTTACCAGGTTAGCAGTTATTGGGAGTTAAATGCAAGGGGAAGGTGGCTCCGCACAGCACGGAGAATGTTCCTGGAGGTGGCGCTCTGTGTTGTTTTAATAATCGAAGGCTGATTTTTTTTAGATAATCTTTTTTTTAATTAATTTATTCTTGTTACATCTCAATGGTTATCCCATCCCTTGTATCCTCCCATTCTTCCCTCCCTCCCATTTTTCTCTTATTCCCCTCCCCTATGACTGTTCCTGAGGGGGATTTCCTCCCTCTGTATATGCTCATAGGGTATCAAGTATCTTCTTGGTAACCTGCTGTCCTTCCTCTGAGTGCCACCAGGTCTCCCCGTCCAGGGGACGTGGTCAAATATGAGGCACCAGAGTTCGTGTGAAAGTCATACCCGACTCTCCACTCAACTGTGGAGAAAGTTCTGTCTATTGGCCAGATCTTGGTAGGGATTTAAAGTTTCCACCTGTATTGTCCTTGGCTGGTGCCTTAGTTTGAGCGGGACCCCTGGACCCAAATCTGCCTATCATAATGTTCTACTTGTAGGTTTCTAGGACCCTCTGGATCCTTCTACTTTGCTATTCTCCTATGCTCCTCTTATCTAGAGTCCCAATAGCATGTCCTCTCCTCTGTCCCAGTTTTCTGCTTTTGAGCAACTCTTCAAACCTCGAAATAATGAGCTGAGTTTCTGTCAACTTGACACAGGCTAGAGTTGTTTTAGACATGGGGACAAGGCTGTTGTGCATTTCCTTGACGGATGCTGTGAGGTGGCCCAGCCCACCCAGGACAGGGTGCCCTAAGAGTTGAGCTTAGTAAGCTACGAGAAACAAGCCAGTATAGAGCATTTCTCCAAAATAGCTACTGCTTCACTTCTTGCCTCCAGGTTCCTTCCTTGAGTTTCTGCTCTGCTTCCCTCTTTGAGTGTGGCCTGATAGTTGTAAGCTGAAATAAACACTTTCCTCCCTCAATTGTTTTTGAGCGTGGCATCATAGCACAGTTAGAACAGCAATGGAAACTCTAAGATCTCATATTGTGCTGGATATATAGTACAAAGGTGAACAAGTGGAAACTATGGATTTGACAATGTCAGCGTAGGGTCATGGTGTATAGTGAAAATATAGGTCTGAATGGAGACAGAGGAGAAAGTTATGTGTGGGGGCTGAGAACAAGATATGTATAAGGTTCTACATTCTAATTTATATAGCTGTGAAGAAAATATTTTCTAAAAGTTTAAGTACTAATTAAGATAAAATCAGAAACCCTGACAAAATTATTTTTCTTTATAAAATGAAGAGCTGTAATTCATGAGCTTAAGTTAGAACCAAATATGTTTATAGTTAGTGAGTTTTTAACAGAATTTTGTAAGCACCACAATTTTATATTAATCTTATGAGCAACTTGTGGTAAGGCTTTGTCTAAGGATTAGATATAACAATTATAGTAATTCTTAGTTAAATTTTGCTTTACATCAATAATTTATTTTAAATTCATGGATTTGTTTCAGTTAAGGAAAGCTGTCTGAATACTACTTGCATCAGTTTTCAAAATTATGTTTTTTGTAAAAGAGTTAAATATTAGAGACCAGATGAATAGATGAATTTTTATTCATTTACATTTTATTTGTGTGAATGTGTTGCCTACATGCGTGTCTGCATATCATGTGCATGCATAATGCCAATAAGAGTCAGAATAGATTACCAGATCCCCTGGAACTGAAGTTGCATATGGTTGTGAGTCACCATGTGGGTGATCGGAACAGAACTTGGGTCCTCTGCAAAAGCTGCTAGTACTCTTAACCTCTGAGTCATCTTTTCAGTCCAGAGATAAACTTTGTATAGCCCTTATTACATTTTAAACTATTTTCAGTATAATATATAATTTATTTCACCTTCCAGAGGATATTTCTACATTTTTTCTACTTTGAGTAATAACTCTCTTATGTGTGATGTATTATTTACAATAACTTGCATCCTGAAGATAAGGGGAAGATAGGAAATTTTGCTGCTCAGAAGAGAAAAATAAGCTCCAATTGTCAATCTCCTTGTCACTCTCATGGTAAGAGTCTGACTGAGGGTGGTGAAAACAGAAAACATCTTGTGAAAGAAACTGCAACAATTGCTTATTTTCTTATTCAAGTGACAGACTTTAAGCAAGGTGGCAGCCAATATTCGTTTTCACTGTGAATACACAAACAATTTTTCATCCTCAGTGGAACTCTTAGTATGTTATTGAAGTGTTTTTTATTAAAAATTGACTTTACAACTGTGTTTTGGTTTTCCCAAATCCTATTATTTTTTCAAAAGGCAGATGTTAAATATATAGAACTTTCAATGTTAGCCTATCTCTTGGAATCATTTCCTTTTTGGTTTTACATTCTGACAGGTTCTAAATGATTTAATTTAATAAAACCACAAATATATTTAATCTTGCATTTGGTTGACTTTATACCAATATCAGTAATACACATAATGTATTTTAATTAACTCTTATGGAAAGACAATATTTACTGGTTATCCCTGCAGTGGGAGGCTAGAAATAAGGACAGTTTCACTATTTCTGGTGCACTTTTAGATATACCATATACCCTGAAATTAAGCCAACATGTGGTTAAGGACTTCAAATGGACAAGAAAAAAATGATGACTATATGTTGCCAAACAAAGAATGGCCTTGGGGGATATTGAGAAACTAAAAAACAAACACAAATATGGCTATCAAGCATCTGCAATTCATTACTGTCACACTGAAGCCAAGGTCAAATAGAAACTCAATTGTCCCTACTGAGGGAAGTCTCAGTTCTGATGATGTAATATAAGTAGTTCAGAAAAAAGTCTGTATTCAAATATCATTTCATAGCATTTTCTTTATACCAGTCATTTTGTTAACAAATGAATCATTGGGATAAATATTTCCTAGTGAACTAGGACCAATTTCAGTAAGTTATGTGCTTTCTCTCTCTAAAAGAGGAAAAATAGGATCTAAATCCATCAGATTTAAACAACACAGAATTCCAGCAGTGCACCTACGAACTTCACCATTCAACATCTGACTTCTGGGATGGACTCTTCAGGGACTACCAAAATGCCAAGGCTTGGCTTCTCTCCATGACAATTCAACACTACAACTTCATGTGTTTAGAATTCATACTGCATGAGACACTTTGGCACATTAGTATGTCCACTATTACTGTATTTGAAGGGAGCTTTGGCTACCTCTGGACTACAACACAATGTGTGCTGACTCTGAGTAAATACATCCAAAACTTTTTTCCTATTTTTAAATTAATTTATTTAGATTACATATCAATTGTTATCCCATTACTTGTAGCCTTCTGTTTCTCCCTTCTGCTTTCACCCTATTCCCCTACTCTAGGTCTATGACTGAGGGGGACATTATCCCCCACTATATGGTCATAGGCTATCAAGTCCCATTTTGGTAGCCTGCTTATTCTTTTGTTGAGTGCCACCAGGCCTCCCAACCAAGGGGAAGTGGTGAAATATGGGACACCAGAGTTCATGTCAGAGTCAGTTCCCACTCTCCACATAACTGTGGAGAATGTCCTGTCGATTGGGTAGATCAGAGTAGGGGTTCCATGTTTACTACTTGTATTGTCTTTGGTTTGTGCAGTAGTTTGAGCAGATACCCCTGGGCCCTGATCCACCCATCACAATGTTCTTGTAGGTTTTTAGAATGCTCTGCATACTTCTATTTCCCCATTCTTGTGTATTTCTCTTACCTAGCATTCCAGTAGGATGTCCTCACATCTATCCCAATCATCTGGTAAGTGAAGACTTTCACAGGACATGCCTTTTGGGCTAGTGCCCAATTATAAGTGAGTTTATACCATGTGAGTCTTTCTACTTATGGGTTAACTCACTCAGTATGATCATTTCTAGTTCTATCTATTTGTCCACAAATTTTGGGATTTTTAATAGCTGAGTAGTATTCCATAGTGTAAATGTACTACTATTTCTCTATCCTATCTTCAACTGAGGGACACTTAGGCTGTTTCCAGGTTCTGGCTATTATGAATAAGGCTGCTATGAATATGGTTGAGCAAATTTTCTTGTTGTGTGCTGGAGCATCTTCTGGGTATATTCCAAGGAGTGGAATAGCTGGGTCTTGAGGAAGCCCTATTCCTAGTTTTCTGAGAAGAACCAGAGAGATTTCCAAAGTGACTGTACAAGTTTGCATTCGCACCAGCAATGAAGGAGTGTTGCTCTTTCTCCACATTCGCACCAGCATGTGGTGTCACTTGAATTTTTGATCTTAGCCATTCTTATGTTTGGAAGATGGAATCCTAAAGTCTTTTTGATTTTCATTTCTCTGATGATTAAAGACATTGAGCATTTCTTTAAGCTTTTTTCAGCCATTCAATATTCCTCTGTTGATAATTCTCTGTTTAGTGTTGAGCCCCATTTCTTAATTGGGTTACATTCCCGCCACCAATAGAGGAGTGTTCCTCTTTCCCCACATTGTCTTCAACATGTTCTCTCGCTTGAGCTTTTGATCGTAGCCATTCTGATAGGTGTAAGATAGAATCTCAGAGTAGTTTTTTTTTTTTTTTTTTTTTTGCATTTCCCTGATGACTAGTGACATTGAGCATTTCTTTAAGTGTTTCCCAGCCTTTTCATATTCCTCTTTTGAGAATTCTGTTTAGTTCTGTTCCCCATTTTTAATTGTATTATTTGGCTTGGTGGTGTTTAATTTCTTGAATTCTTTATATATATTTATATTAGCCCTCTCTCAGATGTAGGATTGGTAAATATCTTTTCCCAGTCGGTAGGCAGTTGTTTTGTTCTATAGACAGTTTTCTTTGCTTTACAGAAGCTTTTCCTGTTTCATGAGATCCCATTTATTAATTGTTGATCTTAGAGCCTGAGTTTATTGGTGTTTTGTTCAAGAGGCTGACTCCTTTGCCAATGAGTTCGAGGTTCCTCCCAATTTATCTTCTAACAGATTTGCATTTTTCTCTAATTAAATATGCTGTCAGATCAGCACCATTTCTTGAAGATACTGATTTTTTCCCACTGTATGGATTTGGTTTATTTGTCAAAAATCAAGTGTCCATAAGTGTGTGGATTTATTTCTAGTTCTTTGATTCAATTCCGTTGATCCACCTGTCTGTTTCTATGTCAGTACCATGCCATTTTCATTACTGTTGGTCTATAGTGCAGCTTAAAATCATGGATGGAGATTCCTCCAGAAGATCCTTTACTGTATAGGATTTTCTTAGCTATTCAGGGTTTTTGTTCTTCCATATGAAGTTGAGAATTGTTCTTTCAAGGTACCAATAAGTTTTCCCTTTAGTTTTGCTTTCTTTTTTAAAGTGTCAAATCCATTATTTACTTAGAATAAGAAAAGAAACCACATGAAGTAACAACTATCCACTGGAAAGCAGAAGACAACAAAAGCAATAGATATTTTTTATATTAAATTGCTTTCAAGCATTGATGATTTTTCTTCTACATTTCTGAAGTCCAATAATATCTTGGCTACTATATTATAAATATTCAATGTTATTGTAGCAATCTACCTTCCAACATAAAAATAATTTCTATTAATTTTATTAGTTACCCTATTGCTTTTACTTATTACTTTTAAATTCAAAATATCTCTCAGTTCCTTAACTTATATAGCCAGAAGGGCACTCTAGACCCACTGAACCCAGGAGTCTATAATTTTGGATTTGTTTTACCAAACTGCTTTAATATATCTTCCCAAGTGTTGTTTAAAGTGTGTATTCTTAATTGAATTTTCCTCTCATCCGGATTAAAGGCCTAATTCCCACAGAATACAACCTGTAATAAGATAGTGGCTTTAAATGATAGTGATTAAAAAGTGTTACCTTTACAAACTTTTTAAAGACCTGGCCACGTGAGTCCCCTTTTAGGACCTGGCCAGGAGTCTTGAAATGCTAGATAAAGGAGAACAGCCTGCCATTCCAACTTCTCAAGCTCCAAGGTCAATCTTCCAATTTAAATGGAAAGGCAATTTGACACCTTTGGAGGACACTGTTATTAGGTTATCAAGGCAAAACAACTTCTTTCCGGCCCACTCATATGTATCTGCAAAAGTCATAACTGGGGTAGGATGGAAGCAGTGGTTCACATAATGTCTCTGCTTATTATATTTGTGCATCGGTGAGAGGCAGTCCAGGTTCTAATATGCAAAGGGAAAATAAGTAATAAATATTGTTGTAGAAGGATAAAGGCTTCTTTTATGTGGGTAAATAGGAGATTAATACTATGACCATAGGGCAACTGGAACAGCCATTAAGACCAATCTGTACCACCCATCTTCGAGTGTCTAAGTTGTAGGGCTCACTCTGCCCATCAGACCATAAAACAGTGTGGAGAGGAAGAGGCTCTTTCCTGGAGCCAGAGTTGCACATGAACATGGAATGGGCAAAGCCCACAATACTTCTGCTCCACTGTTTGAATATAGTTTAAGATTTAGGAACACTATGTCAGTTAAATTGATGAAGAAGCTTTAGTATTATTGACCTTTTTGTTTTCCTAAGATGGCTTTTTTCCCCCTTTGATTGACAGTAGCCCTCACAGATGATTCTTCAGGGCCCAGGAAAATAGTGCTAATAGTCCCAGTGAAGTATAGGGTTGAGTTCACAGACTCTTAATCCAAAATATAATTTTTTTCATATTATACCAATATTCAGTGGCTTTGTTTGGCTCTAAAACTTCTTAAAGCAGTCCTTCATCATTTGTGTTTCTCTCAGCATTATCTTCCTGGTTCCCAAAACAGCTAGCTAAATACTGGCTTCTCTCAACCAGTGCTCCAAAATTCTCTACCTTTCTTCAACAAAACATTACCATATATAAAGGTTTCATGGTTAGGTCCATCAACAGCAGCACCTCTGGTTCCAAGTATCAGTTTCTTGTTATGGTTTATTCTCTGTTGTCATGTTAAAAAAATAAACTGAGGAAGAAAGTGGTTCTTTCATTTTACAAATTCCTGGTCATAGTTCAGCACTGATGGAATCCAGGGCAGAAGGTGGGGCAGAAGCCATTGAGAAATGCTACTTACTGGTTTGACCCCATGACTTCCTTGGCTTTATTTCTTAGCTACTTTAGGACCACATGCCCAGAAGTGCTACTGCTCATAGTAGGTGGGGCCAGACCACATCAATCATTAGGGAAACTTTACAGACACTCATACAACACAGTCACAGAGAGACAATTTCTCTATTTGAGCTTCCCTCTTTCCACATGACTTACTTTGTGTCAATATGACATAAATTATCCATCACAATGGCCAAAGAGAGAAAATGTCAAACTCAGACATTCAGAAATTTACTTTGGAAGCACCAATCTACTCATGGGAATCACCACAGGTTAAAGATAATGGAGAAAATTTGCTAAGACCTATTTGAGATACACATTGCTCTTACTTTCTAATCAAGAATCCCTTTTGAGCAATTTATTCTAAAGAACATATCAGGTCAACAAGAGAATTCCTATTCAAGGGATAGGTTGATTGGCTACAGTCATCATATAACACTGAAGCTACTTGAATGATTACTCTCAGGAAAGTAGCTCAGTTAATTATGGCACATTAGCACAAAGAGAATATTTAACAAATATTAAAAGAAAAATGAAGACAAGTTTCAGTTTGATTTATAAGATAGATTATTAAGTGGAAAAAGTGTAAAGAATCACTGTAATAGTTTACTTTTCATGTTAGAATGAAGTTTCAGAATTGTATGGCTACATTTGCATGACACATCTGGAATTGCCAAATATATGTTGACAAATTAGATTGTAGTCTCCTAGGACTAAGTCTGAGAGAACAATATTGGCTGTTATGGAGTACAAGATATCTCTGATGATGAAAGTTACAAAATAATAATTATTGTGCAGTTCTAAATACTCTCAAATTTTAATTGAGCACATTATTATTATTAAATATTTTATGTTATGTATATAGCAGTTTGTTTACATTTAGGTATATGGAACATGTGTATGCTAAGCATTTATGGAGGCCATATGAAGGTACAGAATTCAGGAACTGGAGTTAGTGGCCAATTTTCACTCATTGTGAGTGCCGGGAACAAAACACCGGAGCCCTGCAAAAGCAGCAAGTGCTCTTAACCACAGAGCCATCTCTCAACCATCAAATGGAACATTTTTTTTTTAAAGATAAAGTGTTGTCATATAAATTGTATACCAATAAATATAATAAGGTGTAATCAGAGGAATGCGGGCTATGAGAACATGTATGTATTTATTATAAAGTAGTAGGGCTTACACCAGAGAAGGGAGGAAACACATAGCTGAAATAGATTAGAAAGAAAAGGTGTGAACACTTTTCTCATCATATGTTTTTTCACGCAGTCTTGGTGTTCAGAATTGTAACAGTGGTTCTTCTAAAAAAAAAAAAGTTAAATGAAAAATTAAAATAAATAACAAAAGGTATCCAAACAAAATCTCTTTTAAACACTGATTAATGGTCGATTCGGAAACATTTAAACCTTAGCATATATTAAATTAGGAATAAAAAATTCTTCTTCAATTTGGATACACGACTTTGAACAAAATCTTTTTTCCCCTTTTAACATGTCGATAACTAACTAACCAACTAAATAAATAAACAAACAAATAAATAACTAGCATGTAGTTATTAAAATGGGAGCTAAAATTTCTGGTTAACTTTCTATTATAAACATTCCAGTTTCTACATTTTAATCAGAACTTCTGTGTAAAACAGATGTCTGTATTATGTAACATGAGCCATATTTTCTCTTCTGGTATCTAGATATCGAAGTGTCTCCGTGTCCTACTATGAACAGCTGCGAAGGGGGACTCAGGATATGTGGCTGGATCTGCACTGTATCTTCATAGGGAACGTTGGTTTAGCAGGCATGCTGCCTTTGGGTGTCCCTGTCAGGCCCTACTAATGGTATTTTCCATAAGCCTCTCAGGTACTCTTCACGATGGTCAAAATTAGCCTTCAAAATAGGAAATGCTAGAGCTGACCCTACTAAAGACATCCTCTCTAATTCTAATGTCTCCCAACCATAACAAATCTGATTGAGTGTTCTGTTCTCGCCATAAGGAATGTGGCTGTCTCCAACATGGCGCATGAAAGCATTTGTCTTTGCTCCATCACCTCTCAGCACAACAAGTGCTCAATTTCCTTAGAAATCTAAGCTACGCTACTCTAAATGTGGTTGAAAGAGCCCGTTAGACGCTCAGGCCTTGGACCTTATATATTCAAACCTCGTTTTTAAGAAAAAACCTGGTGATTAGTTTGACCATTAAAGTGCAAGATTCACACATAAAAGCCAGATTATGGGAGGTCTCCAAGGGACGTCTCCACAGCAGCTTGCGATAAAATTCTTTCAAAAACTCTAAGCAAATTAGAACATATTTTTCAAGCTATCTAGTGAGTAATGCTAAAAAATGTTTAAATATTTTATCATTAATTATTTAAGATTAATATAAAATAATTATAAATTCACTTCTTGTGAGAAAACTGTGAAGGCTTTCAAAAGATAATGTGACTCATTCTCTGTGACTGGCAGAGATATACAACATGGCATATTCCTGGAGGAATTTCTTCAACCATGCATGTATCATCCATTTGGTGGAAACTTATAAAAACGTGTGAAAATGAGAAATAGTTCTCAAGGTTACCTCATTATTATTATCATCATTTACTTTTTCTACACAATAAAATTACATCTAGCTCATCAAAGTTTTATTATCACCTTCAAAATTGTTTCAACATTTTTTAGTTTATGAATTGTTCAGAATAATTTACTCCATGCTCAAAGACTTTTCTAAATCATTAGCAAGAACATTAAACTACCACTACCAAGACAGTGCTCCACAGACAAACCTGATTCATGTGATCTTTCATTAAGATCGTTTTCCCAGATAGTTCTAGGTGCTGTCATGTGGGCAATTAAATTTACCAATATTCCGTCTTTCAACTCCATGTGTACTTTCTCTTTAGAAAACAAGTCTACGCAAAAGCCAAAATTATTGTCCATTCCACCCTCTTCCCAATGCCTGGCTTAAAATTTCATTTGTTTCTATCATTTTCACTACTTTAAATATCACATTGGTTTTGGATACTTAATAGTGTTCCATTCATGAATGTCTATGTCACGAAGATACAGCAAATTTTTAGAGCAGCTAAATGTTTCCTTTAAAGGTTAAATATTTCCCCACATATCAGCTATTTTTGCCTACTCGTTAGTATATCAGTGGATTCTTTTATTGCTTCTCTACTTCAGCTAATATTATCACAACCATGGTGAATAAGTAAAGCTCCCAGATTCTGCATCTGAGTGCCGCATGCGTTCAGACCTAAATTTTTATGTTAATTTTCAGTTTAATTTTTATAGTTTTAAAGGTCACCCGTTCTATATTCTTTTATGCAGCACACGTCCAATCTCTCTTCCCTCTTGGTAGCACATATATTTGTTCTGCATGTTTTACAGTAGTAATCACAGTAGCTTTCATTTGCATTTCCCTAATGATTAGTGATGTTGATGTCGAACAGTCTTTCATGTACTTTCATATTCATTTTCTCATAATATTTGTGAGTTGCCTCTTTATCCTGTCATCAATGGCTTCTGATAAACACTAGTTAAAAAAAAAAAAAACACTAAGATCCAATTAGTAACTTTTTTTCCTGGTTACCTGTGTGTTTAGTGTAGTGTTCAACAACTCAAGATGCAATGTCATGAAATGTTTGCCCTATCTTTACATCAGACATACATATTATTTAATGTCGTACGTTTAGGTCATTGGTTTTTAGTTAGTGTTTGGTAGGCTGTTAGGTAAACCCTTAACTCCAATATTTGTCAGGCAGATATATAATTGTCCCATCATTATAGCAAATATCTTCCTAGATATCTTTGCTAATACCATTTACTCACATGTAGAGGACCTCATTTCTAGACTCTATGCCTTGTTTTTGGATTGCATGAGTATAATTCTGCCTTTATGACATCCTTGTGATTACTGCGGTTTTATAATATATTTACAAATGAGGATATGTGAGGTCCCAAAAATATTTCTTTCAAGACTTGTATATTTTGAGTTAGTATACAACTTACAAGGGTTTTAGAATGGAATATTATTTCTCAAAAGAAAGTCACCATTTATATTTCTAAATAAATTGTATTGGAATTATAGGTAACTTTCTCCTATAATGGTATTCCAATTTTGCTATGTCCTCCAGTTCATGAACATTGAGTATCTTTCTATTTAGTGTTTCCTTTAATTTTTTCCAAGAATGTTTTATAATTTTCATTTATCATGTAATTTTTCTTGGGTTATTTAAACCATTTTATTTATTTAAAGACTATGATACATGACATTTAATTATTATTTTTTACTCAGATTGCTTAGCTTTATTATAAATAAAATTGTGTATTTACTTTTATCTTCTACTTTGTTAGTCATATTTATTATTTGATAATATCAGTAGTTTATGAGATAGTTATGAACTTATAAACGTAAGTGCATATGATGTATAAAGGTGAGTTCATATCAATTGATTTTATTGCATATTAGTTTTCCTTTTTTCAATTAATGCAATGTTAGATTGGATCGTGGTTATATTTTTAAACATTCTTGTACCTCAGGAATAAATCTCATTTGGTCATAATGTATTATATTGTATAACCCTTGTATCACACCTATTAATTAATCATTATATTAATAATTTATCTTAAATTATAATTAATAATATTTATTGTTATTTATATACTACGATTCTAGAAGAATATTGGCCCATAGTTGTTTCATTCAAAAACAGGGCTTTTAAAAAACGGCATGTATTTGAATTCATAACTATTTTTTATTCTCCTTCAATTGTTTTAAACAAGCTAAATACAGCTCAAGAAGAATTGGTGTGAATTCTTCTTACATTTGATTTTTAAATGAGTCAGTAAAATTAAATACTAAAGAAGTAGTAAAAACACACAAAATAGAATGGGCTTTTCTTTTTAAATATGTGTGATGTTTGGTTCCAATAGCCTACTCCACACCTTCCGGAATTACCTATCAGAATCTCAATGAAGAATTGTCTAGATTAAGATGGTTTTGGGCACAGATGTGAGGGATGATTCTTATATATTTATTTATTTATTTATTTATTTATTTATAATATGTTTTCAATTGAAATAGAGTCCCATTGCTTTCCTCAATCTTATCTCAGGAACCCTTTTTCCAACCCCTCTCATATTTCTTCCAGTTGCCAAGCTGATGGCCTATTTCTCTTTGATTATTATTGGTTTTTAGAGATATGTAGTTTGTGGAAATTTATATAAAATATATAAATATATAAATATCAAAAGGTATTTCTACTAGAGAATAACAATTATTTCTGGTAAGTAAGATGTGTGACATTATCATTTCATATCCTTTGAACATACAAACAAATTTGTTATTAACTACTGAGATACTAAAGGCATTTTGTTAAATACCTGAAATTAAATCATTGTTTTATCACTTGTGACCTAGTTTCTGCAAATATGAACACTAAATTACTAAGTGATTTTTAAAATTGTACATATTTAATATGAACAATAAATGTACTCTTCATCTATGTACTACACAATGAATTGTCTCACACACACTTGCACACATGAATAGAGTCATATAGTCACATAAAAAGATTCTAAATATTAAATGTTAAACTTCACTGATCAATATTAGAGGTACATTTTACATTAATGGTCTTTATAATTCACCTTCAGTACTTAGTCATAATTATCCTTTATACAGAATCCTGAGTTATTCTCAATAATGGAAAATAAATCATATAAAATATATTTATATTAAAAATAAAATATATTTATCCATGAGAAACGAAAAAGAATAGTCAGTCTGTTGCATTCTACTCTAAAGGAATTTTAAGCTATATTCAGAAGCCAAAATACTTAAATTTACTCTTAGATTTGGATTCACACTGAAAATCAATTACTTGTCCTTGACAAAACCCTTTATTATATCCAAATGATTTTAGCCACTAAAAAGGTATTGAAAAATGTTAAAGCCACAGACAGCTTTAGTCTTGTAAGTGCATCACTTTAAAATATTTGAGATAAATTTGAAAAGGTCAAATCCACTGTAACTAAAGCGGTTCTTTGGATTTCTTTATAGTTGAAGAAGCTGAATGCCAGCTGAGTCAAATGCTCAAGCACACACATTTCTTTTATTTCTAATGTTGGATCATATTGTTGCCCTACTCAATATGTTGTTAGCAGTTGTGGAATTAGAAAATGGAATGTTTCACATTATAAATAGCTATTAAAAAAGAGTTCTAAATCTGTTTCAAGGTGAAAGCTTAAATAGCAAAAGACCAGACTCTAAGTGGATTAATAATGTATTTTTTATATTTTTCACTCATTCCACCAAGAGCATCAATTTCTAGCACACATATGTTACATAATTCAATAAAACAATCATGACCTTCATTTTAGGATACAATTGAGAAATCATAGGAAGGATAGCAGGCTACCAAGAAGAGACTTGATAACCTATGAGCATATACAGGGGGAGGAAGTCCCCCTCAGTCACAGTCATAGGGGAGGGGAGTAAGGGGAAAATGGGAGGGAGGGAGGAATGAGAGGATACAAGGGAGGAGATAACCATTGAGATGTTATATGAATGAATTAATAAAATAATTATTTATTTATATAAATAAAATACTAACAAAAGAATTTTACTTTTGTTTGGAATTCTCTAGGGTCATTTAACCAATTGAAATTTCCATACGTTGCTTATTTTAATCAAATTAAGACTTATAAATGTGAAGATCATTAACCTGATTCAAAATGCATTAAGGTTAAAATTTCAGTAGTAGCTCACAATAAAGGTAATATTTTAATTTGTTTTTTTTTTTTACTCGCAACATTTGTTTATATGATAATCTCCATTTGCTGGAATGATGACAAGTTCCATATACGAAATCACTACAATATTACACAAGACAAAAGATGCAACTCTAGCTAGGCACATTTATTTCTATGGTTAATTTTACACATTAACTTGATTGGGTTTGAAAACGATCAGATAGGAGGGAAAGGAATATTTCTTTGTTTAGCTGTAAGAATGTCTGTAGGAAAAAACAAGTAGTATTTATATCTAAGATAAAAATCAGGAATAAAGAATCCGCAGTAAGGAAGAGCAACCATCATCCGTGTAGGTAAGCACTGTACAATCTGTTGATGGCTGGCAATGATAAAGAAATGAGTGGAGGAATATCTCCACATTGCAGGCAGCATGTGGTCAGATTTCTTGCTCCCCATAATAAAAAAACAAAATTGCTGTAATACATCTCTTAGATGAACATATATTTAAGTGTTGATTCTACTCTGAAAATACCTGTAGAAGATATGCTCTTATATAAATACATGTAAAATGTATACATGGAATAAGTGAAGTTGGCTAGAGAGGACTATTGTGCTTAAACCATGAAGGGGGGAACTAAAAACGTATGACTCAAGAAGACAGAATGCTTCCTTTATGTCCCCATGTCTTGATGAATCAATTTCTACCCCTCTCTATGTACTGCCAGAAGTAAAAATTTACTCTGCCTATACTAAATTATATTTTATTATATTTCCTGAAATTTATAACTGCAGCTGCAACTCATTGGGATACTCATAACTCATACTTTGTGTCTTTTGAGAAATATCTGTAGAACCGATGTTGCTGGCAAGTATTCTTCCACTAGTTTGCAATTTTTGTAATCTCTGCCTCTTCTAATTTATATTTTCCTCGTTTGTTTTTTTTTTAACTTCTGTGACTACATTAAAGCAACTGATTAATATTGACTACATAACCATCTATAATTACTGTATTTTTTACTGGTTAGTCATATGTGTTTTTAATAAATAAAAACAAAGTTGCTTGCAGAGAAAATTCTCTAAAACAAACTTTGAAATACTGACAGGAGTTGGTCTTAAATGTATGATTATATCAGTTTATTAATGAATGTTAATATTTTTGAATGTTAATATTCTTTATTGAAATTACTATAAATATTTTCAGGCTTCTTAACACTATCAGGTGATTGTCACTAGTGATTTTTATTACTCTATTAGTATTCTCAATTCAGTTTGGGCAGTATAAATGATACTATTATCTTCCTTTTATTAGATACTACAAGATAGTTTTACATTATTTTAATTTTCTCTCATAGTTGATCACATACCACGGTTACCTGACGCAGTATGTATATCAGGCTAACAAATGGTTTTGTTTAGCTTAATCTAATAGAATAAAAATGATGTGTTAATTTCTAAAAATCTTAATTCCTTTTAAATTGCCTTGGATTTAGTGATATTAGCATATAACATACCAAAAGAGAGGTTGAAAATGTCGGAGGAAATGACGCCAAATTCTTAGACAGTTGCTAGTATTTGCTTTACTGATAAGTTTCCTATAATCTCTGATTTAGAATCTGTACTCTGAAAATCACAGGTATAAATATTTATCTGAACGCAGTTTTATGTGTTCAGATTACAATTGCTCTAGAAAGCAGAATTTGAAGAGTTGAGAAAACAGTTTTAATAGTATGCCCATAACTTCAAGGTCATGCAGATGAAAGGCACAGAACACTGAATAGTGTCTTGATGTGGCATACATCAAGGAACACTTGGTCATTGCTTTTAAAAAGACAGGATGACATGTGGTCACTTTGGTAGACAGTTTGCCACTCCCTGACCCTACTTAGTGTACTCTTATAAGCTCACTGATGATCCTATTCCTCTGTGTTTACTTATTGAGCTAAAATATCTCCACAAAAGCCTAAAGGAGGGTGAAAATAGTGTCTTTGCTAATGATCAGTTAAAAATAGAAGCAAACAAGATTTTCTTTAGGATAATAGACTTGTCCAAATAATGGAGCATTATTGGTGTTTAAAAGTAAAGACTTTATGCCCTATTGACCAATGCTCTTGATACCATAAGGTAAACTGCACACTACCTGAAAGAAAATGTAAACATCAACAATGTAACCCTTTTATATACAATTTATCCTGCCAGCAGGATACACTAGTGAAATCACTGCACACAGCTAGCTTGAGTAAATGACCAGTGACTAGTATTAGTTAAGAGCCACTCCATAAGATGAACCCTTACTTGACTCTAGCTGGGTGACAAATAACCAGAGACCTGGGGTAAAACCAAATAATACTGTTCTACAAAAGTACACAGACATAAAATGACCCTAATGACATTATGCTATACTCATACATTGGTCAATTTTTTTCCCCTGAAATTCCTTACCAAATTAAAGGTCCTTGTATGTTCTAAAAAGAAAACCTCAGTACTCTTCTGTCCCTCTTCTACTCACTTTAATGTATATATGAGACTATTTTTAACTTTTCTTCCCTTTCCTAGGTATTGTCAGGGTTCTCTTATGATTATAGTTCACATGTAATAAATGTAATAATGTAATAAATATAATAAATAAAATCTGATAAGAACTTCCAAATGTCCCACAGTTACATCAGATCATCTCCACATATCTATTAAAATCTCTCTCTCTCTCTCTCTCTCTCTCTCTCTCTCTCTCTCTCTCTCTCTCTCTCTCCCTCTCTCTCTCTCCTTCCCTCCCTGGATAAACTGTCTTGCTCTAATGTATAAACTGTCTTGCTCTAATGGCAGCCCTCTCCTCCCCTTGTGACTATGACCTCTTTCCTGTGAAGGACTCAGGGTGATAGACAGACCCAGAAATATCATTACTTTTCTCCTGCATCAGCACATTTCCTTTCTCTATTATATTTTACACAGTCACTATGTTTTACTGTCAACATGCCTCAGCAGCTCAGTTTGCAACCTAAGTGATCTATCCACTCACTAAGTAATTATGATGAAGCAATCATTTAAAATACCATGGCAGCAGTGACAGACAACTGTGGATTAATTGCAGTTCATGTGCTCTCAAACTTTTTATTAAGACAAAAATCACATTGAGCCTGAAGTGTGAACATGCATCTCTCACCAACCACAGCAGAGCACTTCATAGTGTAAATGATAAACCCGACAAACCAAGGAAAACATATGACAAAGCACAGTTTTAGCTACCAGCAGCATATTGTGAAAGATAAATGTACCACGTGAATATCACACTCTGGATAGGAAGGCTCATAGTCAGAGTGTTCAAACACTGAGTCACTAAATCCAATATGAATTTTTCTCACTGGTCCAGAGCTTAAGCATTATAGTGCACTCTGTGGAATCTGGAGATCTCCTTAAATTCATCTTCTGAAGTGTAAATCCCATTGTAATTTATAAGTGCATGATGTAGTTGCAAAAAATAAAAAAAAAAGGCTTTTTTAGCCTAAAGAAGAAAATGAAACTACTCTGTTGAGGCTCTGTTAAAATGACTGAAAGTTTGAATTTTTTTTTTTATAATACACAAGGAACATACTACTTTATAAGAACCAAAGTGGATAGTGTCACACTGTATGTGGGAGGATAGATAACATTGGCATGTTGTCTTCCCACGAATTTTGCTGCCAACTACATGTGTCCTGTTTGTTCTGGATGCAGAGAGTCTGATTTGAAGTGTTCATTATTTTTAATCATTGTTTGTTTGTATAGCAGCAATTTATTACAAATGTTATGTTTAGGGGTGAATGTATATTTTGAGGACTGTATAAAAACTAATCTCTTTCTGTGTATTCAGAATGTTTTCTTTTAATCCTAGAGAGAATTTCTTTTGTCAGTTCATTTGCTATCAATGGTTTTAGACCTACGTCTAAATGTAGGTACGTTTTACATTCACCTCAGATTTGCGTGTCATTCCTACACAGTTGCTGTGGTAATCTTGCCTGTATCATTCTAGGACTAATAAGTGTTTGCCAATGCAGGCAGGCACCTTTTTTTTTCCTTTTGTTAAATTAAAACAGATAGATGTCATTCTATAGAAAGATAAGGTAAAAGAGTTAGATAAGGTATTCATAAACCTCAGAGACATACAGAATATGGCATTTAAAATGTTTTTATTATTTTAAAAAATTCACTGACAATGAGACAGGTTAACTCCTGGCAACATCCAGCCTACCTCAAAGAGGATGATGAGAATCAAAGAACCTCCTTATAGAAGTGGCTTCAAATGTGACAAACAAGACACTGGGAAAATGTCCTTATTTATACCACAGACAGAATTATGCCTTAAAAAGGGCAAGCTTGGATGCAGGCAGAATTGACTGCCAAACTCTTCCAAGACAGGGTAAGCACATCCTCAATAGTTCCTGCCTGACAAATATGTCTGTCAGATATATTGGGCCAGAAGGCTAAAGATGATGCTTCAATGTTATAGAGAGGTTTGGGTGACTCTTCATGTAGAAAACTGTCTCTGTCATCTTTTCATCTGGAAAGCTACTATCCTGCACTCCTGGTATAATCAGGTAATCAATTATATTCCTTCTCAAATCTTTGATGGGATTCAAGCCCAGATAGTTTAGTTTTACAATTAAGCATAGTTGTTTAAAAGTTAATATGTATTAAGTCTAGGTACATGTTTTAATTTGATAATGACAGGATATGATAGATTGTGATTTCTATTCAGAATTTTAGACACACCAAGATAGGAAAGATGTTTTCTTCAAGGCTGCCAAAGACAAATTGCCGAGACACTAAGAATGTAATATTTATATAATTCCTGATTGTGTCATGGTTCTTCTTGCTATAGGTAGTTCATTCTATATCTGCGTAATAATATAAATGTATATGTAAAAGTTAATAAAAAACAAAAAATGTTTTCATATAATATATTCTAACACAGTTTCCCCTCCCCCAACCCCCTTTTGACCCCACAACCCCTCACTCGTGATTTTTACCAGGTTTAATAAGTGTTATAATGGAAACATTTGTGTTAATCTCACTGTATCTTCTTTATCCGACCATCATAGTTTGGTTTTATAGAACCCAAGTGAATGAGATTCCCATTTCTGAAGGGTGTTAAATACACCTGCAAATGTGAAGCCACAAATGTACTGACTTGAAGAGTCCTAAAGACTGTATTCACTCTATAAATATGAACCTATGTAATTTGTGTATATGTGTGTGTGTGTGTGTGTGTGTGTGTGTGTGTGAGAGAGAGAGAGAGAGAGAGAGAGAGAGAGAGAGAGAGAGAGAGAGAGAGAGAGACAGAGAGACAGACAGACAGACAGACAGACAGACAGACAGACAAATAGGCAAAGACAGACAGAGGCAGACAGACAGACAAAGAGACACACAGAGAGACAGAGAGGTTACAGGCGTGTGTAGATGTACCTTCGCATCTGCATCTCGAGGGAACACACAGATATTTGGTTTCTTCCTCTATCACTGTCCATCATATTTCTTAGAAAGAATGAAGCTGAGGCTGACCACTTCACTTAGGTTGGTTGGCCAATGAACTTGGGGTTTGTCTACATCCCTTCCCTAAATTAAGAATAGCACATTAATAGCAGACATTTAATGTGCTTTTCAGCACCTGAATTCAGGCACTTACAGCTGAGTAGGAAGTACCTTGGCCATGGAAACATCTGTTCAGCCCACCTACTTAATTCCCAATGTTGTTATCACCTATCTCACTGCTCTTGGTCTCTTAGTGCTATTTCAGATAAACATTTCATGCTATTATTAAGAGAAAAGGACTACTGGAATGATTTTTATTTTATATTATATTATGAAAATTTTTTGTAAAATCATTCTGTTTCACATAATTGTTCAAAATTAAATTCTTTATAGTTTACTAGTTACTGCGAGATTATTGTAACTTTATCTAACCAGCATTGAAATACCAAGCTCTTAGAGTTTAGCCTCTGTAGCATTAAAACTGTGATTCTCTTGCCTCAGTCTTCTTACAGAGACATAAGTAGTATGACACCATACTCACACGCAATACCCATGGTCAAAATTTGTATTATATATTTTTATACACCCTTTATAATTTTCTTTGACACTTCAACAAATAATATTTTAAATAAATCATAAAAGTATGCCCATTCTCATTCATGGAATTTGCAGCTTTGTGGAGTAAAATAATCAACTAATAATTTCCCTTCCCTTTACTTATTTATTTTATTTTATTTGAGACAGAGTCTCATTCTATGGGTTAGCTGGTCTAGAACTATGTGTATCAGGCTATCTTAAAACTCATATCAACCATTTTCCTTTACCTACCCACAGTTAGGATTATATTTCTGATCTAAAAATAAAACATTACTAATAAGTGAAATTGAAATGAGTGTAACTTAATTCCCCCAAATAATTCACCTTGTGAAGTCTATTCTTAATATAAAACATTACAGAAATGCAATATAAAACCTTAAGGAAGTCCCCCTTTTTTAAAAAATTAATTATAAGCAAATTTCTTTGGCAAGGTTATTTCTAAGAAGTAGCAGTTACACTAAGAAGAAAAATGAGAACAACTGTAAAAATCCATAATTGTAAATGACTGTTATCATCTCCACTATGTCTGTGGTTATGAGGGACTATTTCACCAGCTATGAAATTACAAAATAGATAAAACTAAACTTTGCAAAAATTAAACAAGATCTTTTTCAATAAAAGGAGCATAATTGTAACTACACATCGGATCATTAAGTTCTACAGTATTTGTGTCTGGTTAATTATGTTGTGTGATGCTTTTATTTCTAAGTCCTTAAAATGAAATAGAAAAAAAGATTTTTGAAAAAGTGCAAATATAAAATTAAAACACTAACTGGCATTGATAAGAAAAATTAATATTTTTACCCTGAGGGCATTTCTTCATTTTCTTTCATTTGAATTAATACTTATCTCCATGTGTATGTGCTTGTGTGTGTGTGTATGTGTGTGTGAGTGTGTATGTGTGTGTGAGTGTGTGTGTGTGTGTGTGTGTGTGTGTGTGTAAATAGTGGTGAGGAGCAAGAGGTAAAAATGGAAAACATGAGAAAATCTAATTTGCTCCTTCAGTAAATATAAATCTATGAGATAAGCTTGAATTTAAATTTGCGATTAATTTCAATGAGTAGAACAATGTATTACCACCCCCAAATCAGAGACTACTATAAACAAACAAACAAAACAAACAAATAAACAAAATCAAAATAAGTTTTAAGACACAATTGCTCTTTCCAAAATGAGAAATATTGGAGAAGCACTTTAGAACATCACATTCCTTTATAGAATACATCAGAAGGTTGTGAACCTAAAACATTAATGGCGGCCAACAACATTCCTTTGGGGGCTTAAGGGTCTTGAAGTCCTGAATTTGATCTAAGAGGCAACAAGGAGAGGAAGAACAGTAATTTTCCTTTAGCTCCATATATGTGCCATGGTAGGTGAGCACATGTATACACATGGTGATGCAATAGTCTAAAAACATCTCTTGCATTCTAAGATTATGGAACTTTACTTTATTTCCAATAAAATATTTAATATTTAATGGATTCTTTGGAGATTCCATATCCTACAACGCTGTCACACTTGCTTCCAAATCTTCCCTGTCTGCATTCCACCACCCCAGCTCTAGTGCCCTTCCCCTCTGGACCTCACAGTCTGATAACATACCATGAAGTGACTGGCGACTTAAGACTGTAGGATTCCTGTGTACTGAGACTTTTTGTGCTATCTCCCCTTAAGAGAACAATGTAATAATAAGCCTTACTTGCCCTGGATTTCTCACCCAAGAAATCAGTTTGAACCTAAGCTAATGTATAGCTGCAATCTTAAATTACATACATTCCCATGCGCCTAACCCAGATAATGCATGCATATCATTTTTTAAGAGACGAATCATCACAGTTCTTTTTTTGAATATACACTTATATTATTACACATAATATATTACACACAAAAAATAAATTACATACAGCAAGTACAACCACGAAACAATCAAGAAATATATGAATGTTACATTCATGGTGTTTTGGCTAATTGTTTTTGGCAACCTTGTAGAAAACATCTTTCCTATCTTGGTGACTCTAAAATTCTTAGTATAAGTCAATATCATATTTCATCTCTATCAACTTAAAACATCTATCTATATGTAAAAACATCTTAATCCCTAAACAAACAACTAAGCTTAATTTAAAAAACTAAACTATCTGATCTTTAACCTCATCAGAGACTTGAGAAGGAATAAAACTTAATTATCTAAATAAACCGGAGGTGCAGGTTACCAGCTTCCTAATTGAAAAAAATATAGAGATAGTTGGCTGCCTGAACAGTCACCTGAAATTCTCTATAATGTTGGAGCTTCTTCTTCAGCCTTCTGGCCCAATATATCTGACAGACATATTTGTAAGGCAGGAACTATTGAGTATTTGCTTACATTGTCCTGGCAGAGTTTAGCAATGGACTCTGCCTGCATCCAAGCTTGCTCATTTTCAAGCAGAATTCTGTTTGTGGCAGAAACGAAGTGGAAACAGCAAACACAAAAGTTGAAATAACTCCCTAAACTATACAATAAAAGTTAGGAAACAAACATATGTTGCTACCATTTGATAAACAATTATATTTGTGATCTGGGTCAGCTGATAGTAGAAGCTAGCCCCTTCTAAAACTCAGTTAAAATTTTCTGTATTTAATTTCTTCCCTATGTGTTGCTATCAGTGCTGCTTAGTAATATAGAGGGAGGCTTTATATGCAGGGTTATACAGCTCTTACCGATGTACAGAAATAGACACACACACACACACACACACAGAGAGAGAGAGAGAGAGAGAGAGAGAGAGAGAGAGAGAGAGAGAGAGAGAGAGAGAGGGAGGGAGAGGGAGAGGGAGAGGGAGAGAGAGAGAGAGGGAGAGAGAGAGAGAGATGAAAGCTTTAGCCAGCCAAAGACATAAACTCACACAGAAAAAAGACAGAGGATGGAAGACACAAGGGACATGAAGTAAAGAATTCAAATCTGGACTTTGCTTTGATTAAAGGACTCTAAGGGCTTTGAGCTGCTTTTCTTTCTATAATATGACATCAGTGTGTCATTAGTCACTTATAATACACAAAGTCACTTTGGATAACACAGAGAAACACATACAAATAAGTGTAAATGAGTTAAATTCCATGATATAAGATAAATTTCCTAGAGACTTTGATAAGTAGAAAGCTAAACCTATCTCGGGAGAAGAAACTTGGCAAGACAACAGAAAATAGACAAAAATGTATTATTATAGGAAACTGATATGGGTTCAAAACTACAAATACATGTTATTTTGTTATTGGAAAACCTACGCTCATTCAAAAAAAAACATGTGACTTCAGTTAGTTTTTCTAATGAGTGTATTTCAATTTATATTAATGCCAAAACATATATTTTATCTGATATATACCATGTAAATATCTATTGATTGGTCCTATGACCAATACCTTTGTTCATTACTATTGAATATCTTTATACCAGCAAATTCATGACATTTTACCATTTATTTGTTTTTTGTGCATCTAAGGTTTTTGTTCCTTTGAATGTGTCAGACTATGAATGAGGAATTTAAAAATCATGTTGGGACACTCAATTCTCTCCTCCCATTACGTGAGGACAAGAGACAGCAATAATCACTTCAGGTTTGGTGTCAAGTACCTTCACCAACTAAGTCATATCACTCTCTCATTTATGGCATTTTTATTCACAACATAAATTATGCTTTGTACCTTATGTACTTTATATCCTCTTATCTTATTTTTAATGTACAGTTTATATTTATAACCTCGACATTATTTCCAGTCTAAAGTTAATGAAACCCAAATAAAAGGGGCATTCTATAGCACTCTGGTACAGAGGCATCCTTGACATGATTGGGTAAAAACAGCTGGTTGAGATGATATCTGAGAGCCCTCCTCCATGCATACTGTGTCAAAAGAAGAAGAAGCATCATTTCTGATAGGATGACTGATGGTATTTGTTGTGAGATTATAAACTCAGAATGTGCACTACAGATATTCAAAACATCTTACATCTGTAGCTCCCACTTCAGATATTTTATCAGTGACACTGTTGTGAGAAGTGTAGGTTCTATATGTCATGAGTGCCTGATAGTACCAGGGAATCAGGAAACAATGTTGGTTAAAGACAGCTTTTGAGAAATTTAAATAAAAGCTCTTCTTCCACAAATTTAAACACTTATTTTTCCAGACTCAAAAGATTCTAAGAAAAATATTTCAACCAGTCAAAGGAAATAATACATTTTCCAAATACTTTTTGAGAAAATCATTAAGATATACAGGTGTTCTTTGTGGATATTTGAGTTTGGATTGTTTCATAGAACAGACAAAGATGCATTTTCATATTTGTGTGTATGCATTTTCATATATGTGTGTATATACACTCATACATACAAACACACATGCATCCATAGAATACATTATGTAACATGTGTTTTGGCTAAAATTGTTATCAATCAAATTATAGTACCATTTTGTACATTTGAAAGGTTATATTTGTTACTTTGTTAATTATTTTCTACACATTAATGGATATCTTTCTTCATTTTTATGTTTTACTTATTTCATCTTTTCAAAGACACATCATTCAAAAACAGGAGTAAAATTCTTAGAATTTTTGTCAGTTTCACTCTTTTGTATTCTTCTTCAAGTTAAGTATGTAATTCCACTGAGTGTACCTCTATAATTGAGGGTCATTCTCCATATATCACAATGTTCTCTGATCAACACTAGCCAATACATACAACCTTCATTCCTTTCTGCCATATAATCCAGGACGCATCCCCACTCTTTGGAATCAGCTATCTTTTCAACTATTATTCTTCACACCACACCTCTTGTTAAATAGTACAATTTTGCATCAAATTTACTGTATACATGCCCACTAAATATGAGACATATCATATAAATGTGCACTTTAGCAATTAAACAATATCAACAAATCATAATAGAAGGTAATTTGTTTTAAATTTGGCTAGGTTTACCAAGTATACTATAAGTTAAAATTCATAATTGTTTCTCTTTAATTCATGTTTTCAAAAGCATTTTATATATACATTAGATGTTTCTTACTTGGAAATTGTGTATCTGTACATGATCTCAGATGTTTCTTTTTTATTGCATGTATGCTTCATGATCTGTTTACATAGGAGTGCCTGTAAAATGTTACACATTTAGATGTCAGATATAAATTTAATAGGGTTGGTTCTCTACTAAGAATACTATAGATGGGTTATGAGAAAGGGATCAAGTTACCACTCTTTCTTTGCAAGAACCTTAACCTTATAATCCATCTATCTTGTTGTCCCATCTCTGAGGTTTCTACAAGAAAGGACTTCTGATCTTGGATTATTTTGATGTGTGATTTTGCTTATCTACAATACACAGAAAATTTCCTCACAAACTTACTGCACAAACACAATGGCAAACTTCACCATAACACCATTGAAATGCATTATAGGATAAAACAGTTTTAAAAGATAATATGTTAGCTAATGTGCAATAAATTACTTTGCATAGCAGATATATTTGTGCCTTCATGTGAAACATAATGTTGTTTGTGATAAATTTCATTAGTTTTGTTTGATACAGCACCGTAAAAGTTATAATTACCAATCAAGAAAGTCAATTACTGTTATCCAAAGAGCTGCCAAGTTTTTGACATGGACAGTATTTTTATTTAATTTCATCAAAAGAGATTAAAGGATAAGCTTTTGAATTAACTAGTTAGCAAATTATTATAATTTGTTGAAGTCTCCATTATCTCTGTTAAGTAAACATCTCCATATTCTAACACACCTACTGCCTTTGATGAGAGGGTGCAACAGTCACTTGAATGAATCTCTTTAGTCTTCTTTCATTGATGGCTGTCACTTGAACTGGTATATTTCAAACCCATATTTCATCTTGTTCTTTATGAACTCTTCATGTGAGTTCTATTTTATTTTATTATTTTATGTATGAGTGTTTAGTACCCATGCATGTTTCTTTGCTTGGTACCCAAGTAGGCTAGAAGAAAGTGTCAAATACTCTGAGACTGGGAGTTATGCATGCTCATTAGCCACCATGGGAATGCAGAGAATTGAACTCAGGTCCTCTAAAATAGTCAAAGTGCTTGTTTTTAATAGTGGAGTAGTATTCCACTCTGTAAATATCCCACAGTTTCTTTATCCATTTTTCGGTTGATGGACATCTAGGTTGTTTACAGTTTCTGGCTATCACGAATAAAGGTGCTATGAACATAGTTGAGCAAATGTCCTTGTTGTATGGTGAAGCTCTTTTGGCTATATTCCCAGAAGTGGTATGGTTGGATCCTGAGGTAGCAATATTTCTAATTTTCTAGAAAAGCATCAGATTGATTTCCAAAGTGGTTGTACAAGTTTGCACTTCCACTAGCAATGAGGAGTGTTCCCTCTCTCTACATCCTAGCCAGCATGTGCTGTCACTTGAGTTTTTGATCTTAGTCATTCCATAGGTTTAATATAGAATCTCAGAGTCTTTTTGATTTGCATTTCCCTGATGATTAGGGATGTTGAGCCTTTCTTTGAGTATTTCTCCACCATTAGATAGTCCTTTCTTGAAAATTCTGTTTAGTGTAGTACCACAATTTTAAAATTGGGTTGTTTGGTTTGGTGGTCTTTAATTTGAGTTCTTTATATATGTTGGTTATTAGCCCTCTGTCAGATGTAAGTTTTTTATTCTGTTGACAGTGCCCTTCACCTTACAGAAACTTTTCAGTTTCATGAGGTCCCATTTATGAATTGTTGATCTTAGAGCCTGAGCTATTAGTGTTCTGTTAAGGAAATTGTCTCCTGTGCCAATGAGTTCTGGCTCTTCCCTCCTTATTCTTAACAAATATTAAAAACAATGAAATGAATAGTACTAGAAATGATCATCCTGAGATAGGTAACCTAGACACAGAAAGACATGCATGGTATATACTTACTTATAAGCGGATATTAGCCACATAATACAGGATAACTACACTATAATACCCAAAAACTACACAACAAGGAGGGTGCTAGGGACAATGCTTAATTCTCATTCAGAAAAACAAATAGACTATACACCAGACGCAGGTGAAGAGAAAGAATAGGAGGGGAGCTTACTACAGAGGTCCTTTGAGAGACTCTACCCTGGCGGGGATCCAAGCAAATGCCGAGACTCACGGACAAACTTTGGGGTGGAGTGCAGGGAGTCTTATGGAAGGGTTGGGGAATAGAAGGACCGGGAGGGCTCAGGAGCTCCACAATGACACCAATGGAGTCAACAAATCCAGGCAGAGGAAGGAATGCTGCAGAGACTGATGAACCAACCAAAAACCACGTATCCGGAGGACCTAGATCCTCTGCTCAAATGTAGTAAATAGGCAGCACAGTCTTATTTTGGGTTCCATATAATGGAGAGTAGGGACTACTTCTGAAAGGGACTCTATTGACCACATGTTGATCACTTCTCCCTGGGGTGGGGGGGCTTTCGAGGCCACAGAGGAAGAGGATACAGGCAGTCCAGATGAGGTTTGATATGCTGAGGTCAGATGTTAGGGAAGGAGGGCTTCCCCATTTCTAATGACTAGGGTAGAGAGGGAGGGGACATAAGAAAGGGAGGTTGGGACCAGAAGGCAACAAAAGAGGGGGGTACAATCTGGGTGTAAAGTGATTAAAAAAAAGGAGTCACAGTGCTCTTAACTGTTGATCCATCTCTCTAGCAGCAAACAACCCAGTTTTTATTACCAGCATCTAATATTTACAAGCTAAAGAAAACTTATGCCTACTTTTAACTCCTGATTTGCTATGATACTTTTCAGTTTGTAATCTTTTTTCCTTTTTTTCCCCCATTTTTTGTATAGCCAGGCACACCTATTATTTGTCTTGGATATTTAAATTAATTATTTCTATATCTGGTTTACTGTGATTTTGAAATAGTTTCAATTTTGTGTTGGTGCTTGTATACATTTGCATTTTATGCAGTATTTGCACTGTTTGTACTTTCTGGTAAGGCTAAGGTGTAAAGTGATAAGATGTATCACTTGAGAGCTCCAGGTACCATCAGTGTATACCTGTCATTTCCTATGGTTTTGACCTCTTCAATGTTATATTAAAAGATAGATTCAAGTCATAAGGTATTTCTTAAGTGATAATAGTTGATAAGACATCAAGTTTCTATGATTTTCTACAAATTTATGGTAGCATCACATATTCTTATATCTCTTTAAATTTAATTATTTTTTAAGATAGAAAGATAATATAACAGGGAATGCCAGGTAATCCTGTGTCAAGAACCATAGTTATTGAATTCATTAGCCTCTACTGATTCCTCAATATTCTGAGGCACAGCCTGTATTTTATAGCACTAAGATGCTCATAAGTGAACCTATACATATTGATTGATTGATACTTTGCTGAAATTTAGGACCCAATGATCTGAGTATAAGAAGCAAGTACACCCCCAAGGATGTTTAATCTTAGCCCAGGAAACAGTACTATGTGCTTAAATTTTCCTGTGATTCTACTTACAACCTAAAGGCAACAGAGAATTAAAATGATTGTGGAGTGTAGAAATGATTTTGAAACCTGGGCATAATTGCTTTGGATGTGGCTCTTATAGTTGCTTAGAGAATATGATGCATCCAATTTATATAGACTGTCTTCTTGCTGCAGAATCATTAATCCCAGCCTTTATGCACAACCCTTAGCTGTTAGAAGGACACTAATAGACGAGGAATGCTTAAAAGAAAGCAATCTCTTCACAGAAAGAAACATCAATTGCCTTTCCCCAAGGTGAAAAAGCCTAAGGCTTTCTAAGTCTCATAAAATGTTCGAGTGCCTAAATTAGCTGCAATAAATTATGCAGTCTTCAATGAGATTTTCCTACCTGATGGAATAAGTATTAAGCTCAGAAGGTAATTACATATATACATATACCTTAATAATTTCAATATATCTCTACCTATAATAAAATAAGGTAGTATCACCCCTTTTCTCTCTGCCGATATTTAAATTTCAATAAAGAGACCTGCAAATGTTAACAGAGTTGAAGGCTTTATCATTAACGTTCAAATACTCTCCTGGCAGTAAATTCAGTGTCTTGCAAACACTGAAATAGTTTCAGTTTTGTAACATTCAGAATACTGTAACTTTTAATAGAGAAAGCTACTGCAAGTGAAGAATAATGTAGAGTTTTACATATATTTGATTAAACATGTCATACTCTTAAGTTGTATAAAACTTAAGAGAAATGGAAATGTCCAAAAAATATATAACTGTTAAAATAGCTAATACAGATGAGTTAAACCATCAAATTGATGCTTTGTGTTTATTCCCTAGAGTGCCATTTATCATTATTTTTGAGATGTATTTTCTCAGTGTTGGAGTTTGACACGTAGGGAAGGCTGTCTGGCAAGCTGGTCTCAGAGATACACATGTCTCTACCACTCCAGAACGAGAATTACAAGTGCTTGCCTGGTAATTAAAAGGTATACTCCTATCTTTTAAAAACTCATTTATCTTTTAAGATTATAATGTCACTATATCATAACTCCCTTCCTTTTCTCCCCTTTAAGCACTCCCATGTATCATTTTTAGATCTCCTTCAGATTCACTGACACTTTTAAAATATTTGTTGTAGCATACATACATAAATACATTCAGGCATATATATATATATTCTGCTCAGTCTGTATTGTGTTACCTGTATGTGTGTATTCAGGGCTGAGCATTTTACACTGTATAACAAATTGCTACACTCTTCCTTATGGAAGACTATTTCTTTTGCTCCCAGCATTCTTTAGTTATCTGTAGCCCCTCTACCTTTTCTTCCTGATGACTTCTTAGTGTTTTGAATCAGGTTCTCATGCTTGTAAAGCAAGAATTTAACCAACTGATCTATCTTCCCAGCTTCCATGTGCTCTTAAGATTTTATTAAAGTTTATGCAACCCAAAATACATCAGATACATGAATGCAGAAACAAAACCATAGGAGTGTGTGATTAGAAAATTTAATTTTCAACTTACCTCTTATCTACTTATACGATACAAGACATTTATACTTAGCATGAGCAATGTGTAGTTCTGTCTATTAGAACTGTAATATTAAAATTATTTTCTCAATCATTAGATACATTTTTACAGAATTTTAGGCAGCATTCAAACAAATGTGAGTGATTCATTCTTCATAATTTAAAATCCCCAAAAGTACTTTCCAGAAGTTAACGGTGTATGCCAAAGTTTCATTCTTTCATTTTTATAATTAATTTATTTATTCCCTTTACATCCTGATCATAGCTCCCTCCTTTCCTCTCCTCCTGGTTCCACCATCTTTCTCTCTTTCCCCTTATCCTCTTGCCTATTCCTCAAAAAAAAAAAAAAAAAGGAAGCTCCAACAACTCCAGTTCATCAATTCTCATCAGGTTTCAGCACCTTCTCTTCCCCTATGGCCAGGAGAGGCAGCACTGCCTAGGGCGGGGTGGGGTGATCATATCAGAGACAGCCCCTGCTCCATTTAGCAGAGGATCCACATGAAGCCTGAGCTGTCCATTGGCTCTTTATGTGTAGGGGCCCTATGTCCAGGTTATGCCTGGTCCTTGGTTGGTGCTTCAGTCTCTGCAAGCCCATCAGGGCCAAGATTAGTTGACTCTGGTGGTCTTCTTGAGGAGTTTCTGTCACCTCAGATCCTTCTATTATTACCCCCACTTTTTCGCAAGACTCCCTATGCTTTGTAAAATTTTTGGCTGTTTAGTATCCATATATGTTTGCATGTTCTACTGGGAGTAGCTTCTCAGAGGACAGCTATGCTAGTCTCCTTCTGCCAGAATAGAAGGGTATTGTTAATAGTTTCAGAGGTTGCCTCTCTCCAATAGGGTGCATCTCAGTTTGGACCAGGCATTAGTTGCACATTCCCTAAATATCTCCTCTATCTTTATCCCTGCACAACTTATAGGCAGGGTAAATTTTTAATTTAAAGTTTTTGTGGGTGGTTTGGTGTTCCTCTCCCTCCGCTAGGAGTCTTACCTGGCTAGAGGGTTTCTTCTTCAGTCTCCATGACTCCAGCTACTAGGAGTCATTCCCATATCCCTTCCAGAAGCCTAGCCTTTCCTGGGTCTCCGGCTTGTCACCAGAGATGCCTCCACCCAATTAAAAGATGGGATAGAGCTAAACAGAGAATTCTCAACAGAGGAATCTTGAATAGCCAAAAGCACTTAAAGAAATGTTCAACATCCTTAGTGATCAAAGAAATTTAACTCAAAATGACTCTGAAATTCCATCTTACAGCCATCAGAATGGGTAAGATCAAAAACTCAAGTGACAACATGGGCTGACCAAGAGGTGGAGATGGGAACACTCCTCCATTGCTGGTGGGAGTGCAAACTTGTAAAACAACACTGGGAATAGATCTGGCGCTTTCTCAGAAATAGGCATACACGCAAAAGATGCTCCACCATACAACGAGGACATTTGCTCAGCTATGTTTATAGCAGATTTATTTATTTTTCAGGTTTTTCAAGACAGGGCTTCTTTGTGTAATGGGTCTGGTTGTCCTAGACTCACTTTGTAGAGCAGGCTGGCCTTAAACTCACAGCGACCCACCTGCCTCTGCTTCCCGAGTAGTGGAATTAAAAGCATGGCTACCACGCCTGGCTTAGCAGCTTTATTTTTAATAGGTTGAATCCAGCAACCTAGATGTTCCTCAACTGAAAAAAATGGATAAATTGTGGTACATTTACATAGTGGAATACTGTGTAGTCATTAAAAACAAGGAAATCATGAAATATGCAGGCAAATGATGGAATAGAAAAGATCAACCTGTGTGAGACCCAGAATGACCCGCATGGTATATACTCACTTATAAGTGGACATTAGCCAAATAGAACAGGATAAAAATACTACAATTCACAGACGCAAAGAAGATAAGTAACAAGGATGACCTAAAGGAGGATGATTAAATCTCTCTCAGAAGGAGAAATATATTAGTCAGCAGAACTGGTTGAAGAGAGGGGACAAAGAGAGAAAAGAGGGTGGAGACCAGACCCGAGGACAGTTGGGGTATGAAGAAGGAGGGTCTTCAGAAAATTTGGCATAGTCTTTTAGAGAAATATAATCCTTTCCCAACAGTTAGAAAAATAAAATTTTATATTTGTTTTCGTGAACAAATTTGGTATTCAACAACATAAATATTCCCCTTCTTAATCTGAAATAAAAAGTAGAATATTTTTGTAAAGAGTGAACTGATTTTAAACATTTATTTCACAGAGTACATGTATTCATCTACTTCACTTCATAAGAATGGTAGATGCTATGTTGGTGACTTAGGAAAGTTAACGATTTTCCAAACTGATTATTCCATCTATAGTTTCCCCTCTGGGCAATATACTAAAACAAAACCTACTTTGTACTAAGAAATTACAAAGTTACTAGTAGGTTTGGCTATTAAGTGTCAGTCTATCAACAATAAATGGACTTGGAAATTTGATTACAGTTGCCTTTAGCTACTTTGTCCTTGAGACTTACCATATAACATTTTATGATATGTAAATTATTTGATAAGTCGTGAATGAATTGTTTATCTGCAAATAGAAAGCAGATGTAGGAAAATGTAAATTGAATCTTTTGAATAAAGAAGAAGGAAATTCTTTTAGCATTCCATTGCTAAGATCATTTTGTTTTGAAAGTGTACAATTTAAAATAATTTGTTCTTCTATTGTACGTATGGAAATATTTTTAAAGGTAAGACACACTTAGCATTACAAGTTAAGGATTTGAAATTAACTTCACTTAAAAATTTAAACAAAGATGTGTTTTCTTACATAGTCTTGTTTTCCGATGAGCTTTAGAAAGCCTATGCTTTAATAGTACAGCTGTGCTTCACACTATAAATTGATCCTGACCACAAGAATAGGGGACAGAATATTTGGGACAAAATCTGGCAAACATGAGCATCCTTCTGAGTTACTAGTAAATTTACGCTATATTGTTTGTAATAGATGGTGCTAAGAAATTGCTCTGGAGAGTTAGTTATTGTCATCAGAATGGTAGTCCATAGGTCATACGCATGATTTTTTAAAGGTTGGTTCTTTTCTTCTCTGTAAACCCTTTACTTGGTCTTTATCACATTTTACTCTGTTAATTTTATTTTCTAATCTCCTATAATCATCGTCCCTAAAAACCTGGATGACTTCATTCTCAACAGAGATTCTCTACGGAAAGGTGCGTCCTCCACGCTGCCTCCAAATGAAGCAACGTTCAGAGGGAGTGTTACAAAAATGAGTAAATATGATAGGATATCAACCTGCTCAAGCTGTGAGCAAGGATATTCCAGATGAATGAAAGTGAAAAAAAGCAAAGACAAGTTCACTCTAACCTGTCGATTATTGGATTCTAATTTTTTAAATTTTGTATTAATTTATTCTTGTTATATATCAGTGGTTATCCCATCCCTTGTATCCTCCCATTCTTCCCTCCCTCCCATTTTCCCCTTACTCCCCTCCCCTATGACTGTTCCTGAGGGGGATTACCTCCCCCTGTATATGCTCATAGAGTATCAAGTCTCTTCTTGGTAACTTGCTATCCTTTCTGAGTGCTACCAGGTCTCCCCCTCCAGGGGACATGGTCACATATAAAAACACATATTGCAATACTAGAAATTCTATACCAGTTACACAAATGATTATTCAGTCTCCCCACACCTCCAGTTAATTAAATGAAACAAGTCATGGTGAGATATAAGAAAAACCAATTAATATTCAATACAGTTATGTTAGTAAAACAAGAGATCAGCCATCCTCTACAACTTGGGCTCATGGTTCAACAAAAAGGAAGGAAACTTATTTAATTCAGAAATGTAAACAGTTCAATATCCGCAAAACAAAGAATGCCACACTATAAATAAGCAGAGACATGAGAAATTACTTGATCACCTTAATTGATAGAGACAGAGCCTATGAAGAGGTTGAACAAGCTTCATAGCAAAATCTCTGAAGGAGGCAGTAATATAAGGAACACAACTCGGCATAATAAAGCCAACAAGCCAATAGCCAATATTCAATTGAGTGGGAATAAAAACCTAAAGGGATTTGTTCTAAAATAAGAGTAAGAGAAGAGGATACACTCTTTGCCTTCACATTTAATATGAAGCATAAAATATTAGCTGGAGAAAAAGGCAAAAATAAAATACAAAAAAGTAGAAAGAAGAGAAGGGCATAGATAACAAGATGCCATATTTAAAAGACCTTTAGGACTCCATGAAGAAACTCATATGTCGAGAAAATTATGAAGAGAAAATGCCATGTCTGCAGTGACAGCTCAGCAAGCAGTTAAGAGCCATGGCTGATCTTCCAGAGGACCAGGCTTTGATTCGTAGCATCCACTTGATGCTCACAAACATCTGTACTTCCTGATTCAGGTCTATTTTCTCTTCTGGCCTCTGTAGTTACGAGGCAGAGAAGTGGTGAACAGACATATATGGAGGCCAAACACACATATACAAGAAAGAAAGAAAGAAAGAAAGAAAGAAAGAAGAAAAAAAGAAAAGAAAAAAGAAAGAGAAAGAAAAAGAGAAAGAAAGAAATGTCATTCATAATGGCTTTCAAAGTACATAGAAATAAATCTAACTAAGATGATGAAAGAAGAAAATTGTGAAACACTGAATAAAGAAATTGAAAAAAGATACTAGAATATAGAAGTCCCACCCATGTTCATGGATTGTTGGAAAGCTCTTGTAAACATAGTTAAATTACAAAGAAAGAGTATTATATCCAATATGATCTTCATGAAACTTAACAGAATTAGAAAAGAATATTTTCAAACTTATGTGGTAGCAAAAACTCCAACAAGTGGGAACAACAACAAGAAAAAAGAATAATTCTGGTAGCATCATAATACCTAATTACAAACTACAGTATAGAGCCATGACGGTAACAACATCATGTTCCATGGGAGGACAAAGAAATGTAGGTTAACAGTGTAGAATAGATGACTCAGATATAACCACCAGAGATTTCTGCCATGTACTTATGACAAAGATTTAAAAATAATAAGTTGTGTCAAGTCTCTTCTTGGTAACCTGCTGTCCTTCCTCTGAGTGCCACTAGGTCTCCCCATATGAGCATATACAGGGGGAGGTGATCCCCCTCAGGAACAGTCATAGAGGAGGGGAATAAGGGGAAAATGGGAGGGAGGGAAGAATGGGAGGATACAAGGGATGGGATAACCATTGAGATGTAACAAGAATAAATTAATAAAGGAGGAAAAAATAAATATAAAAAAAGGAAAAAATAATAAGTTGTAGAGAAGAGAGCTGTGCATATTGACGAGAAAGTTTAAGGGGAAAGGCAAAGGAGCAGGTGTCTAAAGGAGAGAATTAGAAATATGACATGTTTTCACTTATATGCAGATTCAGACATAAAGTGGGTACGTATATAAATAAAGTTATCCTTCTGTAAAAGCATAAGAGACCTATGTGTAAGAAAAAAGGAAATCAGCAAGATAAGGAAGGATGAAATGGGAAGGACAGTGCGAGGAATAACACAAGGTATCCAGAAAGAAATCCATTACTTTATTGCTAACTAAAAAAAAAAAAAAAAAAAATGAGAATACCTTAGTTTTGTTTCATTTAGCATTGAAGGATAGAGATGAATATATGAACACTCCTAAAGTGATTGACATGTTTATGTGCAGAGTACAGTAGGAACTGCACCCAGGCTGAAGGCAAGAGACAGACAGAAATTTATGGTAGAGCTAATCAAGCTTTATCATGGTTTTCATTACACATTACGGATCCATACGCAGAGAGCCATGCTTTTGGTATAAATAAAAACATGCTCTCGCAATGTTAAAAAAAAAATAGACAAAAGAATTTAGGAGAAAATGGCATGAAAGGTTTTGTAGCTAATCCAAGTTCTTAAGTAGGATCCTGTAGTCATAAGGCAACAGAACACCATTAACCCTTCCAGAATTTGATTAGGCTCATCTCTTTTGACTTACAAACAGACTATCCTGTGACTATATGCGGATTACATGAATATAGTTGAGAGGTTACTGGCCACAATTTTTACAATCTAAGTTTTACATTTTTATACAGTAAAATTTGGAAACCATGATGAACAAATGAGGAATATAAAAAGTAACAAAGAAATTGGGATCCTAAAACAGAGGGCCACATGCCTGACATTTGAGATTTTCTGGTTATCACATATCATCTGCACAGTAGTTATTAAGGGCCTGGCAAGTCACAGCTATGGGAGTGCAGTTTTCAGTCTAGGTATTTTCAGGCCTGCTTGGATACTTAGCTGAATGCTAACAATGTGACTACTTTGTCCAGAAGGTTAAAAATGAGTGTTGGAAGGAACATATTGCATCATCTGTTAGCATAAGCTGGTAGAAGTCAAAGAATCAGTTGTGCAAACACATAAAAGCTTTTATAAATCAAAAATTTCTCCTCAGTTACACATAAGAATAATTCTGGCTAAATAATAAATCCTCAGTATTGGCAATATTCTTTTTCTATATTGTTGGTGTCTTTTTGTCTATACATTTTTCCTGGTATAATATCCAGATAACAACTGATGCTCAAATTTTAATCATTTTTTGAAGAAAAAACCCAAAAAACTAGGCACTTCAATCTTCAAATATTTCATTCTGGCACTTGTCTTATTAAAAAAAAAAAGGAATGACAAATAAAGAACTTTCCAAGTTCTCTTTCATGGTCATGGTTACTTTGTAATAACTTGTCTGAAAAGATTAATTTTTAGTAAATAAGGAAGTAATTCCTTTTATATTACCTAATCATATTTAAGAGTATGGGTTTGTGTGAGGTATACTCGGAAACCAGAATGAGTTGGATGTTCTGGACACTGTACTGACAGGAACCTAATATGGGAGGTGGGAACTGATTTCACTCTTCAAGAAGAATTGTAAGCTCTTTTAATCACTGAGATATTGCCTATTTTCCAACAGTTCTCACCATCCCAGAGACATGGGGGCAATCCAGGCAAATGTATCTGTACAAATTGTCCTCCCTGTGTATAGAGCAAGTTTCAGAGTTCTAACTGCCAGTCTAGGTTTCCTATTTTAATCTTAGAAGCTTTACATTTCCTTCAACTCTTAAATGTCTCCGTCAAAAAAAAAAAATTGCATGTATTGCAAAACTATCATCATCAGTACTAACAATCATCTCAGAACATTCTCATTATTGCATATTTCAATATGGATTTTTTGTTTTTTATACAGTGTTGTGTTTCAGTAATATTTGTAAGAAAAAAATGAAAGAAATCTTCATGAATATATATTTGGTTACTAAGGCATTATGTTGTTTACTTACTTAGACTGATTTTCACATGCTATGCTCTTGACTGTAATGTACAAAACATATCAAGACAAGTCTATAAATCCAAGTACTTGTCTATTCTTCTTTGAAGTGCACTCAATTATCCAGGCATGGAATCCAGCCCCCGAGGTGGATAGTTCATGTCTGTCCTTTAAAGGTTTGTCTAATTAATGAGAGTACTAGTGATTTAATATATTTCCTGCATTAATGCTTTACAAGTTACTGTTAAATCTCATCAATTTCTTCTTGTTCAGCCACAACAATTTAGTTAATATATGCAACCGTATCAATGCATCAATATCAATTGGAATCTTCCATCAAGAAAACATGTAGAAGTTAATATCCACACCCAGCAAGCATGCTTTGGGTATATGAGGACCAGAAGGGTCTGTTTATTCCAATAACATTCTTACAGATATTAGGTTTCTTCTATTTTAGAATGGTTGACTAGGAACAGTATTTAATGCTCAGAGGTTGTGGACTCAAATGTACATGATCAGGGCATTTTGAAAGTTGTCCTGATGAAAGCAAACAATTATTTTCCAGAGAAGGATTTTTTTACTAGAAAATACAGATTGTCAACAATTAGTTTACTATATCAAGTAACCAGCCAAACTAAAAATTTATGATTTCTTGTCATATAGAATAGTGCAACATTTTCATCTGCACTAAGCATTCTTTTTGGGCTGGTGAGATGCCTCTAGGCTAGAGCTTTACTTAGATCCAAGGTTGCCATGTTTGAAAGAAAAAACTAACACCTAAAGCCCCTCTGAAGTACACTCAAAATTTGGAATGCATGCAGCTGCAAGTGTGTGTGTATGTGTGTCTGTGCATGTGTGTGTGTGCACATACACAGATACACCCTCACACAAACATCATATAGACACAGATACAAATAATTGTAAATGAAATTAAATCAAATAAAAACAAACATTTAAGCCAGTTTACTAATAAGTATAATATTAGGGATTTCATAAAATAGTAAGGCAAAATTATACAATGGGTGATACAAAGTATAAATATACTTGTGTATAGATTCTTTATTTTCCCTTAATTTTATAGAAGTTTTTTAGCTTCTTAAACTTTTAAATCATAATTTTTGGAGGAAAATTATTTCAGGAACATATCAAAATTTGAAAAATAACAGGTAACATTATTCTTATTTAATGAAAACCTAAATAAATAACTGTCCCCGTACTGATAAAAAACACTTAATTAGTACTTATATATAAATATATCAAAATTACTCTTATTACATTTACAAATAAATGTGTGGTAGGAATATGTTTCTGTATAGTTTACTTAAGCTTTGTGTTTCTTATACATATATTCAGAAATTACAAAAAGTTGAATTTACTCTATTACTATTATGTTCTAATTCTATATATAACAATTTCTATAATTAATACAATTAATTAATATGTGCAACTTAGAAATAAAAAGTTGAATTGTTAAAATAAGTAGCACACAACTTTCATTTAGTAATAACCTTGTTTTCTGTTAAAAGATGGACTCCAATAAAAATATAGTAAGTTATTTTACAACTATAAACATTGCAGAAGTTGCTTGGTAATCACTTTTTCTCTGATATCAATAAGTACATATTTTCATTACTTGTGCCAGATCTGTGCTGTGACTTGTGAAATAAGCACCAGGGCTGCCACTGCCTTACAACTGCTTTATGTGATCCCGCCTTCTGATAAATTTGAAGCCTTGGGTCACTCTAACTCTGGTAGATATGGAAAGTAAATTATATTTTCTGTACTCATTGACTTGAGTTTATACTCTTTTTTTTCCTAAAAGGTTTCAAATAATTATATGTTATAATATCTAAATAAATGCTTTATTAACATATTTACATTTTAATATCTGTTTAAATGGCACAAAGGATGTCAAATGCATTCTGTTTCCTATTAAGACAATGTGTACACTCATTTGCCTCCTGATGTCAAATGTCTTGAGAAGTCTTAAAATATATTCTGTATCTCTGAGATAACCATAAATTCATGTACATGATTTTCTGACTAATATGTTTTTCTCTAGAAATAATTTTGTCAATGAAATCTAGCTAAATATTTATAGCAAAACAATATAAAATAAACATTGCTATGTAAATACACTTCTCTTTGCAAACTTAAGTGTGACTAATAAGATGGTTATGTGTGAATAACAGGATGTTTGGATTCTTTTCATTCTAAAGCATTTGTAGATGTTGTTTATGGAAAGTAAGGTGTGCCATTTGATTTATACTTCCAATAATGGCCTCTGAGTGAGGCAGCCTGTATGCATGATTAGGAGAACAATTTATTATAAAACATCTTAGTGATTTTCAATTTAATAAGTACTTTGATTTGTTTTCCATTGAAGATGAATGGTTCTGAGTGTACTTCAATTTGTTTCTATGTCATTTGTTACTTTTCAATTTATTCCTGTGATCTAATAACCTACTAAGAAAGAATTCTTATATTTAAGAATGTATCAAATTTTCTATATCATTTATAATTCCTTACAATTCTGTGAACTAATATAAGAATGCCTTAACCCTAACCACAATAGCGTTGGCCTTTTCATATTAAATAGCATATATGTGAAAACAGTGGGATAGGATATCAACATAATAAGGAAAATTTATGAAAGCAAGTAATTTAATTACAGAAAAACTAAGATAGTTCTTCAGCCTTATGGTCAGTGAAATTGAATTCTTAAAGAGACATATTGGGAGACAAGAGTGACAGGCCTGTGGTAAAGAGCACTGGCTGTTCTTGAAAAGGCCCAGAACCCACATGGCTGGTTACAATCACAGGCTATATTCCTTCAAGAGCATCCAACATCATATGACTGTGATGCTATAGTATACCAAGAAGGTGTTAACCAATTCCACATGACTGAATTAGCTCTGTCATTTTTCATTAAGCTCACAAACATACATGCGTGTGTATGAATTTGTCTTTCATATCATTTTAATTCTTGTAAGTTAATATTTTTTATTATACACACAGGCTAAAAATTGAAATTGTATGTATACAGAAACTATTGCACTGTTGTTGCTTGACAAGGTTTTTCTTTATCCTGATACACCTTAACTAGAGTTTACCTGTAGTCATATAATGGTGAAGAGTTCTCCTCTAGATTGAAGAGCAGAAGAGATGAAATAAGTCACAATGCTTTTTCATAATGCCTAAACATTGGAAAAATCTAAAATGTGTTATTGATACATTTCTAATAATCTTTCATATTTTTCCAGGCATAGTTATACAATGACACATGAAGATGAAGACACTATGTTTATTTCAATTAGGAAATTTATATCAGTTAGGAAAACCATCTTTTATTTAAAATATGTTTTTAGGTTAAAAATTCCTGGTGACTTGAGTATATTACTAATGGTTGTCATGACAGCAATCAGCGATGACACAAGGAACAAAATCCAGACTCTTCTAAACCGTCTTGTACATTTCACTATATATAAATATTATTTAATAATGAAGTCATCTTACTTAACACAATCGGTATCTCAAATTGCTATCAGGTTCATTTGGGACAAACATTAAATAGCCTTACTTAGGCTGTTTTGAAGAATGAAATGCATCATTAGGTATAGTTCACCACAGGGCAACAGAACCTTGGGACTTATTTTTCCTGTCAATCCACACTTTTGTTTGAAGGGACTGATTTTTTTATCTATCCTTTGTCTCTGTCTTATCTGGTGATCATTCGTCCTTTCCACGTGTGATCTACTTTATTTTTATTTCTGTGTCCGCCTCATTTCCTTTAACCAAATAATCTTAGGCTCATCCATGTTATCATACATGAGGAGATGCTATGTCTTTTTATGCCTTCACTTGTGAAATGTGCTGATTAGAGTTTCCTCAAGTTGACACAGTCTTGTTATCTGGGAAGAGGACATCTAGACTTTAAAAAATGTCTCCAACAGATTGGCCTGTATGTAAAACTCTGGGGGAATTTTGTTGTTGTTGTTGTTGTTGTTGTTGTTGTTGTTGTTGACTATATATTGATGCAAGAGTGACCAGCCCACTAGTGGTAGCACTAGCACTGAGAAGGCATCCTGGGTTATATTAGAAAGCATGGTGAACAAACAAAGGGGGAAGTCAGAAATCAGTGTGCCTCCAAGGTCTCTGCATCAGTTCCTTATTTTTTGTGTCTTGCTAGTCTTTTTTTTTTTCCCTTGGCTTCCCACAATGATGGACCGTGTTTTGAACATATACCCCAATTAAACTTTGTCTCTCTAAATAGCTGTTGGTCCTAGTTCTGCCACAACAATAGAAAAAAGGTGATATATGGATTTTACTCTCTTTCACCAGGAGAAAAAGTGTCGTTAATTTTAACTATGCAGAGCTAAAAATCCAGCCCCTTTGTCTTCCTGTTTATGCATGGTATACTTGATATTTTTGTATCTGAAGATCATCCACTAAAAGAGGTGACTTATTCTGGAAGGAATACAGTCCTCTAGACTCCTAGTAGTAACCAACTTCTAACCAGCAACTTGGAACAGTTTTGTAGTAAACCAATACTTAATTTTCTAGCTCACTTCTAATACATGTTATGTGAAAAGTATAAAAGTAAAATTACTTTCACACTAAAATATCATATCTTATGACAAAGTTTATCTACTAGTTACATGTTTAAGATCTATTATGGATAGTTTAAGTTTATTTATGTATAACATCACACACACATGCTTTACTAAATGGAAACTGAATGTAACTATCATTCACCAACACAAATTAAACGTATACCAATCCGTGTATTATTAACAATGAGAGTAATTCCCTATTGTTAATGTCAACTGTAAATAGACCAAACACAGCTGAGTTCTTGCAAATCATAAGATGCACAGAAGATAGAATGTAAATGATGAAAGATGCTGCATTGATATGTATGTGTGTCTGTGTACACAATATACACACATGTAGGGAAAAGTGTATTGTGTAATTCAAATGCCAATTATTGTAACCCCATATCTGGACCAATCTATTTCTGAGAATCTCATGTCTCAATGTTGTATAAATTCTGCTTCCCAATTGTCCCCTGTTATGCCAATAAAGCAGCTTCCAGCCAATCATTGAGTAGGTGAGAGAAAAGGAATAGACTTCCTGCCAGCCATGGGAGGAGTCAGAAGGGGAACTAGAGGATTATGCCAGAGGATGAGCATGGGAGAAGTCCTGGAGAGACTCCAGGAGAAGGAACTGGATCAATAAACTACAAAGTGCAAGTGTCTCTGGGATGTACATTGGGAGGACATAAAGTGCAAGTGTCTCTGGGATGTACATTGGGAGGATATAGATTAGGCCATACAATTATGAATAAAGTTATAACTGCTCAGTTCTTATGTTGTGAAACTTATTATAAAACAAATATAAGAGTATCAATTATTTTTGTGATAGCAGGGTTAAGAGAAAGACTGAGAAACAAATGAAAAAATAACACTAACATATACATATATACATATATATAGCACATATGTACACACAGATATGTGCATACATATGTACCGATATATTTGTATGTAGTATATATGCATATATATATACATATGCATTATATCATTATTTATATACCTTATATGCCTTATTTACTTTACATGCAAGAAAAAAGAATGCAAAGTTTTTTACTATTGATTGATGATGAATGTCCTTAAAAATCATGTTACATTAACAGGATGAATAAGTAAAGTTCTTAATCAGTGGAAAACCCCACAAATCACTATCATTATTTTTTTTTACCAAATATATCAAAATATTTTATATACATGTTTTCACATATTTAATATAAGTATTTTCATAAATGACATAATTTAGATGAATGTATGCAACAGAATAATTGTATGATGCTGTCAATCTCAAGTGAATTTTTTATATTATACGTAAAGAAAGTCAACCTTAATAAGCCATGCCTACAAGTCATTGGCAAAGATGTCTGTCTGTACTTGGCAGCTATTTTCACAAGGATTGTAAATGTATACAGTAATGATATATTTCTTTTTATCTCTATTTCTATATCTATCAACAGGAAATAAAAATTCAACTGTTGTTGTTTGAAACAATTATTGTTTTCTTTATTGAGGAAAGTATCTTCAAATGGAAGTGAAGAAATGACTGATAATGCAAGTGTTGCATGAACAGTTCAGTTACATGGAGAATTTATAAAACTTAATTTCAAAAATAATATTTTTACCATGGTTACACTAGAACAACATTTGCATAATTGAATTATTTACCACCAAATTTTTCATGCTTCATATCTATGCATGAATATATATCAAGCACCTTTCTTATGATCATTAATATGAAGAGTTTACAGACCATTAAGATTAGGCATAGGACACATTTAGTTCAGAATAAATCTTCACTTCTATTTAGTGTTTATAAAAGTATGTTTTTTGAGTTGAATTATCCAAGCCTCATTTTTCCTCTGTTTCCACAGAGGCAAAAGCTGAAGGGTAAACAAGACACACCTCCGGGAAAGCCATACCTGCTTCATCACAGCACACCTGCTTGGCTCTATCTACTTACATACCCTGTTTTCCTGCTGACTGCAGTTTTACTAATCCTCTGACCTCATAAAGCCTACCTGGGGCTAGCATGAATCCTCACTGTGAAATCAGATAAACCATATTGTTTAGCATCTGTTCCTAGCTCCCCTTGAAGTCCTCTTTGCAAATAGCATAGGGCTGTCAGGTTCAATCACTTGGTAGTGAAATCCAGTAAGAGGCTTTAGCTGTATTCCAGTATTGCTTTTTATATGCTGAGACCTGTGGGTGAAGACCTTGAATCTACAATTGACAGGTCTAATTTTGATACGCTTCCCTTCCAAAACAGAAATACATCTAACATTTGCCCCAATGTTATGATTGAGTCTTGAGATGCAAAAGCTAACTATGTCTCCCAGTGCAAACAGTACATTTTTAGCAGCCATTGTATCTATATCATAGAAGGCCTAAATAAACATTTTAGACATTAACTCCTCAAGCATTCCCATAATATTTTCATTGTAAACAATAATTAAATTTAAATATATTATATTCCCTTTGTGGAAACACATTTTTAAATTGTATAAACACATTTTTAAATTGTATAAACACATTTTTAAATTGAATAATGTACTTCAAAATGGATTCTCTTTAGAATTACTATTAGGGATGCTAATTAAAGGAAAATATTTGTGAACTATGAGTTCACATTGCCTGTGTAATTGGCAATAAGGACAAAGTGAATAGTTTAACATCTTTAATCTGATGTATGCTTAATCTGAGAGAAATTAAAAGTTATATCTCTGCATGTTCAATTATATGAAGACACTTGCATGCTTGTTATAGTTTTACAGTAATTATTTGAATCCTTACAAGAAATAACATATTCTTAAAAGGCCTAGGAGCAAAATAAAAATAATGATAAAATATCATTAAATTATGGTAGAGATATGTATTTTTTCTAATAATTTCTAAAGGATCATAATAGTTATTATTTATTTATAAACTGTGACTAGTTTAAGATCATTTACCAAGCAAATGACAATAGTATTATTTCTAATTTTTGTCAAAAAGAGCATTAGGTCACTTAATGAAGCACTAGTGTTTGTCGAGTATTTTCCCAGCACAATATATTTCAGGCTTATGTTATTAAGTTCTGTTCTACAGAGTAATTTCTAGGAGAAGTCATTTAAAATATTTTGAGATAGCAAGTAGATAATTTAATGATAATTATCCTCTTAGTTATTGCTGTTTTCATGAATCTTCAACTTCAGATTTTAAAAGGAAAGACACCATTCCAATGTAATGGTCATTTAAATTCCTTTAATGTATTTTAGTGTGCTGTTGTATTGATTGATTAATATATTTTCTTCCTTCACATGGTGCTTTGTGAAATTTGTACTAATAGGCAGCTATTTTAAACAAAACTATTAAATATGCATACTTTATACCTAACCCCACCCAGATCTATCCAATGGACAGGACATTCTCCACAGTTGACTGGAGAGCAGGAACTGACTTTCACACGAACTCTAATGCCCCATATTTGTCCATGTCCCCTTGATGGGGAGGCCTGGTGACACTCAGAGGAAAGATAGCAGGCTACCAAGAAGAGACTTGATACCCTATGATCGTATATAGGGGGAGGAGGACCCCTCGGTCACAGACATAGGGGAGAGCAATAGGGTGACAGCAAGAGGGAGGGAGGAATGGGAGGAAACCAGGAATGGGACAATTGAGATGTAATATTAAAAAAAATTAATTTTAAAAAGTGAAAAAAAGAATAATTACTAAATTGTCTTGGACAGCAGTCACTATGTTTTATGAGTATGTTTTGGGTTTAGCACAGTTACATGGCCATGGGTGATCTAGCTGTCACAGTAACCAATAGGATTCTGAAGAAGAGTGTAAGCAGTGTTTTTGGAACCCCAAGTCCAAGTAAGAGCACAGCAGACCCCTGAGAGTGAGACAAAGTGGGTGCTTTAAGCCAGGCTCATCCATCCTGACACTGGCTATTACAGAAAGAAGAACTGAGTCTATTGCACTCCCGTAAGGGAGGGTCCAGAGCATCAGGGCAGGTGTATGTCAGGCCAGACTGGCCGAGGCATGCACAAAAGCAATGTGTCCTTTCAGGGACCGAAGACAGTGTTAGTTTGATGAGAACATTGAGGTGTCGCCTGAAAATTGAAATTACGAGAGAGAAGAATCTAAGAGAGAGTAAACCAGAGCCTATCATCCTCATGGGAGGAGAAGCAGAGGTAGCTAGAAAGTCTTTTTTTTTTTTCTTTTAAATAAGGAGTGTTTTCATATGTGGCAGCCCAGATTCTCTTGAAATGTGAATATTTCAGATGAATGATTTTTTCCTATGTATTGCAGAATTTCTAAGTAGAACCACATATTCATTTTAGCTCTGTCATTTTATAGCAGAGGCTTTCCCACAAGTCCTTCTCTTCTTCTCTTATCCATCAGTAAGTGGCTGATCTAGTCAGCATACACAGGTCATGTAGCTGGACAAAGAGAGGCTTTGCAAGAGTGGAGCAATAATCATGTAAGAAGCAATCTTTTTTGTTTGTTTGTTTGTTTTTTTCTTTTTTAAGGACCTCAACATCTAAAAGGAATGGTTAAATAAAGAGGTAAATACTCAAACACAAGGAAGTGCAGTGTTTACAATAATAATAATCTATTGTCTTACTGGGATAGGCTACAGTACTAAGTGGAGTAATCTGCTTCCCACAAAGGACAGTCATAGAGAAAAGAATGTCTGTGTCATTTGTAAAACACTGGGTACATGACACAACTCTGACTATTTCCAGGTCACTCTCATATTACAGAAGCCATGACAAGAACTGAAGATGTTAGTCACACCACATGTACTGGTAAGAGCAAAAAGAAGATGAAACCCATGGGTCATTGCTAGCTAGTGTGCTGTGTCTGTTCATCTAGCTTGTTACTCTTACACAGTTCAGGGCCCAGTGCAGGAAATGGTTCCTCCATTGCTTTCACTGGGACTTCTCATTTCAGTTAGCTCAAGTCATGCAATCACTGAAGATCCACATGCTTTACAGTTCTTCCATACGACTCTCTTCCCAGTCTAGTCTAGATTGTAGTTGACAAAATTAACCAGTATATACAACAAATAAAGTACCAGAGGGAGACTGATATAATCTCTCCTAAAGTTCCTTCTTTTCCTTTGGGTCTTCTTACGATTAAAATCTCCAATCAATGTTGTATACCTGCACTTTTGCATTTGTCCTCACAATAAATGTACACTTAATACATTTGCCCACCTAAACAGAATGAAGCATTTTATTTAGAGATCAAGTTATATTATTAAAATATTTTTAATTTTAAATATAATTTCAATCATGTTTAATTTAAATAACTTTAAAGTATACCATTAATACAAATTTCAAGTTCAAAAATAAAGGATGTAGTTTTATACTTAATTACTAAAAAAATCTATAAGTTCCTAACCAAAATATGGAAGAGAATCCTAATATTAAGATTGTTTGCATATATTTTTGGTTTTGCTAAATATATAATATTTATTATGTTTTCATGTAACTGAAAATTGATTTTGACTTATACGTTATTTTATCCTTCAAGATTTCTCATAATTTTTTCAAGTGAGGCCACAGTGGCATTGAAATATAAATGTACTCTTGAGGCATTAAAAAAGATGGTCAAAAACAGTATATACACACTTATATCGAGACACTAATCCAAGGGATACCTCCCATGGAAAACTTTACTTACCAGGAAAGTGGGTCAGAGGAGAGGACATCTTATTGAGACTTTAGGCGAGAATAGCATGAAAGAATGGGGAAATAGTAGGACCCACAGGGTCCTGGAAACCTACAAGAAGAACTTTATGACAGGCTGATCTGGGTCCTGGGGTCCTCCTCAAACTAAGGCACCTGCCAAAGAGAAATAGGCAGTAAACTTTGAACCTCTACCTAGACCTAGCCAGTGAATAGGATATTCTCCACCGTTGAGTGGAGAGTGAGATCTGACTCTCACAAGGACTCTGGTGCCCCTTTTCTGACCACGTCCCCTGGATGGGGAGGCCTGGCGGCACTCAGAGGAAGGATAGAAGTTACCAAGAAGAGACTCGATATTCTTAGAGCATATATAGGGGGTGGAAGTCTCCCTCAATCACAGACATAGGAGAAGGGAGAAGGGGGGAAGTGGGAGGGAAGGAGGAATAGAAAGATACAAGAGAAGGGCTAACAATTGAGATGTAATATGAATAAATTAATAAAAAATAATTTAAAGTAAGATAAAAATTGATGGTCTAGCTACTGTAACCTAATTCATCACTTAAGGTCAAGGTGCATGATACATACACATAATACGCCATCAAAGAATCCATGAAAAGGTGAAGGGAACTTTGTGCTATTTTGCAAAACCTTATGGATTTAAAGCAGTTTCTAATGAGAGCATAATAAGTATTAATCAGAATGCCTAGAAATACAGTAAATTTTGGTAGACAGTAAACTGAAAATGAACAAATTTAATTAAAGTTTCTATCATTAAGTAAGTTAAAATAAAATATTAAAATACCATACAAGTTCTCCATATTTATTCTCAAATATTTTTCCATTTTAAATTTTAGATTATAATATAATTATATTTCTCCTTTCCTTTTCCTTTCTCCAAAGCCAATCATATATTCATCCTCACTCTTTCAAATTCATAACCTCTTTTTCCTTAACAGTTATTACATGATTATATATATATATATATATATATATATATATATATATATATACTCATATATTCATACATTCATTTTTGAAATGTATATTGTGGAGTAGATCATATATCCCCCTTGTAATTATTCTCTAATAAAAATTCATATATCTATCAAACACTTTTGCCACAAATATATCATAATGTAAAATCATTTATTCATTTAACAATTAATTTATTCATTTATAACCTGTTTTTGACTTTGTATGTGTATAGGTAGATAGATATGTCTGTGTACATATATATGAAAGTTTGTATATATATGTTTATATACATACATTGATAATTTGTAAATGCATACATCAAAATCAGAATCTAGGATTAGCATGTGTATAGTATTTATCATTCTGAGTCTTATTTTCTTTGCCTAGCATAAGGTTTCTGAGTGCTATCCTTTTTCTTTTTGAAAATAATGATTTATTTTTCATAGCTAAATGAAAGCACACTATACATTAGGTTGCTGCTACAGCGTGGATTAACTTTGAGACTACCTGTTTTATTCATTGGCCACCTATATCTCCATTAAAGATGAGCACATCACTCCCTTTGCAACAAGATTGTTGGTTTTCCAGTGACAAAACTGATATATGCTTGTTCACTGGGTTCCCATATTTATAACTTCATGAAATTTCTAGACATCTGTTGTTTTCCAGAAAACTTGTAATTTAATATTAAGGAGTAAAGATCAGGAAATAATACCAATTCTTGTACTGTAATGTATGACAGATCAAAGATGCTGCTTATCTCAGCCAATCAAATACTAGTTTATATGCACCCAACAACATTAGATAAATATCTGATAATAAAAAGTTAACCCTGGTGTGATGGCGTATGCCTGTGATCCCAGAACTCTGGAAGGTAGATGCAGGAGGATTGCTGTGAGTTCGAGGCCAGGCTGATCCTCAAAGGGAGTCCAGGATAGCCAAGACTACACAGAGAAACCCTTCTCAAAAAATTAAGTTAAAAATGTTATCAAAAGACTTCAGAAAACAAGCAGAAGTCCTTTTCTAGCAAGCTTCCTTGCTCCTCAGTATAATTACAGGGTGGGAAACTGAAGGCTCTTCCTGAGGTCAGAGGTAATGATGCTTGGCTGTGACTGATCAATCTCCTTTATCATTAAGCAAATACTAGACCTGCACAAAGACACTGTTCTGGATCCATGTTTACTCTCTCTGGTTATTGTTTCAACTGAATGCCATGTTCAATGCTAAAGCCTTTGTTCTCTGCCTTCTGGGGTGGGCAGAATTTTAGCCTCCTTACTGCCAGTCTTATAGCAATGGTGCTTCTTTGTTCAGACTCAACATCTGAGTAATCGCTTCTAAGTCATCTATTAATTTACAAATTATAAACATATAGTTATTAATGATTATCAGTTAGTTTTTCATTATTCATATATTAGTAATACTAATATTAGTAATATTAGCAATGTTTATGATTATAGAGTTTCTCTTATTCAATATTAATATGTTCTTTATCAAATTATTTAAACTAACATTAATTTAAATAATTATTGATAATGGATCCAAAATGATATTGCCTGAAATGATTTTTGAACACATTCGTGCATTTATATATAAATAAATACAATTGAATATATGTGTCACATCTAATCAGTATCACTGTGGAAGTTATTAAAGCTCTCCATGCATAAGTCTATGGCATCATCTTTGGTCCTCTTCCCTCCCACACCCAGTCATTCTTCACTATAGACTTATGTTTTATTGTATCAATCCTACAATAAAAGGAGCTTTTATCTCCTGCATTACACACCCACAGTTTTCAATGTTCAGAGTACAGATGTGTTTACAGTCACTTTCAAAGTCCACAAGCTGCATCTCTACTGTGCCCCACATTCATTTCACTTGGTAGTCCTTAAATGGAATGTTTGAAGTGTTTTAAATGATGATATTCCTGAAAAGACGCTACACAGTTGGGGGATGAACTTTAGAAATCCCAAATGGCCTAACTGGCAAATGTGTGTAGTTTCATCTTACTTTTTCTATGGCAGAATTTCAATCACTAATCCCAGACTCATCTTTGTCTTTGGTTTTGGACCTTTTTTTATCTCTAATTTTTGAATCTGAAAATGCATCCTAATACTTAGCTAATAACTTTTTCAGCTCACTATAAATTAGAAAAATATTCTAAGTCAGAAAAAAAGTGGAAGAGATTGGCAAGTGGATTCCAGTTAGAATAGCACAATCAATTCTCATTTTATATACATTTATTTACTACCTCCTTTGGTCATTGTAAAATATCATTGACTAAATAGCAATTGGATTACTCATAAAATAAATGGTCATTCATATTAATAATAATAAATCTTTTGGAGTAAAAAGATGTATAGTCACCTATAAATTGCAATTTCTTATTACATATATATGGTTAAATACTGTAATTTTGAAATGATGTGTAGGGATCTTTTGAGTACTCTTAGAGATTCCTAATTACTTTAAGTCAGTCTATAAGAAATAATAATATACACATTTTGCCAAATATATAATGTATGCTTCTTTTATTGTGTACATACTGATAAAACACATTCATCAAAAGTTGCTGTCACTGGGATAGCTTGTGAATTATTAAATTAAATTATAATGGAATGAGTAATCAAATAAACATTAATATAGGAGACTCTAAAATCTACCTTTAAATGTTTTTAACTTGATTTATTCAAGGTTAATGATCTACTTTAATGACTAGTCATTCCTAAAACAAAACTCAGTAGTATACATCAAACAAATAATAAACCAACAGTAAAGTAATTCTTGATATAATTAGGAGTCAGGAGTCTAGGAAGAACTTTATTCCAATCAAACACCTTCCTAGCATTAATCATTTTTAGTATAAAATCAAGATATTTATAAGAACAAAATGTTATCTAAAAAAGAATGTGAGGGAAATGTTTTTAAACATTATTGGTAACCAAGAATGTATGGGTGAACATAGAAAGTCAATTAGAAAATTTATGGTAAAAATTTTCATAATACCAAAGGTATGTTGATCAACCCAAGTCTAACAGTATAGTTACAAATCAGAATCAGCATACACTAGTACACAGGCTATGAAGTCAGCTCCCCAAAACCACCCTCCTAAGAAAAGCTTCCTCTGTTTAGACAATTTCAACTTGTAAATACGCCTTGACATGTAGTGGGGGAAAAAAGTACTAATATTTAAGATTACTAAATTGATTCCCAAGGAATGAGGCTATATTCAGATAGTATGATGGCTACTAAAAATCATAAAAGAATGCTACATTATCAGATAATTGACAGGTATTAACTAAATGCCTAAATGCTTCGTTGCATATATTGCTTTCCAGAATAAAACTTATTTTTATAACTAGAGAACGTTAATACATTTATAAAAGCATTTGTTAAAATTGAAAGTCTATCCTGCATGGATAGACTTTTATTTCTAACTGAGTAATTATTCTGTGCTAAGTACACTATAAAGAAATGTCTAAAATATTACAATGCTGGGCCACCAGGAAGCATACGGACAATGACTTGTATGTAATATATATATGACTTATCTGGTCTAAAGATGATGAGATATTTCAAAGAAACTACTAATCTGAGATAAATGTGACTTTGTTTTTAACCATGCTATCCAGATATTGGGGTCTTAGGCTGTGTTCCCTAATCTCCTCAGCTTACCATATTTTATTGCCTTTTTTCAAATAAAGACTAAGTCAGTGAATGGTACTTAGGAATCATTTTGAAAGCCCACGGGTAAACTATGGCAGTTCGAATCCAAGTACCACATGGAGAAGTGTCTATCTTTGCCATACAGTGTTCTACATAATTTCATTCTGATGGCTTTAAATAGTGAATTTATTTTATACTTGTAATTCTGCTCCTATGATCATTATGTAACAATTTTAATATGACTTGCTTCCAATGTACATAAGTGACTAAAAGAAATCTTCAGCACACATTAGGTTTTGGATATCAATGACAGTTATATGACTCATTCATCAGAATTTGCTTCTGAGTTTAAACACCAGTGTCATAAAGCAATACCCGTGGGCTCAATATCAAGAAACAAATTACCCTAGGTATGATAATAAAATGTTACTTATGAGCTTGCAGGGACGGCACCCATATTTCAAACTACAATAAAATCATGAAGTAATAAAAATTACTCTGTGATATTTTTAGGAAAGTGATCAATGTATATCTGGGTATAGATACAGATATATATCCTAAGGCAAATACAACACTTGGACACACAGAGAATAGAAGCCATTTCTCTCTGTCTCTGTCTCTGTCTCTGTCTCTGTCTCTGTCTCTGTCTCTGTCTCTGTCTCTGTCTCTGTCTCTGTCTCTGTCTCTCTCTCTCTCTCTCTCTCTCTCTCTCTCTCTCTCTCTCTCTCTGTTTTATGTGTATGTATCTTTCTCTCTCACACACATACAAATTACTTAATATATATTACTTTAAGTATATATATTACTTAAAATGCTTTCAACTGTTAACTTTGCAAACTTGTTACACTAATGAGCAGCCTATGATCAATGGAAACAAAGAAATTCATGCTCACTGCACCTTCTATGCAGCAGACTATACATCAACCCTGCTAATGACTTAACTTCTTCAGTCTTCTAATGTAATTAATGATATTAGTAACAAAATTTGTAATAATCTCTAATCTTTAGTTAGAAAGCATTGTTTCTTTGTTTAATCATGATTTCCATGTCATTCTTATATTAAGAAGGTCCTTGGTGATACATCAGTAAGATGTACATGAGAGAACTACAACATTTCCTTCATTGTTATCCGCATGCAGCTCCCTGTGCTTGCCACTGTCCTTCTGAGAGTGACTGTGGAGAACTACTGAGCTTGTGTTTGAGGTCAGGACACATGATTTTCTTGTGAAAAATGAAAATCAAATTCTGTTATTTAGCTAAAAAATAATTCATACAAACTATTAAGGAGTATTGTATTTAACAAAACTGAGTACATTTATTCAGAGTATTTCTCCTCCGTACCATTTTGTTTTTCATTTCCATGAAAACCTATGTACAGAAAGATGTAAATATTGTTTAAAATTAGGAAAGCTATGCATGTAATTTACTCTCTAGGTTAATGTTTTCTGTACTGACTACTTTTCTGTTTTACTCTCATTTTTTGTTTGTGCTGAGATGTTTATTTTGAACCTTCAGCTCATATTTTATGCATTCAAAAGAAAATGTTAGCTAAGTGCTAAAGTATTGATATGTTAATTTTGAGTAATTTTTAACACAGTCATTTAAAAAATGTTTTGTGATAGATATCTGTGATTTGTAACCTGTGTAACTTGCAATTACCAATAAAGAGGTTGTGATGGGTAGTTTTGTCTCAACTTGACATAAGCTAAAGTCATCTAAAGAGATGAAATGTCAGCTAAGAAAACATCCCATAAGATAAGGATGTAGGTAAAACTAACCCAGTTGATTGATAGGGTCAGTCTATTGTGAGTGATGGTACCGATGGGCTGGTGTTCTAGGTTTCATAAGAAGGCACACTAAGCAAACCATGAGGAACAAGGAAATAAAACGTACTCCTCCATTTTCTCTGTATCAACTCCAAGCCCCAGGTTCTATCCCTGTTTGAGTTTCTAACCTGACATGTTTCAGTGATGAACAGTGATGTGGAAGGGTGACCCATAAATACTTTCTCCCTAAAGCACTTTGGTAGTGGTGCCTCTTCACAGCAAGAGTAGCCCACCTCATGGAGGGCTCATTCCTGGGAGAGGCTAATTTCTCTCTTTCGTAGCAGACATTAGTTGTCTTTCCACATCAGCACATCCATTGACATTCCCAGTGTTCTGGTATTGTGTCTGCAGTCATTTTTGAGAGATTTTCACAGATGACCTCCTCATTCTCTGGCTCTTATTTTTCCTCTGCCTCATGCACAGGGCTCATTCCCTGAGTCATAGGTTCAGGAGTTTGGCTTAAGTGTATACACTGGGGTTGGAGAACTCTGCTATCTGTTATCCTTGCATTGTGTCCAGTATTGGATTTTGTTATGGCCTCTATTTGCCAGAAAGAAGTTTCTTTGAAGCTGTGTGGTGGCTGCCCTTTTCTGTGGCTAGAAGGGTAAGACTTAGGATATAGTAAGGAATGACACAAGTTTAGCAACATGATGGTAATAGATTCTTTTCTATGGTCCAGGCCTTTGGTAGTTCCATGCAAAGATTATTCCTCTCTTGTTGAATAGGTCTTATGTGCCATTAATCAAATGTTGGTTGTCACCAACATATGAGTGCCACTTATTGCGCCTTTAAAGGCGTCTTGCCATGCTGGTCCTTGTTCTACCAGTGTTTTAGACCTGCTTGACTGCTTTCCTTCCTAGTCACCTTGCCTACTTTACTAGTAACATTGGAGGTAGACAATAAGAAAGAAGCTTTTGGAATAGGTTTGGTTAGAACCAACCAATTCTTACGCTACATGATTGGTGTCTTCCACAATAACTACTTAGGCAACCTTTTAAAATTAATAAATAAAAATATTACATCTTGTACATTTTTGAAAATACACATCCTCTTTCGTTACACTTACAACTATGAAGTGCTTCAATGTATCCCAAGCCCAAACATGTATTTTTCAGTCTTACTTACAGCACATTACTTTGCAGTTGCAGTATCTAGCTGTAGCTATTTTTAAAATGGATATATTAAATACAACCTTACGTTGAGCTACATGTATTAATAAGTACTGCCGGCAGAAAAGCAAATAGAAATAACATGCAGGCCTTGGTTCCAGGACCTCCACAATACAGTGGTGGTAAATACAACATAAACAAGTAAATTTAAGGTGCTGGATAAAAAATGGAGCCTGAGAGAAGCATGAGGAAGGGAGGGACATGAAGGAGGAGCGGAAGGCAGGAAGACAGGGATAACTTTAAAAAAGAGGTAATCAGGCCTCACTCAATCAGTTAAAGATCATAAAAGAAACAGAAGGAACACTTGAACACATCCCAAGAAAGAAGACTTCCCACCAGGAGGTGGTCCTCAGGAGGAAGCTAAGGTATCCTCTCCTTACTGATTCTCTAGTCAGAGGATCGCCTTTAGGTCTCCCAGTCGCCATGCCATGACCAGGTGAGTTCAAGCACTAAAGCCTGCTTTTCTCTTTACTCTCTATGTATATCTTATTAGATTTGTTCAGTTTGAGAACCTGAATTAATGAAAAGGAATCTAAAATAGGAAGTATATATGATTTTCATTAACTGATAGAAGCTGGAGTTCTGGAAAGTGTGGCTTAAATACGTATTGGCAATGATAACACCAGAGGAGAATATTCAAAGGAAAATCAAAGCTCAGGAAACATGAAAATCCTAATATAAAGATCCACGAGGTTTATGGAGTCCTTTAGAGCATAAAAGTTGAGAAAACTAACCGCCTACATTTCTTTTATTTTAATTGAATATGAAAAAAAAAACCCCAAAGATATATTAGAAGCTAATGAAATAGGAAAAATCATTTTGTTATATTTGGATCAAAATAGATAAAATTCAAATTAGAGAAATAGACATCATCAGGTGCATAATTCAAAGAATACCACAGAACAACATGAGCACCTAGGTCTTTTACCAAGATTCCAAATCGCACATATCTTAATGTCAGATGTGGAATATCTTAATTTCAGAAGGCCTCAGTATTCTCTCACATCCAGATGTTAACATGAGTCTACCAGAGGAGGGCCAACTACAAATGAGAGTTTTATTGATTGTTTCAGCATCTGCTTCTACAAAGTTAGACTGAGTTGCAAATTAAAGCAAATACCATGATGCTTAAAAATGAACACATCAATAAGGTTCTGATAATTTTAGTCTCATTGCCTCTGTGACTGGGAGCCAAAATTATTCATGGTTTAGGCATTTTATATTTAGTTTAGTCCACACTGATGAATTCCAACTATTTCTAATTATGCAGTAGAATACTAAAACATTTTAATTGACTTTGAAGTTTGTATGCAAAGTAGTGAGTTTAATTACGGGATTTTCTTACATATTTGCCATTCTCCGTTGCTGTCTTTCATTCCTACCCTCAACCGTTTACCTTTCTCTCCTTCTTTACACACTGATCATCATCTTGACCTTGACAAAAAAGAAAGCTCTTCTGAGGTCAAGCAGGAACTAGTTGACAGATGGCATTGCATGAGGGTGAGACATTTATACCAAGCAAAATTATCAGCAAATTAAAAAGACAGCTTAGAGGATGTGAGAGCATCCTTGATAAGCCAAAACTGGGCAGAGGGGTACTGTCTCAAATCTGTTTATATTCCTAAAAATTCAACATTAAACCAGAATATGAATTCAATAAAGGGTTTAGTGAGATAGAAAGCCAGTTCAGAATAGAGGAAAAATAAATCACCAAAATATTTGAATTATTTTCAGCATCTTTAGTCATCAGGAAAATGTTGTGACTACTTTAATATTCTGTCTCATGTTATACTTCATAGTTATGATCAAGAAAATAAATACTGCTGAGGGTCTGGGGTAGAGAAAGCTTAAAAGAGAGATGGCAAGAATATAAATGGGAGGAAATATGAATATTTTTAAAATTTTAAACGTATAAAATACTTATCTAGATATCTGAAGAAACAGTTCCATTCTAAATACATTAATAATGTTGAATCACTAATAATCTTAATATTTAGGGCTGGCATGGCAGGATCTTCACAGTTTCTTGCCTCATAAACAGTAAATAAACTTGCATCTATTTAACAAAATACAAGCAAGAAGTGTTAAAGCTTCTCAACTCTATGTTCAAATTCTCGTGGCAACCCCTGCTATTTGCATGCCTTTGTGGATGTTAATTTAACTTGTAAGTACAATAATAGTGACTGAAATTATAGATTATCTTAAGTACAGACAACATCACGCATGAATGGCCACTGGGTTTAACCGTGGAGAATGTCATATGAGTACATACTATCAGACTACGTGTACCTGTAAGCAGGTCTTCTGTTTAACTGTATGTGTAAGTGTTCACTTATATAATTCTATTAATGTTACATTAGCCATATAGAGGTAAGCACTTTTGAATAAGTGCTAAGTAGCAATTTTAATATTACAATTGTCATGTATTGATTAATGGGGCAGCTAAAAATTCAATAGATGGGGCTGGAGAGATGGCTCAGTAGTTAAGAGTACTGTCTGCTCTTCTAGAGGTCCTGAGTTCAATTCCCAGTAACCACATGGGGGCTCACAACCATCTGTAATGGGTTCTGATGTCCTCTTCTGTCTTGTAGGTGAACATGCAGATAGAGCACTCATATACATAAAATAAATAATTAAAACTTACAATATTCAACTGTCATGATTTGCATTGTTAATAATTAAATCATTCCTAGCTTTTTAACAATTTGGTAATTCATAAGTCACTTCTTACTATAGTAATCATTGCATCTTTATCATCAAATTTTAAAACATCATCAAAGTACAGTTGTTAGAGGGTTATTATTGGAATAACGTTGCATATTTAGATAAAATTGTAAATAATTCCCAGGTTATGGTTGATCTTATATTTAATTGGTATGAAGAATTAAAATTAATCAATGAATCTATGAATTTCACGATTAAAAATCTATTTCTCTGTGGAAGAAGATAACTCACAAGAGAAAAAAAAAGCTGCTATGCAATCTGTACTGCTGGAGTTCTGTCATCATTACTTGTGTGGAATAAGAGGCCTGCTCCCCAAAGTAGCACTCTAACTGCCACAGATGCACATGTAGATGACCCCCCACAGTTTCCAGGTACATAAATACATAAATGTTAAAAACAAATTAAAAATGATCCCTGCTTCATTTTTCAACCCTTATATTTTCATGTTGAGTTTAGCAAAGTACAGGAAATATAATGTCATTTTGTTATAAAATTCTACTAATCATTACATAAAAATATAATCTTATTCTATTTTGAAAAAAAATGTGTTTTTTTAAATAGTGTTTAATTTATGTAGCTTTGGCTGTTCTGGACTTGCTTTGTAGACCAGGTTGGCTTTGAACTTACAGAGATCGGCCTGCCTCTTCCCCATGAGTGCCGGGCATGCAGGTGTGCATCACTACTCCTGGCTCTAATTTTGACATTTAATTCAAATGAAACTCAATAAAATTGTTCTTTTTTGGGGGGGGGTTTCTAGACAGGGTCTCACTGTGTAGCCTTGACCGACCGTCCTGGACACACTTTGTAGACCAGGCTGGCCTCGAACTCACAGCGATCCGCCTGCCTCTGCCTCCCGAGTGCTGGGATTAAAGGCATGCACCACCACGCCCGGCTAAAATTGTTCTTTTATTTGAATAAATTATCAGATTATGTTTAGAAACTAAAATTTGGAAAAAATTAATTATTTATCCCTGGTTAATAAATTCTCATATCATGATATTTTTTATATCATCAATATTTAACTATGAAATACAATATTGCTCCTATTAAAGTTAGATTCACCTCTCCTATTGTTTTGTAACATTTATTTTTGTCATGGGCTACTCATTAAATTGATGAATCCATGCATATGGATAAAATAAACTAAAGTTTGTCTTTCAAAATAAAGTTACTTGAAACCAGTAGCCACATAATACGATTTTGAATGTACAGACTACAAATTCAAAATAATAATGAATGCTTCCTAATTCAGTGCAGCTGATGGACAAAATATGATTGATATTGAAAACCTACTTGACACAGTTCTGCAAATGATTCAGATTCCATATGGGCTACTTTATTTCTTTTAGAGCTCTACTCTACATAGCCAAAGGACACAGGCAAATAGAAATATTTAAAGGTCATTGAAATTATAATACAGATAATCATAATCGACCCTTTTCTCTTCTTTTTCCCAGGCATAGACATATGCCAATTACTACCTCCGTTTTCATTTGATATACCCAGTGAGCACAATAGGTCCTTACTTTGGCAACTGTTCAGTTCTGTACATATTACACCGCCTTGATGTAAGCACTCTTTGGAAAGCTGTAGACTTGCTTTGAATATAATTTCATAATACATTGAAGGCCTAATTTTATCCGCTCCCGGTCTGAGTGTCTGAGTGTGTGTGTGTGTGTGTGTGTGTGTGTGTGTGTGTGTGTGTGTGTGTATGTGTGTGTGTTGGAGACAGTTTGCCAAAATGGCTCTCTCCTTCTATTGTATTGGCCTTACAGATCCAATTAGGCCCTCAGTCTTGGTGACAAGTGCCATTGCTGCTGAGCCATCATACTGGCCCCAAATGTCTTTCTTTATTCTTATTTTCCTGATCTTCTAATGACCTCATGTCCTACATGGTATGTATTGTGTATTGTTAAGTTTATGATACAATTTTATAATTTACTTTGAAGGAAAAAAAAAACCCTATCATTTAGTAGTTTCTTGAATATGGGAGAAAATGACTAAATTTTTCTTTATAAAGTCAGTGAAAGAAAATGTACTGCTGGGCTAAAACTAGGCATGAAAGATTTCATCTGAGAGGAACAATTTGTCAGAAAATTATGAGGAGGTGCAAACAGAGGGCTATAATGGAAGCGGTCGTGCCACATTAACTAAATCATTCACTATCATAAACTGTTATAAATCCACAGACCACACTCTAGGCGTGCAGCTACTTGCTCCAGGCGCTCACGCGCTCACGTGCAGAGGCAAAGTCTCTCTCCAGAAGGCGGAGCTCCACCTCACTCCTCAGTCCTTGCGCCACGCACTGAAGAATGGATTGGGAAAATGGAAATGACAGTGCAGAAAGTTTCACAAAACTCCACGATCCTAACTAACCTTTAGAAGGTATCTCATCCCAGGCCATCTGTTAATACTCAGCAACATACCATTCAAGCGCTACAAAACTTCAACTGCCATTAGGAGGATAAAATACGCTTTCTGGAAAATACCATATATCCTGTAGACACAATGCCTGTTAACTGCAAGGCCTATGCATACGCTGGACCTTATGCTAAACTAAAAGAGCATTGTAACTAGGGAATGGTTATGGAAGCCTGCGTTTTGCGGTGCCTTGCGTCTGGAATCCAGCACTCACACAAGCGATATGAGAACCAGAGACAGGAGGATTGTTAAAGAGCTAGGAGTCCAGCTAGTCTGGCACATACTGGCAGAAAAAAAAAAAAGGCCCATACCCCAACAAAGTATCCACAGCTCAAAGAACCTTACACTCAAACCTGTGTGCATGCGTGCGTACGTGCGCACACACACACACACACACACACACACACACACACACACACACCTACACACACACATACTTTGAAAAAGCACCAAAGGATTTCAGCCACTCAGCCGTGCTAGAACTTATGTTTTGTATGCTGTGCTGCCAATAATCTCTGCTCTATGAAACAGATAATCTTGCCACATAAGCTATGTTTTTTTAATCTGAGCTCCTAGAATCTTAAAATTTATCCCGTGCTCATATTTTAAAATATTATAACCTTGGCTGGTGCCTTAGTTTGAGCGGGACCCCTGTGCCCAAATCTGCCTATCATAATGTTCTACTTGTAGGCTTCTAGGACCCTCTGGATCCTTCTACTTTACCATTCTCCCATGCTTCTCTCATCTAGAGTCCCACTAGAATGTCCTCCCCTCTGTCTCAGTTTCCTGGTAAGTGAAAGCTTTCGTGGGACATGCACCTTGGGCTAATGTGCAGATATAAGTGAGTATGTACCATTTGAGTCTTTCTGCTTCTGGGTTAACTCACTCATTATGATCATTTCTAGCTCAATCCATTTGTCCACAAATTTCGGGAATTCCTTGTTTTTAATAGCTGAGTAGTATTCCATAGTGTATATGTACCACAGTTTCTTTATCCATTCTTCTACTGATGGACACTTAGGCTGTTTCCATGTTCTGGCTATTATGAATAAGGCTGCTATGAACATGGTTGAGCAAATTTTCTTGTTGTGTGCTGGAGCATCTTCCCCCTACCCAGATCTAGACAATGGACAGAACACTCTCCACAGTAGAGTGGAGAGTGGGATATTACTTTCTCACATACTCTGGTGCCTCAACTTTGACCATGTCCCCTGGAGGGGGAGACCTGGTGGCACTCAGAGGAAGGACAGCAGGTTACCAAGAAGAGACTTGATACCCTATGAGCATATACAGGGGGAGGTAATCCCCCTCAGGAACAGTCATAGGGAAGGGGAATAAGGGGGAAATGGGCGGGAGGGAAGAATGGGAAGATACAGGGATGGGATAACCATTGAGATGTAACAAGAATAAATTAATAAAGTAAAAAAAAATACAAAAAAAGAAAGCTGAACAATGAAAAAAATATTATAACCTCGTGGCCACAATTCAGAATATTCTCAAAATAATTTGTAGTACAATAACTCAACTCAATAATAATGATAGCTGGTCTATCTTCACAGACATTGCATCCACTGTGTGGACTATTGTTGCTACAATTGAAGTGGACAAGAAAGACATCTTAGACACATTCAGAGTCTTGATATTTGTGTGTTAATTAATAAGAAAATGGGTGAGATAGTTTATCTCATTGATAATGGTAACTTGAGTAAAGGTGAAAGGCCCAAACCCGTGGGAGGCTTGCCTCATCCTTACCCTAATCATTAAAGAAACTAGAGTTGTTTTCAATCAAGAGCAGATAGCCCACCTTAGGACTCTAAAGTACAATCATCTATTACATATTTTCACAGGACTCAAAAAGAATTAGTTTAGCGAGAGAAGGACCCAAAGATCTGAGTTTTGATCATGCTAACTTGCAATAGAAATAGCTTAATGTCATCAAAATAATTCTGACCCTTGACAGCACAAGTACTTCTCATGGCTTATAAAGCATTTTAATTATCTGATCATTAAGTTAGAATTATGTAAGAAATATTTATTATTCTTTACTAATATAAATAAAGTTTTTCACTTACAAAATATGCCACCCAAATAAACTTTAATTATTTATGAGTAATAATCCAGGGCTTAATATTTACCATTATTTCCAGATAATGAGGAATTCTTCACACAGTATAACACTGGCTTTAAATTTTTTTTAACAGGGTCACTCATTTTATGCTCTTCACAGTCCTATGCAGTCAATATCATCATCACTATTTCACAGAAATAGAATCTGGATCTTAGCAGTTGTCCATACTCGCCTTGCTGCTAAGCCAGTCACAGCCTCTGGGTGCAAAGCTGACAGCCTTTGCCCTTAAGAACATCATTAGAAATCAACAAGATAAACATTTTCATTTAGTTATTCATGTGCAATCATGTAAAATTTCAGAATATATTTTTTTCAGCCACATTAGGAAGTAACAGCTAATTCAAATGTCTATCCTATATCTCTCAGGAAAGCTGAGAAGAAAATGAATAAAAGTGGATAAAAATGGATAAAAATATCCAATTGGGCAAGGGCGTTAGTGTGAGACTTCTGAAGCACTTTTGTCTCTTCCTTGGTATTTATTTATTCAACAACTCAGTGCAGTATGCAATATTGTACCCATTCTATGAAGGAGAATTTTGAGCCACCATTTTAATAAGTGTAACACAGGTAATAGTAAATAAATAAACAAATAAATAAATAGCACCTACCGTCTTTCACACTTCTCAGTGTTCTCTCACGGAGAGGTTACTAAAATTAGACCATATGTAGTGCATTAGAGGTTTCTTAGGAGATGTGTTTATGTGTGTATAGAGAATCTTAACAAATATTTACACATAAGACAATGTGTTTTGGATTGAAAAAACAACTGAGAAAAGCTTAGCATCAATATGATTAGTAAATCCTTGCTTTTCATTTTACTTTCTAGATTGTGAGGTGTTTGGTGAGGTTATATTGATAGTGTTGGGCAGCTAGAAATTCTAGTAGGAGGGGTTTGCTGTCTAGACCCACAGTTTTTTTTCTATCATCTGGAGGCAGCCTTTATATTTCTACAAGGTTTGTGAACAAATAGGATCACAGATGTCCCAGGGAGTTGTATAATTTACTAGTAGCTTCCAGTCTATGGAGGCAATTTCTTCATTCTTTAAATATTTAAAAAGATGTAAATCCAATAAAGCAGTGTGTGTGTGTGTGTGTGTGTGTGTGTGTGTGTGTGTGTGTGTGATCATAGTTGTTACTTTTGGAATCTGTAGCTAATAATTTGACCTACAAAGAACTCTACTTTCATTGACAATTATCTTCCCTAAGCACTCTGGAGTTCTGGGAGTGAATGCCTATGCTTATTTTCCCACCACAAAAAAGTAGTTACACTGACTGAAAGATAGAAAGTCCTGGAGTTATGCCCTTTGTAAATGAGAGAAGAGGAGCGATTCCAGCTAACACTAAATGGACTACACTTTGGAATAGATTTTCTATAATAATTTCATATGAATGTTTTATTGAGAAAAAGTAAAAATGTTAAATCTGAGATCAATCTGGAACACAAATGATCTTATTGAATCATAGATGTTCAGGCAGATACTGATTATAATGAACTCTAAATTTCTGTCCATGACCTAACATTAGGCACTTAGACTATGTTCTGAGATTGGGAGTACTCTAATATGAACGGGGCAGGTGAGCTTGGCCAAAAGATAAGCATATTTAGATGAAGCTCATCATTTATCAACACAGCATGTGAAATCCTATCACTGGGATAAGCTATATGAATTAAGGACAGGGATTTAAAGATTAAGTGGGATAGAGAGGGAGAGAAAAAAAAGAGAGAAATATCAAGAGTATCCATGAACTAGGACATCTGAGCTGAGGTTTAGGGAGCAAAAGTTCACAGTGGTTGAAAAAAAAAAAAACAGAAATTTTTAAACTCGGAGTATATTTTCATAAATAAATATGGTAATATTTATAACTATGAATGTTAGAAACACAAAATCTGTAGACAATAAAACATGACAGAAAAAGGAGAAATTAATCTATGCTCTATAATAATCATTAAACAATATCCTGAAAAGATTGGTTATCTCAGATTATATAATGTTTAATATTTGAAATAAAGAAAAGCAGGTGAGAATACTAAAAATGATGCATGCAGTAACTTGACTGAACCGTCTATCACTACAAGAATAATATGAGTATATAGTAAGTGGCTAGATAGATATTTGGAAAATGAGCTTAGTAATATATAGATGTTTTAAGAAGGGTTTCTCAGGTTCCCTTTCATTGAAAATGACTATAATATTCAAATTTCTTTTGTTAGAATTTTCTTTCAGCCAGCTTTCATTCAACCAGTCAAATTACCTTTGAGTACGTATTTGAAAAGTATATATTAGCTGGTAGCTTAATTATTTTCAATGGAGGGTATTCTTATCTTTTCTGTCACAGTGTTTATGACTGTATAATTCCCTTTCATTTATTAGCTATAATTTGTATTCTAGTTGTATAAAAATATTTGTTATTTATTAATGATAATTTCATACATATATACAATATATTATGCACATACTCACCCTCCCTTACCTTTCCAAATTTCTTTATTCTGCATTACTAGCTACATTACATGACTAATAAAATTATATTGCAGGAGATGTGTATCAACAACTTTTATTGTCATTCGTACTAAAATAAATACTTTACAGACTCATAAATTTCAGTTTTAAAATAGAAAACCAAATGACTAAGAATGAGACCTGAACCACAAAAAAAGCATTACATCAGATCAAAGACTGTGTAGATAGACTGCTTTATGTATATTGAACCACAAAGGTATACCAATTAACTGACATCAACAAATTCTCTTGTAGGTGGACTCTGCTGATCATGAGATAAAGAGCTTCAAAATTTCCCCCTCAACTCAGTACTATCCTTATCCATTTTCATAGCCAAGGAATTATTGTTTATATCTCTCAAGAGACGTTCACCCTGCAGTATGAACTAATTTCCTTTTTCTTAGCTATCTACTACTAGGCATCTCAATAAGCAGAATAATGTTGTCACAAAATGAGACCACGAGTTCTTAAGGTCATAACAACCACATGCACCATGTTCAGTACTAGGCACAATGACAGAATTTAGAAGCACTGTAAAACATATTGTTAGATCGCCTTTTAATTCTAAATACACAATATTTTCAAAGAAATAACATATCTACTTTACTCAAATAAAAATGCTAACAGCTGAATATTCTCATATATTAGAAGGTAGGAGTTATAAGGAAAATAAAATACAATTGTTAAAGCCAATACAATTCCCCAAGTAATTTACAAATCATTTTCTGTCTCTTGTCAAAGTATAGCACTTAGGTCTCTTATGCACTGGGTAAAGAGATCCACTCATACTGTATTAGGATAAACATAAATTTTATTTTTATTGCTCTATGTAAGAGGATTACAATCTTTTTTTAAAAATTTATTAATTTATTCTTGTTACAATCATTTCAGATATTTTTTGGAAAATGTCAAAATTTTCTTATTAAAAATGAAGTATATTTCTTAATTGTTTACAGAGAAACTTCTTGGAATATAATTTTAATGGCTATTTAGAAACATGAAAAGACCCAGCTTCTATTCCATACATACAGTTCCCATCTTTTAAAAATCAAGACAGGTAATTCTTTGGGGAAGATTCATGCGGAGAATTTGACAGATGGAATAAGCAAAGATTTGAAAGATAAAACTGAAATTAGGAATTTCAAAAGGGACACAAAATTTTATGTATAATAGAGCATAGTAATGTCTCGATTTGGTTATATTGGTGGGGATTTGACGAAATGATGACTGCAGAGAAGTTATGTAGAGAACAGATTTTTCAACTTAATCTATTCTATTTAAGATTGCAATAATCTTCAATAACTTAAGTAATTCTGAACTTCCCTGAAAGTTATCAATAGCTATACTAGAAACATTTTTGACACAATTGTAACTTTATTTGCATGAGACTACATGCAAAAAACCCATTAGTTAAAGAAAGGACAGTTATCTATTTGAGTATATGTTAAAACAATATTTAAAACTAGGTGACAAAAAAATTCAGCAAATTAAAATAAAACTGTGAAGAAAAAAAGTGAACACTAGCACTTTTCATTAACCACAAGACTATGTTGGCATATGCCGGCATTTAAATTTGGGCCAACTGGGGCTCAAATTATGTAGCTCCATGGGTGACAGCAACCCCAAGGCTTACAAGAATCCTGAAGACACAGGTGATGCTTTCAATTATGTCTCAAGAATGGCTTTGTAGACCTTGGTATCAGCATGAGATGATGCCCTAGGTGTGCGAGGCATGCAGCTACATAATTATGTGGTTAGTATACTTTTTAATTAATTTAAATACCTCCTAGAAGATAACCTGGCTTGGAGCTAAACATTTACACAATGTGTTCCCCTGGATAGAAGTGAGCCTTGCTAGAGTGACAGAGCTGATCTTTTCTTTCATAAACTTTTCACAGATGGCTTTTGAGCGAGGAAACCAAACTATTGAAATTGTAATAATTAAAAATTATTATTTAAATTTAGTAAAGAATATTTAACTTATTTTTTCTAATTACATAGTATAAGGAGAAATACCTATATAAGAATTATATTGTAATTATATTTTGATTTAAAATTTTATTAATCAACTGGGCACAGTGGCATATGACTGTAATCCCAGCAGTCATGGTGGCAGAGGCAGATGGATCTCTGTACATTTGAGGCCAGCCTAGTCTACAAAGTAAGTTCAGCATAGCCAGGGCTACACAGAGAAACCCTGTCTCAGAAAAACAAATAATAATAATAATAATAATAATAATAATAATAATAATAGTAACAACAATAGCAATAATAATAAAAGAAACACCTTGCCATGTCCTTTAATATGTAGATGCCATACTGATATATATTCATATATATATGCATATATATAATCTATTTACGTTACATTTAGATAATATATGTATTTGGTTTTATCTGGTTTATGGTTTTGAGCTAATAAGAAAATAAGTTCAGAAATGGTACCTTTTTCATACATTAGCTGGTACTTAAAGTAAGAGAAAAGTTTCTTCATAGTTAATATGTCACTCAGCATGTAATATTTCAATAATGTAGCCATCGAGAAAAGTACAGCACAGCACAGAATACAAACTCTATACCCAAATACACACAAACATGAGGAGAAACTGGCTCAATCAATGGGCAATGGTGTGCTTTAAATGGATTACTAGTACATCTCCTATGCAAACTTTACTTCTCTCTCTTGTCTCTTACAGGATTTCTTGCCCTCATCTATGACCATAGATGCCAAACTTTCTTCAGTATTTTTTATTTGTTTGTTTGTTATAGGTTTTGCTATGTTTTTAAAGAATGAAGACACATGAACTTTGTTCTTTTCCATGTTTTCTCTTTATATTTTATGCCTACTTTTAAGCACTTGTAATGTCTCAGAGTGAATGAAATCATTTTGGGGCTCTTTTTCCCCATAAATATAGTGCTTCTGAGTATGGTTTGAATATATTTTTCTTGGATGGAAGGGTAGGCCATATACACACAGGCTCACTGTACATGTGTGACATGATGCTTATCATTTAAAACTGACATTTTATTTCAGGATAGACTATTATAATAACAAGTAAGAAAGAATAGATTTTTTGTTTATTTTTATTGGTGGTGTTGTTAAATTGGTATCCATAGAGATAAAAAAATAAACAACCAGCCTGATACATGGATAAATGGAACTCAACAAAGTTAGAACAGTCAAATTTGGATTTATCCTAGAGAATGCAGAAAATAAGAATAAAAAAGAAGAATGTCAGTAGCAAGATTTACCTACCTTACTGTAAAGATACCTGATCTGTTTGGCAAAGACACAATAGAATATCATGATCCCTTGCCGAACTCTAAATAATACTATGTTTGTAAAAAGAGAACATATACACATGTGTATATATTTTATATTATTTTGTAAATATGTAAGAAGTAGATTATTCCTGACTGTTATAGACTGCTTAAGATTTCAAAGCTCTTTGACTTGAAAAAAATGCCATCTATAGGTGAAATAGGTAATAAAAATCATTGCTATTTTATTAATGAAGAAAAAGAGACTTGAAACATTTGTTTAAGCCCTGCATTTGAAAATGTAAATAGGGTTACACTTGACTTTTCTAACACTATGAGTTTTTGTGTAAGTCATATCCATAGGTTTATCATACAATCCAGTAATCTGAATCCAAACTCACCAGTAAGTTACAGAATCATGTTGCTATTAAGGTTTTGTTTATCATAAAGTAATTGTATTTCCAGTTGTATTTCTGCTTTATGTTCTACATATCAAGCATAATTTCTGAAAGAATGGGATGAACTTGTGAAGCCAGTTATACTTCATGACAGATATCTTTGAGATATGCTTTGGGCTTATAAGGCAAATAACATAAATATGATCAAGAACAGCATCAAGAATGATCCAAAGCACTTATATTTTAGAATATTAAAGGCAAAAAAGTATTTTGAATTTTTATAAATATATTCTAAGTTATTTATGAATCAAGGCATTCTTTTATTATAATCTTAATTTTTCACTATTAAATTCTAGGTAGAATATCATATGTACATCATAACCAAATATATTGAAAGTACTTCTTAAGTAAAATGTAAAGTGGCTTTGGAGACTTGCAAAGACCAAGATGAATCATTTTCAATAAAAAAAAAAATAACAATACAGTTAGACTGTCTTTGATCTCAAAGCAATAGATGTAAAATCATGGTGGTACTTACCACAGTGAAATTCATAACCTTCAATATCCATATTGTCATGGCTAAGTTAACTATCATGGTAACCAACAGCAGAAGGACAAAGAAGTATAAGCACCTCTTTCGCCATCCATAAATCCCCACAGGGTAAAGTTGTGCATTTTCAGGTCTCGGTAGGTTGTTCTGTTGTGTTGCTAATATGTATTGTTCTCGAGTCATCTGGAAAGAAAGAGAGAAAGAAAGAAAGAGAACAAGAGGATAGAAAAGGGGAGGAGAAAAAGTGAAGGGGAAAGTGATAATGTTGGGAAGGAAGAAAAAGATGGAGAGACATAAGAAGCATTTGAGGAAGGGGAAGTAGGAGGGAGAGGGAGAGTAAAGAGCATGTAGAGAGAAGGAGTAGAGGATGGAGGTGAGGTAGGCATGGATGTAGAAATGAAGGTGCAAAGGATAAGATAGAGAAAAGCAAGAGGGAAGAAAGAATACAGAAAGGGAAGGAAGGGGGAGCAAAAGGTGAAGAGAGAGGGAAAGACAGGGAGGAAAGGAGGGAGGGAGGAAAAGAGAGAGAGAGATTAAAAATAAAACCAATCTTTAGTTTTTATATTTAAACGGCATAAGACACCTCAGAAAAGTACTCAGATAATACTTAAATAATTATTGTTGTGTAATTGAAATGAAACATCCTCCCTCAAATTATCATAAGTGTTACTAACAGCACTTCAATTGATTCCTACACAAGACACATGATTTCCAGGCATGCCTATTTAATCCAACAGAGAACTCTCTTTTGAGCCATGGAGACTCAGAACTGAGTCCTGATGCTTATGTTTCGGCATGCTTAAGAACTCTAAAGCATCTATACTTTTCTCTAAAATGACATGATATAAATTGTTTAGTTTATAATTTATTATGAAAATATATTATGGAGGGAAATTATGGAGGGAAAACAATACCCTGTTTCTGCTCTACAACCTATAACCAAGGGTGAAGAAGACAAATGCTATTTTCTCAGATATAACTTCAAAAATTTCTTAAATTTATTATAATAAATTTTTACTTTATTAATTTTATATTATGAGGATTTTTGCATAGAAAGATAACAGTTTAGCTTATATTTATTTTTGCTCAAACTTAATATATTTCAATTAAAATTATATTATTGTAAATATATATAAGCACATGTAGCTATTTTATAAAGCAGTAAGTAGTTAATTAAATGTGTCTGCTTCTAACAATTATAAAAAAAAATCTAGGATCAAAAACAAGAAACTTATCATTGAATTAAATTTGTCTTTATATATCTGTGGAATAAGTAGTATTTCCTAAAATAAAAGTTGACTTATCATTGCATATTTCTTTTCATCACAAATACTTTAGAACATATATTTTACAAAAGTATAATGAGGTTACATTTCCATCTTTAGTTACTTTTTTTAAAAGTAAATACCGAAATAATTACAGGTTCAGAATACGTTTCATGGCTGGGATAATGCACAATTAGTCATCTCAGTAGAAGAAATTTACAGTTTACTGCTCTATGTAACTAGAGTAAACTACGCCAACCTTGAAATTCTAACACCTAAAATCTGGTCACAGTTGCAAATATCTTGGGTTTCTAGCATCAATGTCAATGAGAAGTAACAGAAATATAATAAAATAGATACATTTGTTCATTTGTTCTATATTTTGCTTCCAACTAACCTAATGCAAATGCAAAGATATATAGGTTTAATGGTCCTCCAAAATGTTGGTGGTATGGTGATGTATGTCTTTGTGATGTCAGAAGCCAATGACAAACACAAACCTCATGTATGCTTCCAATATATTAATATAGATGACAAGAAAACATAGAAAAACATTTTTTAGTGATCACGTATTTTGACTGAGACCACAGGATATGAAGTTAGAACTTTCCATCTTGTTTACCCTGCTGACATTGAAATTATAAGCATGGACTTCTTGTCCAATGTACGGAAAGACTGACCAGCAGTTTCCTGAGAGACAGATTCATCATATCAAGATGACTCTGGCTTCTTACCATGTCTCTTCCTTTTGGAATGTGAATCCAAAGCTATCAAACCTCCCATTCTATTGGCAACTTGACTTATTTAAGATCTTCTTTGTCTCAATTTTACAAAAATTTCAACCACATCTTATACACAAAAACCTTAAAATCCATCCAATGCCTACCCTTTCTTACTTATATGACCAATTCCTCCATTCCTTATCAAGACACTGATGTCTCTGGATAATGTAAATGGGTCTAGGGACCTGTCCTTGTCACTCAGAGCAAACCTGACCTCATTGTGGAATTTATATTTTCTTCACCAAAATAAAATCAACTTCAAAAATTGAACAAAATACCCTTAAATTTTCATCAAGGCATTAAAGGTTAAACCAAAGATATGTGGGCCATAAACTGTTTTGTGAGTTTTTAACTGTTTCATCCAAAAGTATAAAAATATGTTTTAAAACCCAGTTATTTTGTTTGTCTCCAGTAAATCATAGTTTATAGAAATCAGAAAAGAATGATTAACCAAGGATGACTTGACCTAACTCATGACTAATCGTGTAGCCCTGGGAAATTCCACTGGAGGCTTTTGAGCTGAACGAGAAAGAAATTACAGCAACCAAATCTACCTGTCTTTATTCAGAGCAGTAGAGTACAACAGAAGGGGCATTCTTCTAAAATAGTAAAGTTCTGGGGATAAACTAAATATTCCAACCCATGTAACATGGGTATTAAAGTATTTTATATAGGTCACCAAATTTGAAAACAGTAGTAAAAGTGGAAAGGAGTGGGTCTTCGTTTAGTCAAATGTTTACGAATTGACAGTTATGTGCGGGTTATTTCATGGTTTAGATATTTAAGGTTTTAATACAGTGTGAAAAATATAATAAGCACATAGAAAAAATAACTTGTAAAAAGAACATGTTAAAGAAAATAACTGTAATAATACAATTAAAATTGCAATCCATATTATAAAAAATACACACACACACACACACACACACAGAGAGAGAGAGAGAGAGAGAGAGAGAGAGAGAGAGAGAGAGAGAGAGAGAGAGAGAGAGAGAGAGAGACAGAGAGGCGGGGGGGAATAGCACACAAAACGGGAATCTAAAGTCATGAATGTCTTGTAAGAGCGATAAAATTCTGTGAGCTTTTACAGGCTAGAATGCACTAAGAACAAAATGAAAGACAAATTAACAATTTTTGAGAAATAAAATGAGTAAACACATCAAATCACGTATAAAGATACGGAGTCAGTTAGGCTCTCGTGAATTAACTTGATAAAAGTTCAAGTTTACACGCAGAACATATCAAAGAAAAAAATAGAAGAAAAAAAGCAGTAGAGGAGTAATTCTCAGGGTGATAAAATTGGGATCAAAGACAATCTCCTGAGGGCTGATGAACTAGGGAAGATGACAATGGACCAACCACACATGAAAAAAGAACATGAATATGATAACTCATTAACTATTCCTTATTCCTAGTCATTAGGATTTTGTGTGGAGAAACATGCCAGGCGATACCAGTCTAAATTCAACTTATTGAATTTAACTGTTCAGTTGCCTGGCTGGGATACCATAGTCTTAAGAACAAACTTCTCTTCATCAGTCCTTGGGGGCTTATTACTGCTAACTTTCTTCACTTGGATGTCAGTGACGTAGACTTAGAGTGTCTGTAGATATTGGTAAAGTTTTCAGTTTTCTACCAAGTTATCTTCTCTAAATGGAAATGGATGAAGGAAGGCATAAGTGAATTTATCAGCTGGGGTATACTTCTATATGAACATGAAGAACTAGAAATATTAGACCATGATCGTGTGTATAAGAATAAAAAAGAAAATATGTGAGGCCCAAAGTTATTGTTTTAAGTTATTAAAGTTAACATAAAACCAATTGAGTAATGTTCCACTTTATTTTCTACAAAGCAGTGATAATTGCCTACAAGAATCATTAAAATATATCAACAAATTGTGTGCCATATCACTTTTTTCTTGTTACCCTGTCTGAGAAAAGATTGAGACAAACATAACTGGCTGGGGGAATGGAGAATTTAAAGGGCAGTTGTAAGACATGGCTTTTTAGTTTCTGGATTTTAACAAGATCTGGACAAAGAGTATGGAAACTTGCATGCACACACGTCTGCAGCCTTTATAACATACACAGACACACACACACACACACACACACTCACACTCATAATCACACATACATACAAATATATATGAATACACACATACACACATGACCATGTACAGATATTGAGAATTTACTAGTTCACAATTGACTACTAATGGTAATCTGATTTCTGATGATAAAGATAAAAGCAGAATCAAATTACTTGTTGCAAGTGATTTAATTATTTTTTAGTATTGCATTTAATGATTTTTTTTAAACTGATCACATAAGCAGTAGATACAAAGTACAGAAGTAAGCATGGGACTGCAAGGAATAAACAAATGATTTGCTTATTCCCTACACCAGTTTGATTCCATTACTGTAGACATAAATGGCACATCTAATTTCTATTCAGGCTGGTGTTTCCTGTTATGCGAAAGCTGACTCTAAGAGAGAAGCATGTGTCTCATGCACAATAAGCTAGCTAATTTGAGAAATTGTTTTTAATTTTGGATTATAAAGATAGCACTTGGAAGCTAAAGTATCAATATGCAACATTCTTGGCATAATAAAATTTTCATAACAGCTCTAAAGCCTCTGAAATTTCACTCTGGGAATGCTTATGCTAAAGGAGAAGTGGTAATTCATGATAGTGTCACTGCTCATTGGGTGTTTATGGTGTTAGATTGAGCACTGCAGTCTTCTGCCTTTGATTTCATCAAGAAGTGGAGCACAACAGAAATCTAGTCTTCTGTGCTGAATAGCAGTCCCAATGCACCCATTCCATGGTTTCCCACCTGAGGCTAGTCACTTAGCTTCTTTCTGCCTCACTTTCCCCAACCCTCAGATGAATTTAAGGTGATTTACGTAATAATAATCTGGGAGTTGGAAAGTAGGATTTAAAGTAGAATGCTCCTTTTCCTTTAAATAGTAAAAATTACTCATTTAAAAATTTTTATCTTTCATGTTATAGCTAGTGTTCTCTTGTTTAACTGCTGTATAAGTATTTTTACTAGAGTTAATTGTAAAAGACAAAATTAAGATAAAGTTTTAAGGGCAAAATGTCTGAAGTGTCCAGCTTATATGATATGAACTTTACACACTAGAAACACATTTTGTTTTCTGCTCCAAGAAAATGAGTCTCTAAGCAGCTACTAATGCTGAGAGAATCGGAAAATAATACTGTAAAGTCTACTTAGCATGGCAATTTAAACGGATTCCCATCTATGGGACTTATACACAAGGGCACATTTCAACATAATGGTAGTCAAAAATCTGCTATTTAAGAAAAATCTCCATTTGAACTGGATGTTTTTCCAGTTATTTTTTAGAAATTACTGAAGTCAGCTTTTTGTAGCATTAGGCATCAAAGGACCACAGCAGTTGAATTTTTAGAGTGATGAAGTAGCCAGGAGTCAGGTGGGCTGCCCCTTGATATAGGAAAGAGAAGATTCTGACATAAGAGAGAAGCCAGAATAGGTACTAAAAGGAGTGCACATCACCAGTCAAACAGGAGTTATTAAGATGTGAGCGTTTCTAAAAGGATGAGTCAGTGATCTGTCAGTCATCCTTGACTTACCATATACCTCACAACCACAAATCAAGCATACTTATACAGGAAGTTTTACCTGTGCTCAATTGGGTGAAACTTCCATTTCAGTTTCATATTTGTATAGCACAACTTGGGATTAGTTTTTTTTAACATGAAAATGGAGTTCATAATTTAACATGAAGGTAACTCAATTCTTAGATCTCATTTTTTACAGATGGAAAATAAGCCATTAAAGCATTATTTTAAAGATGTCTGAGAAGCAGTTTTTGTTGACTATTTGTTTTATCAATATGAAAACCTAAACAACCAAAATAGTCTTGGGCACCATTTATATGAAGACTTCAAACAAGACCTGTTGGTTGGCATAGACTACTGCCCACACACAGCATGAGACAAAGGAATGATCTTTAAAGAAAATAAAAATTTGTCAGAAACAACAGGAGAAATGAATGTCAGAGGCTGCAGGGATCACTCTTCAGAACAAACTAGCTCATTGGCAGGACAATGGCAAGAGAGGGAACTTGGAAAAAGTAGGCACTATTGGCTTATATCAGAATACTAAGCAAAAAAGTTTTAGGAAATGAATATGATAGAGTATTGCCTCTGCCATCTGGGGACAAATTTGAAAACACAAGTGATTATGAAAATTCTTGAATTTAAAAATACTCTATTGAAAGTCATTTTTCTACATTGATGTTGGTCAATACTCATGGGAAAGGTGTCATGACATTCATTTTGACAAATTTTTATTCATACTGCCGTGATAGGAAATTTTCTTTGTTTTTTATTATTTCACTAATGAGTAAATATGGTCATTTAGTAAACATGTTTTAGTTTAGTTCATGCTATATTTGATTAATTAAGTGGAAATGACCGACTAGAGAACAACACAATCTAACGTTAGCTATCCTTTGGTCAGGATATTAGCAAATATCGATTGTCAAAATAAAACCAGTTGGCTGATAATTACGCTTTAGTTGTTGTGAATTGTATAGTATCATTTTTTTATGTAACAAAATAGATTGAGAAAAGGGGACAAACTTAACATTCAATGGCACATAAAGGGAGTTGAAAGTCTGAATACTTGTCACACAGTGTGACTACTGCAAATAATGTTTCCACGAGTGCTTAATGGATATCCTAATATGTGCTATTTGTGTTTCATAGGGACTACAAAGCAGAATACAGCCACAGAGGGAGATGAGTGGAACCATAGAAGTGACCATGGTCTATGAGAAGGGTGATTGCTTTAACTATCATTCCTTATATTAATCCAACCAGACATATTTACATCAGGGATTTAATTTGCTTTCATATTCGTCATGCCCTGCATGGCATAGTCCTAACAACCAGAATGAGACAGACACTGGGGTATATAAAAGGACAGGCTCCTGTTCAGACAACTGTGATTGGGTAGGCTATGCTCACTTGAGCATACTATGCCACAACCTGAAATCTTAGAAAGCCTGTTATATACAGCAGGAGAAGCAGGGGATGGTTAGTCTCAGTGAGAGGACTGTACATGAGCTGTATCATCTTGCACTCATCCAGGAAGAAGCTACGATTGCTAGCTTTGTCTGTTACTTTACATCCCAACATCAGCATACTTTCAGTGTGGCTTGAAAAGAATTCAAGCCGGACATGGTGGTGCATGCCTTTAATCCCAGCACTCGGGAGGCAGAGGCAGGCGGATCGCTGTGAGTTCGAGGCCAGCCTGGTCTACAAAGTGAGTCCAGGACAGCCAAGGCTACATAGAGAAACCCTGTCTCGGAAAAAAAAAAAAGAATTCAAAATTAAAATAAAAAATGATATTGATTTTCTGATTATTAATAGTTAATTAGGGTTTTTAATTTTTTATGCTGTAGACTTGTGTTGCTTATATACTTATTTGATTATAAATCATATATTATCACCTTAAATACAAGCACAAAAGTAGGCATAAGATGAAGGGCATTTGACATTCAAATCTGCTTTTAGGAATATGGCATGATCCATGCTGTACATTTGCTTGGTGCCTTCTGGTAGAAATTACCCAAAGCATAAATAAATCTCAAGTCAATTAAAGAACAGTCTTAATGTGTCATCGTAGTACCATGTAGCACATTTATATTGCATTTATGGGCTTCATGAAGTAACTCAATGACTATTTGCTGTTTGGTTGGATGAGTGAATATATATTGAAAAAAAAAAACATGAACCATGAATATAGAAACCTATTTTAGAAAAGAAAGGAAGTTGAATTATGTGTGACTCAACATAGCAATTTGCAATCACAGACATAGTTTTTAAATTTGCAAATTGCAGACACTATGGATGCTTCAAGTCATTTATTAATATTAGAACAGGTGGTCTTAGACCTTTAAGAGAATGCTGCTTTAAAAAATCATATCTCTAATGCACATTTCGATTATTAACTCTTGTTCTGGCACTCTAGTATTGTAGATCAAGAATTTTCTGCATCACAGTAAATTTTAAATTTAGCTAATTTATTGTCATACTGTTGTAGATTTTATGGGGGGCAAGTATTGAAAATAACTATAGCAAAAACTAATACTTTCATCAATGCATAGAGGTTATGACTAATTCTTGTTGAATTTACTTGGCAGACATTAACAAACAAAATACACAATTCTACTGAAATCTGTATTGGTGAAGCCATGAGTTTATTGGCGTAAGGGTGATTAGTGACTTATAGAAGAATGGATGGGTGAATGACACTTACTGAACTGTAAAATCTACTTAGGCATGGGTGAGCACTCATGAACGGTGCAACCCGGAGCTTCCTAAACAGTTTGACTCTATTCCACTCAGTAGATTCCTCCCCGCTCAGCAACTGCTTGCTGCATTTTGAATGTCAGTGGTGGACCTTTGCAATATTATAATTATCTGAGTTTCTTAAAGTCTTCTAATTTATTAACTTCTTGATCTAAGTTGTGTTAGTTCTTTATATGTTTACAGCCTCCCTGCAGTGGAGATCATAGTTACAATAGTCATCGAGTGATTATAAGGATCTACAGTGATTTATCTGTCATATTTCTCATCAGACTTTCTATGTCTGTTTTAGTATTTAGCATAGAGCAAATGTTAAAAAATAGAACTGTCACATATAACTGCTAGAAGAGAGGACAAAAATAGGTCTCCTACAATAGAGTGACACTGGCACGTCCACCTCCTCAGAACAGGCTTTATGTTCAGGAATAGTTGACCAATATATACTGAAATGCACTGTTTTCTGAGTGTTTTTATTTGGTTACAGCTTGATGTTATTTATTATTATTATAATTTTATTTTTGAGTGTGATTTTTATCATGTTCTCTTGATTTTGAGGGACTTCCCTGTTGTAGTGGGTTTTCGTTTGTTTGTTGTTGTTTTTTGTTTGTTTATTTTTTGTTTTGAGAAAGAGCTCAAAAATGAATGGGTAGGGAGGGCGGGAGGATCTGGAATGACTTCGGGTAGAGGAAGTATATGATCAAAATGCATTCAAATTGAAAATTTAAGTTTAAATTTAATAATTGCTTTATTTAATAAAAAAGTTTAAAATTATTAGTTATTTAAAAAAAAGAAATAAAAGAACTAATGTTACAGTTTTGGTCCTCAGCTTCCATGCTTCTATTTATTCATACTTTTGTTTTTATTTCTGACTTCAGGTACAATAGGTTGATGCTTAATAACATTATTAAATTAATAAGTGGCTGCAGTCCCTGTATAGTGGTTGCTATTTTGCATTCAGCAGGTGTTCAGTAAGATGGGCCTGCATAAATTAGTCATTGTTCCTTCATTTCTAAGGTACATATTTTTCAATGAGAACATCAAGCACAGTAGTTAGATAATTGGGTTTATGAATTTTCACTCTCCATTGTACCATATGCTACCATATCATCCTCAAGAGTTATTTCTTCTTTATTGGTTATTTCCTCATCAGAGGGTAAATTCAGCAAAACTTATAATTGTTAGATGTGCCAGTCACTGTATAATAATAATCTAGAAATATTCCTATGTCTTATTTTTAGAAGATTTAAGCAATGTATTTAAGTAAACAATTAAGCAATTTAAATGCATTTATAAGAACTTCAGACTCATAGAATTTGAGAAAATACTCACTGTTGGCACAAAATATATCATGTGAGCATACAAGTCATCTCGTAGATTATCTGTTCATTATAGTTTGGTGGGTGAACGCAGGACTGCACACATGTTAGGCACACACTAGTACAGAATGGCATATCCAGCTACTTTTTTTAATACACTGTTTTGAAACAGGGTCTTGCTAAGTCCCCCGGGTAAATCCACTCTGAGAATTAGCAATCCTCCCATCTCCTACTCACAAACAGCCGTGATTAGTGACCTATGGCATCAAGAAAGGCTCTTCAAGAATCTTTATACAACTCAAAAGCAACTTTCAATTGTTTAAAACATTTAAAAGAGTTCGAGATAGTAAGGACAATTTGAAATGGTTTCTAGGTAAAGACAGCTATATAGATATTAAATAAATCCTGCTTAATTAGATGTATTTAGGTATATATGCAGGCACATATATACCTGCACAGACATTATATGCATAAGAAAACATATAAAAGATAATTTGTTGAACTGATCTTGCAACAAGCAAGCTAAGAAACAAGAGCTTCTATGAACACATGTACTGGGAAACAAGCTGACTGGCTGCACAGAATTTGCTCTGCTATTTCCCTCTGCTCATCATTATTTTGGCTCTTTTAATGAGAATGAAACAATTTATACAAACATTGGATGGGGAATGTTATTTCCTAAATCTTTTGGTATGTAAGTTGTTTATGTTTAAATATTATAAAGTTATATATTTATAGATAATCATCTTTTCAAAATACTGGTTATTTTGTTTATAAAAGCCTAATTCTGGCCACTACATAATCATTACAAAGTCCATAATCATACTAAAAACAGGAAAATTTTTGCATGGCATTCACCTGGCTTAAAATAATTTTTTCCTACCAAGAAGTAATATATTGTAAGAATTTTTTTATGTAAAAACACACACACACACACACACACACACAGACACAAACACTTTCAAATCAAGTGTTGTAATGAGAGCAAAAGAAAATATAAACAGCCAATGTGATCCTTGTTATCTATTTACTTGTTTAAGAGACTGAATTTATTAATCTTATCATTTCAGAAAAAAATCATATTGAATGAATTGGAACATATATTATAATAAAATTACTTAATTAAACCACAAAATAATGTATATGTGAGACATTCACATATTAAAATATTTTATTGATTAAATAAATAACAGAACATTCACTACATTATTTCTCTAATATAAATTACTATAAAATCCCACAGCAGCATGTTCTCATATCATGTAATTCGTATACAAACATAAGTAATGGTCCCTTCCCAAACATTTTGTCTCAGAGCTTGTTTATAATACCCAAATTAATGTCTCCATTTTGTCCAACTAGAACATGAAATAGATGATGTCATTTATTATTTACTTGTGCCTAATCAAATAAGGTTGTCTACCATAAGAGCCTAGAATTATTTTCAATATGATACATTTTGACCCTGAATGATCACCTTCAACGGGAAGGACTTCACTAAAGCAGCAACTGTATGGATTTGCCATTTGCCTTGTTGTTGATGCCCTCGAGTTATGACACATGTTAATACTCAGAATTACCTGATCCTCACACAACCCAGACAAAGCTGTTATTATTACCATATTTTTATTTTAATGTTAATAACTGATGTGCAGAGAATTTGAAGTGTTTCTTAATGCTAATGAGGGATGATGCAAGAAGTGAGACATAGTGGATGCAACAAAATCATGTGACATAAGAAAAATTTTAAATCTGATTATTGCTCTTTTTATCCACCCTCTATGTAAATAAAAGTATTTGAATCCTTTTGGGTAATTCACTGGTAAAACTCTAAAACGCACAAAGTCAAACATATAAATATATAAAAGTTATTTTGGCTCTTGTCTGAAGATTTATATGGTATTTATGATGTCATTTTAACTTTCTTAAATATACCTTGTTATTGTTCCAATATTTTGCTCATATATATATATATATATATATATATATATATATATATTTGATTATTCTATGTCATTTTCAGAGTTACATAGCTTATATCTTTGAATAAATACACAAAGGACCCAAATCTATCCTTCCCAAACATAGGAGATATACTTTTGGCAATAGGACATAAGTTCTATTTTTAAAATTAATTATTTTATTTATTCACTTTATATCCTGATTGCAGCCCTTTCCCTTTTTTCCTCCCATTCCTACTCTCCCTCACTTCTCCTGTTCCCCCTGCCCTATTCCTCAGAAAATGGGAGCCTCCCTACTCACCTACCCCAGCTCTTCAAGTCACTTCAGAACTAAGCATGCCCACTTCCCATGTGGTCTGGCGAGGCAGCCCCACCACGGCGAGTGACCAAAAAGCAGACAACCAAGTTCATATGAGAGATATCAATCACTCCACTTATTAGGGGACCCACATGAAGCCTAAACTGTCCATAGGCTACATCTGCGTATGGGGCCTAGGAACAGTCTGTTTATGGTCCTTGGTTGGTGTTTCACTCTCTTAAAGTCCCTCTGGGCCCTGATTGGTTGGCTCTGTTGGTCATCTTGCAGAGTTCCTGTCATCTCCCGATCATTCTAGTTAACCACTTCTCCCTTCCATCCTGTCCCTTTTCACAAGACTCCCAGGGCTTCGCCCAATGTTTGGCTATGAGTCTACAAATCTGTTCGGACCCACTGCTCAGTGTAGCCTTCTAGAGGACAGCTACGCTAAGCTCCTGACTGTGAGCATAGCAGAATATTGTTAACAGTGTCAGGGATGGGGTGGATCTCAGGTTGGGCCAAGCATTAGTTGGACATTCCCTCAATCTCTGCTCTATCTACATCCCTGTATATCTTTTATGCAGGGTAAAATTTGAGTTGAAGTTTTTGCAGTTGGGTTGGTGCTCCTCTCCCTCTACTAGGAGTCCTGTCTAGTTAAAGGTTGGTTATCCTTTTCATTCTCCATGACCCCTCTTACTAGGAATCTTAGATAGTATTACTTTGACTCCTAGAAGCTCACCCTGGCCTATGTCTCCAGCTTGTCACAGAGATGTCTTAGCCCACAGTTTCTCTCTTTCTGCAGAGGGCCGTTAATTTCTGTGACAAATATAATTTTCCCAGTGACTGAATAAACATGGCAAAAAACAGACTCGACTAACATCAAAAGACATCCATTCTCTCTTTCATGTGCTTCAAAGATTTCTTGGTATTTTCTTTGGAAATCTGTTTTTCCCTCTAGCAAACATATTACTAGCACCCTTCCAAAAAGTTAATAAATGACATTATGGATGTTCTCACTCAAAAACTACATTCCTAGAGGGAATATCACCAAACCAAAAACCAGCTCACTATACTTATTAAGGAAAAATGAAAGATGCTTATTTGCTCACAAATATTATAATAAAGACAGACTCTCATTTAAAAAAAAGATTACAATTATAATTGCCTATTTAAAAGCACTAGGGATGAAAGAGCATGGCACAGCCACATAGATCAGATACAGGGAAAAGACAGGGGATTTAAGAAGCAAGGCCAGAGAGGGGAGGCCTCCTCCCCTAACATATGACCTCAGCCTATTAACTCTCATCTGTACTGGCTGTAACCTCTTCCTCTGTAGCCTGGCAAGGCAGTCCTGCAAGGAGGAAGTGATGTAAGCTGGGTGACCTGAGTGCATGTCTGAAGTAGTCACTACTCTCCACGTGTGGGACCCACAAGGAAATTGTGCTACCACATCTGAGCAGAGTGTCTATAGGTCCACATCATACATGGTTCTTGGTTGATGTTTTAGTCTCTGTAGGGGTTAAGATATTTTATCCCTAGATAGATGTTTTAAGTTGCCAATGACAAGATGTGAGGGAAATTGATTTACGTTCAGAATGATAGGCACATCAAGGTAGGAAAGATGTTTTCTTCAAGGCGGTCAAGTACAAAGAGCCAAAGTGCTAAGAATGTGACATTTTTATAATTCCTGACTGTTTCATGGTTCTTCTTGCTATAGGAAGCTTATTGTATATGTGTGTAATAATGTAATGTATATGTAAAAAAATCTTTAGTTAAAAAAAGAAGTAAGGCAAGAACTGCAAGCCTGCTGGCTGTCTTTCATGAGACACATCCAGGAGGCATTTCTGCCTTCTCATGCATTGTTTCTTCGCTCTCTCTCTCTCTCTCTCTCTCTCTCTCTCTCTCTCTCTCTCTCTCGGGTGCCCATTCCCTTTCCCTGTTCTCCCATGCTTTTATAATAAACTTCTTCATATCATATATGTTGCCTGATGTTTTATTTTTCCTATTTAATACCTATTATCTATGCAACAACCTTTCAGAAACTCATGCTCCTACAAGTAACCTTCCATCTTTATTCCCATAGGTAATTCCATCACCTGTTCCCAGTAAGTAGCTTCAAAAAACTTACAGGATCATCAAATCAGACTTGAGTGGTAGATTTCCTTTGGGCTGTAGGTATGTATACTCATACTACAATCATAATGGAGAACAAATGACAACAGATTATTGAGGATCAGGGCTGAGGAGGTAATCAGCGACTAAAGGAACTTGTTGTCAAGCTTACTAAGTTGACTTTGATCTATAGAATCGATATGGTCCAAGAATCTAACACACTCCTGATTACCAAAATTACACAAACACACACACATATACACACATACACACACAAACATATACACATACACACACACATATATACAGGGCAAGGAAGAAGAAGAAGAAGAAGGAGGAGGAGGAGGAGGAGGAGGAGGAGAAGGAGAAGGAGAGGGAGAAGGAGAAGAAGAAGAAAAACAAGAAGAAGAAGAAAAACAAAACAAGAAGAAGAAGAAGAAGAGAGAGAGGAGAGAAGGCAAAGAGAGAGGGAGAGAAAGAAAGAAACAAACAAACAAAGAGAAACACACTTGAAATGTTGACAATAAGCTTTTAAAAATATAAGATATAGTGAAAATAAATAAATAAATGTTTACAATAAAATCTTATTTTTATTCATAAGAAAATATTAAGATTTTACTTTTTGTTGTTTCTTAGTCCAAACAATTGTTTCCAATAATATAACTTTTAATATCCAAATATTGCTTATAATTGCTGTAAGAAATCTATCCTCAACTGAGCCTTCTATCTCAAGTCCCTGATGCAGTTCAAGACCAGGGACCTCAGTTTTACAATGAAGCTTAGTTGTCTAGAGTTTAAGACGTTTTTAGGTCTGGATAGATGTTTTAGGTTGATAATGACAAGATGTGACAGATTTGATTTACATTCAGAATTTTAGATGCACCAAGATAGGAAAAATGTTTTCTTCAAGGTTTTCAAATACTAATAGACAAAACATTAAAAATGTAACATTTAAATAATTCTTATTGAGTCATGGTTCTTCTTGCTATAGGTAGTTTATTATATATACATCTAATAATATAAATGCATATGTAAAAATAAAAAATGTTTAATTAAAAAAAGAAAAAAGATATTTTAGATGTAAGTAGATGTTTTACATTGATAATGATGAGCTGTGATAGATATCGTTTACATTCAGAATTTTAGATGCACCAAGATAGGAAAAATGTCTTCTTCAAGGCTACCAAATACAAATAGACAAAACACTATGGATGTAGTTTTTATATAATTCCTGATTCAGGGTTCTTCTTGCTGTACGTAGTTTATTGTATATACGTGTAATAACATAAATGTATAAGTAAAAATAAAAATATTTAATAAAAAATATGAATGTATTTACCACCAAAAAAAATAGAAATATTTTCATTAAAGAAAAAGGGGAAAAAAAGGAAAAGAAAACAAGAGCCCAAGAATCAGAAAGAGAGCAAAGAGCAGTATAAGGGAGGAGAGTTATATGGGCATAAGAGAAGGAAGACATTAAAGACATCTGATCTCAAAAATAGAATAAAAATTTAAAATGTATACTTCATACTGGTTAATTTTTATTGTCAGTTTCAACAACCTATTGTCACTTAGAAAGAGGGAACCTTAATCGCTCTAATCAGACTGGCCCACGGATATTTCTGTCTGGGTTGATATGGGAGAGTTCAGGCCACTGTTAGAGGTAGGTCCTGGTTGCTAAAGAAAACTACCTAAGCTAGGCAGAGAGTAAGGGTAGACACTGTTACTCCATAATTTATCCTTCAGTTATTACATTAAGTTCCTGCCTCAAATTCCTTCAGTGATGAATTATAAGATGAAATAAACCCTTTTCTCACCATGTTGCTTTTTTGGTTATGGCATTTATCACAGCAATAGAAAGGAAACCAGAAAAGATTTTAACTTACTTTTATATTACTCAAAAGGTAATTAGTGAATGTTTATGTATCCATTGGATACATAATTCATTATTAGAAATCAATTTAGAAAACTGGTCTATTTGGTTAAAATAGACCAAAAATGCTATTTAGTGTACTTATGAAAATCATGATTATATGAAAGAAAGCATTGTGTACGTTACCGTCTCAACAGATTAGAAGGCTATATATCGACTATTTTCCCAGTATTTTTAAATGTCCTGATCCATGTGGTTTTTTCGTATTCATAATATGCATAAACAGGTTGTACAGGTATTATAATAAAATGAAGATAAATGAGATCAGGCACAAGTTATGTATAGCATTTGTAGTTAATCGGCTCCTAATATTAGTGAGCTGATTTTACTGTTAGCCAGTTGGGTGGTTACTAATGCCATATAACATTAACAGACTTAACTATTTTTAGTAAATGATGAATCCTAAATGCACTTTATATGATTTATAGAATTTAGGTTTTATTTTAGTCATTCAATTCCCATTTACCTGTTTCTTAGCAGCTTCAAAATCTCAGTAATGAAATAAATTTAGAGTTTGCATTTGAATTTCAGTTTTATTTCCAAATTCAGTATAATAGCTCTAAATCATGTGGATCTTCCTTATTTAGTTTTATGCAGTGCAGTTTTGGACTCTGTACATGACAGTCCTAATGTGTGATCAAGTAAACATGATTGATCATTTCCTGTCTTTCGCGTCTTATTTGCATGAGAAGGATTGCCTACTGCCTTGCTTGTATGACTTCACTCAAAAAGCAGAGAGGTACTCCTTAAATGCCACACCCTCAGAATGCTAATCTGCTTATATTTATAATACAATACTTCATCTACATATACTGAAGTCTACCCAGGGATGATGTACTGAGCTGTGTTCTACTGCATTCTAATCTGATAAATTAAAGATATTGTAAAGAATATGTGCATGAAGGCATTCCTGAGGCATTAAGCAAGTGTCTATAGATAGCTGATTCCTGAAGACTGCTTTCCATGCATTGGGGGTATAAAATTAGTTGTTAGAAGCATTGCATTCAAATTCACTTATGTAAGTCTCCTATGTCCAGATGTATTAAAATGGATTAATCCAACATTAACTAAGAAAATATATATTTACTACTATTATCAATACATTTTTATTTTCAGTATAGTGTTTGATATACACTGCAATTAAGTGAACTGTATGTATCCTGGGAACATATAAATTATGAAATACAGTCACCTTCCTGGACACAATATTTACACTGGAAAATCATTTATATCTGTTTCATCAAAATTAGGAATGCTAGTCAAGAAAGAGAATGATATACATTTTGGAGAGAGGTATGCAGGTTTTTAGAATAGAGAAAAGGAAAAGACCTGATACCCAACAAAACTAACCAACCCTACTGCTATTAATTGATGCAACCTGGTATCAAGTCATCTGAAATCATTTTGTCTGTGTGTGCGTCTCATCCCTTCTTCATATCTAGATATTTATTCCCGGCCTTGAAGAAGAAGTTAGTTTTCTTGAATCTATCAGGAAAACACAGATACAGGAACTCTAGGGAGGCCTCTGTCCTGCTTCTCTCCTTTGTTAGGTACATGGATGGTTCCCTGAGCATTTCCTATCTGTACTATACCAACAAATATTCTCTGGTTGTGTCTCAAAACGTCAATTAGGATTTTCTTCTAGAAATACAATCCCATGCATACTAATATATTATTGGACCACTCTATAGTAGCTTGGGAGACAGAAAAAAGTGACTATGATATAGAGTTGAGATTAATATTATGTGAATGATAAACTGTTAATGAGGTCTAGGATATACAGAGGCCAACGTTGCACATTTCACTAATGAATGAGGAGGGAGGAAAATATTATATTAGAGAATCACCTTCAAACAATTATTTCATAAGTGTGAAATTATGCTCATTATCCCATAAAAGAAGAACCTGATTCACAAAGTCTGAGCACAATTCTTTGGACTTGATATCTTTGACTGCAACTGAATATGAAATGTTCTTTACAAAAAAGATATGATATTTGCGCATCTATCAGGGCTTATTTGGTTTCCATTGTTAAAATGTATGATTTTTTTTTTTTTGCCTAGATAATGCTTTTCTTACTCCACCTTTTGGGATCTAAGGATGTGTTCTCAGTGTTTTAACAAAGCTTTATAGATTTAATATAGATATTTGAATTTCTTCTGTTTTGCTTCTAGCAATGTCATTATTTACACACAACGAGCTCATAATAGAGGATTAAATAATTAATTCAGGTTTACTTCCTGGCAGCAGAAAGAATAGTGTTTAGAACATATTTCAACTAATCATTTTTAATTTTCATTCTGTCAGCTAAGGTGTCAACAATCAATATTACCACAGTCATCACAAATACATAACACTTTACATAATGATTTGCCCCATTAGAGAGCAAAGATATAAATGAGGGAGAGTATGCTTAGACGGTTAGTAAATACAGTCTAAAACATGGCATTTATGTAAAGTCAAAGAAGATATGAAAGACTTGTGTTCAGCCCCCCTTTTCATTTGCACACTGAGCCAATGATGTACAAATTAGACATTTTCTCCCTATTAAGTACTGTATCATACTTTAGGGGTATTTAGGAATAAGAGTTAATAATATTTTGAATTTGACGAATACAGAGGCACTTCACAATTCTCAATTTTTGTTTTGTTTTACTTTGCTTTAGTTTAGTTTTTCCAAGACAGACTCCACACTGCAGCTCAACTGGCCTAGAAATTATTTAGCCAAGACTAGCCAAGTGTGGCGACACTCATCAGCCTCTTCATTGCTGTGCTTAGAGGTATGAGTTACCATGCCTAGCTTTACTGCCTCTTTACATTACTGAAGCTAAGGAAACTCATAGGTTATTAGTTTGATGACAGCAGCATTTGACTAAGTAGGTTTGGCAAACAAAGATTTCTACCGGTATTTATTTACTGCTTTCTCATTTTATATTTACTTTCTGATTCTCAGAGAAAGTAGTTGAGGCTTAGGGAAGATTCTTTTACATAACAATGGGCAAACAGATTTCACATACATGGGCACCACAGTGGCTTCTGTTGGTTGCTCTTTGTGTATGCTCATTTGCTATAGAGTAACATAGATAAAGACATCTAGACTATAAAACCATAGTCATTTTTTCCCAGAGTGTAAACATGTGTTACACTGGCAGAAACCCATAGAGTTAGTCATTTTGTTCTGTTCAGTACACTGGTTTTTGTTAAATGGCTTAAAGAGAAGTTACCATGGGTGGTTTTGAAGCACAGCAAGATATTTACTTTAAGGCGTGAACATACACTGTTTTATGGCTATACATCATGAACATACGACAAAGAGTGTTCTGAAAGGAGAAGGACCCAATTTAAAAACATCACCACGAAGAATGCTCATTTAAAATGTAGCAGGGTTATTTGGTTTGGTGATGTTTAATTTCTTGAGTTCTTTATATATTTTGGATATTAGACCTTTGTCAGATGTAGGGTTGGTGAAGATCTTTTCCCAGTGTGTAGGCTGTCGCTTTGTTCCCTTGACAGTGTCTCCTGCCTTACAGAAGCTTCTCAGCCTCATGAGGTCCCATTTATTAATTGTTGACATTAATGTCTGGGCTGTTGGTGTTCTGTTCAGGAAGTTGTCTCCTGTGCCAATATGTTCCAGGCTCTTCCCCACTTTTTCTTCTAAGTGACTTAGTGTCTCTGGTTTTATGTTGAGGTCTTTAATCCACTTGGATTTGAGTTTTGTACAAGGTGACAAATATGGGTCCAGTTGCATTTTTTTTACACATAGACATCCAGTTAGATATTACTTTCTCACATACTCTGGTGCCTCACCTTTGACCATGTCCCCTGGAGGGGGAGACCTGGTGGCACTCAGAGGAAGGACAGCAGGTTACCAAGAAGAGACTTGATACCCTATGAGCATATACAGGGGGAGGTAATCCCCCTCAGGAACAGTCATAGGGGAGGGGAATAAGGGGAAAATGGGAGGGAGGGAAGAATGGGAAGATACAAGGGACGGGATAACCATTGAGATGTAACAAGAATAAATTAATAAAGTAAAAAAAACAATAAAAAAATAAAATAAAATGTAGCAGGGAAGACAGAGACAGTTAAATAGTTAAATGACAAATACCAGTGATGGATATTCAGGATAATTATTTTTGAAATATGACTCACACAGTATAAGGTACATCTTTGTAATGTTGATATTCCCTTACAGAAACCATTCTGTCAATTTTCTAAGTTGTAATACTTAAAGGAAAATTAAAGGAATATAGTTGCAAATTAAAGGACTTTTTACTGTACTAAATCATTCTAATGACAATTATTTGAAGAAAATAGTGAGAGAAATAACAAAAATAAAATGCAAGACACATTGAAATTCCAAAATAAATAATACTAGCAATAAAAGTCAATTCACACCAAGGAAATAATTAAAGGCTTGAGTTGACTTTTTGTAGAATTTAGCTACATATTAGCTACATCTATCAATAAATAAAAAAGTAAAATATGGTACTTTAATTATGGAGAAAAATACCATTGTAGATGATTATTTTTTGATAGTTCATTAATTTACAATGAAGATGCTTTTAAGCAGCTAAAGAAAGTGTAAACAAAGTGTGTGGTGCAAGGACAGCAAAAGGCTTCTAATGCACATGTGTGTCTTGATCCATTTGCAGGTGCTGTCTGGGGAGAGAGATGGAGAGTGTTTCTCTCAGGTTCTGGGGATGACGTGCCATGATAAATTAGAGGATAGAAGGCTGACTCACTCGAGCATAATTTGCCTATATCTCTACCTAGCTTTCTTCCTTTCAAAGGAGAAGTAAATTAAGCATTAGCACTGTCATTTCAGCTAAAAATGCCTTTTTTGATAACCGTATCTGATGGGTCACACCAACCTACACACATACCATCTGACTTACGTTCCTCTAAGATAGTACAACAGTTATGATAGGCAGTAGGTTTTCTCATGCAGTCTTTTCTCCCTGTGGTTTTCTAGTGTCCAGGGAGCATTGCTGACTACTGTCTTAGAGGCCAGGCCTGCACTGGACACTCAAAGCTCTCAGCAGAAGGTTGTGGGATTCTGGAAGCCCTTGCTATGATTCTAGCTGTCTACCACACTGCATCTCACAGAGAATATAAAGACCTTGTGATAAACACACCTCCCCAAAATTGAAGTTAGTGGGCAAAAATTTAGACTCAAATACCTTTAATTCAAAAATCCCTTAACTAGTCTGCTTTTTATAATATTGTAGGACATAAGGTGTATGGATAGACACACATATTATTCATATGCTACAACATATAGTTGTAGTATGTGAAACCCTAAATTTCTGGAACTTATAATTCATATTAAATCCACTTCAACCCATTAATATCCTTTAAAATTACAAAAAAGATGAAATTGTTTCTGTTTGTCCAAATTTCCATCTATTAAAAAGTATTTATTATTAATCCATAAGCAAGATGAACATCTGTCCTCGTACTCAGCTGTGATTTCCAATTTTTAACTATACTTCAAAATAATTTATGGAGAAACAGGTACAAAAAATAAATATTTAGTTTCATTTAATCATGTTTCCACTTCTTTTTATGAGTGTAAGCTTCAAGTGTGAAACTGTACAGTCTTCCCTAAATTGTTTCTTTACCTGTGCAAAATATTCTTATGCTTCAGCATAACATTGATAGGGATATAAAAGTACAGGATCTTTTCTTGCTCTCAAGTAATCCATAATTTATAAGTATTAAACATAACATTAGTTATAGATTTAGCCATGAAATGAATGTAATAAAGTTTATATAGTTAAATTATAGAAATATAGATGGTTACTAGGTATTAGACTTGGAAAAGGAAACATTATTAATAAAGATATATGCATTGAAAAAGGATTTTTTAAGTTGGCCCAAGAGTGAGAAAGTATGATTTGAACATGCAAAGGAATGACCATCTACGACAGTCATAACTTGGCGTTATGCAGCGACTGCTGTGAGGCAAATGGGTTGAGTTAGCATGAGCTTATTTTATGGCACAAATTTAATTTAGATTTGGGAGGGCTTACCCTAATTTAGATTTAGGGTAAGGGGTTTAAATTTAATATAAAAATTATTCACATGGGTATAAAGGAGAACATAGGAAGAGTTGGAGCTAGTAACTAGATTAATGATACTAATATTCCAGGAATATTAAAATAAGAATAGGATTTATAAAGAGAGGTGGGGTCTTGGATGTAAGAAAAAAAGATAAGAAAAATGGGGCCTGGGGAGATGGACAAAGCTCTTGGTGAGAATGAGGATTACGAGTCACACTATTTGAAAGGCAGAAGAAATAAGGCATTCCAGGGAAAGGTCTAGCTTAAGTAGCCAGGACTGGCGAGTCTTAACTTCAACAAGAGATCCCGCCTCAACAAATAAAGTGAGTAGTCATTGACAGAGACACCATGAGTCTGCCCATCCCAAGCCTCCACATGCATGTGCATGCACCTTCACATGCACCTTCACATGCACCTACAGATATGCTATGTATGTTTCCATGCACATTTATATACACAGCACAGGCATAAATAATGGATAAAGAATATTGTGCTCTAAATTATTTTACTGTAAGCAAATGCTAAAACTGAAAGTAAATCTTGTGGATTATTTAAAGACAATCAAGATAAATGTAGTTTTTTTTGTTCACTGTATTTAAAACAATTCCTGTCATATAATAGCACTTAATAATTCATAGAGAAAGAAGGTACAGCAAGTAAAATAACTCTTGAATCATACATGAGATAAGTGTTTGATTAGACAGCTTTGCACGTAATATGACTTGTATAATCAGAACAAATGATGACTAAAATTATGATCATTTACACATAAGGAAATAGAATGGGGTTTAATTCACTTAAAGATTTTTTGATAAGGACACAGTAAGAGTCCAGCAATTACATTTCCTCAATCTTGAGACAGATTTATTTTGCCAGAATGGCCTAAAGCAGTGGTTCTCAACCTGTGGGTCGCATCCCCATGGAAGTCACACACATGTAAGACATTTATTTACATTAAGACTCATAAAAGTAGCAAAATTTACAGTTATGAAATAATTTTATGTTAGAACTCACCACCACAACATAAAGAACTGTGCATTAAAGGATTACAGCATTAGCAAGTTTGGAGGACATTATTCTATAGGAAATAGTACAATTCCAATTTACTCATACAGTTATTTCCCCAGTCAAATATAAACCAAACACTTACATCATGTACATATACACGCATCGTTCTACACAGACCAGACTCTCGGTGGCAGCTCTGTTTCTGACAGGCCTTTGTATGATTAAAATTTATAGTAATATTTTTTCTAGTTTTGTAGTCCTAAAAAATCCTTTAAAAAAACCCTTAAAATATCACTTGTGACTCCTCTACTCTGTTATTTTCCCTTGGTTTTATTATAAACATATCAGAGAAGTTTTATAACAAGATATCTCTCATTTTACACAACTTACATTTTCTAAAACTTTTAATATTTACTATTTTCCAGAGAATAAATGTTTAACTGAGTCATATAATATATTTATATATAATTCAGTATGGTTTACTGTATTCTGAACTGAAATATTATTTTTCTGAAGGTATAATTTAACATATTTTTCAAATAATAAATATAGGGAAACACCATGATATCCCAAATTTATATACATAATTTTCTTGTGTTTTTCTTTACAAGTTAAAATAAATTGATTAAAAGATAGCAGAGCAATTAGAAAGAACTCCATATTAGTTTAGTATGTTGTCATTTAAATTTACCCCCATGGAAATGCAAATCAAAACAACTCTGAGATTCCATGTTACACCCATCAGAATGACTAAAATCAAATATTCAAGTGACACCACAAGCTGGTGAGGATGTGGAGAGAGAGGAACACTCTTTCATAGCTGGTGGAAATGCAGACTAGTACAGGCACTTTGGAAATCTATCTGGCACTATCTCAGAAAACTGGGAATAAAGCTTCCTCAAGACCCAGCTCTTCCACTCCTTGGAATATACCCAGAAGATGCTCCAGCACACAACAAGAAGCTTTGCTTAACCATGTTCATAGCAGCCTTATTCATAATAGCCAGAACATGGAAACAGCCCAAGTGTCCCTCAGTAGAGGAATGGATAAAGAAACTGTGGTACATGTATGGAATACTACTCAGCTATTAAAAACAAGGAATTCCTGAAATTTGTGGGCAAATAGATTGAACTAAAAATGATTATAATGAGTGAGTTAACCCAGAAGCAGAAAGAGGCAAATGGTATACACTCATTTATATCTAGGCACTAGCCCAAGGGGCATGTCCCACGAAAGTCTTCACTTACCAGGAAAGTGGGATAGAGGGGAGGATATCCTATTGGGACTCTAGGTGAGAGAAGCATGGGAGAATGTGGAAATAGAAGGATCCAGAGGGTCCTAGAAACCTACAAGAACATTATGACAGAAGGATCTGGGCTCAGGGGTCCTGCTCAAACTATGGCACCAGACAAGGACAATACGTGCAGTAAACTTCAACCCCTACCCAGATCTACCCAATGGACAGGACATTCTCCACCCTTGAGTGGGGAGAGTGGGGTATAACTTTCACACGAACTCTGGTGCCCCATATTTGACCATGTTCCCTGGTTGGGGAGGCCTGGTGACACTAAGAGGAAGGATAGCAGGCTACCAAGAAGAGACTTGATACCCTTGAGCATATACAGAGGAAAGAGGTCCCCCTCGTACACAGTCATAGGGTAGGGGAGTAAGGGGACATCGGAGGGAGGGAGGAATGGGAGGACACAAGGGATGGGATAACAGTTGAGATGTAATATGAATAAATTAATAAAATATATTAAAAAATAAATTTACCCTCATGGAGTTAAAGCTTTTATACTTGATTTATGCTCTATTTAAAGGACAAATAAATAAACTTGATACTTCTACAGGAATTTTAGTTCAGCGCCATGGCTACTCTGGAAAGGGACTACATCCAAAACCTAGGCTGTCTGATCCAAATGGAATACACACACACAACACACACACACACACACACACACACACACACACACACACACACAGACATACACACACACATACACACACACACACACATACACACACACACATGTTTAATTTTCTCTGGCTGGAATTCAGACACTCCTTTAATATATACCAATAATCCCAGGCAATGACGTCTAATTGACATACACACCAAGTGATGAATCAGAGAAAGATTTGACAAAATGAGTCAGAGATAGCATACTCCCCACCTTCAGGAGAACAGACAGGAAGGAAGCTATTTAAGAGCATAACAGAGAAATTTCAAGACTGATCATTGAGTAGAGTGGCGTAAAGTATAGTACAGTACAGTAGAGTTTGTGCAGTCAGTACAGTATGTTCAGTGCAATTCAGCTGAGTTCTGGGGAGGCAGTTTAGTACAGTTCAGTTGCTGGAGGTCAGATGCAGTTTTCCAAATACAGCGATTCAATAAGATGCTTAGAGAAGCCAATTTGAATCAGTGAGCTTGGAGAGGAGTTTGAGCCAGACCAACTGGGTTGAACCAGCCAGTTAGATTTCAGAAAGAACTGGCAAAGGTGAGTTTATTCAGCAATATGTCTCAAGATGAGAACATTCTAGGCCTGTGTTAGTAGGCCATGGTAAGAAGCTGAAGACTTCAAAGTCTGGGCTTGCAGAAGATTAGATTGTATGGAGGCTAGGAGGATCCAGGCCTAGGCCTGCGGATACGCTGGTAGGAAGGCTCTGGGCTCAGCCCAAGACATGTATATGTAAAGGTTGGGTATGTCTTTCCTCTCATCTCATCATTTTAGGAAATAAAACCTAAATTTACATATATGATATTCTTACTTAAAGAGGACCTGAATAAGGATGGCAACAATTGACATGATATCACTAAGTGGGAAATTATCATCTTTTGGGGCTCCATATCTGGACAAAACTTGAAACAATTATAAACTGTTGAGAACAGCAGGTTTAGTCTATCCCAGACATAAGTCCTTTTATTGCTTATACATTTCCATGTTATTATCTCTAAAACCATGTACAATCGGGAACACTAAATGGACTCTGCCGGTTTTGATTATATATTTATACATATATAATTAAGATTGGTCATTTACGGATACCCTAGTCCCAGTTTGTTTAAGAAGGTGCATGAGTACATGAAAGGAGTAGGATAGATGAAAATGAAGGTCACAAAAATTGGAATGCATTTTAATTAAAATAACTATTATTAAAATAAAGATAAACTTGATACTATCTTTTTCTCTCTGTAGTTCCCAACTGTGTGTTCTTATTTTCTTTTTCTTGTTTTTTTAATTAAAAATTTTTTTAATGTTTCCCATATACATTTATTACACAGGGAGTACAAATAGTACAAATTACATACAGCAGGGAGAACCATGTGACAATCATGAGTCATTTATTTTTTAATGTATTTATTTATTTGCTTATTTTTTTGGATTTTTTTCCTTTATTAATTTATTCTTGTTACATCTCAATGGTTATCCCGTCCCTTGTATCCTCCCATTCTTCCCTCCCTCCCATTTTCCCCTTATTCCCCTCCCCTATGACTATTCCTGAGGGGGATTACCTTCCCCTGTATATGTTCATAGGGTATCAAGTCTCTTCTTGGTAACCTGCTGTCCTTCCTCTGAGTGTCACCAGGTCTCCCCCTCCAGGGGACATGGTCAAAGGTGAGGCACCAGAGTATGTGAGAAAGTCATATCCCACTCTCCACTCTACTGTGGAAAATGTTCTGTCCATTGGCTAGATCTGGGTAGGGGTTTAAGGTTTACCGCCTGTATTGTCCTTGGCTGGTGCCTTAGTTTGAGTGGGACCCCTGAGCCGAAATCTGCCTATCATAATGTTCTACTTGTAGGCTTCTAGGACCCTCTGGATCCTTCTACTTTATTTGCTTATTGTTGATTTGTGCATGGTGGGGTGTGGGCTCACACATGCCACAGCAGGAACATAAAGATCAAAGGATAACCTTTAAGAGTTATTTCTAACCTTCCTGAATCCTGGGTCCCAGGGATCAAACTCTGTTTGAGACTTGGCAGCAAGTGCTTTACACACTGAACCGTCTCACAAAACCCAAACTATTTTATTTGTAAGTCTGAATTTCAAAGCTCAAGAATTATTCAAACTATTCAAAAAATTTGACTCGCTTGGTATGCATAGAAATTATAATTTCATATAAAATATTAATTCTATAGGGTGTAGCTCCAGACTCAACGAAAATAAATTTTAATAAAAAGTATAGGCGCTGTTAATCCTTCTTTTTTATTGGTTTTAGTTTTTACATACAGTTCACAGTTATGTTCAAAACTTTCTACATACGTTTCTATAAGTTTTGACAAAGGCAACATATATGATCATGATTCCAAAGATGGAGACCATACCTAGTCTAAAAGTTTTCAGTCCTCTATAAAATCTCATGTATGGGACCCACAAATTTGATTCCTTTCCCACAGTTGTTGATTTTTTTTTCTCAACACAAATGTATTTCTTTTTATTTTTTCTTCTTTTTTCTTTCAAGTTTTTAATTTAGTTTTTAAAATGAACCCAAGATTCATACACATTTAGATCATGTGGTTGTACCAATCTCTATCCCCAACCCTAATGCCATTACAGTTTTAAGTAACAGAATACCATCTAAAGCAACACACTCTTCTGATTCTGGTTTCCTTTTCTTACTACAACTGCTCTGAAGCTCAACCATGTTATTAGAAAAAACAGTTTCTCTCTATTGCTTAGTAAAATGAAATAGAACAATTATTTGCTTACTCATTCGCTGGCTGACAGATATTTGGCTTGTTCCCAGCTTTTGGTAACTATAAATAAATCTCTTATGAATATTCATATAAATTGTTTTGTATGGATGTATGATTCCATTTTTCTTGGGTAAACATCTAGTAATGCTCCTTGCTGGGCTGCATATTAGTTGTATATTTAACTTGGTAATAAACAATCAATCCACATCTGTTTTTTTAATATCTGAAACATTTTTAGTGATGGAAAATGTCCCTGCTGCTTGTAAAAAGTAAAAGAACACTAGAGAGAATGCTGATTACAGACTGTGATGGTTTGAAATAATTCCATAGGCTCATGCATTTACACACTAAACTGGCAGTATTGTTTGAAGAGGTTGTTCAACAACGGAAGGTGGAGACTTGCTCTAGGAATCACATCACTGGAGTAGTTAGCTAGATTCTCAGTACCAAGGATTGTTTCCCTTTGTTGAGAAGGTATTGTATATGCATGCACCCGCAAGGTTATTTTACCATACTGTTTATTTATAAGGCTAATAGATATCATAACTGGGAGGGACTGTTTGTTGTCTACCTCTGTTGGTAGCTTTCATGGCACCTTCCAGTATAAGAAAGCAAGTCTTTAAGAAGGGACATTTAAGTCAGGTCCAGTTCAGGGGTCTCTATGCCCTGTTTCAGAAGTACCTTCCACTTCTGTGATCAAACCTGGCTAAGAAAATTTCAGTGATGGATACTACAGGAGCATCTACAATGAATAATTTGCTAAATCTGCACACCCTAGGAATAAATTATAAACATTTGTCCTTCTAACCAAAGACAAGTGTGATCCTTACCCCTCATCGAAGATAAGATCAGGAGGAGATGTGGGAGGGTGCTACAATTAGTATATAAAGGAATAAATTTAAAAATTGAGAGTTGTGCAGCCCAGTCCCAAAGGATAGAATCTACAAAACATTCCCACAGGTAAGGTTCAGAGAACATTACTGAAAATGAGGCAGAAAGACCTTAAAAATCAAAGGATCAGGAAGTTCCATGTGAGATTGTGTCACACCATCATTACTGCTCAAACATGAGCTGAACAGGGGCAGGACTGATGGAAACAATAATGTGGAAAAGGATAAGCGGAAGAGGCTTTAACCCTACATGGAGGAATGTGGGCAACTGAGTATTATGGAAGCAGGAAAGGTAATCTTCCCCATAAGGAGCTTGCCAAGTAGTTAGTTATCCAATCAATGACCATTCCTGAAAATAAACATCAAGTAATGTAGACTGAGAAGGTTCTACATCAACAATTAATGAATAAAGAGGCCCAAGGATTTGAAACAGAACAAGGAAGCCTATATGAGAGCTTATAAAAGGGTGAAATAAAGGTGGAGTTATATTACAATTTTAATAGGGAGGCATGCTGGCACTCAGAGGAAGGATAACAGGCTACCAAGAAGAGACTTGATATTCTATAAGCATATACAGGGGTAGGAGGTCCCCCTCAGTCACAGTCATAGGGGAGGGGAGTAAGGGGAAAATGGGAAGGAGGGAGGAATGGAAGGATACAAGGGATGGGACAACAGTTGAGATGTAATATGAATAAATTAATAAAATATATTTTAAAATAATTTTTAAAAATCAAATAAAAATTACTTTATAGCCTCAAAATATAATATATCTATATTATACATAAAATTCTTAATTATATATATACATAATTCTTTAAGTTATTGTACTTTGTAATTTTTGTTGTCTTTGAGGAGATAATTTTTAATATTCAGATACTGCATGCTTAATTTATGCTGTTTATAAAATGCTTAATTACTTATATATTCATATAGATCTTTACGTAGTGTTGTTTTACTTTTTATAAATATTGTGCAGTCAATATAATCACCAAATGGATAGTCCAAGAGACTTGTTCCAAATTATTAAATAATAAATGATAAGTGGGAGTAGAGACAAAGTCTATTTCCCAATTCTCATGCGCTTCTTAGGAGATTTGCTTTCTTTCTTCATAAGTAATGACTACAAGTAATAGAACCATACCTAACAAAACCCTTCCAATTCATAGATATGAAATCTTATCATTAAAATTCGAATGTTTCTCTAGCATTCCTGGGCATTCCAATGCGAGCCTGTTTATGGACCCAACAGTTTTTTTTTTCTTTAAAGTCCTAATATTATCTATTACTGTCTTCTCTAAATAAACCACTTCCATGTTATTTATCTAATATTTTATATAATTATTCTCCTTTGCAGAGTGATTGTAATTCTATGTGCTTGTATATATAACTGGCAGTTAACTTATATATATGCCTTCATGAAAACTTCTAGTAAACCCTTTAAATTGCTATTTAGAGTACAGAAAAGATTCATTACCTTTAAATTGGAAATAAATATAGAGGACAGAATCATAATATGTGATTAAAGCAGTTAAATTTTTATTTTTCATTCTTGAGTTGATATGTGGTGATCTTATGATACCATAACATGATATTTATAAACTACCAGCACTTTTTAACACATTTCACAAATGATGGCTGAGTACAAAATACAAATTTAAAGTGCTAACTAGAACCATAAGATTTCCCACATAATTTTAATACTTGAAAGTTGAATAATTTAGAGATGATAAAGTTTAGCTAATAAAAAAATCACTTTGACATTCAGTCAACAGGACTTAAGTCAGCATGTCTCTGATCATGCAGTGGTTGGCTTTATATTGTCAATTGTAATTCTGCTTTCCTGCTAAGTCGATACAATTATATTACTACAGGGACTTCATTACAGCCACAGGGAAGACGGCAGCTGAGGTATACAATTTTCTTCCTATGATGCCAGCAATACTAAACCATTATGGGAACAATAGACTACAAAAGGCCAATAAAACTGCTGTCTTAAATATTGTTATGCCACTAAATCATCTCACAAAATATAACAAATTCATTAAAGATAAAAATATAAACAGCAGGTAGATCTTCTTCTGTTTGTCTGATTGGAGGAGTTTATAAAAAAAAATACAGGTTATTTCTGTCTTTGCGTTTAAATGCACTTCAGAGTTCATTATACTCTCACGCTTTATATTCTTAGTGTTCACTTCAGTGGACCTAAAATTTATAAATAGTGGATATGATGCTCATAAGTTAGTAATGAGAGCAGCAGTGACATGTTTTTCTTATTATATTCCTATTTATAATGGCCTAGGTTTCAGAACTAACATTCACACCCACATCTTATTGGCCTGAAGGTTAGCATTACAGCATTCCTTTTAGACCCAAGTTTGAAGTGTATATGATAAGGTTCCTGTTCATAATTCTAGTCTAGAGCTGCATGCTATTTATTCTCTCTCTTTCTCTCTTTTTTGGTCAGACTAGTTTTATTTCCACTACTTGTTTTCTACCATCTGCCTTTGAGTAATGCATCTCTTTGTGAAATTTCTGCACATTGTGTTGTATCAATGTTTGACTAAATTTCAATGACTGGTAACTAACTAGTGTCCAGGCAGCAAGTTCAGTTCAGGAACTGAAACATTTCTGAAGGAAATGACATTTTCCTAGAAAGATACAGAATTCAGTTAAGCATGTCAATAGATAAAACACTGCAGTACAGAGCAATACACCTTAGAGTAGTTGTTGGCCCAGGCATGGGGATGTGTCTATTAACTATTTTATTTATGCACGGAGCCAGAATGCAATGTGTTGATCTACTGAAGTTTCTTCTTTATTTGTTTCTAGGACCAGATTAGGGTACTGAAGGTAGAAACAGGTTCTTGGAAGGATGTAAGGAAGATCATTATCAAATGTATGCAGATGAACCTCAGAGCCTGGGCCTTCCCCTTGGTGTTTGGTTGGAGTGCCGATATGCTGATATCTGGATCTTCACCCTTGACCACCAGTATGATATGACAATTGATTTGTGTTGTTTAAACCCACTTAGCTATGATTTTTGTCATAACAACATTCAGAAATTAATATAACTCTTTTCAAAGAAAATAAAGTAACTTCTTTTGCCTAACCACTATGTCAATTATTAATTTCAAGAGTGTGGTTGCAGTCCCAAAAGTGCCTGTTTACGAAACACTGAGATGTCCTGAAGATAAAAGTTAAAACAACCTACACAAGATAAAGAACGTAAAAAAAAAAATTCCATTTTTTTTTTGTTGAAAAATACCTGTCTATTGAATGATATACCTAGTGGTAATACAGTGGATTTGATTTCATTCTTAGATTTCTCCTTCAAGGCAACAGGCTGAATTTGACAGAAGGGTTATTATTTGATAAGATAGCACTTTAGGGACTTGATATCTATCAGAATCACTCGCAAAGTTGTTTTCTTAAATGCAGACGGCTGAGTGCCATCATCAGGGTTTCGAGTGAGCCTCGAAGAATTTGCATCTTTATACGATTCTAGATGATGTTGACATGGGCCCGCTAGGGAGTACCCTTGAACGACATGGATGCAGCCCCAGGAACTTGCTTCTCAGATGAGCTAATCTCATACAGCTTCTCCGTCACTTTATAGACACATTGTCTTTCCAGTGACATCACCTTGTATCTTCCAAACAAGATAGCATTGTGGACACAAATCATTGAAAGTAGAGGAATTATTATTTACTTATTTTAGAGAAGAATTTCAAATACAAATGTTTCTACAGTTAGAATAAAGACTATTTATTTTCTGTCTCCTATATCTTATCAGTAATAATGTTAAAGATTAATGTAATATGTCTCTGGTATGTAAAATTTGGTGTACACCATTTCTAAGTAAGAATAGTTTAGCAGCAGGGGCCATAGTGACTGAAGAGGACACTTTCTAACTAGACAAGCCTCGTAGTTGAGCGAGGGGAACATCAACCTACCCACAAAACCTTTGCTACTAAGTTACCCTGTCTACAAGATGTGCATGAATAAAGATAGAGCAGATAGGGCATAGACTGAGGGAAAATCCACCTAATGCCTGGCCCAACCCAAGACCCACTCCATAGTAGAGAGCCAACCCCTGACTCTATTAATGATACTCTGCTATGCTTGCAGAAAGGAGCCTAGTGGAATTGTCCTCTGAGAGGCTCCACCCAGCCATGGTTTGAACCAGATGCTAATACTCACAGGAAAACACTGTCAGATATGTAAAGAGTCTTGTAGAATAGTGGAGGGAAGGAGAAAAGGACTTGGAGGTGATAGGAGCTCCACAAAGATGACCAACTGAATGAACTAACCAGGGCACAGAGGGCGATTTCTGAGCCTCAAGCACCAAGCAAGGACCGTGTATGGATGGACTGGACCTAAGCTCTCTACACAAATGAAGCCTGGGCAGCTCAGGCTTCACATGGGTCCCCTAGTCAGGAAAGTGGGGACTATCTCTGGCATTGACTCTGATGCCAATTTTTGATCACTTTCCCTGATGGGACCTCCTTGCCAAGCCATAGAGGAAGAGGACACACGTAGTCCTGATGTGACTTAATGAGCTGGGGTGAATGGAAAAAGGGGGACTCTGAAGAATGGGGCATGATGGAGAGGATGGGACTGGGATGAGAGGAAGGATAGGGCTGCATCCAGGATGTAAAGTGAATAAAAAAATTAATCAATTTAAAAAATGGTTAAATCAAAACAAATTTAAATGGTTAAAAAAAATACAGAATGCTCATCACCAACAGAATTTTGATAGTTAAATCAAAACACTAGAGTTAAAAAAATACAGAATGCTCATCACCAAAGGAATTTTGATAGCACCCGAGCACATATACACAATGCCCTCCGAAACATGCAGGCACAGATCGTGTTTTCTTGTTAGGCTGGTGCTAGGAGATGAATCAAGCCCTTGCATGTGTTAGGTAAGTACTTTACATGATGCTATATTCCCAGCCTCACTTCTTACATTTCTTCATACTTTGAAAAGTAGTCATATAAAATTACACTACCTGGACATGGCCCATAAATATTTACTCCGTCCTTTACTCCGGCAGGAAAGTATTAAGTAGCATGACATGGCAAGAAGCTGTTACTTTTTATTAATCATTGTTACTGTAGTTTAAAATGGCTTTATGGCTCACACAAATTGTCCCAAGTGTTAAACTGTTTAATGATCCAGTCATGTCTGTAAATCTTTCCTTACAGTTGGAACTTGATAAGGGATCAAAACTAGCATGTCTGTGATAGTCAGTGTACCTACATAAATATAAGTACATACAGGCACAGATAGAGCCTAGTGTACTCCTCCACACTTAGGTAGTACAGGTTCTGCCTATTAAATAAACTCTTTTTTTTTTTACTTTTAAAAAGTTTTATTAATAAAAAGTTACTTATAATTCCTTTTCTCTAAAATAATTTCAATATGTGTTTTCTTTTCATATCTTCATTGTGCAAGAACAGGTACATGCATAAATACACTTGCTAATATTTTCCATGCCACATATAATCCTGTTGCTCTCTACAAAACTGTACAAGGTATTGTGGGAGTACATATAATTGTTTTATCTATTATAAATGGTTCTTAATTTACTTTCTAGATAGATTTCTGTAATTGTATTTCTTTTTTTTTAATAGTTACACACTAGAGAATAAGTTTTTATTAATTTATTCATTTTGCATCCTAATGGTTATCCCAAGGCAGCATTATAAGCCTGGCGTGGTGGTGCAAGCCTGTAATCTCAGCCCTCAAGGAGGCAAAGGGAGCTGGATCTTTGTGATTTGGAGGCTGGCATTATCTACAAAGTTACTCCAGAACAGCCAGTGGTACAAAGAGAAACCCTGTCTCAAATAAATAAATAAATAAATATATAAAACAAAAGAAAACAAAACAGAAGCAACAAAGTAATTAGATAACATGTTTGGAAGACGGAACTGTGGGTTGACTTCTTGTCATTCTTCTTCAACTTAGGAGCTCCATCAATCAGAAGCCTGGTGACTTTGAGCTATTTTCCATTCTGTCTCCTTACGGTACTATGAAGAAACGTGTTACCATCTTTATAGTCTGATACTCCCCATCTTTGAAGATACTCTATAACTTCTACATGGAGAAACACATACAAGAAAAAGTACGGAAGATATATATATATATATATATATTCCTTTTCTCCACAAAGCTAATTTAAAAAAAAAAGAAGTCACCTCAGGACTGAGTATATCCTCTCCCCCTGTGGCCTAGCAAGATAGTCTCTCCAGGGGGAAAAGGGGAGGCTGGAAGCGGGGGAATCTCCTTTTCTGAGAAAAGGAGGGGAAGGCTAGAGGGTGGGACTGGGAGGAAAGGAGAGTTAGGGCTATGAACAGGAGGTAAAGTGAATAAAACAAACAAACAAACAAACAAACAAACCAAAAAACAGAAACAAAAACAAATAAAAAAACAAAAGACAATGCTTTAACCTTAGTCACCAGCACATTAAACTATTATTCTCATTTAAAAATAAATAAAATTCTTCCTAGTTAACATTGTACAAAAATATATATAATCTTACTGAAATAAAAAAAAAGGTCAAGTAGTTTCATTTGTAGTAAAAATAGAGTCATTCAAAATGAATGGAGGGTGCATGATCAGGAAGCCAAGACGGGTGTTGCCCCCGTAGCTCATCGGTCCACAGTGTCAAGTAACAGGAGGTATAAAAGCTGCCACCTTCAGATAGATGGGCTTCGAATCCTCTCGACAGGTTGTGATTTTATCTCACTTAGTATCTGTCGAAATGATAGATGAACATATGCCCAACAGTGTTTGTAAGCCTTTTATGGAAATGGATTGATGGCCCAAGATACAGCTCTTTATGGCTGGCTTTGGGCAAAGAGCTGTAAAGTCTCTCCCCAATTAAAGGATGGTAAAGAGGAAGCCTGAAAAACTTCATTCTGTCTGGTGCCTAGGATGATGTTATCACAGAGGATATACCAGAACATACAGGAACAAAGGCATAGACGCATTCAGATAAACCATTTTGGCTTAAGAAAATACATCTTCCATTATGAATTTCAATTGCACTATTAATGAGGGACAATTAATGCAACGACGTTTTTATAAGTAGGGATTTCTGTATGTTTTAGAGGATAACATGAATTTATTTCTAATAAAGTGTTTATGGCTTATTGTCTTTCTTTTTTGTGTGCGAATTAAATCTGGATAGTGTTTGAGTTAGCACCAAAAGCCACTTGAGAAACACAAAATGATTGCCTTAGATGGATTATCTAGTTTCAGTTCGAAATGAGTAAGTGGCAAAAAAATCTTCACACACACACACACACACAGACACACAGACACACAGACACACACACACACACACAGACACACACACACACACAACATGATAATAAGTACACTAATAAATTTTAAAATGGTAATAACAATTCCATCTCTACAATTTAAATATCTTGAGTATCACTATTTTAAACAATGTGAATATCCTATATCAAGGTCATGATTTCCTAGCTAAAGGACTAGCTGGTGACTCTTAGGTGGACAAAAAATTATACCATAAAGGAATAAAGCCAGTATTGAAAGAATGAGGTTGTAGATAAGCCAGACATGATGGTAATTGGGCACTACAATCCTTAATCCATGTCTGAAGAAATGAAATGCATACGGAAAGGAAACATTACATCAGCTAGAACAAGATTCAAGTTGACTTAAAGCTAGGCTATTAGTAAAGGGCTCAAATTAAAGTCAGTAAAGATAGGGGTTTCTTGTTTGTTTGTTTGTTTGTATTGTTTTTTTTTTGTTGTTGTTTTGAGGCAATCCCGATGTCTCCATAGTACCTGCAAAGAAGACAATCCAAAGCTTCCATTTGGAAAACCCCTATATAGAGATAAATAAGGACTGGGCTTCTGTAATCCACAAAAGTGTTTTGATATTAGGCACCTAGCTAGCAAGGAGAGTCACAGTGCTTTAATAATAACTGAAACCAACATGCCTATAGTCAGGAACATTGAACTGAATTCATGATATCTCACCAATGAAGAACTACGAACAACTTATTTGTTATAAGATAGTTGAAAACACCAGGTTACAACTATCGTCTTTCTGTGTATTTTATTTATCTTTCTTTGTAAACACACTTTAACAGTATTAAAGATACTATGAAGAAAGCTAAACACATGAGGTTCTAAAAGAAATTATTGTGGCTTCAAATGCTTAACAAAAATGAGGTGCTAAACAAGCCATTACAATTATTTTAGGATTTTTAAACTAAAACTGCAGACTTTCATTTAGGTTTCTATTGTGAGATAGAACCAATACAAATTGTGGATTATTTTCTTATTTCTTTTTCCGTCAAATATGTGAGTTGTGTTAGTTATGAGGCACAATAGATATTTTTCATTTGTCACACTCTCTTAAATAAAGTGAATTTTCAGCATATATGTGATGAATTCTACCCTTTGGCTTATCCCTGAGGTCAGCAGTCTAGTCCTATCTTTGTTTTCTGCTCTTCATAGTAGACGTAATTTGTGCTTGATGTTTAAAATCTATATGCAGAGGTGATTTATGAATACATGACCTGCTGATCCTGTTATCAAACTAAGACTATGACATGCTTATATCATATTTTTCCTTTGGTAAGAGAAAAGACAGTGCTAAAAATAATTCAATTTCCTTGCCTGTTCATCCCTACTAAAGATGAGAAATAGTCCTGTTTTCTTCCTAAATATTATTTATGTTCATTGTTTACATAAATGCAATCTCCTATTAACTCTTTAAAGCCTAGAGGGATATATATATATATATATATATATATATATATATATATATATAATTTTCAGTATTGAACAAAGCACAAATTGATTCTTACAGAAAAAAAAAAATGAAAAGACGTTTGTCACCAAATTCAAATTCAATAGACTGTCTGGGGCTACCTGTAGTATTCTCTCTTGTTGAGAGGAATATGGGGCCCTGAATGCCAGAGGTGGGAAATAATGCCAAGGTAAAGCATTGATACATGCCAGGGGTTTACAGAATATTTGAATCATAATACAGAAGACATGGATTTTCTCATCTGTGTAGAGTTTGAAATGTGGAGTCATCATAACTATTAAGAGATGCCTCATCTGGTATTCAACTCCATCAGAGACTTGAGAAGGAATAAAAATGATTACCTGAGTATCCTGGGAGTGCAGGTTAGTAGCTTTCCAAATGAGATGACAGAGACAGTTTGCTACCTGAATAGTCACCCAATTTTATTCCTTTTCAAGTCTCTGATGGGGTTGTTGACCAGATAGCTTATTTTACAATTTATCGTAGCTGTTTATGGGTTAAGATGTTTTTAGGTCTAGATAGATGTTTTAAGTTGATAATGATGAGATATCATATATATTGATTTACGTTCAGAATTTTAGACATACCAAGATAGGAAAGATGGTTTCTTCAAGGCTATCAAATAAAAATAGCCAAAACACTAAGAATGTAACATGCATATAATTCCTCTTTGTATCATGGTTATTCTTGCTTAGGTAGTTTATTGTATATATGTGTAATGATATAAATGCATATGTAAAATTTTTTTAAATGTTTAAAAAAAATAAAGAGATGCCAATTCCCTGTGAGAATAGTATCATATCAGGTGTAATAAACTCTAAAATGGTATTGACTATGAGATTCCTTGTTTACTCTGTGCTGTAGTGAGATAACAGAGACCAAGAGTACCACACTACTCTTGTCAATATAGTTGAATATCATGATAGAAAGAATGGTGCCTAGATTGGACCACTCTAGGGCAGTCTATGAGAATGATCTCTATTAAAATAAAAGCAAAGCCCTGAGAGAATTATTTATAACTTCTACTCAACTATATCTTAACATGGCCTTTGATGTTAAAAAAAAAAACGCTTAACAAAAGGAAGAAAAAATGGAAATTCAGAGCCAGTGTTTGGCCTCTTTAAACTTTGAATGTCATCTTAGTTCAGAAAAGGACCTTGAATTTAGACTGCTCCATTTTAAGGACTATAAAGGTCAGATTAACTAATAATAAATGTCAGATGCTTTATTTGCACTATAAGAATGTTTACACCATGTTTACACAACATAACTGAGTTTTTAAAGAAACAAAAACTCCCACAAGTGTCTTCAAGCGTGCAATATGGGGGGTGCTCCAGTTTGTCCACAGTTGATAATAGCCTCCTGAGAGGGTGCTTGATATTTGTCAATAGGAAACTTCCTTGTGTGAAGGTGTGGTCTTTGTTAGTTGGAAATATACAACAAATACATGAAACCAAAATAAAAGTATATTGTAAAAGTATGCCTATAAGTGGTACACCACATTGAACGCCAAAATATTAATGCTATTTTTACAAAACGGTTTTTGTCTCTGAGTTTCTCTCTTAATCTGGCTATCACATAAATATCTGGGACTCTTTTATATTTGTTTAATAATAAACTCCATGACACACAAAAAAGGAAAAGAAAAAAGAATGTAATTTATTGTTGCTAGCAATATGATTTTCTCTGCAAACTTGAATCAAACTCAATTATTGGAGCCTGTTTTGATTCTAACTTTGCTTTTGCATGTGTTGATTGTGTCATTAAATTAGTGGCCCAAAATATTAAACAAAATAATGTTTTGGTTACTTAAAAATAAAAGTCTTCTAGAAATGTGAATTCTAAACCTAACAAGCAAATGTAATATCTGCTGGAAATAAAACATGCCGAAAAAAAAAAAAAAGAATCTTTCACTTCATCCATTTTATTTAGTATGAAGTGGAAATAACTACCTGAAATGTCTTTTTCTAGTTCAGTCAATGTTTCTTTAGGAGTCATTAATAAGATTCAGCATGAAGCCAAAAGGCTGGACTGAATACTTGAGTTAGAAAATTTTGTGTACAACAAAGAAGAAAATGGAATAATAATTATGTTTTACTTGAACTAGAAAACAAGGAGAATCCTGCCAGAAGTAATTTGGTGTACTTACCAATACACCATTAAGTAACTATTTTACTGTAGATGCTCTTAACACTTGTCAGAAAGCTGAATGGTTTCTTTGTACGCTCTTCTCTATGCCTACCACACTTAACTTCATTAGTGACACCTTTAAAGCACATCAGAAATTCTTCGACTCTATTTTAACTTTTCTATTGAGACCTACATGCACTCTATAATAATTCCATTAATACAGCTAAAATAGCTTCCACATTTATCAACTCTTTCTCATAATAGCCATCTATCTCCAGTCCAGTTATTACCTAACAGTTTGATTTGCTTAGATATCAAGCTCCTTGATATCAGTTCTCGAGTCACATCCATGAAAGTTTGCAATGCTTTACATGGTTTATGATATCCTAACTTTGATGCCACCTCCTTCCCCATGTGTGCTAAGTTCTAACCACAATGAATATATAATTCTAGTGTATTGTAATGAGTCTGTGTCTAGGTGTTCGAGAACTTAGCTCATGATATTGCCTCGGTCTGCTACATTCGTGTCACATTTCCTCAGCATTTTGGTTCCTTTTCTTCCTTCTATGTACCCTGGCAACTTATTTTATAGAAGTTCAATATTATATTAATTAAATGTCTTCTGGTATATTTTATATCATTGTTTTATTTCTACAGTATTTTCTGTAATTGGAATACAAAAATGTTTACTTATTTCCCTACTAACCTGATAGTCATAATGAGAAGGTCTGTAGATATTTTGTTTGTTGTGACAGATGTAAGCTAATAACTTTTAAGTTCAAGTAAAAGATAAGCAAATTTTACATATGCATTTATATTATTCCACATATATATTATGTATATAATATATATATAATAAAATACCTTTAGCAAGAAGAACCATGACTCAATCAGGAATTATATAAATGTTACATTTTTTGTGTTTCGGCTATTTGTATTTGAGAGCTTTGAAGAAAACATCTTTCCTATCTTGGTGTATCTACAATTCTAAATGTAATTCAATTTTCATCACATTTTGGCATTATCAACTTAAAACAACTATCTAAACCTAAAAAATCTTAATCCCTAAATAACTAAGCTTCATTGTAAAACTAAGCTACCTGGTCTTCAACTCCATCAGAGACTTTGGAAGAAATAAACTTGATCACTTTAGAAGGAATTACTTTATTAAACTTGAGTATGCTGGGAGTTCAGGTTAGTAGCTATCCAATTGAGAGATGAGCTGTCTATGTGAATAGTCATCCAAAACTCTCTATTAAGTTGGAGCATCTTTTTCAGCCTTCTGGACAGACATATCTACTCCTCAAGATAAACAAATTTTAAAGTGAAAACAATTTACAGTATTATTGAGCTTGCTAGTTTTGTCAATTTGAAATAAATGAGAGTCATCTGGGAAGAAGAGACCTCAGTTAAGATTGCATCCAACAGAATGACCTGTGGGCATATTTGTGGACCATTCTCTTGGTTGATAAATTATATGGAAAGAGACAGTCCAGTGCAGGCTAGTCCACTCCTATTCATGTGCTGTTGGTTATTTAAAAACAATCCAAGAAACAGTTAATGAAAACCTGGCCATAAATTTGAAAAAGAGCATATACTTTAGAAAAAAAAAGTATATGGGAAGGTGTGAAGGGAGAAGAGGAAGAGAGAAGTTTTGCAATTATATTATAATCTCAAATAGTAAAAAAGGACCCGGGGGTACAGAGAAACCATAATCATAATATACCATATAATAAAACCATTTTCAGTAAAAGAAAAAAAAAGAGTATCCCAAAGAGAAAATGCTAACAATTTAAATAAGGGAAGCAAGGCATAAAGAGCAAGCTAGTAGTAAGAATCAGCCCTACGTGGTCTGTGCTTTAGTGTCTCCTGATTCTTGTCTTCTGGCCCTGCCTCGCTCAGCCACAGATTCTCTTCCAGAAGCATGGGATGAAAATTCCTTCCCACATCTTGATGAAAAAACAGTTTATTTGGGCCAAGGTCTTACCATGGTAGAAGAAAACCTCACTAGGAAAATCATTCTACAATACTTAAAACCTGCAGCTACAAATCTAATCAGGCCGTAGAATACTCACTGTTCCTATGCTAAGAGAGAAGATCAGTTCTCTGAAAGTTTCTAGGGAACAAGAGAAGAATTATGTGGTTCAGGTAATGAGGAATGAGATTACAGCATCATTGTGGACTGACCATGCAAAAAGCACACTCTGACATTTTCTCTTGACGGTGTTGAGAAGACAAAAAATAATTACAGTAAAACATATTCTAAAGGAATGATTTTCAAAATATCACCAAATTCTCCATATGGGAGGAAAAAAACCATAGTTGTAGTTTATTGCATATTCCTTTCAACTTACAAGTTTTGTTTGAAGCCTCTTTACAAGAGGTGCTAACTACAAGTAAACTGGACATAACACTGTAATTTGGAAGTTTTAGTGTTTAAAATAATCACAAAGAAGATCTAAAATTTTCAAGATTGTCAAACTTAAAGTAATAACAGAATTCTTCAACAATGTAGTTGAGATTAGGTTCAAGTGGGTAAGTAAAAGGGGAAAATAATCTCAAAGCAAATAACTATGCTTTAAAATTCATTATGATAACAGGACTCATACATGATGTTATTTTATACAAAGAACTGATCAAATATTTGTTTCTTTTGTTAATCATTTTCAACTTATGATGAATTATGCATAAGTTTATTTTTAGGCAATGCAATTTTAAGCTCTCAATGGTTGCTTCAGTTAAATATAGATTCCATTTGGGATGGAAATAAAATGGAAATCAAATCCTTTTATGACTTGGATAAGCAAGATATTTTGCCTATGGAAAATTTTTCATCTATTTACTTACATATAACTTTATTTCCATGTTATATGGTATCAGAGTTGTTATTCGAATAAATAAGATACAGAGTTTGTTTGAAAATTACATGATAACAGAATAAAATAGTGCTAACCTGTACTCGAGGTGTAGAGTAATAGTATCTGTCACCAGATGTTGATAATTTATATCAAGTACATTTAAAGGATGATATTAAGCACATAATAATATTTCTCGCTCTTGCTGAAGACTTCATTAGGCTTGGCAACATTGGAGGTGCTGAGTAAAATATTGAATTCAATGTAAACTTTTTAGTTTCATTAATTTGTTCATTAATAGTATATGAGATTGACAGATATTGGAGAAATCATAATATGAGTATGAGTAGTTTAAAAACAAAGACAAAACAGTGGCCATGAAATCAAAAAAAGGGCAAGAAAGGGTACATAGGAGGGTTTGAGGTGGAGAAAGTGGAAAAAGAAAAATTATGTAATAATATAATCTCAAAAAGTAAAATAATTAATAAAAATAATATGCTGCTCATTCTGGTAATACAGTGGATTGGTGGCAAGGTGGTAACCAACTGCTTTCTGCCTGAACATGGGGCAAGTTTCACAGAGGAGATTTCATGCTTACTGCTGTAGCCAGTCTAAAGGTTAGGACTTGGAAGATCAAGGGCCTTGTGTAGCCTATAGTTGATACTTAGCCAGATATTATGCTGTCAATCCGCAATTTAATCATTAATATTTATATGTGTAGATTTTTCTGCTCTTAGCGTTTGTCAGAAAAATTATTATTAAAACTTAGGGCTTGAGCGAGACTCACAATCACTTTTACAACTTGCTGACTACTAGGCAGGAGCAACTCTTTTATTTATTTATTTATTTTACTATTTTTAATTAATTAAACATTTTTTACATATAGACTTATATTTTTAAACATATATACAATAAACTACCTATAGCAAAAAAAATACCCATGACACCATCAGGAATTATAGATATGTTACATGCTTATGATCTGGCTATTTTTATTTGGCAGCTTTGAAGAAGACTTTCCTATCTTGGTGCATCTAAAATTCTGAATGTAGATGAATCTCCATCACATCTTGTCATTATCAACTTGAAACATCTACCTACACCTAAAAACATTTTAGGCTCTAAACAACTAGCTTCATTGTAAAACTAAGCTACCTGGTGTTCAACCTCATCCGAAACATGAGAAGTAATAAACTAAATTACCTGAATATGTCTGGAGTACACGTTAGCAGCTTTCCATATAAGAAGATGACAGAGAGTTGGCTCCCTAAACAGTCACCGAAAAACTCTCTATAATGTTGGAGCATCGTCTTCACCCTTCCGGCCCAATATATCTCACAGACATATTTGTGAGGGAAGAACTACTGAGGACTTGCTTACCCTGTCTTGGCAGAGTTTGGCAGTTGACTCTCCCTACATGGGTATAAAGATTTAAAGAGTGGAGCTTAGATGGTGTGCAGCTAAATCACTCTGGCAGACAGGTTAGATTGACCTAAAGTTACCTGAAGTTCACAAACACCAAGAGAGATTGTACTCTTCTACACCATTTTCCATTTTAGTTGTAAAAACATATATCAAAGTAAAATAAATAAATAAAGTGTTTTATACACATTGTTATGATGACTGCTTTGTTTCAGAATATGTCTTCTTTCGTTGACTTATTTTTAAGTCCCTGGGAGGCCTACACTTTTCTGAGGTAAAATGGAGAAGGAATGAATCTGGAAGAAGACAGATGGGGGAAGGCACGGCAGGGGTGAGAGAGGGAAAAGCAAACTGTGAGAAGAATAAATAAATAAATAATGAATGAATGAATAAATAACACTTTACAACCCCTATCCAAAATAACAATACATTTTTTATTCTAAGTATGGTGGTGCCTGCAATAATTCTAGTAATTAATATGAAGACTGGGATGCACACCGAGCACCATATGCGATCACACTAGATAGTTATATTCTGACTATGAGATTTGTGTAAAAACCAGCATTATTAGGATAATTAGAACTTAAAATGGTACTTGCAAATAGTTAAACATAATATTCATTTTGTTTAATTTAATAAAAATCTCCCTGTCTGTTTTATCACTTATTCAGGTCATCCCTTATTGATGATGGCTCAGATGTAAGACCATCTATATTTTATTGGTATGTCATCCTCATCTTCATCTACTTCATGCCATATATTGGCTTAATTCTAAAATCCAAATGTCATCTTAAAATGATGGGGAAGTTTTTTTTTTTATCAATTACAGAGTGTATATAAATAGTGGTATCAGAAGATCTAAAGTGTCTCACAAAAGGAAGGTAGAATATATCTGTTATAAGATATTGTAATATACAAACACAGATATTGCCGCAACAGAGGTAAGATGAGAATGTAAAGGAATTAATCTGATAGTGAAATTCTGTTGACACGCTTTACTACGGGAACACACTATTCTGGAGGCAGAGGCATGAAGCTGATGAATGCTCTCAGCTTCAGTGAGAGAAGCTCCTATTTTGAGGTAGGTAGTGGTCAACGTGCATCAATATGCAAGAAGCTGGAAGTGATCAGCTATGGATGACACAGGCTCGGGAAACATCATGGAAGAAAGGACAGAAAAAAAAAACATATAAATCCTATAGTGGTGGATCTATATGACAAAAATATAAATGTGTAAAATTTGAAAAAAAAATATTTTCATTACATTGCAACCCAAAAACTTCCACTATACTGTCATATTAATAATTCTTTGAAAAGTTAAAATATAGGCTACTAAGACAGTCTTTCTATATTATGTACTACTAAATAAATACAAAGTATAAAATATATTTATTATCTCCCATATGAACATATATTATACATATTTATTTTTGAGATTATAATATAATTGCATAATTTTTCCTTATATTTCCTTCTCCTAATCTCTCTCATGCACCCTCTATTGTTTACCAAATTCATGGCTTGTTTTTATAATTATTCATGGGTGCTTCTATATTTATGTATCTATATACACTTATTCCCAAATATTTAAATACAACGTGATCAGGCCTTACAATGGTGCATATATATATATACACACACACACATATATCCAAAACTGACCTTGTAATATTGGGTAACCAATTGGTGTGCTTGTTCTTGGGAAAGGCTATTTTCCCGGCTGTCAGTATTCCTTTTGTTACCTACAGGTCTTTGCATAGGTCTGACACCTCTTGGGGTTCCCCTCTGTCATATTCTTATATCTAATCAAATCTTCTTTTTCCAGCTTTTGTTAAGGGACCCATGTCAGTGAGCCATGATGGCTGGAGCATCTCTGAAATATCTAGAAGACACAATCTCACAACCAGCTTTCTGTTCCTTTGATGCTTACAGGTCTTTCTGTCATTCTACCACAATGACCCCTGAGCTTTAAGTGCTCAAGTTGCATTGTAGACATATAGGTTGGAACTGGGCTCTGTCTTTTTACCTTTTGATTGGTTGTGCATTTTGGCAATGGTCTCCTCCATAGTTGCAAAAAGGAGATTTTTTTTGGTGAGAAGTGAGAATTACACATATCTCTGGGTATGATGATAAATATTTACAATCTATTTGGAGATTTTGCTCATTTAGTAAGGTGGAGATTGTATTTTCCTCCATGATCTGTGATTTTAGTAACTGTGGGTTGTTCACTACACTTTGAATACTAGGTATGAGTGACCTCTTAGGCAACAGTGAACCACAATTTAAAAGATGGTTCTCATGCCTGGTGTTGGGCTTTTTGTTAGATAGTGGATGGCTCTTGTGGGCAGGGGTTCTTGTCAGTCCAAATGAAACGTTTTCATTTAAACCTTGTTTGCAAATGCATAAAAGACAAATGACTTATAGATAATGTTAGGTAAATGGATAATAGTATGATCCCATATGAAAATTTTCAAACATCCTTACTATTATTTTATCTCCCTACTGACTTCTTACCTATTTATCTCCCTCCATTTTCTCTTTTAGGTAACTGGTCCACTGCTATTCACTTCTCTAGTATTTCTTACTTAGTTCCTGAGTTGGCTACTTTTTACGTTCCTGGTTTCTGCAATGCTCCTGGTTATATATGCCCAAATCAACATTTGGAATCATTTTTTTGAATATTTAGGTTAACCAAGGGTATTTTCATGATCTTCACATCAGACCTGTCCACTGGAGATTGGTGGTATCACGACTGCATACACAATGGAAGGCAATAACTTTGCATTTTCATGAATTTATAATTAGAAAGTACATCAGCATGAGTGATAGCTTCCTGAGATCTACTCTAGTAATGGTTGACTGTTTATGACTATTTCTGCAGACGTACTGTAATTATCTATAGTTTATAAGCATTTGTTTTTTTATTAATTTATTCTTGTTACATCTCAATGGTTATCCCATCCCTTGTATCCTCCCATTCTTCCCTCCCTCCCATTTTCCCCTTATTCCCCTCCCCTATGACTGTTCCTGAGAGGGATTGCCTCCCTCTGAAGCATGGGAGAATAGCAAAGTAGAAGGATCCAGAGAGTCCTAGAAGCCTACAAGTAGAACATTATGATAGGCAGATTTGGTCTCAGGGGTCCCGCTCAAACTAAGGCACCAGCCAAGGACAATACAGGCGGTAAATCTTAAACCCCTACCCAGATCTAGCCAATGGTCAGAACAATCTCCAGGGTAGAGTGGAGAGTGGGATATTACTTTCTCACATACTCTGGTGCCTCATATTTGATCATGTCCCCTGGAGGGGGAGACCTGGTGGCACTCAGAGGAAGGACAGCAGGTTACGAAGAAGAGACTTGATATCATAAGCATTTGTAATTGAAATTAGTATGTATTACCCAGAAGAAAGCAGTTCTCAACTGTTTCCCCTATCTTATAGTTCTTCCGTTCATTCTACATTTCCTTAAAATAAAAAAAGAACAATTGGGTTGTAATCTCAATAAATTATAATAAATTAAAAAATTGTTCCATGAGTATTAGAAGGGCCAGTATATGTGTCCTGTTTAGGGGTGAATGTTTAGCTATCATATACTCTCATCAGACACTCTCAGCTAGTCTCTGCATTGACCATAGTTCACTGGATAGAGAAATTATTCTGACCAAGTTTAATAATGATAGACAATTTGTCTCCAGTCACCTAAGGCTCACTGACCATTGTGGAAGTGTGTGTGTGTGTGTGTGTGTGTGTGTGTGTGTGTGTGTGTGTGTGTGTGTGTGTGTGTGTAGGTAGCATCAATTAATGAAAAAAGAAGCTATAAATTTGCAATAGGAAACGCAAGGTAACATGTGAGTATTCAGAGAGAGGCAAGGGGAGAGGAGAATTATGTAATCATAATATCAAAAGAATAAAATAGAAAAATTAAAGAGAAATTCCATATTATGTCTATTTCTGTTAAGACAGTTATTCATTCCTTTTCATGGGCTCTAACCTTTTCCACCATGGATTTTTACTGAATATACATACTATGGATGAATTCCTTCGACGGAGTGGGTCTAAATTCAAAACATAGAGGCCATGCCACTATTGCGGGGTGATGACACCCTTCCTGGAAGGTTGGTCTTGCCATTCACATGTTGCACACATAGGTAAGACCATCACAGCATCTTACCTTCAGAGCTTATAAAAGATTTGTAAGCACTATGGAAAAGCTCATTTCAAAGTTGATTTAAATTAAGGAAACTCGGTTGGAACATAGTACTTTTTTTTTCCTGACGTGAATTCCACTTTCTTTTGCTTTTTAAAGCCACCTTTTCCGCCTATGCTATAAAGATGGTTTAGTATGCTTAGACCTGTGTTTCTGTGAATTCAACATATAGGCCAGGTAGCTGTTATAGAAGGAAAATGCAGCTTATAAATGTTAGTTATTTAAGAAGAAAATTCTTGAATATTTGAGTTTAGAGTTGCTTTAAAATCTGTATTATTATTTGTGACTAAAAGTAATAAAAATATTAAAAGTCTCTCTTATGAAGACAGATTTAAAAGGCTCCCTAAATTCTTGCTAACCAAATTCTAAGATCATGTAAAAAGATTATCTACTATGATCAAGTTGGCTTCATTCTAAAACTACAGGAAGGGGTCAATAAGCATAAATCGATAAATGCAGTCAACCACACAAGTAGACTCAAGGACAGAAACTATGTGATCATATCATAAGATGCAGAAAAGTCCTTTGACAAAATCAAACATCCTTGCATAATAAAGGTCCTGAAGAATCTAGGGATGTGGGTGGGGCATCCTTTGCATAATAAATCAATATGTAACAAGACTACTGCCAACATTATGTTCAATGGTAAAAAACTTTTAACATTTTCCACTAAAAATCAGGAAATAACAGAAGGATGTCAACTCTTTCCATTTCAGTTCAATATAGTAATTGAAGTCTTAAAAATATATTGTAAAAGTACTCTGCATCGTTATTCATCAGGAAAACGCAAATTAAAACTACTTGGAGATTTAATCTTACACAAGCCACAAAGAATAATATTTGAAAGACAATAGTGCTTTATTTCCTAGCCGATAGACACAAGCTCATCACTGCTCATAGGTACTATAGTCACACCAATTATGATACATAAATATCCTAGATGTTCATCTGATGGTGAAAAAATGAGGATATGGTATGTATATATACAATGAAACTTTATCCAGCTATTAATTGCCTCATCTACCCTCAATAGGGAAAGATGTACCTACCCCCTACTGCAACATGGTATGCTAAGGCTGGCTCATATACATGGAAAAGAATGGAGGGAGGGAGAACCGAGGCAAATGTATAAAGTAAATTAACTAATTAAAAAGGAAAGATGTCATTATGAGTAATAAAATGAATAATAAAAAAGAGGTTTGAATGGGGAGGGGAATGGATGAATATGGCAGAGCCTTCCTAATTGCGCGCGTGCACGCGCGCGCACGCACACACACACACACACACACACACACACACACACACTTGCATGTCAAAGCCTAGAGACTGTCAACAACGAAGGGGTAGAATATTTTAAGAACCAGAATTTGTAGAAGATCAGAGTGAAAGTGCCTTCTAGACACAAGAAGACCTCTGTATGGGTTAGCTCACAACAGCTGTGGCTGCTCGAGCAAGAATTGCCCCAAATCAAGCCATTCAACACTCTAGCATGTAGGGTGAAGGACTTCTTTTGCTGGATGATTACTTCATGGGGCTGGAAATTTATTTTTCCTTAGGGATGTGCTCATTGAGGACATATTATGTCCTAGTGGGTGGTCTTAAATCAAGAAGTTCATTACAGCACAAATACAATTGATGATTTATTATATAATAGAAAGAGTGAGTGAATCTTGGGGATAGAGTCGTAGTGGTCTGCTAAAAATTCAAGGAGAGAGAATAAGCAGTATATATATATACACTCAAAATACATTGTGTGAAATTCACAAGTAATTGATATAATATAAAATAATGTATCACAAATTAATAAAATTAAAACAAATTAATGAGGAATATCCAACTTGCCCGGGCTGTGAAAGAATGGTCAGTAAAACTTGAATATTCACATTTTTATTTCTATGCTTATTATCAGTTTATCATTGAAAATAAAAATAAACTATTCTGAGGTGTCACCAAGTTACAGGTGAGCCTCTGAAAATATGAGACTTCTGGGTTTAGCCATTAAGTCTGAGGATATAGACATCAAGACTGTGGGGCTTCTGGATGGACAATGGGAACAACTAAACTCTGTAGAAAAGAAGCATGATGAAGATAGGGAGACAAGAGAAAAGGAGAGAACTTTGGCAGATTTCATCAAGTGCTGTGCCCTTAGCATCTTCCCATTTAAAAGGATGAAGGCCTTTTGATTCTGAAATGGCTTAAATCTCAGCATAAGGACATGGAAGAAACTATTCACTGGGTAACTACCTAAGCAATTAGACTGGCAATAAATGGTCAATTGCAGCAAATCACCAGAGAAACAGCCAGGAGAGAGAGAGAGAGAGAGAGAGAGAGAGAGAGAGAGAGAGAGAGAGAGAGAGAGAGAGAGAGAGAGAGAGAGAGAGAGAGAGAGAGAGGAGATTATCCTGTGCAAAATGGGCAGTATCTCTGGGAATCTAAAGACCAGAATCTGCAATACGCCTGTCCACTAAAAGGTCTGACACCAAAGAGGAGATTATTGACACTGACAATAAAAGGACAAAGGCAGTCATGGACCATGAAAGTTATGGCTGTACTTATGTATAACTCATTCTTTTCCAAGTACTCCTTTAGCCCTCACTTTTTGAGTTGGAAAGTCTTATCACACACTGTTTAACTGGAAAAACCCCACAAGAACAGGAGGAGTAACGGTCTCTTCTCAACTTAGGAAATAAACCCGACTATGTGTCTTTCGAGAGTGAACCTCTTCTCATGCTACTTATTTTCTTCTTCTTTTTCTAATCTTAATCATCTCCCAATTTCCTATGTTTTCCGGAATTGGGAGCATGTCCAACATAGATATGAAGCTACAGACAGTTGTGAGCTGCTATGTGGATGCTGCGAATTGAACTCATTTTCTGTGGAAGAAAAACCTGTGCTCTAAACTACTGAGCCACCTCTCTAGACTGCTGCTTGCTTTTCCATCACATCCCCCTGATGGGACTGTTTGCCAGGTCAGAGGGAAGAGGATGAACTAAGTTCTGATTGCACTTGATGAGTTGGAGTGGGTAGGTATGTGAGATTCCTTTTTCCAAGGAGCAGGGGAGGGAGGGCGGGATTAGGAAGAGACGAGGGAGAGAGCTATGATCACTATGTAAAGTAAATTAATTAATTAATAAAATAGATATGAATAAAGTAGGTTTATATGTTTTTGTTGGGTTACTTTAGGTTTGGGTTTGAGCTACAGGTCTAACATAAAGAGCAAATGGTAAAAGGATTTCATCTCAATAAATACACAGAAACCAAAAAGCTGCATAGCTATGGTTTAGATTCACTTGAGTTTATGATTATTTAGTTATGTTGCAGGTTTTGACAATAAAGACTAGTGGAGGCTTTTGGAGTTTTTATGCAAAATACTTTTGTTAGAAGTTAGGATATTGCTGTCTATAAGAGGTCTAGAAGAGGTTTTGGTTAAAATGAGTTTTAGATCTGAACTAAGTCTTGGTGATGCATGTGTATATAGTTTTTGATCTCTCCTTATATGTGTAATCTCACTGTGATGGAATGGGTGGCTTTTTATTTTCACTGGCTTTTCTTTTTTTTTAATGTCCTGGAGCTTTCTATGTAAACCATGTTATCCTTGAACTGGCAGAGATCAGCCCATCTCTGTGTCCAGAGTGCTGAAATTAAAAGTATGTGCCACAATGCCCCACTGAATTTTCACACTGTTAAGACTATCCTGTTTCTGGAAAATATTAACTTCATAAATTTTTCACTGTTCTTGAAGAAAAATATATAAATGTAACAGAATGATTTCTCCCTAGCAGCAAATTTTCTGAAAGTTTGACATAGTATTATCAGGTTGATTCTGATGTCTATCAATGCTAAGAGTCATAGATGGAAGAGGGGAAATATTTTGATCCTAGGCAGAAAAATAGGCAGATTGCTTCAAATTATATGTGGTTTTAGGCATCTAAAGTGTTAGGGATTATTTTATCTTACTGAATGTGGTTTGCAGATTCTGCCTTGATTTAATGATTAAAGATCTACTGCTATTCTTTGTGCTGTGTTTGTTGACTCATGTCTAGAACCAAGCTTACATGGATCCTGAGAGCTGTTATGAAAATTGAGTATTAATTTGCCAGCTCAAAGATCTCAGTATTTGTTTGTTTTTTAAACAGTTGTTACTACTTGATTCTTATAACTCAAACATGCTGCCAAACATACTTTACTCAAATATCAGAATCATTGAGGGAAATAATTATATTAGCAACTATTTAACAAGTTAGTTAAGACAGCTATCCATAAAAAGAGTGTTAAACGGTATGTACTTATCTGTAGATATTATTTTAGTCTTTCTTCAAAAATATTTTCACTATAAAAGTCCTCTGAATGCTAACATTTTCTCTTTATGGTCCCTAGTATCCCAATAGAAGATATGTGCCAATATCCCCAGCTCTGTTTTCACATTTTTAAGAGCAATGATGAGTGAAATTTATTTTATTTTACAGATATAGGCAAAGTTTCAGGATTCTCTATATTATATGAGATGGAAACAGATCAGATGGTTTGTAGAAAACATTAAATAAAACGTAAGTTAAGAAAGGGACAGAACTTATTTCCAAAAGCTCTTGTTTAAGATACACAAAGTCCCGAACTCGATCCCAATTGATGAATTTTAGGTGGTCATGAGGTGGCCAGTAGGCAAGAGGAAAAAGATTTTATTACAAAGGTTTTGTTACTATGAGCCAAAGTAATGCACACTGGTATTTATGCTGTATTATACCATAAATAATATATGCAAATGCTTGTAAAAATTTAGGTCCTTAAACCATTGGCTAGAATAGCATACACATTATAGGAAGGGGAAAGGACAAAACAGCGGGTGGGATTTTTTTTAAATAGGTAAAGAGATTTTAAAAGAGACAAAAAGCAAGGAAAGAGGAACTTGTAACAACAGGAATGTTTTAAAAAAGCCTTAAAATCATGTTATTTTATATAAACCTAAAATTACACTATGTATGTATGTATGTATGTATGTATTAGTCTCTAATGACGTTGTGGCACTTGGTGGGAGAGGGGCTAACGTTCCTCAGAAGAGTCTAAACTAAAAAAAAATCCTAAGCACCGGTCATGTTTCTACTCCGTATGAGTTGCTGGTCAAGTGTCTAAGAGAATTTCAAACCAAAACAGGCTACAGATGTTTTCCATTATGCCTCCATGATGTTGAATAATCCCCTATTGTTGAAGACAGCACATGATCCAGGCACAGAACTGGGAACATTCGGGCTGAAATGAACCAGAAAGCATCCTCTTGAACTCTAGCTTTATCTTACCAAAAAGTACTATGAAAGCTGCCCAAGGGGGAAGCAATCAATAGTTCTAGCCAGCTGTGATGCCTATTAACCACAACAATGATGATTATGGCACCATAACCCTGAGGGTGCAGTGATGTCACTCATATCGTAGTGGTAAACAACAGCTGTCTAATTGGACTTAAGGTCCTCTCAGTGGGTGAGTAATTATTCCTGGTACTAGAAACCGGAGCCAACTACCTGGAGCTAGTGAGGTCATAGATATAGAAGAATTCCTGCCACCACCTTCTTATATCAATATAACCTCTACCTACATTCAGAACTCTTATATTTATACTCATGTGTGTGTGTGTGTGTGTGTGTGTGTGTGTGTGTGTGTGTGTGTATGTATGTATGTGGGTGTGTTACTCCTCACCAAAGACTTCTTTTTGCAGTAGAAAGAAAACACTACAGAAAACCACAATGATCAAAATGCAGAGATCAGTTGACTCGGCAGTGCCAGAGGACACAATAAGACCATGGCCTACTGAATAAACTAAGTGGCACTCATAGGGGCTCACAAATACGGAAGCGACAAGCAGGAGCCCTGCAAGGGTCTTCAACAGTTCCTCTGCATAATTGTTATGGCTGTTAGAATGTTGTTTTGTGGAATTCCTGACAGTGGGATTGGGCGTGTTTCTGACTCCTTTACCCACTCTTTAGACTTTTTTTCACTCCTATTCGGTTGCCTTGTCCTTCCTTGATATAATGGCTTTTGCCTTGTCTTATTGTATCTTGTTTTACACATTTGTTGTTGCCTCTTGAAAGCCTGAAGGAGGAAAAACTGTGGTCAGGATTTGTTGTCTAAGAGCATAATATATACTCAGTAAACAAATAAACTCTTATCCTAAAGCTCAGGGAAGACCTTGAAGAAAATATGGAAAAATTAGAAAATATGATGACAGGGAAGATTGCTTTGAGGTTGTTTTTCAGAATTGATAAGGAACCTTTATCCATTGGATGTCAACAATAAACATGACTCCAACAATGTCTCCACACACAAAAAAAATGCTACATTGAAAGGAAAAATTGAATGGATCACAGCTCCTATACAAAGAATTACAGACTGGTGAGAGAAGCAGAAATAGTCTCTCTCAGAGATGAGTGTCCTAAATAGTTATCCAGTGCCAAGTGGTCAGCCCTGAAATCATAGCTATACAAACAACAGTAAATGCACTCAGCAGGATGTGTGTGTGTGTGTGTGTGTGTGTGTGTGTGTGTGTGTACATATATGGAACATATGTGTGTGCAAATGTGTACTTAACAGTAATAATCAAATAAAAAGCCAATAAGCTAGAGGGGGGATAAATGGGAGGAGCTGGAGAGAATGGATATGTGATGGATTGGAAGGAGGAAAGGATAGGAGGAAAATTATGTAATTATACTTTAATTGAAAAAAAATCCTTAAAATAAGGAAATGTTCTAGGGCAAGTAATCTGTTTCATCCAGAGCAGCTGGGAATAAACATTAGTTTTCAAGACTTAGATCCCAAATTCAGATATTGAAATATATTAGTTATGAGGCTAACTTTCCAACATATAAGATAGCCTTCTCTTTCTTTTCTCTGAAATAGTAAAAAGGGATTTAAAATTTATAGGACAAAGCTTGGATTATTACTAAGACACTGCAGCCACATACTCCCAACAAAGGCCATAGAATTTGAGCAATACTTGGTTTTTAAATGAATACAATATTATATTTCAAAAGAATGATGATGTTAAACAGCTGCAACGACAGAAATGAATACAATTCTTTGGAGGAGAGACTGTATTCTTTATTAGTTTTCTAATTTTTAAAATTTACTTTTAATTTATATATTCATTTTACATCCTGCTCATAGCCCCCACCCTCCTCTTTTCCCCATCTTTCCCTCACACCCTCCTCCCCCATCACTCCTCCCCTGTCCTCAGAAAAGGGGAGCCCCCATGATCAACCCACCCCAGCACATCAAGTCCTATCCAAAGTGGTCTCATCCTCATGTACCGAGGTCAGACAAGGCAGCCCCTGTAGGGCAAAGTGATCAAAAGCAAGTAACAGAGTCTGTGTAACAGACAGCGAGCGCCAGCTCAACTTACTAGGGCACCCATACGAAGATCAAACTGCCCATTGTTTGCACACGCGTAGGTATCCTTGTAGCTATGGAACACAAGCAGAGGCAGCAACCTGCTCCATTCCAGGAGCACATATATGAAAGCATGTGGGGGGCTGGAGAGATGGCTCAGAGGTTAAGAGCACTGACTGCTCTTCCAGAGGCCCTGGGTTCAATTCCCAGCAACCAAATAATGATCAGAACATTCTCCACAGGTGAGTAGGGAGTGGGATATGACTTTCTCACGTACTCCGGTGCCGCACATTTGACCATGTCCCCTGAAGGGGGAGACCTGGTGGCACTCAGAGGAAGGACAGCAGGTTACCAAGAAGAGACTTGATACCCTTTGAGCATATACAGGGGGAGGTAATCCCCCTCAGGAACAGTCATAGGGGAGGGGAAAATGGGAGGGAGGGAAGAATGGGAGGATACAAGGGATGGGATAACCATTGAGATGTAACAAGAATAAATTAATAAAAAAAAAAAAAAGAAAGCCAAAACAAAAAACAAAACAAAACAAAAACCCATCTATAATGAGATCTGGTGCCATCTTCTGGCAGGCAGGCACACATGCAGGTAGAACATTGTATAGATAATAAATAAATAAATAAATCTTTAAAAAAGTCATGTGCCGTATTGTATACTGAAATATGGTGGCTCACTGAAAGCTCTCAGTGGACATACGTGATGTTTTAACTAGAATCTAAAGTTAGGTTTTAAATTATAATTGCTTTCACAAGCTAGAGGTTTTAATTTTTCCTTTCCACAAAGTATACCTCAAATTATCTATTAATTTCATTTTATTGAACTGAATTAAACTAGGGATTATCTGTCTATGTTTGGAACCATTCTTATATGAATAATGAATAAAATGACTCATTAGAACTGCATAATACTGCCTATTTGGATAATTAGTAAAGTATGCACTTTATGGGTCACAAAATGCAAGTGAGATAGCTGGAAAGCACTGAATAACAATTCCATAATGGTATACTTTTGCAAGTACTGTTACGTTTGTCATTTGTTCAACAGGAACATTTTAATATGTTATTTGTAGCTACCCTTAATTATTGAAAACAAATCTTCTAAATCACAGTGTTCACACCATTTGCAACTCTATAGTCCATTAGGTGATTTAAATTATATGTAAAACACATTCCATAATTACACCTTAAGGCAAAGAAAAAGATTGTATAGTTAGTAAGAAAGTGAAAAACCTACATAAACTTTAAAACGTCTTTCCAAACCACTGTTTAAATTGTGAAACTAGATTCAGTGAAAAAGGAAAACTGGCCATTACCCTTTAATGTAAGGAAATAAAAGAACTAATATGACACCAGCTCTAGACTATGCCAAGAAACCCAGCATCCTTTGTGAGAGCACATACTGAGAATAAATAGGGAGTTGAAAGTGCAGTTAGTGTGAATCTATCTAACTGTAGAGGAGACAAGTCTTCAGAGACTGATGGTAAACTCTCCACCAAATCTTCCTGAATCATTCTGCAATCTATAAAGAATTGGAGCTATAAATAATTTAAAAATGTTATGGGTAAAATCTGAAGTTGGAGTGTCTCCTAAGGAAATCGTTTAGGGAATAAATACCTAGAGTGAAATGAGGAGTTGTTCACCTTAAATACAGGTTGTCAAGTGAGGTTACCCAAAGCTTTGAGAGAGAAAATCTCAGAACTAAGCAAATGCTAGCCTTATCCTATTTGCCACTATGTAAATTCCTTACATTTCAACAAACAAAGATAATAATAACATGACTAATATCTTAATATTAACAGCTTAGTTTTAAACTAAAATAATTAAAGTTAAAATGTTAAATTAGTCAGTGGCATTAGTATGTACAGAACACCTAAACTCATTTCAAAAAGAAATTTCCTTTCAGTCCACAAGGTTTTAATAGCCCTGAATATGGCTGTGTGTGCAGATGTGTGTGTGTGTGTGCGTGCGTGTGTGTGTGTGCGTGTGTGTGTGTGTGTGTGTGTGTGTGTGTGTGTGTGTATCAGTATCTTATATAAAATATCATGGTATTTTTTCTTCTTTTGTCTTGTTCTCTAATGCTTCACATCTCCATCAATATTATCATTTCATTTTCACATTTTACCAAGTAGACAGACGTGTTAAAGGAATTCTGCTGTATAATTTAACAAATCATTTAATTACATGGAATACAGATCACTTAATTCAAACTATTTTATATTGTTCAGGAAAGGTATCTAAAACATCCTTATCCAGATGTGATGTCCCTTTTGTAGTAAATAACTTCTTGGAAGAGGAACTTATTGTATAAGACATCTGGTTACATTTTTTTTTAGACCTTTAACTTAGTCCAGATCTAACAAGAGTCTCACAAATGTTCTGCAATAATTAGTAAGTGGTATTGATAAACTCTGCATAAAGTGACAACAAAATTTTCCTATTTCTAGTTTAGAAAACTGCATAATGTTTACCTTTGCATGTCAGTATGATCTCAGCTTGCCTTTAAGGGCTTTAATAACCCAGGTGGATCCACCTAGCATGATTGAGTGTAGGGCAGTGTTCACCTGTCTCCAAGATATTTCACACACAATTTTATTTGATTCTCTCTTTCACAGTCCTTCAGTATAACCTATTGCACGTGTGATCTGTGGCACCAAGGGAGGGAAATATAGACATATATGGAAAGAAAGAACCTACACATCAAATACAGTCTTAGCAAGAAGGGAGGATGATGGATAGAAAATCATGATTAAAGTGAGTGATTAGTCTAAACTTCCATTTTAGCATTTAACTTTATTCACTAAACTCTTAAGAATTCCAAGAAAATAAAAGGAATTAGTAACTGGTTTAATGCTCAGCATCCGTTTTAAAATAAATTTATGAAATATTACATTTTTTCTGTTATTTGTTACTATAAACCACATTCAGATCCTTAAAAACCTGATGTGCATATATAAGCCCCTTAGGAGAATTATTTAACTACCCCAAGTTATTATGTTTCTTTTATCCATACTCTTGTTACATCTCATTAGCCATATCCAGGATTTATTTAAGCTGTGCTCCTGGTGAAAAATAAGATTACTCTTTGAAAGCGCTGAGCTTTATGATTAGTTTGCAGGAATATATTTTGGCAAAAAGTCATACCTTCTTTCTTCTAAGCTTTATAGCCCTCACCATAAATGGAGTTGAAACTCAAAGTACAAGAAGTAAATGCATAGTGGATAACTCAAGGCAGATGCCAAATGATAGAAATAAAGGCAGTTGAAACTTCAAGGATGATTAGCACTTAGCTTTGAGAAATAAGAGGATTTAAAGCAAGGACATGGAGATGGAAACTGAGAAAGATGAGAATTGTTATAAATGTTTATGGTAGGGAAAAAAAGTACACATGCAAGGATCCGGGACACAAAATGGGCAATATTTTGTCTGGGCATGTATACAACTTTAAAATTACAAAATTATATTCACAGCCAAGAGATTGTTAATAATTATAAAATTTTGTGATGAAAATGTTTCTTTTTTACAAATAGATATCTTCAAGTCCATAAATCTACATGTCCTTTATTTTTCATAGTAAAATCATACCATCCTATTAAATTTCAAATCTCATGACTTTTTATATATTCAGCAAGCATTTACAAAAGAACCATTGTATGCCTAACATTCTTACGATGCTGAAGTATTTACTATTATAATGGTCACATTTAATAAAAAAATATCAATTAATTAACCGAATTTCAAAATAAATGTTACAGTATGTCATAATGTATTATACAGGTACTTTAAGAGAATTAATTATACCAGGATGAGTTTAGTGATGAGTTGATTGATTAGAATTGGCTAAATGAAAGTGTTAGTATTCCAGGGCGGGATTTGAATGCAAGACTCAAAGGAGTTCTTGAAAAATTATGAAGAAAAACACAGGCTCATCTGGGAGACTGCAAGGCAAGAACATGTTTGCTATATTCCAAGGATCACAAAGGACCAGGATGTTTGTAGTGAAGATGGGGATAGAGTATTGGGATCAAACCACAAAAAATCCCAGATAAGATCAGGGAGGAGCCCTGCATAGATGCACACTCATCAGTAAGTCTATATTTGATTTTGTACAAAATAGTAATTATTATGAAATTGGAAAGAGACAGATAACAGGATCTGATTTAGGGAGTTTCATCAAAAAGAAGATAGATTATTTCAGGGCAAGAGTTGATGAGTGCATATTCAGGGCCAGAGAGCCACAGAAGAGCATGAGACTAGATAGCTTATCCTGTCATAATGTGAAGACAGAGCACAAAACATATGTTTGCGCTGAGCATAGAGTAAAACAAAATAGTCAATGATGAAGTCAAGACTGGTCCAATGTGAATACAGAAACTTAGTAAGTATAAATGAAGCTGGAGACAAAATGGAGCAGAATATGTGCTTTGTATATAATAAAATCCAGTGTTGTGTGTTTCATGTCCAAGTAGATATAAGAATCTGGATTTTACAGAGAGTTTTTGGTATAGACAGATAGAGGGATAGATAGATATCTGTGAATAGGGATTGTTTGGAGACATTTTTTGTTTGTTTGTTTTTGGAGACATTTTACTGGATAAGATTTGAGAACTTTGTAAAAACAGTGAAGAAAAAACACACCAAGGTGCAGCTTCAGCAATCTCCAAAGGCAAGGTTCTCAGTAGGAGAGAGGATATCAAAGCCCTGAGATAAATTAATTGGTGGATTTGGTGGTAGGTACATGCAGTCCTGAGAGCAAAAATAAAATGTAATATGGAAAAGCACCAATCCACCATTAAGGACAGCTGATAGTAAGCAAAGTTGTCTACTGAGAGCAGCCCACTGTGGGCACTGAACAGCATGAGGACCTCTGTGACAGTGTTCTCAGCCTGTGGGTCATGACCCCTTTAGGGAAGAAGGACTCTTGCACATTAGTCACCTACAACACAGAACATTACACTAGCACAATTACAGTTATGAGGGAGCAACAAAACTATGAGTTGTATCAGAGAGTTGCAGCATTAGAAAAGTTGAGAAACACTGAACTGTGGGTTCTTGAAGTAAACCCACGATCTTACTCATTTCTTCTTTGTACTCTACCACCGAGTTAGGAATTGTGTGCTCCGATTTCAAAGGAAGTATTCTTTCGTCATGAAAATTAAGTTTCCAGTTGGAGAGTTGAGGAAATCCAGAGAGGTGCAGTTTTAGACAGGGAATCATTTAAATTATGAGGAAAAAAACAGGTATTATATCAATGTATCATATATGGTTCTTTATTTCTGTACATTTTAAAGATAAAATATGTGGTCATTTGAAATAGTTTGTAAGCAGGTAAAATCATGGGGAAATAGTTTAGTGGTGGTGTCAGGTAGCACTTTAAAGCAGAATTAATGCTGTCATATGAAGATATTGTGAAAATATACATTAGGAAGCAAGGAGGCAGTTATATGTACCTCATTAAAAATGGTCCTAACTTGTTTTTAACTTCTAAATACTTTTAGGGAACGTTTTTAAAAAGGCATAATTTTTATACAAGTTGAGAACTGATATATAAGCAGGTAATAACACAGATTATCTTCTTTTTTTTTTTTACTGAAAACTTCACAAATCTAATTAATGCCTTTAATGTCAAAGATGGATGCACATATGAGAACTAAAAGAGGGATGATGTTCCTGACACTGTTGAGGTCAGAATTCAATTGGGAATAAATGTAAACAAGTATTATACTTACGACTCATATCAGAACTCTATTCAATCATCCTGGACTTAACAATGTCCACAAAATCAAATAAATAAATCAGCATGCAACATAGCAATAGTGATGCAATACAAAAAAGTTAAAAATTTACACCAAGGTTGAAATGCTAATTAAGTAACTTCACAGTACATTAGTTTTCACAAAACATAACTAATAAAAGCAAAGCAGATAAATAACTGTTGAGCATTTCTGTAACTAAAACATTTTCTTGTGGGATTCAGAACCGTGAGACTAGGGGCTGCCTCTGACTCTTCTGCTTGCTTGTAGACCCTTGTCGTCCTACTGAGTCGCCTAGTCTGGCCTTGTGTGATGGGATGTCCTGTTCTTTTCTTGTTTGTTAAACCTTTTTGGTTGATGTTCCTTGTGAGGCCTGATTATTTACTGAGTCTAGGTGGAGGGGGGTAGCTCTGGGAGAGAAGGGAAGTGAGGAAGAGAGATTGGGGAGAGGTGAAAGAGAGGGAATGGCAGTCAGAATGTAACAAAGGAAGGAAGAATAAAAATTAAAAAAGAAAGATCTTGTTTTGAGGTGAAAGCTCCAGCAATCATCCAAACATCCTGTCAGTCACACACCAAACAACGATACAGAGCTCTCTGAAGGGCATTTCTTTAAGGAAGTAGAAGTAACTAATATATTCTTTCAGGCAGATAGGAAGAAAAATATCACACGCCTAGTCATTGTGCGGCAACCTTAAGGTTTTTCCTGAAATTCTCTTCCCTCTTCATTTTAACAGGAATCAACATCCATTGTATGTTTACACCTCTGGAGCCTCAGTTATCTGATGGCTTAGCAACAGTATGGATGGTTTACGTTTGTAATAGTTTTAGTGTTTGAATGAGGATTGCTTTCAGAATGTCTCCACCTTTTGTAGCTGGAATGTAGTCATGTGTCTGGATCTCACATTTGCATGAAGAAAATGTTAATAATTCATATGGTAATATAGATTATATACAGATAAATATTTGAGTATTCCCAAGATCCTCTATTTTGTAATCCAGCTACTGCTCTTGGATATTTTTATATATGAGAACTAAATTTTTTAATTGGTCACACTTTCAGTGCTTTCTAATCTATTTTGTAACTTAGTGTATATTCTAATTAATCCAGATATAAGGTCTTAAGTTTCTGAAGCATGAAGTATTGCAAATATACTGTATTTAATACATAATTTTTTCTATGTATCTGACTATTTGGTGCCTTTCTCTCCCTTCAGCTTCATGAATCTACATATGTACATTAACTTTTACTGTATAGTACAAGCACAGGTAAGAGCTCCATTAAAGACATAAAAGTGACAATTAGACTTCTGATAAATAGCCATTTCTATTGAAAGACACCAGAATACCCTCAATGATGATCATTAATTTTGACTAATTTTAAGATTATGATTTCTAGAAAACTATACCTCCAGATTCCTATATACTGATGTCATGCATTAGTTCCTATTAGGCTAGAATCCTTGGGAAATTTAAAATAAAAACTTGGTGAATTTTCAAATGAAGCTACCCACAGAAACACTGTTTAGATACATAGCACTGCTCAGTACATGGACAGATCAGTGGTTTTCCTGATGCAGATTCCTGATGAAACAAACAAACAAATTATAAGGAACTATAAGTGATATTCTTGTCACTAGTGGAGTGATCCAGAAGGCAAAGATGATTGAGTGTACGTTCCTAGATGTGGTGCTCCTTGAAAGGAACCCGTCAGTCATATGGATGTTGTGTCATGGTCTGTTCCACATTCTTGGTTTTTTTTGTTTTTGTTTTTTGTTTTTTTTGTTTTTTGTTTTTTGTTTTTGTTTTTGTTTTTGTTTTTGGTGCCCAGTTGTCAGTTACTCTGATAAGACAGTTGCTGCGGCATTACATGTTCTACAATGACTGACCATGTTTGACATTCCAGAATTTAAAGATAAGCTATCATTCTTTCAAAAGCATTGAAATGGTTGCTAACACCCTGCAATACATCTTGATTAAATTGTCTAATTGGAAACTTCATAATTGATGACTATTTCTTTTCTATGGATCATCCTGTGGCGTTTTACAGGAGCTGCTTCACCTAAAACACAGCCAGTTGGTGCAGCAGTCCAGCTTCTTATGTTTATTTTTCTGTCTTATGTTTATATACAGTTTTGTGTTCTGGAACAAGCTCACAGTTTTGTGTATCCTAGGCAAGCATTCAACAACTAAGCTAAACTCCTGGCCCACGTTCCTTTAAAAGGAAAATTGACAGAGTCTACATCAATGCATCTTAACACTGAAGTAGCTGATTATATACTTCATGGCTTTATTTTTTAAAAGTCCTGCGGTTTGCTTACCACTCTGTGAGGATAAACTTGCAAGAGTGAATGCAGGAGCAAACAACACTGAGGTTCAGAGCAAAAGGAAATTTAATAGTCCATTGTCACTCATAAGTAACAGTCTTGGAGCACTTCCCAAGACTTTAACTTCTACATCCCATAATACTATCTTCCACAATAATGGCATAGATGAATTATGTGTTCTTTCATTAAGTTTGAAGATGACATTCAAGGCAGCAGAATTACCATAACCTTAAAAGGTCAAACCAGAATTCACAGTAGTCGGGAATACTTAAAAATGAATTGAAATACATAAATTAATGTGAAAGGAAGAGAAATGAGTTTTGGTAGAACAAAAAGTGGAATTCCATTTGCAGGAATTAGGTACTCACTATTGTTACGGATGTTTGAGGAATGGTGTCTTTAATCAAAAATTTTAATAAAAGGCCAAAAGAGTCGCTAATCACTAAGTCAGGATAAAACTTCGCTTTTAGTATTCACAAGACCCTCTGGAAAAAACAGTGCTATTTTAAAAGAATAAATGATTTGGTTTTGTTATTCTAATTATATATAGGCATATGTGTCTGTATGAAGGTATGTACATTGAATGAAGGTGCTTGTAAGGTGGGCAATTGGAAGAGTCCAATGATCAGGAGCTGGAGTTAAAGAAGGTTATGGGATCTCCTACATACGTACTAAGAACTGAACCTACAGCTCCTGGAAGAGCAACAGGAGATCTTAATTACCAAGCAATCTATCCCACAGTAGCTCAGACTAACTATGTAGCTGAGGGTGGCCTTCAGCTCCTGGTCCTGTTCCTCTATCTGCAAAGCACTGAGGATACAGGTTTACTCCCTGGTGAGAACACTGACATCAAATTGGTATTTGCTCACTCTGCTCTGAGTTGAGTTGGCTACTTCTCAATTACCTCATTTTTGTGAAAGCTCTGACTTCAAGAACTACCAAGTGTAAATTGAATTGGAAATAGGTTTCCTGGAGTTGTAAACTAATTAAATTAGAATGAGATCAAATTGGAGTCAAATAGGTTCCTAATGTAATTTGACAGTTGTCCTTATAAAAGGGATGTATTTGCACATACAAAGAAAGGCATTGTGAAAATTATTTGTGAAGATTGAAGTTTATATCATAATGACCACAAATGCCAAAATTTATGATAAATTGCAGGATAAAGATGAGGAAATGATTCTTCCTTATAATCCAGTTATTTCTGAAATAATTTTCTGCTGAGAAGTACAGTTTGGATTTTAACTTTTCTGACATGTGAGCTAATACATTTTTGTGTTCTAATCCACTATTCTTGGAAATTCAATGTGAAAGAAAATTAAATACTCGGTCAGAATCTATATCTATAAGGTAGTAAAAACCACTGCTTTTTAGTCTTATAAAGAAGACCTGATAAAAAATATTACATGGTGTCCTAAAAAGCACAGAAGAGTTACTTTCAAACCATAGACCTCAATGTCTCTGATACTGACTCTTTGGTAAACTACAACAATTAGCAAGTAGTCTAGTAATACTTAAAGAGAATAATTAAGTTAAAATACAACTTATTATTATTTGTTACCAGGAAGATCTTGTTGAGAATTATTTCTGAATTATTTGAAATCATCAAACTTTGATATAAATGTTCTATAATTATGTTGACACAGGGTAGAGTCATTTTAGAGATGAGAACACAAATTGCGAAAGTTCATAAGTTTAGGCTTCAGTCAAGAATGTTGGCCATTTTCTTAATTAGTGATTGATAGAGGACTTCCAGTCCATTGTGTGTGTGTGTGTATGATGACATTTGGGCCTATAGACCTGAGTTCTATAAAAAGGCAGACTGAGAAAGCGAAAGAGAGCAAGTCGGTAATCATGGCCTCTTCTTCATTGGCTCTTGCCTCAAGGTCCCTGACCATGTGAAAATCTGTCCTGACTCCCTTCAGTGATGGTCTAAAATGTGGACACGTAAGCCAAATAAATCCTCTCATCTCCAAGGTGCTTTTGGTCTTTGTGCTTCATCACAGCAATGGTACCTCTAACTAAAACAGAAGTGATAAAATCTTACAGCAAGAAACCTCTCTGACCTCCATTTACTTCATTTAATATGTCTCCTAGCATAAAATTAATAGAGTATTATCCTTGGAATATATCTGCACACAGAAATTAAGTTCGGTCATCTAATCCCATTAAGTTGGCTCACTGTTGTTAGTCCACAATCCTGTTTCCAGGGGCCTAGATCCAACATATCAAACATTAATTACTAACATTCTCTATAGATGGCCACAAGGAATCTGGTGGAGGCATTTTCTCAATTGGTTTCCTCTTCCCAAGTAGCTTTATCTTGTGTCACATTGACAGACACACTAACCAGGATAAATCCCATACAGCTCATTGAGGTTTGCCATAAATTGTCATCCTTTAATGTTGTGAAGGGACACAGATAGATTCTGTATTTGCTCATGAAGAAGTATGAACAAATCTACAAATAAGTATAGCTTTCACCCCTTATCCCAAAACTGTCTCTCTGTAGTACTCAGAGACCATCATAGAAATCGACAATTGCTTAAAAGGAAAAGAAAAAATTACTATGGAATGTCCATCCTCAAATGATACATATACGACACAATCCTGACACATAAGGTTTATGGAATATAGCAGAAGAGGCAAAAAGATTGTAAAAGTCAGAACACCAGGATATCTGTCTTCTACATTTGACTGCATGTTTAACCCATTAAATTTTGATGCTATGTTCACATAAAGCAAACTTAAATGAGGATTATACTCAGTGATGTCACATGTGGATGGTCCCACTCACAGATCAAGAGAAAATTAATGTCTGCTAAAACAGGTATAAATAGATCTTATCAGGGATGATCCCCCTGATAGTTATTCAAGTGGTTATGTATAAACACATACACAATTAATAAACACTAAATGGACTCAGCACATTCTCTCTGTCTGTCTCTGTCTCTGTCTCTGTCTCTGTCTCTCTCTCTCACACACACACACACACATCAATAATCAATAATAAAGGCTAGGTCATGAATTTGAGAGAGAGAGTGGAAGGAAACACAGGAGGCGTCATAAGTGGAGAGGAGTTGTAAGGTGAAGAGAATGGGGTCAAAATGATATAAAGGCAGTACTCATGTATGAAATTCACCAAATTAAAATATGTAAAATATGTAAAATATAAAATAAATTTAGTATAAATAAATATATATGTATTTAAAGTGCTTTTATAGAAAAAATTCTTCCAATGGATAGATTATTTTCAGATGAATTATAATACATATTTTAATCCAATATTGGAAAATTCATCAGACAGAGAGTTTCTCTTATATCGAAATTAAATCTGTAAGCAAGGTGAATGATTCACAAAATATATTTGTCCCAAGAGGAATTTGTTAGATCAACCCTGTCCCTCAGTTATCAAAGAAAAGATGAAGAGAGTAATAAATTTCCTCTTTGGAGTTCATTATATCTCTAAACACATACGTCTGTTAACAGTTGCTTTGGCATTATTCATATTAGCAAAGATAAAGATCACCAAAAAGGGAATATAAAACTAACGTTTCTACCTTTAAAACTAAATTGCTTCCCACTTTGGTATCTCCTTCTAAGCCAACAACTAGATTTCTCTGCTATAACAAGGGCATATGTAAATATGCAGAATTCTCAGATGAAAAGATTATTTGTGTTTAAATCATCTCATGCCTATACAGCCTTGATATCTATAAACTATTTTCAGTATTGCTCATCATAATCAAGTAAAAATATAGGTGATGAATGAAGACATGATCTTTCACTTTACTTTGGTGATTCACTTCATATGGGAATCAAAATCAATTTCACACACCTTCATCCTTCAGTCTATATCGTTTCCAAAAGGGCTAGCTGTGTTTAATCCTGTGTAATTCCTTTCTAAGGAAAATGAGTAGAATTCAAAATGGATTAAATATACCAATGGATTTATATGTATCAGGTACAGAATCTCTCAGGGATCATACATATGCCATTATTTTTTGTCATCATTGAGATGTAAGTGTCTATTGTGAAAGGCAGGCAGGATTTGTTTCACTTGTCAATTCTGCATATATGAAATGATTCTTATATCTCAATTTCTTCAATATCAAATGTGGGAAGCCATGCTCACATTCGCCATTACAAGATGGCGCTGACATCCTGTGTCCCATGCTGACAAACAACTAATCTGCACATGTGCGAAGGGATTTTCCACTCGTTGTGCTCTGCCTCTCTTGTGGCGTCATCTCGCCCGATGAGCAACAGCCAATCAGGGACTGACACATCCTAAGCGGAGGACAGTTTCCTATATAAGGGATGGGTTTCTGCTGTTTGGTCTCTCTGTCTCCATTTTACTCGCTGTAAGCTTATGCTCTCCCTCTCAAGATGCATTAAAGCTTTACTGCAGAAGGATCCTGTTTGTGTGTGCAGCGTCGTTCTTGCTGGCGAGACGGTAACGCTAGCCACATATGGTGCCGAAACCTGGGAAGACCACACCATCGTCAGCACCTTCGGAGAGCCCCTGACTACAGGGAGGATTCAGAACTGCAGGGTTGGTAAGTTCGGAGAGGTATGCATATTTTTGAAATTCTTGGGCTGATTCTAGCTGTAATATTTACTGCCGTAATTGTCAAGAGGGCAGTAGATGAAGGACAGGTCGCCCTAGAAGAAGTTCAGGATAGCATGTCAGAAACCGAACGTAGTGAGTGGTTGGGTGCGCGCTGGAAAAAGGATGCCCATAAAAAGAAAAAAGCTCAGGACCCTCCTGTAAAAGGAGTGCAACCCCCCTCAGGACCTAGTTCACTGCCGAGAGAAATATCGCAAAGGTTTTATCCTTTAAAGGATCTTGAGGCATTGAATATTGATAACTCTACAAGCTCTAATACCTCTGACAATGAGACTCCTGATTCGGAGGAAGAAGCCGAATTAGAGGAAGAGGCAGTCAGGTATGAGGAAGAGAGATACCACCTAGACGAACGAGAGGGTAATAAAAAATCCTCCCTCAATTCATCTCGCAGGGTGGCACCCACTGCTCCTCCACCCTACGAACTACAGTCTAGATTTTCCTTCTGGCTGGAAAAGATTCGTAAAAAATTACATAATTTTTTTCCTGTGTTTGAAACAGAGAACGGGGGTCGAGTCCATGCTCCAGTGGAGTTCAATCTAATAAAGGACTTGGCTGAATCTGTTCGCAAATATGGGGTTAATGCAAATTTCACCCTGGTAATGTTAGAAAGAATTGGCACTGGTGCCCTAACTCCTTCTGATTGGCAGATGGTGGCCAAGGCCGCACTTCCAGATATGGGCCAATATATGGAATGGAGAACCCTGTGGTTCGAGGCCACTCAAAAACAGGCTCGGGCCAATGCCCTTGCACTTACCCCTGAACAGAGGGATTGGACCTTTGATTTGTTAACAGGTCAAGGTCAATTTACTACAAATCAGGTAAATTACCATTGGGGAGCTTATGCTCAGATGTCACAGACTACAATTAGACAAGTTTTTCAGTCCGCGGTAAAGCGGGGGACGTTCGGAGACCCTTTAAAAGTGGGAAACTCTTCGTCATGTCTGATCAGGGTGGCTCAGAAAGGGCTGCTGAAAACCAAAGGCTTGAGAGACTTGTGCTAAAAACGGAGTTGCTCACACAGGAACAGCACGAGGAGGGTAGGAGGAGGAAGAAGGCGGAAGAGGCCACGCCCGAACGAGATAATCCTCCATCTTGGCGTGCCTCGGAACTGGCACCACCGCCTTATGCGGACACTTCACCTTTATCAGCACCACAGGGGAACTATCATTCTCTGTGCCCAGAGGTTTGGAAGCAGGCTCGTGCCACCTTCCCAGGGTTTGAGGATGCCAACACCAATGGCCATGATTAATGGAGGAGCATTTGGTAATGCTACTCTCAGCTGGAATACATCTGACCTTTTTTGAAACTTCTAACAGGTGATTCGGCTCAGATGTGAATGGAAATGTCAGGGTTATGCATTACATCTGTGCCATATAATAATTTTACATGAGCTGCTAATTTGTCTAAGAGTCTTTCAGCTTATCTCCAGGGGAACTGGTCCACAGAGTTTGAAGAGATCTGCGCACTGCCGCCATTGTTACATGCGTGGATGTATCCACCGCTGAAGGCCTTGCCTCCTGGATTCAACAAGCTATGCATCATCTTAAGGAGTGGGCAGGTATCGGGGCTTTAGCTATGGCCCTTCTGATTATCAGCTTCCTCTGCCTTGTGTTTCTTCGACGCTTGGTCATATCCCGAAACAGAGACCGTGCCCTAATTGCACAAGCCTTCTATGCTATTGAGGCTGGACAGTCCCCTCAGGCTTGGCTGGCGGCCTTTAAGTCCTGATCCTCGTCACATTCGGGGTGTAAGGCAAAGCACTGCACAGGAAGTACATTGTTTGCAGTTAATGGCTTCCTGGAGAACACGTCTGATTGCATGTGGGCTGACACCCAAAATCCCACCTCCAGAAAAGGTGTCGGTCGGGTCCAGAGCTAGGCTGGGGCCGAGCCCCTAGCTAAGTTCTGTTGTACATCAGTGGCCAAACTTCAGGGCGGGTTTCGCACATGATCAAGGTGAATAATCTGGGTTATGGGCGGTCATACATCAATGCCCTCTGGAGATCAGACCTCTACTCTCACCCGTTTCGTCCTGCTCTTACAAAATAAAACAGGGAGGACTGTGGAGAGCTGCGATGTGCCGTGCCTTAACAAGGCGCAGGTTTCCGCCATCCCGACGGCGAGCGCTCTCTAAGATAAACAAGTCCTTATATGGCAAAAGGCTGTGCAAGGGTAACTGGTGATCTGATGACGCGCAGTCCTGCTCTGACACGGACCTATGAGGAGGTGACACCTGGCATGAGCTGATTGGCCCTTGAGTTGTACTTAAGCTTGGCCCTTCCCTTCTTCGGGGCCATTCCCACTGAGCTTAATCCTGAGTAAAGATCTCGAGAAGAAGTCTGGTTGTTGGCATCTTATTTCCTCTGGACGGTCCGGCGCCGACAAGTGGATTTAACTGGCCCAACTGGGCTGTGAACAAAAATTCCCTGGACTATGTGTTACCTCGGTTCAATATAAAAATTTCACTATAGCAGCTAATCTGTCAAAGAGTCTCTTTCAGTTTATTTTACAGAATTGGACAGTGGAGTTTAAACAGACCTTAAGAGAATTGCGGACTGCTATCATTCAAGTCAATTCCACACGGCTGGATCTGTCACTTACTGAGGGATTCTCATCGTGGATATCCTCAGCCTTCTTCTTTAAAGAATGGGTTGGGGTTGGATTGTTTTGAGCTGTAATCTGCTGTGGATTAGTGTTGACCCTATGGTTGGTCTGTAAACTCAGGGCTCAAACAAAAAGAGACAAGGTGGTTATCACCCAAGCACTTGCTGCTTTAGAGTCTGGGACCTCCCCTGATATATAGTTAACCATGCTTAAGCAATAAGTCGCTGGCTGCTCAGCTCTTGCACCCTCAGAGTCTCATCTCATTGTACGAGATAGAGTGAGTAAACTTCAGCAGCCCTAGAGAGTTGCATAGCGAAGCATTGCAGTAGAATGGCTCTGCGACATATATGAGCTAATTCTAGGGAGACATGTCATCTTGCATAAAGGTTGCGTGCCCCAGTGTCCTTCCCCCAGAAAAAAACGGCACAGGGCCAGGCTATGACCTCTCCGGGTGAAGAGCTTAGGGGAGAGTTGTGTATGCAGGCCTGATATTTTGTTTGGGGATTTGACCTCTCTCTCCACTCTCCTTGTTGGGTGTCTTATTGCTTCTTAATAATAAGAAAAGGGGGAGATGTGGGAAGCCGTGCTCACATTCGCCATTACAAGATGGCGCTGACATCCTGTGTCCCATGCTGACAAACAACTAATCTGCGCATGTGCGAAGGGATTTTCCACTCGTTGTGCTCTGCCTCTCTCGTGGCGTCATCTCGCCCGATGAGCAACAGCCAATCAGGGACTGACACATCCTAAGCGGAGGACAGTTTCCTATATAAGGGATAGGTTTCTGCTGTTTGGTCTCTCTGTCTCCATTTTACTCGCTGTAAGCATATGCTCTCCCTCTCAAGATGCATTAAAGCTTTACTGCAGAAGGATCCTGTTTGTGTGTGCAGCGTCGTTCTTGCTGGCGAGACGGTAACGCTAGCCACAATCAAATAGAAATTCATAGGGCTTAATGCTCATGATGACTAGGAAAATGCATCACTCAACCCAAGTCCTTCAAAATAACCATAGGTGGTTTTCTAATTGTTTTAGTGACTACTAAATAAGATTCACAGATAAATAAAGTATGTTGGACATCATCACTGAAAAAATATCTAAAATACACTTATTCACTGAAACCACATTATTTTTGGCATTTGCTATATTAAACTCAGCCATCAAACATCAAGTTACTACACAGTCTAAATATACAGTGATAATTTATGTTGTGGAAATAATTACCTGAGAAGTTAAAGTCACATGTTAGACCCAAGGTAACTTTTGCCAGTAGAACTAAAGGGTTAATTACCTAAAAGTATCAGGTGAAGCTCTATCCAAGAACCTTTGATTTGATTGATAACACCTGTGGATGCTTCTGAAAAGAGACCCACAACCAACCCAATTGATACCTACCATTTCCAGAAAGCATGGGAACTGACCTGAAGGTAGACTCTTCAAAGTTCCTCACTTTCCAACCTATAATATCCCAAGACCCATACCATGTACACACAGTCCCACATCCTTAGAGATGTGATTCATTTGAATATGTCTGTATATGTGCTAATGAATAGTCTTCTGACAAATACACCAACTATACTTTTAATGAGGAAATACTATTGGAAGATTTCAGCAAGATTATGTTTATTATTCTAGGAAAATAAAACTACTCTCTGAATTAAAGACATTTATATAACACAAAGAAGTCACTTTCCATTCTTTTTTTCCCCCAGTTTTAATCTATTTACCTGCAATTTTTATTATTTCATTTTTATTTTTTGATATTTAAAATATTTTAAAAATATATTTTATTAATTTATTCATATTACATCTCAATTGTTATCCCAACCCTTGTATCCTCCTCAGTCACTTTCCATTTCTTTTTTTAAATTTTAATTCTTTTAGAACATCATATAAGATAGTTTACTCATATTTACCCCATCACATTTATTTTCTTAACTTCTCCAAGATCAACCCTGGCCTCCAAAACCCCTCCCAATTCCTGTTTTTTATGTTTTATACCCACCAAGTTCAGATTGTGCAGTTTATACACTCATGGATATTGGATAATCAACTGTATAATGGTCAACTTACTACACCTCCCACCACCCAAAGGCACAGGGAAGATTAGTAAAGAAGGGAAAGAGGATTGTAAGGGAAAGAGATCTGAGAGGACCAGAGCAAAATAATATCTTCTTAATCTGAGAAGACCACTGCACTCCTAAGCTCATGGTAATTATGGTCACACCTGCACAAGATAAAAGCTCTAAAATTCTATCATGGGACAGCACAAGCCACAAACCTACCACAGAAGCAATTCACATAATGTCTTATGGAGGAAGAGAATAATTTTCCTTAAAAGTTTCCTTTAACATAATTTTGTGTGCCCCTGGAGGGTGAGACCGGGTGGCACTCAGAGGAAGGATAACAGGCTATCAAGAAGAGACTTCATACCCTATGAGCATAAAAAGGGGGAGGAAGTTCCCCTCAGGCACAGTCATAGGGGAGGGTAGTAAGGGGGAAATGGGAGGGAGGGAGGAATGCGAAGATACAAGGGATGGGATAGCCATTGAGATGTAACAAGAATAAATTAATAAAAAATTATTTTAAAAAACCATAATTGTGTGTGTGGTCACAAGTGTAGATAAACATGTGTGCCCATGTGCTTACATAAGGTGGAACAGAGGTCAATTTTAGATATTATTTCTGATGTGTTGTCTACCAAATGTTTTGAGACACTGTATCTCAATGGGATATGAGACTTTTCAATTCTAGACTGGCCAGTAGTAAGCCTTAGGGGTCAACTTGCCTATGCTATTCTCCAGAATCGAAGGTGCATCACTCCTGAGATGTGTGTGTGTGTGTGTGTGTGTGTGTGTGTGTGTGTGAGAGAGAGAGAGAGAGAGAGAGAGAGAGAGAGAGAGAGAGAGAGAGAGAGATGGGTATTGAACTCAGGTTTTCCTGATTGTGTATTCAGTAATTTACTAAGCTAATCTCAGGCCCCAAAAAGTGTTTTTAAAATGAGACATGGTCACATGTGTTACTTAGAGAAGTTGAATTTTAATTGAGCCTATTACAGTAAGAAACCATATAATTATGTATTTGTATCCTGGAAGGAAGCCTCTAACCTAGGCAATGTGCCGACCTATTATAAATCTGAGTTGAAAATCTAGTATGGGGTATTATTTAAGACATAAAAAGTGGGAAATATGTTTTCCTTGTTGCTTTATCTCTTTGAGGATGTTTTTGAAGGTTTTATATTCTTCCCCTCACTGTAGTTTATTTCTTACCTATCATGATTCTCCTCAGTGGAGGTGTAATTAATCTTATACACAAGACACTAAATCAGTATTGCTCTCCAGTGTATATAGTCATCTGGTAAGGAACTCAATGCATTGTGGTCTGATCATTCTATTTTTTGTCCAGTAGGTATCAGAGTCCTGTGTACATATGTGTGCTTTGTTAAAGAATGTTTTTGTCAAATGAGCAGTTTTACAACTAGGCCTCTCGTGATTAAAAAAAATGCCTCCCATAAAATTTGAAGTCCTGTATTCCTTTTTATTTAAAATAGAAGTAGTTTTCATGTTCAATTTGCTTGGTTTTTTTGTTTTTTGTTTTTTATCTTCATACTTGTTCTGACAACAATATGTATGGGTGTGCTGTCTGTTGTGTCTTCTATACTATGCATGCATCCAACGTGTTTACCACCATTTTGTTCCTTATGGCTCAGGTTATCCAATCACATAAATCATTAGCTAATGTAAAGGTACTAAAAGTATAAATAATACATTATCAACAATCGTTTAATACAACATCCTCTAAGAAATAGCATAAGAAGTGATGTGATGAAGCTGGTAAGTAATTACTCAGGAGATCCAGCTGAGAGATTTTCTCTTAATTACAACAACGACCTCATGCTGGAAGCTTGAGGCTGTTGAATGTGTTTAAACTACATACAGTAGCACCCAGTTCAATTCATACCTTTTCTTTGATGCCATAAAATTGATTTGTAAACATTTGTAAACTTTCATCATCTTGAATAAATAGACATGAGTATGGCTTCAGATTAAGGAAAGCAAAATATTTTGTCATGATAAGTATGCCAACCTGGCACTTTCCTGAGAGATTCTATGTTAAATACAAAAATATTGCTATATCATATTAGCATTGACTATCAAGGTAAAAATAGCTTCATATACAATTACTGTGGGTTTGGTTTTTTTTTTTTTTTTTTTTTTTTGCTACAACTCTACTGTAATCACAACCTTTTGCTACTAACCTTGTTTATTATTCTGTCTGCTATTTAAATATTTTGTTATAATATTTAAACTTAAAACAATTTTTTTGTGTTTAAGGATCATATTTGTTTGTTTTTATTAAGTTGGTTATATTCGTATATCATGAACTACTACAAGATGACATTGTTGAAAAACTAACCAAATCTTTCTGTGCCCAATCAGTAAACGTCATATTTATTACATATCAACTTTCATTATGTTTTATATTTCCTCCATTACAGAGACAATCACTTTCTAAACTGTATCGAATATCTCCAACTAGATTTATAATAACAGACACCTTATTTTACCAAAGATAAAATCATTGTACTTCATTATATAGAATAATCTCCTTCATTCAATATATTCATAAAACATGTATAGAGTAAGCATTACTTTCTAACCATTTTGATTCTTGTAAATGAATATAGTAAATAGACATATTACATGCCATATAAAATCCTTATTATATTGGCATATTAAGAAAACATAAAATGATATTGGTGATGCACTATGAGAGTTCACAGTTTAGTAATTAAATTTCTATAATTAAATAACATTCAAGAAAGGTTTGGTCAGTCAACATAGGCTTTCAGAAGGTGGGATAAAAAATATCAGAGCATGAAGATCCAAAGAAATTATCCAATACTTAACTGAAATAATAAACAAGATCTGGAGATTAGTAAAAGACTTTAGGACTTAGAAAATGAAATTGCATCCAGCTGGATTACAAAGTGACAGGAGAGTTATACAGAAAGATAAATCTGGAGGCATAAGCAGATTTTGAGTAAGGAGAGTTTTGAGGTTATAAGAAAATGGATTATTTTATGAGCAATTAAGAGACCACAGAATTTTAGGGATATATCCTGCAAGTTGTATCTTCACTTTGGAAAGATTCCCTTAACTGCACTTAAAAAAGCAAAGACTAGAAAGTTCCAAAACCAAAGATAGAACCAGTTAAACAGCATGTTGATTTGGGGGTAAACGAGTTTATCCAACTAATCCCCCTGCTTCCTCACCCCCAAAAAAGTGGAGAGATAATGTTACAGATGGATGTGAGTGAGGAAGACAGAAGAATCTCCATTGCTGCCTGATTTCACGGTTGGAGAAGTGTCTGTTAGCAGGTCTGTGGGTGGAAGATGTGATCTGGGTCAATTTTTACTCAATTGCACTGAAAACCACAATGGATATTTCTACTTGAGATGGAACAATTACCGGCATCTCAGGCAGTTATGTGCTTCATGGAATACTATCTTGGACATCACTAATCTACAGAAAGTTTATTCAATCTTGAGACTGAGTGAGTGGGTGATTTTATATCTTAAAAGTAGTTACAATGCAGGTAGCCTACGTAAATTGACTTAGCCAAGGACAAAAGGCTATACAACCTAAAACATTAATAAACAATGGTATCATTATAAGAAATCAGAAGGCTGAAAGACACACGGATCCATTTAAAATTTCATGATCTTTGCCGCATTTCACAATGCTCTGATGAAGGTAACTTATATATGTTGAGGAATTTCAAATTTGCTTCACTGCTATAGGCTTTTGAAGAATTACACCTGTCTAGTCAGAAACCTGTGATGACCCAAGCACTCTGATCATTAAGTCTTCTGGACACAGAACTTAAAATCAATATTTCTATTATTATCTTGATTTGCCCAGTCAAACTAGTTAATTTAGAATGACTAACCAGAAGGCTGAAGTTAGCTTTGAGATCTACACCCACTCTTCTTTCTCAGAATGTCATGTGGATTTTAGTGAAGTTTCCTGAAGTAGTTTTGGCTAACTCTGAACTTAATCTCTTAAGTCACTTTTTTTCAAGTTAACTGATATTTCTTGATGTGGTGGCTTGAATAAGAAGGGCTCCCATAGGCTCATAGGGAGTCACACCATTAAGAGGTGTGTCCTTGTTGATGTATGTATGGTCTTGTTGGGGTAAATATGTCACTGGTGGCCTGCTTTGAGGTCTCAGGCTCTCAAGCCAGGCCTAGTGGCTTATTTACACTTACTGCTGCCTTCCAATTCAAAATTAGAACTCTCATATGCCTTTCCAGCACTACATCTACCTGTGTGCCCCCATGTTTCCTGTCATAACAATAATGAATTAACCCTTTGAACAGTAAGCCAGGCTCCAAAAATTTTTTTATAAGAGTTGCTGTGGTCATGATGTTTCTTCATAGCAATCAAACTCTAAGACACTCTACAAAATAAGTTATATAATCTGGAAAATAATTGTATATTTTCATGCTTTGAAAATATGGATAACTGATGCCCTAGCCTCTTTCCATGAAGGGGACACCCTTCCTTGAGGTCAGTAACTGCTTGTACTTTTCTCAGAGTTCTCTTTGCTCTTATCTCTTCACTAGGTATTCAAACCCTTCAAATATGTGGGTGGCTCAGCATTTCCTCTATTGTGCTCCTATAGTGCACTTGTAAATTGAATCAGTATTCCTCATTACTCTGAATTTGAGAAACATCATTGTTCTTTAATGAACATCTTATTCCCACCATTTAGACACAAGCCCAATAGCATAGTAAATATTAACAAATACTAATATTGTAAAGTAATTGGCGGACACTACAGGGAAATCTCACAATTCATTTGTTTTCTAGCTTGCTGTTTGTCTTTGTGATAGAACATTCTAAGCAAAGGCAACTTGAGGGAGGAGGAGGTGTACTTCATATCCTACCTCCAGGTATCAGTCCATTACTAAAGATCTCAAGGCAGAAGCCCAAACAGCCACTGAGGTGAAAGCCCTGGACAGACGCTACATACCAACTTACTCTCTAGGCTCTGATTGTTTGGACTTCTGTTATTTTTCTCACTGTTTGTAACTGTGTGCAGGTGTGTGTCTGTGTGGGCATATGTTATAACTTCTGCACTTTCCCACGGAACTCAGAAGAAGGTACTGGGTTCCCTGGAACCAGAGTTACGCTGTAGTAATACATTATCCAACCCGGGCCCGAGGAAGAGTACCAAGCTTCCAACTGCTGAACCATCTCTTCAGTTCTCAGTTACCCTCGTTACATTGCCCTGATAGGACAGGACAGAGAAATGGCCTCTTCTCCATCACTTAAAAATAATGAAAATGCTCTAGGGTTATGCCCGCAGACCCACCTAATGAATGCAATCCCTCAATTGAAACACTCTCTGATAACCCTCTCCTGTGTCACATTGACAAATGTGTGCACCTAGTATGATTCGTGTTAATAATAAGATAGCTAAAATAAAACCAATGAAATCAGACTAAGACTCTGTGTCTTTGAGAATATGACACCAAAATAAGTGGGACCTCTTTTAATAAAAGCTTGGAAAAGAACTCATCAGTGAGCATTATTTTAAAAGTCACAGTGGGTAACGATCCACTTGTCTTACCGTAATATATGCTTTTTAAGGGCCATCCGAAAAGGCCCATTAAGGATGACTGTTTTCCCAAGCTCCCACTCTTTGTGATCAGCATATAAATCAAGGAGTAAGAAAAGCTTTTAAGGGCCATATTCTTTTTACAAGAGGAACACATCACTGATGGAGAATATTAGGAATTAACAAAGGGATAAATTTATTCATTCTTGCTGTTCTTATACTATTGTTTGTAGGAACCAGGCCCGACTGGGCTGCCTGCCTGTCTTGCTGTTTCATGTCTTTAAACTGGAGGGCTTCGTGCTGTCTCTGCGTTTGCCCTGGGTTAGTTGGGTGAGGCACTTCAACTACTGGAAAGACTACGCCCCGAGAGGGAGCAGAAGGCTCTGCCAAAGATAATTGACTTTGATAATCTGGGTTATATGCCGGGTGCCCGCTCTCCTCTAGTTTCTTTTCCTTTAATGTTACACTCCCTTAACTTCTTCTTTAGGGCCTGTATTTCAGAGGTTAAAGTTGCCTCTTCCTCCTCAGAATTAGAAGAAGATATATCAGAGACAATCTCAGACAGGACCAAAGATTTTACAGATTGCTCCTCCTGCACTTCATTCAGGGCAAGTTCCATACTTCCTAGCTGCTCTCTTATTTTCTCATCTTCACTCCTAAGTGCATCTCTAACAAGACACCATAATGAAAAGGTAGCGATAGGAAAACTGTTGGACCTTTCGCTTTGTGAAATCCTCTGGAGATCAGACTTCACCTGATCCCAATCTTGGATGTTTAGCTCTCCTGATACCACAAACCAAGGACTACTCAATTCTATTGTTTTATAAAATCTTTAACACTCTCAGGCTTAATCCCGGTGCCTTAATCCTCTAACAATCGCACTAGTCCACCAGAACCATGGACGAACCTGCAGCACCCATTTCCAATATGCCCGTTTCCTACCTCTCTGAGGTGCTGGCCAGCTTCCCCCAGGGGATCCATCAGCTTCCTCCCTTCTTTCCCATCTCGGTAGAACCTCCACTTGTGGCGTCTGCACCACCACGGTATGGAGTCAAAGGCGAGGGACTCTAAAATAGCTGGTCCTTCGTGCTAAGAGCAGCAGCAGCAGCGGCAGCAGCTTTTATTCAGTGTCCAAAGAGCCTTTTTATAGGCAGCGAAACAGGAATGCCACTCGCAGGTGAAATCCCTCAAGAGGTGATTGCACACAGGAGGGAACGTCTTGAGGAGGGGAGGGGTGCGTTCTCAGAGCAGTAAACATGACTAGCTAACCAACATAAACACAGACACAGAAGCTGCTAGAAACAGGACATGAAACAGCAAGACAGGCAGGCAGCCCAGTTGGGCCTGGTTCCTACAATTGTTCTTTATTTTAAAAAGTAAACATATTTCACAATATAACCCAGTGACCTATGGAATTAGCTGTTAGAATAACAATGGGTATTTTGAGGGTTTGCTGGTCTTATACATTTATTTTATATATGATGTACTTTGTTTTTATATTATTCATTATCTAAAATTGAATTCAATCACAGGAAAACCATCCTGAATATTATCCTTTTCACAGAAATCTGCACTATATTATCCACATAATACCCACAACAATCCTATTGCAAGGTAGGAAAAAATATTTTAAAAACAAGATATGAAGAATAGGGAACTTGACAGGACACAGAGAAAGAAATTATATTCAGTGTCTCATTAACAAGAATCCTAAGTTCTGTGCCACATTTGGTTCCCAGAAATTGTGGTTCACACCAATCCCAATAAATGTGTCTTTGTGACAACAAAAGTGCATTTACAATGCACTTGGCCATAATGTTGCAGTATAGTGTACAGTACAACAGAAAATATAACATGTATTTCCATTTACCTTACATTTTTGTGGTGGCGAGAAGAATCTCTTCTTTTCATAATAAATAAAAGAAACGGTTATTGTTTTCACCTACAGGAAGTTCTTTGTGAAGGGCAGTTCCCATTTGGCATTCACAAATTTCCACGACTATTACTCTAGTGTGGCAGTTCTCAACCAATGTGTCATTACCTTTGGGAGGTGGCCTCAAATGGCACTTTCACATGGGTTGCATATCAGATATTTACATGACAATGCATAACAGTAGCAAAATTACAGTGATGAAGTAGCAATGTAAATAAGGTTTTTTTTGTTTGTTTGTTTGGGGGGTCACCACAACATCAGAAACTATTCTAAATTTTTGCAGCACTAGGAAAATTGAAAGCTACTGATCTAGTGATATAAAGCATAATTGAATAAATTGAGGTTCATTTAAATTCAAGCACTGTGATATAGTAAGACTGAAGCTGATACCAATGATGGCAACTACATATTAAGGATAGGGTAGAACATACAATGTAGAGTTATTATGCCATACACAAAAATAACATATTGGTAAGGATTCTAAACATCTCCACTATTCACAGATGGTTTTCATAAAGATAGCAGTTTACATATTTACTTTTTCTCTTTTGCGATTATAGTATAATTAAACCACCTAACATTTTAAGTACTTCCTTTTTTCTAAGTAGTTACATATTATTATTATAAAATGTGTATGTAAGATCCAAAAATATCATATGTATTATTAACAGATGAGAATAATTTCTTACAACACAATTCCAAGTTTCTAGTAGTCCCAGAGCTTTCAAGTCAATGGTCTTTTGATGTTCTTTGTCCATTGTCTCAAGATATCAAAAGAAAGGATGCATTATGTTCAACACAGTTCTCAACGGTATTCAGGAGTCATTATCTACAATGATCAAAACGCTGTTTTTCATTGAAAACTACCAAATTTGATGATCACTTTTGAAGAACATGAGAGTGATTGCTCTGACAATCTGCCCTTTGGAAGTGTGTGTATAAATAATGAGCCTACTTTGAAGACTTCAGACTAGTTAGAGTCTAGAGTAACCTCGCCACTTCTGTATTTCTTACAACTACAGGAATAACAATTACAAGTGAATCTATTCTAGTGCACCTGCAATTGCAAGTGGGGTAGTAAAAATGAACACAGTGCAAAATACCAGAGATGATATTAACATTAAGACTAACTGGAAAAACAAAAGCTACCTATTTCCTAAAGGTGAAATATCTGTGGTTGAAACACTTAGCCAAATGATGTACAAAATCTCCGTTTAACAGCTATATTCTAAATGGATTTATTAACAGATTTCATTACTCTTGAAGTGAAAGAGATAATTGCCATAGTATGTCTGTACAATTCATTAGAGAATGTTTTAATAATAGAAAGGCACCAAGAGCATTAGCTAACAGTAAAACTCAAATGTGAGTTGTTCATTATGCTTTGTCAGTTTGGGAGAAGATAGGAAAAATAATGAGATAAAAATCACTTAAGAGGTAGGTCAGGGCTGTGGAGTTGCCTCAGCAGCTGAAAGTGATTCAAGTCTGACAACATGAGTTTGACCCTGTACCTCATGTAAATACCAGATGTGCTGACAAGTATCTATAAATCCAACAGTCCCAGGATTAGATGGGAGGCAGAGACAGTATGATTGAATGCTTGTTGGGAACACATATGTCAGTTAGCTTGGAATGTAAAGCTCAGGATCAGGAAAAAATAGAGCAGATAACCTGTTGTTAACAAGGTGGGAAGCAAGAACAAATTCCATATGCTGTGTTTGGACTTACATATGTGTGCCTGGACATGTCTCTCTCTGTCTCTGTCTCTGTCTCTCTGTCTCTCTGTCTTTGTCTCTGTCTCTCTCTCTCTAACACACACACACACACACACACACACACACACACACACACACATTCACTAAATAAATGAACAAATTATATGAATTTTAAAATAAAATCTGTGGATCAAAAAGTATCAGGAGATAGGAAAACCTCCCATCTTCAGGGGTCTCTAGGATTAGTACTGTGAAAATGGCATCTTATCATCTTACCTAAATTAAGGTAGAGCTTCCTATAAAATTCCAACATAATTCTTTATAGAAATTTTAAAAATCGTCAGTTTCAAACATACACACACAAACAGGATAGAAAAAAAACAATCTTGAATAATAACGTAACTGCCTCTTTTTCATGTTTCAAGTATTCCATAGCTATATTTCTAAAAATAGTACAGTATTGGCTTAAAAACAGACATGTTAATCACAGAATTGAATTAAAGACCAGGATATAATTCCACATACCAAGAAACACTTTGTCTTTTCACAAAGACACCAGAAGTACAAGTGTAACAAAGACAATATCTTCAAAAAATTGTGCAGCTCACATGGTACAGCCGCATGTAAAAGAATGAAGATAGATCCACCAATCACTTTGAGGAAATTCAACTCCAATTGCACTAAAGATTTCAACATAAGGTCAGACTCTGAACATGATAGAAAAGGATAAGTTGAATTCATTAGTTCAGGAAAGAACTTACTGAACAGGACACAGATAGTGTATATATAAGAAGATAAAAAATAAAATATCATACATACTTTGTTGTGTGTGTAGACATACATACAGCACAACAATACTGTATGTTTGTAAATATAAGTGTGTGTACAATAGTAATAACCAAAGGAAAAAAAGCTAAATGGATAATTTTTTAAATGGACATGAAAGGCTGGAGAGAAAGTCAAGTGAATAAGAGTACTTGCTGCTCTTGAAGAGAATTTGATCTCCTTCCTGGTGCCTACATTGGTCAGATGGTTACTCCAACTCCAGGGTACATGGTTTCTTGTCAGATCTGTTGTTTCTACACTCAGGTGTACAAATCCATACACAGACAGATACTCATAGATATAATTAAAAATAGAATTATTTCTTGAAAATAAAATGAATAGAAAATGAGTAAGAAAAGTAAATTAAAACAGTTGAATACAAAAAAAGAAAGCCCTTTCCAATGAATAGAAATGAACATTACAAATAAAGGAACTGTAGGCTATGGGGCTTCAATGGGGGAAAACCCTTGCTCATTTTTATTGTGCAATAATATTTTTACTCATGATTTTTTTTAACTTTAGTGGAAATCTCCTCACATGTGTCACTCATATAAATGTAAGTAGCTTTGAAGATTAAGATATAATTAATAACATGTTTAGATAACTGTGTCCCTAAATTTATGGGCAATAACTTAAAGTGACTAGATACAAGGCTTTTTTCACAGACAAACATAGATGTACTGAGAATATTCTGTTTAGTAAGGCAGCTGAAAAACAAGACAAACTGATGATCTTTAAAATGCAGAACATTCTCCAAAAAAATGAGAACCTATAAATGTAGGGAATAGGCATCAGTATTTCACTTCTAATTCTTTCTAACTTGCTCTTTAATTCAATAATAATTTTTGTTTGTTTGTTTTTTTATGTTCACACAATATAATACAGGACAAAAAGCAATTTATAAAAATATAACCCAAGGGACTGTGGAGTCCAAGATCATGAAACCAAAATCAATGATATTTATGTGTATAATTATGATGTTTCAAGGGTGTGAAATGGTGAAATAGACCAAACATGCCAAAGACTCATTTTACCAAGGAGCCACTCCATCATAACCTATTAATTCTCCCATCCACTAGTGTTAGTATCCACTTTCAAGTCTTCCATTTACTTATACATTCATTCATAAATATGTTAAATAATTCATGAAACCAGAGTTGTGATGACTCAACAATCCTCCATGTTCCACTTCCAACTCTCCATGATATGAATTTGAATATTAAAATTTCATACCATTAAATTTGGGGTAAAAATTTAAATGATGGCAATTTCACCCCAGGATAACTGTTATGTATGGAAGAACTTTACAAAGGATATTAGAAACAAGAAGATAAGAGCAAGGGGATTACAACTGGTATGTAATGTGAATAAATAATAATAATAATAAAACAAAAAAAAAACAAAGGAAATTTTTCCCTGTGCACATTTTTCCCTGAGCACAATTGGCTATTTATTTTCAGAAAAACATGTTAAAGATTATGTTGTTTGCAGAAATGGAATATAAGAAATGTGTATTGGTTGAACTGTGATCAGTGAGTCAGAGCGTTTAGAACATTCGTAACTAATATGGGAGTTACAGAGATATTTCAGGAGTTAAAAGTATTTACTTTTTTTTCAGAGTACTCCAGTTCCCAACACCTCTTCTGGCAGCTCACAACTGCTTGCAACTTGAGCTTCAGGTGACGCAGTGATATACTTTAGCCTTTATGGACACTGGTCTCCTTCCCTTTCCTATTCACCCCACATACACCACACACATACACAGGTAAAGAAAAATGAAATAAATATTTAAATGCTTTTATTACAGTGGAACTCTGTATGGAAATAGTGCAACACTTCATTGCATAGAAAAGTGTTAATTTTTTGTTTTTGCAATTCAAACAGAACTAGTGGTTAAAGGGAACGAATGCATTCTAATAGAAGATTGGACAAAAAAAGACTTAGTGACAAATATTTGTAAGGGATAGAGAAATATAAAACATAAATCTTATGGAATTATGAACCGGGATGAAGAAGGAAAGGAAGGTATGAGAAAGTAGTATTGATAAAAATGAGAGAGGACATGAATGTAAGAATTGCATGACAGTGCCTCTGCCCCCAACCGTTTGTCTCATAAAGAATGCAGACAAGAGAAGTTGGAGTTCACGGGCACATCCCTCACAGTGCTTTCTGCCAGTCTTTCCAATACTGAAAATCTCAAAGCTGCGATCACTGAAACGCAAACCCACCCAGCCTTGCATAACTGATGCCAGCATTGTTCTTCTCTCAAAGAAGTGACATTCTGGATTGATGGTTACCCCATCATGATTCACAGAAACCTGTTCTTCACAGAACAATGTCCTGGATAATTTAAGAGAAAAGTATAATCAACAGTCAAGAAATAAATTCTAAATTATAACTTTTATTTGGATAAGAAGACATGCTTTTATGGCTAAAAAGCAAAGCAATAACTTTCTAATCCATGCAAACTGAGATGAATTCCTATATGTGAAGGTCTTGAAAGTAAATTAATAAAACTTGGAGGGGGAGGATTCAGCTTAGTAGTGGATTATATACCTCACATCTGAGAAGCCCTGAGTATTGCACTCCAATTGCTAATAATAATAATGGCAGTGACCCATCTCAGAAGTTAATGACATTTCACCCACTGCTCCTGTCCTGCCTAATTCTATTTCTTATGTTGCTCAGTCTAAGGTACCAGATTGTTTAATCAAATGTCAGTGTATGAGGATTTTGTTGGCTAACTTCACAGTGAAGGAAGGTTCACAAGCTACAGGAGAAAAATAGAAAACAAGAAACAGTCTTACCCAGTTTTAAACCCACAACGAGGACTGTCCTGAGATATTGTACACACCAGTGAAATGCCACCAATGTTAGAGTAGTAACTGAGCACTTCATGATGGATATAAGGCCTCCTCCACAGCATGCAACTCATATATGATACCATCAACTAGGCAAAAACCTGCTATGGCCTAAGTCATTAGAGAAAAAGATGCTACTGTTATTTCGCTAAATGGACATAGTAATACACTGATTCCCAAATACTTTTTTTAAATAAATAAATAATTTATTTATTTATTTATTTTTAAGATTCACTTTTAATAATTTATTCAGATTACATCTCAGTTTTTATCCCCTCAATTGTATCTTCCCTTTCTTCCCTCCTTTTCCCCATCTTTCACCCTATTCCCCTCCCCTAGACCTCTGACAGAAATGGACCTCTTCCCATAACATATGACCACAACATATCAGGTCTCATCCTGATAGTCTGCTTCTCTTTCTTCTGTATGCAATGAGGCTGCCCCACAGTGGGGAAGTGATCAAACTGGGGACACCAGAGTTCATGTCAGAGCAGTTCCTTCTTTCCCCACAACTGTAGGGGAGAATGAGCTATCCATTGGCTGGATCTGACAAAAGGTCTAGGCTTACTGCTTGCATTGTCCTAGGTTGGAGCATCAGTTTGTGTATGCTCCCTACCCCCACACTCAAGTCCGGATCGGCCAGCCTTGATCATTCAGTGTAGATCCAAGGAACTTAATTTTAAAGTAGACGATGATTAATATAGAGACCCAATAATGGTCTTATGTGCATCAAACAAGAAACTTTAGTGTTCTCAAATTTAAATAGGACATCAACATCACACCCCTTTCTCCACATCCTCAGAGATCGTTGCGGTAGAAAGGATGGGAGGACTGTAATAAGCAGAAGCAGTAGACATCTGCAACCAAATACCCACTGCCCAGAAAAGCAGGACCATTGCACACATGCGGGCACATGAATGTACAGTTGCTTTGAATATATGTTCAAGGCCTATACAAGTCCATTCATCCAAATATCACAGCATGGGAAGGGGAGGGACTCAGCGAGAACCTGCATGCGAGGAGCTACAGCAAACTGATGGCTGCCGGTGAAGCAAAACTCATTTTTCCTCTGGGATGTGGTTCCAGAGAACCTGTACATCATCCTGTAGATAGTCCTACACATATTCTAAGCTCAATCACTAACTTTAAAACTAACCATGTAAATGTACATGTATGTATCTGTATTTACTTTTAATTTTTTGTACTATGTTAAGATGTTATATGAACGCCTAAAACACATGACATTAAAGGTTTGAAACCGGTAATTGGCAACAGAGAGTTTCCTCTATCCAAAGCTGGATTCCTCTTGCCAATTAAGGATTTTAAACTTTCTTTTACTACTTCAACATATCCTCTGATAATGTTCATTTTTCTCAGAAGTGGGAGGAATTAGAAAGGAAGAGATGTTCTAGCACTGTAGGATTTGAGGAGGGTAAGATATTTACAACATAGTTCAGGCTTCATTGACATCTTAATGTCAGTATTAAAAATGACAATTTTTATGCCATATACTGGCAATTTTATGGCAGACAAGTTGTATATTTATAACCAGCATAAATCTCTGGAAAAGCCATTGCAAAGAATAAATTATGTCACAACTGGGATATCTTAGGACTTGTAGAATACTTTCTGTCTCTTTTCTTATCTAAAGGAGTGATTGCTCTCCTCTATGTAGCTGCTATCAAAGCATACATGGATGGGTATCCCAGAAGTAGCCAGAGCACTATTGTGGGAAATAAAGTATAACATCATTTATTTTCACAGTAAAAATGAACCACTATGTGTGTCATTTGGAGTATATTTTTAATTATTTCTGAAGAAAACAATGAGGAATTTTAAAAGTACTTTGAAAAAATAGAGGTGCCATTGTTTATTATAGAAATGTATTGTGTCTCAGTGATATTCTCTGACACTTCCCTGGTCATCATAGATAAATGTAAAACTCTTTTTTAAAATTTTGTCAGATGAGTGAAGCCATTCATCATTTCTCCCTCATACTATTGCGTGTATATCAATAATAATGCATGTTCCAAAACTAAGTAGTTCTATCCAGTGTGATGATTTGAATGAAACTGTTTCCTATAAGAGCATATATTTGAATACTACTCTCCAACTAATAAGTGTTTGAGAAGGATTAGAAACTGTAGCCTTGCTGTTGAAGGAAATGTGTCATGGGGAACAAGCACTGAGATTTTTAAAAAAAGATTTATTCATTTATTATTATGTATATAGTGTTCTGTCTGCATGTACGCCTTCAGGCCAGAAGCGGGCATCAGATCACATTACAGATGGTTGTGAACCACCGTGTGGTTGCTGGGAATTGAACTCAGGATCTCTGGAAGAGCAGGCGGCACTCTTAACCACTGAGCAATCTCTCCAGCCCAGCACTGAGATTTCAAACACACTTTTGCCATTTCCAGTGTCTCTCTTTCTGCCTGATGGTATTATGTCTCACATACAATCTCTCAGCCACTGCTTTGGTGCTATGGCTACCTGCTTGTTTCCTAGCTTTTCACTACATTGGTCCTCTGACCCTCTGAACTTTTAAGCCGAAAATTAAATGCTTTATTTTATAATCTGACTTGGTCATTGTGTTTTATTACAGCAATAGAAGAGTAACTAAGACATCTAAGAATGATGCTATTAGCTGGCATAAAAATGAAGTAGTGATTAGCATTGTATAATAATGCTCTGTAATCAGACTGAGGGTACTTGAATAGGAATTAATGGGAGCTCCTGTTTACTTATTGGCCAGTGGCAGAAAAATCAGTGAAATTTTCGTAAAGAAAACTGTGCTATGTGTAAAAATTACATGGGAGCCCCATCAGTCTATGCCATTATTTCATAGATTTACCAAAAAAAAAAGTTATTCTAGAGAGAAATCAGTAGTAAGAATTAATCCTAGTAAGAAATCAGTAAGAATTAATCCTTAAATGAAATACAAGTTTTAGTATTTATAAATATTTCTCAACATGCAAGTCTAAATGATTTTTTTCTCATATAAACTGCAATGATGGAATGCTTTATTGAAATAATTCAGGAGAAGAAAGACTTAATTTGCTCATGTTTTGAGCTCATACTCAAAGGGAATGTTGGTAGAACATCTTACAGCTTGGTGGACAGGAAACAGAGAGCAGAGGAGCAATAAGTTGCCATAGCAACAAGTAGCCAGGAAGGACATGCTCCTGGCAGCATAGCTCCTCCCACCAGTCCTAGGCTCTCAATAGTCAATTCATAGGACAGAGTCATCATGATCTATGTATGGAAAGCATACATAGAAAAGTGATTCCTTAATCTTTTACATATCTCTGGGTCCAGTCACACTGACAATGAAGATCACTCATCACAGCTAGCAAGAACAACATATATCAGTCTCAGATTACACATAATGCTTGTTCATAGGAGAACTGCTCAGTAGGTAGGTATATGAAACTCTACAGTTTTATTCCTTAGAGTAACTGCATTTCACTAGTTCTATGCTTTCCCAAGGAATTCTTGATACATTAATATGTAGATTTGGGGGGTCTTATGTTGTAAAGTAAAACAGTAGTAACAACAAAACCTGCAAATTGATCTCAATTAAATACTCCTAGGTAAATTGTAAATGTGATTTTGCTAAGGTAAAGCAATTAGCAGAGCAAAGAGAATACATTAGAATATGATTTGCTTTTCTACCTGTTGACATACTAGGTACGATAAATATGAAGCTATTCACTACTTAAAACTAGTGCTTCTGAAAATAGATTTTGTCAATTGTTCAGCAATAAACAGTAGGGCCCCAGTGAAATATTTAACCCTGATATTGGGTGGACTTGGTCTGTGGGGGACCTGTGCCAGTAGGCACAAATGCTATGAGCACATGATTGCCATGGCTATATTATTCTTAGAAGATGGCATTTGGCAGACTTCTTCATATATTTTGTCTCTGAAATTCTTTCTGGGCTTCCTCCCTCATCTTTAAGGGAGTGAAATTAATGTGTGGAGAAGCTCTCACCTACCCTTTATTCTCAGCTTCCCGTAAGGCTGTGCGACCCTTTGTTCATCTATGTACACTGCTGCAAGCAGAGGCTCCATTGGTTAAAGCCATTGTCTATGGATATAAACATTTGGAGGGGAGTTTGATGCTATGTTCATTAGCTAAGTGACAGTAGGTTCCCGTTAGAGCCTAAATATTGCTTGGTCCTATTTCTTTTGTCTCAGTTTCCAGGATTAGACATAGATTTCTCTCTGGTGGAGTTGGGCTTAAATTAAATCAGAGAGTATTTTTTTTATACCTATAAATGATGTGTCATGATATGCCAATGTACATTTTTTACATAGCAGATTAGTATTAGAGTTCAAAGCTGGGTGAACATTGATGTCTATATTCTCCCAACAGCCTACATAGCACCGTCTACCACTAGGAAATCTGGAGAACAGGAAAGAGATTTCTAACATCATGTCTTTAAATATTGCACCCAAGATTTGTGGTGTCTTCTGATAGAGGATTCTTTACTTAAAAAAAAAAAAGATGTATTTTAATCTTCAAATTTATGAGTGTATTTCCATATGAATCTATTTCATTTGATTGTTTGATACCCATAATTTGCAAAAAAAGAAGAGTGTGTAGGATGCATGGAGCTACAGTCAAAGATTATTGTGAGATATGTTTGGGTCCTTGGAAACAAACCCAGATTCTCTGCAAGAGCAGCAAGTTATGAACCATTGAACAATTGCTCCAGCCCCACAAAATAGGGTTTATCAGCTGATTCTGATTAACAACCATGATGAATGGCAAGAAACCTAATTTTTGGAGGCACCTGGTGTCTACCCTTGGCACTGCAGTTTGTTTTAGTGACTCATTGCTTCTGGAGGCAGCATTGTCTAGCCATGTAGGTTACCTACGTTTGAGCTCTCTTTTGTGTTTTGCATTGGATTACCAAATAGTGGTGTTCTGCATGGCTTATTTATTTATTTATTTTTATTGCACTCTTCATTTTGATTAACCTTCCCCGCACTCCTGGTCCATGAAAGACATAAAGGAGTGGAATACAGACACGATGGAATGGAATACAGATGATCACAGCAGGATCTATTGGATCATTCCAAACCAAGGACCACACAAAAGGTCGTAGTTAAACCAAACACAAAGTCATGAGAAAGGAAAATAGATCAATGGAGAAGTAAACCCGTGTGTGTGTGTGTGTGTGTGTGTGTGTGTGTGTGTGTGTGTGTGTACATCTTAGGAGCAACTGGGATTACTATATACATATATAAATTTCAAAACCCAAAATTCAATAAATAAAACATCAAAACAGATTCTAAGTAGTGGAAAACTACAGAAGTAATGATTTAAAAAGAGCTTAGCCAGTTCACTTATAATATTGAATAAAAATACCATGTATTTTTAATTTAATTCTCACAATCAGAAAAAAAAATGAAGGTATCAATTCAACTTACTTAATTATATAGTATTATTAGCATTATTTCAAATGCAGTTTTTCTTCTATTATGCAAATGGGTAACAAAGTGCAAAGCCATTTTAAGGTGTTATTTGATTGGTGATAGAAATATATATCATTTTAAAATTATTTTTGTTCAAATCTGTTGATAAAGCTCCTTAACTTAAATTATTTATTTGGTAGTAATGTATTTTCCATAAATTATCATGTAAAGAAAATATTTGGTGGAAATGTTATCAAAAATAGAAGAGAAGGATATACACCAAGCAAAAAAAGCCATGTATTATTAATATTCATTTACACATATTTTGTATTTAGAGATCAGGACATTTTTAATGACCTTTTCCTTACCATTCTAAAGAGAAAAGTAATAGCCATCTTTAAAGTACTTTCAATTCATTCAAGGGGTTTTTATTTTTATTTTTTTCCCAAGATATATATTATTTTATTAATTTGTTCTTGTTACATCTCAATGGTTATCCAATCCCTTGTCTCCTCCCATTCTTCCCTCCATCCCATTTTTCCCCTATCCCCCTCCTGTATGCCCTATGAGCATATACAGGGGGAGGAAATCCCCCTCAAGGGGTTTTTACATCCTATAATAGACTATAAGTCTACAGTAAATATTTAAGCAGACTACTGAAATGTCACCTGGGGTCAAGACAGTCTTTCTCTTTGGCTAAGAACATTTGGAATGATAGTAGTAGAAGTGTCTCTAAAATATGATATTGGTCATGGATAACCCAAAAGCCCACTTTAATAAACTGATATATTTGAAGTAGTCAGCCCTAAAATTATATACACAACCTGAATGTACTTAGTAAGTGATATTTACATAAGCATATATGTGTATATATATGTATATATGGTTATATTTATATAAGCACACACACACACACATATATATATGTGTGCATATATATATATATATAACAATTAAGGAAAAGGAGGTCATGAATTTTAGAGAAAGTGGGTAGGGATCTATATGTAAGTTTTGAAGGGATAAACGGGAAGGTAAAATGATATAATTATATCCTAATTTGAAACATTAAAATGTGTGCTAAAATTTTGTATTGCAGATAGTAATTGAATAATTTCACAAAAATATAGCATTGCAATATTATACAGAAAAAAGGCCTTGGAATAAAAATTAATACAACTTAGGCTTTCCATACTGAAATATAAAATAGATCTTGGAATGTTTCACTAATTTTGTAAGCCACAAAAAAACACTTAGAATAATTATCCTTGAAAACCATCCTACTAGTGCATCATGACACTAAAGCTTGTCTTTTTATTCATCTGAGATTTATCCCTGACCCATCAGATGAGAACAAAAGAAAATCATTGGACCCATTTTCAGATGAATACTTAGTCTTAACGTCCTGGTGTTAATGCCCTAATGTCAAGTTATTCTCTTTATTATCACTTATAGAAAATTTAGAAGTGGAAACTTTAGAACATCTGAATTGAATTTCCCAATGGAAGTATTTTCTGAATAGAATGGTCACAGTTCTCTGACATGGCTTCTAGGTCATGCAGTTCCTCCTCACTTTTGTTTGGGTGTTGAGGTTGTAGACAAGAATTGGCATTTCTTTGGAACTATTAAACAAACATACCACGTTCTCGTTTTTCTTCTGTCTGTGTGTTTATCATTGAATCCATTTTTATCTTCATATCTTGAACAGATTTTTTTGATTTCTTTCATCTGCTTGTTTACATTTTTCTGAAAATTTTCCAGTTCCACTCTATGTGCTTCTTTTATGTCTCGCACCTGCTTGGCTGTGTCTTCCTGCATCTGATTTCGAATTTTATTTGTTTCCTCCATTATCATCCTCATTACCAAGGATTTGAAGTCATTTTCTTGTGTTTCCGTTGTATTTGAGTTCTCTGGGTTGTTTTCTTTGGGATAGCTGGAAACTGGAGACGCCATGTTGTTTTGGGTTTTTTTGTGTATGCTTTTACGCTGTCCTTTAGACATCTTGCCGTCTCTGTTTTTGTTGGGTAACTTCCATTATGATAGGCAGATTTGAGCGCAGGGGTCCCGCTCAAACTAAGGCACCAGCCAAGGACAATACAGGTGGTAAACCTTAAACCCCTACCCAGATCTAGACAATGGACAGAACACTCTCCACAGTAGAGTGGAGAGTGGGATATTACTTTCTCACATACTCTGGCGCCCCATATTTGACCATGTCCCCTGGAGGGGGAGACCTGGTAGCACTCAGAGGAAGGACAGCAGGTTACCAAGGAGAGACTTGATACCCTATGAACATATACAGGGGGAAAAATCCCCCTCAGGAACAGTCATAGGGGAGGGGAATAAGGGGAAAATGAGAGGGAGGGAAGAATGGGAGGATACAAGGGATGGGATAACCATTGAGATGTAATAAGAATAAATTTATAAAGGAGAAAAAAATAAACAAATATACCAACATTTGGGGGGGTATCTGGTGTACCTTGGAATGTGATTATCACCAGGCCACCCCTCAAAGAAGGTTGTTTAATGTTTTAATGTCCAAGATAGGAAAGATGATGACGAAAGGAACAAACTATTTCCAAACCCAAGGCCTAATGTGCCCCACTTCTCAGGGACACAGGTTTGGTTTTATATTGAAGAGAAATGTCTTTGAAATAGATGGATAAGACCACAGTGAGTCCAATCCAGTGGAGAGAACGTGCATGATTTAGATCCATCCCAAGCGACTTATTAAATCATGGAATGCAAGATTTCCTTGCCAGAAAACTGCTTTGAAATACTGAGAAGCCACCAAGGACTATGTATGATTGTAGACCTAGACACTCTGCTCAGATGTAGTAACACCGTCTCCTTGTGGGTCCCACAATGTCAAGAGTAGGGACTACTTCAGACATGTACTGTAGCCACCAAACACTGATCACTTCATCCTGGCAGGACAGCCTTGCCAGGCTACAGAGGAAGAGGTTACAGGCAGTAAAGATGAGACTTGAGAGGCTGAGGTCAAATGTTAGGAAGAACTCCCCTTTCTGAGGACTAGTGGAGGAAAGGAGAAGGGACGGTGGAGGGAGGGGGTATCAGAAGAGGATGCGGGAGGGGGATACAATTGGGATGTGAAAAATTTAAACATCAGAACAAACAGGTAATGTATATTGCTAATCCCACTGTATGGCCATAGCTCTAACACTGGCTGAGACATGAATGTCTAGGTGTAGACAATGCTTCTTGTTGGCTATGAAACCCCTATGAATTAGAGGCCATTTTTCATATGGCATGAATGAAGATTTACAGATGCCATTTTTTGTTCATACAAAGAGCAGAAAACAATCATTAATCGTTCTGTGAATCATGCACACTATATACACATATAATTTTAGAATTGTATAATGCTTGTGAGAAATTATATGGTTTCAGAACAAAAGAACAGCACACTGACACTGAATCAGACCTGAAAGGATTCATTCCTCTCAGCATGCTGGACACTGACATCCTGCATCCTTCATGATCTAGCACCAAGTGCTTTAGTGGCCGTTCCTCACCACAACAAGACAGCTCCCAGGAAACCTTCAAAGAAAGCTTCCAATCCCAATTGGCCCAGCATTTTAGGATTCTAATTCCTAGCTTGTTTAAACTTTCCCCCCAATTTTATTTGGGCCCGAAAAGGTATTTTTATCCCAAATCAGCCAGAAGATTAAGAGAACAACACCCCATTTACTTTAAGTGGGGTCAGGTGGGCTTTTGGTTGTTTTCTTGGCCTTTAGAGAGCTATTTTCAATGGGAGTTGGCTACAAGTTATTATTGGTCTTATTTAGAAAGAAAGGGATTTAGACTCAGGGATGTCGCTCTTTTCTTTTATCTCTGATTCTTAGGGTTCTAGATAGGGGATGAAAATAAATACGGAACAATATAGAACTGTATAGGGAAGAGAGAACAAAAAGTAGACTAGTGAGTCTACTGCTCAACTTAACGCTTCAATTGCCAATCACAAGGTTATTTTTAATTCACTTGTATGGAACTTTGTATATAGGTGCAAAATATGTTTAATTTTAGATACAATGGTACAGAATTCAAATGTAAGATTATTCTTCACACACATTATATATATTTCTACTATAATATGAAGTATTGTACCCAGATAACTCAATGATAATACAAGCTTTACTTCCAATACTTTGAAAGTACTATTGCAGGCTGTTTAGAATAATTAAGTTATACAAGTTAATTGTTAGCTGAACAAATCATGGTCAAATCAATTTCTAGTCTATTTTTATCACAAAAAGATTTATCTTAGGTGCCACAGATAAACATGATTCTATAGAAAGACAGAGTAAAATAGTTTTATAAGGTCTTCAAAAACCTTAGAGACTTACAGAATTTGACATTTTAAAATGTTTTTATTATTTTAAAGATTCACTGACAATGAGACAGGTTAACTCCTGGCAACACCCAGCCTACCTCAAAGTGAGTGATGTGCATCAAAGAACCTCCTTATAGATATGGCTTCAAGTGTGGCAAACAAACTACTAAGAAAAATGTCCTTTTTTCTACCACAGACAGAATTCTGCCTAAAAAAGGGCAAGCTTGGATGCAGGTACAGTCGAAGGCCAAACTCTGCCAAGACAGAGTAAGCAAGTCCTCAATAACTTTTGCCTCTCAAATATGTCTGTCAGATATATTGGGCCAGAAGGCTGCAGATGATGTCCCAATATTATAAAGAGTTATGGGTGACTATTCAGGTAGCAAACTGTCTCTGTCATTTTCTCATTTGGAAAGCTACTAACCTGCACTCTCAGTATACTCAGATAATCAATTTTCTTCCTTCTCAAGTCTCTGATGGGGTTAAAGACCAGACCATTTACTCTTACAATTAAGCTTAGCTGTTTAGGGGTTAAGATATTTTTAGGTCTAGATAGATGTTTTAAGTTGATAGAGATGAGATATGATAGATATTGATTTACATTCAGAATTTTAGACTCACTAAGATAGGAAAGATGTTTTCTTGTACAAAAGCCAACACTATAAATGTAACAATTATGTAATTCCTCATTCTTCTGTCATTCTTCTTGATCTGGGTAGTTTATTGCATATATGTGTAAAAATATAAATGTATATGTACAAAAAGTTTAATTAAAAATGAAAAAAACAGAAATACCAAGGAGTTTAATAAATTCCCTAAAGTGTCTATCTATCATTTACACTGGGGACTAGTTACCTACAGTGTGTAATCCCCATAGAACTATTAAGCCATTCATGAATTTTTATTATGTGTATTATTTTACCTCCTCATTATTTTGCATTACTTATTTATCAATAAACCCTGGACTGCAAGTGAATGCCAGACACTCCACATTATAAATAATGACGGGATCGAGCGACAGAACAGAAGCCAGTGGCTTTGCTACATCCAGTCTGTAGAGCTGAACCTAGGTCAAGAGAACAGCATGTTGTGAGAAGATGTTTTCAGGGATATTTCTACACAGAAAATGTATAACCTGAAAATGGAACATTTTGTATCATCTTTTAATAAAACTATGACATTTACAAGAAAGATTGTTCATTTAAAAAAATGTGACATAAGTCACAGGGCATGGTGGCACACACCTTTAATCCCAGCACTCATGGAGGCAGAGGGAGCCAGATGGCTGTGAGTTTGAGGGCAGCCTGTTCTATAAAATGAGTCTAGTACAGCCAAGGCTACACAGAGAAACCCTGTCTCAAAGAAAAAAATGTGATGTAACAAGTCAGAAATTCAGTACTGAAACAAAATTAGCATGTTTGTGGGTTGAACTCTATTTAATCTAGGACATTAATCATTACAGTTTTATTAGTATTATAATAAATTTAAATGCTTCAGAATATAAAGAAAGGAAACATATTATATCGTAATAATGATGGAATCTAGTGATCTATAATTGTGGCTATAAATGGCAAATGTTTATGTCAGAATTTTAGCACAAAAGACATATAAAGCTTATCTCACACTTTCTCAAACTATACACTAGAAAACCAAATCTATTTAATGAATGCAGATTTATTTACTGTTTGCAATTATCTTTCACCATAGACAATTTCATGAATCTGGTTAATTAGCAGCTATTTATCAGTTCTTCCTAGCCAGTAGTAATCACACATATAGCTAAGAATATTAGTATAATTAATTTCATCCTGCTAAATCTTACATTTAAATCTAAACCATGTGCAATGTGAATAAAATATGATTTCACTTTAGGACTTTGTTCCTATCTACGCATAATATACCGAATTTGCAAAAACTTAAGATGACATTTTTGGGAAATATTTAAGTATATTATTTACTTAAACATACTTCAAATAGTACTTTTTTCATTTTTTAAATTAATTTATTCATATTACATCTCAATTGTTAGCCCTTCCCTTGTATCCTCCTATTCCTCCCTCCCCCCTCCACATCCCCCTTCTCCCCTCCCCTGTGTCTGTGATTGAGGGAGACCTCCTCCCCCTATATGCTCTTCTTGGTAACTTGCTATCCTTCCTCTGAGTGCTGCCAGGCCTCCCCATCCAGGAGAGTGAGATCTGACTCTCACACAAACTCTGGTGCCCCTTTTCAAATAGTACTTTATAATTGTTAGAACTTCTCTTAAATAGTAGAAGAATAAAGGAGAGTTGAAATTATGAAATTTTTAAAGGATATTTTGGTCATTACATCCTCAAGTAAGCAAGTATTTAATGCCTGATTGACTGCCTGGTTATCTCTATTGCTGCTGTCTTTTTGTTATCAAAGGAACACCAGGAGTTGTAATTGTTATGTGTAGTCTACACGTATGTGCATTTTACCTGAATGTGTTCCTTTGTACCTCATGGTGCCCCATTCCCATGGAGGCTGAACAGCATGTTGGTTGTCTGTTTACTTCCCTGGAGTCTGGGGTAGTTTCAGCACACAGAGATTGAAGGACATCAGGTGAAGAATGATTACCTGAGGTTGCTTTGTATTAAAGTAGCATGTCTACAGATGGACCTAACTGTTTCAAGAGGGTTTGTTAGATAGTGTTTTCAGGAAAGGAAGTGTTAATTTGTGTGTTTGAATCTTAGAGATTAATAGCTCCTTGATTTCAGAGAATAATGAAAACCAATGGATGAATTGTTGCATCTGATTCTGATAACAAGCTATCTTGCAATGGCAGAGAGCCTAAGACAGAATTGGGACTGGACACAATGAACATCTAGTGTATTTCCCATGTTTGTGATAGAAATGGGCATTGCTTATAAAACACGCTGATTCATAACTACCTCAAGCAGAACTGAAACAATTTCTCTCATATTTCTTTGTCCACAACTGTCTCTGAACTAACTGAAAGGTAGCTTGAGAAGTCAATATATATATATTGAAGTGATCAGTCCACAGTAGCTTCTTGGGTTATATGTTATACATTGCTGACAACGGTACAATTATGAATGTGCATATATTATTAATGGTAGACTTCCTTACTTTGACTATCAGGAAGAGGACACATAAGACACTAATATGCTTATCTCTCTCATCTTAGAGTTCAGAAAGATACCTTTTGTTGTTGTATTATCTTTAAAATGATGGAGAAATTGAGACACAGAGGATTTTAATACTTTTTTCAGATAAGAAGACACATAGTTACAGACAGATTTGAGTTTTGTGTTGAGGCTTTTCATGTATATGTATCAGATATATTTTATATGAAAAATAAAGACACTCAGTTGTCTGAAATAATACTCAGAATGTTTTTATAGAATTGTTTAGAGGAACAATGATTTATACCATTATAGGGAACAAAAAGTTATAATGTAGGCCTATGTTGTGCTGTATAATTAACTCTTTTTAGTCCTAGAAAAAGTAAAGATCAAATGACAGTCTAAGAACATTGGTTTAGTTGTGGAGATTAGGGATAGAAGAATAAGAAATTAAGTAAAATCTGTTGATGTAGAATTCAGAATGCTATGGTATTTTATTTATGAGGATCCTGATTCTGAGTACGTATAGCGAAATTTAGGTGACAGGAACAGATGTGATTGAGAGATGTTTCAGTAGTTAAGAGCACTGTCTACTTTTCTAGAGGACCTGGGCTCAGTTCACAGCACTCACATAGCAGCTCACAACTATAGACTGTTTCTGAAGAATTCGACTTCCCTCTAGAAAGAAATTTGCATTAGTTAATAGAAGAATATATCAATTTAACATATAAAACCAATATGCAAATTACAATTTATTTTATATACATTAATACATTGATTAAACAGTGAGAACCTAAAACAAAACATATTTTTAAAAATAATTTATTTAACATTATCTTCTATGCATTGGTGTGAGGATGTTAGATTCCCTGATACTAGAGTTACAGACAGCTGTGAGCTGTCATGTGGGTGTTGGGAATTGAACTTAGGACCTTTGGAAGAGTCGTCAGTGCTCTTAACCATTGAGCCAGATCTCCATCCACCCTACCACTAACAAAATACAAATATTAAATCTTATCCATACAATAACAGAATCCCCAAACATTTATACTTTAATTCAGTTCTGCTGTTTGAAATTTGAACTTCAAAAATAAAATTAAAAATAAAAAGTTCTTTTTTCTAACCCACTAGAGTCTTACACTTTGAATTATTTCATTATAAGTAAAGGAAAACAGCAACTTCCTGACAACACAAGAAGAAAAACTAAGTGTTAAAGCACCATCAATAACACAACCTTGTCAATTATGACGGTGTAAGTTGATTATCACCTTGGTTGGATTTAAAGGCCCTGGTGGAGTACTAAACACATCCTTGGAAGGCCAGGAGGAGGAAAATTTAGAGCAAGGGAAAAGGCTCAGTGGAGGAAGCCTTTTCCATGTAAGCGAAAACTTAATTTTTAATTCACAGAAGTTATTACAGCCATGCACAGGAGTGCACAAGTTTAATTTCAATGCTTCTGTGAAATATGAGAGACAGAAATGGGAACCCCCTGCTGAGAAGCTTGCCTGCCACATAGCCTGGCCATGCAGCAACAGAAAATAAAGACACGGTTTCAAATAGGGTGGAAAGCTAGAACAAATAGAAGTTGTCCTCTGACTGCTTATATATACTTTAACACACATGTGTGCATGCAGGGGCATGCTCACACACACACACTACACACACACACACACACACACACACACACACACACACACACACACACACCACACAGGGCTGGGGATGAGAAGGCAATCATTTCCTCTCTCTATCAACCCTGGTGTGGAATGCTGCATGTAACCACAGCCTTCTCACGTAATGCACTCTCAATCTTTTCCTTCTTTCAGTTTGACTTGTCAGGTGGTATTACGTCTCAATGTCTAGAGTAGTAACCATGATATTAACATACAAAGAATTACGTATTTCCCATCCTCACATGTCAAAAAGAGAAACTTAAGTTGCTCTTGTCCTGGTCTGGTCTTTCACATGGCAATATGGAATTGTTAAAGCCATTGTTCAGACCTAAGCCTTGCAGTTTTTCTTCTCTCCTTCCTATCTCACAATTTACTTCTAGACAGAACTAAATGGGACCAACCATCGTCTGAGTAGATGATGGCCACATCATATGATTACAATGTTTTCCTAATTCTCTGAACAAGAAGAAGTCAATGAAATTGTAATCATGGCAGGTAAAATATTAAGTCAAATCAAAGGTCTTAACAAACACTCAGTCTTGGGATTCTCATATAAAAGAATGGATAAAGGAGAAGCATCATTATTATATCTGAAAAAACAAACATCATTTCTATGATAGAAGAGTTATTTTTATTTGTTGCTTGTTTGTTCTTTTTTTTTTTAAAGAGATAACTAGAAATGGAAATTTGCCTGAAAGAGTCATTGTTGATTTACTTTCTATCTTTGTTGGGCTTGCTATTGTTATGATGAAACCCAATGACCTAAAGCAAGTTGTGGAAGAAAGGAATCATTTGGCATTCTTTCCTACACAATAGTCCATCATTGGAGGAAGTCAGGTCAGAAATACACTCAGGGCAGAAATCTGGAAGCAGAAGCTACAGACCATGAAGTAATGTTTACTGGCTTATATTCCATAGCTCACTCAGCATGCTTATAGGACCAATGGCCACTCCCATCAATCACATTAAAAAATGCCCTACAGCCTTGCATGAATTCTGACTTTATTGAGGGATTTTCAAACTAAGATCCTCATCTCTCAAATGTCTATATCTAGTGTCAAGCTGACATAAAACTAGTCTGCACATTTTCCAATAATATTGTTGAGATCAAGTATGAAGAATTTATCCATGGAAGCAAGTGTGCTTACAAAAAAGAAATTGTTTTAGATGATATTTTGGCAGCTTACTAAAGCATCACATATAACATTTCTTCAGAAACTGCCCTGTGAAAATATTTTCCTCTAAAATTCATAATTTGGAGCCTAGTTGTTTCTTCATGAGGAGTACCATCATTTCCAAAGCTCAGGGAACATCAAAAAAGAGTTAGAGTATCGGATCACTCATGCACACATACATACGTGTGTAATCACAGACACATACACTGACACCTGATACCTGGGGCATGACATTGCTGTTGCATTCGTGACATCAGTTATGATTCTTTTACATAGTCTCTACACATGGAGGCACATCAAATTCCTCTCATGCAAGCAGTAGGGCTCATAGGTCCCTGACCCACATGGAGGATTCGGACACAGATAATAGTTGATAAAGGAGGGAGGAATATTTTCTTAATGATGCACCCACTGGTAAGTTAACATGCTTCAATAAGCCCCTATAATAAAACTAACTAAACAAGATTCTTTGACAAGACCGGTTAACTCCTGGCTAAAGCCTGCTTACCTCAAAGAAAATAATGAGCCTCACTGAAAGTCCTTATGGAAATGGCTTCAAAGGCAGCAAAAAAGCAAAATGTCCTTATTTCTGCCACAGACAAAATTCGGCCTAAAAAGGGCAAGCTTGGATGCAAGCAGAGTCGAAGGGCAAACTCTGCCAAGACAGGGTAAGCAAGTCCTCAATAGTTCCTGCCTCACAAATATGTCTGTCAGATATATTGGGCCAGAAGGTTGAAGATGATGCTCCATCATTATAGACAGTTTTGGGTGACTGTTCAGGCAGCAAACTATCTCTGTAATTTTTTTTTTCATTTTGGAAGCTACTAAGCTGCACTTCTGGATTAGTATTTTCCACCATCTAAGATGACTGGGCTTATAAGATGACACCCAATTTTCCAGTTAAAATAGAGAGTTTGGAATATTCTTGCCCTATAAGACTACCCCTCTTCCAAAGCACACCCTGGGCAGCAGACTCGGGCATGTGTCTATTTGCAGGCAAGGCACAGACAGCCAGGCACTGCTTTATTAAATGCCTGCAGTCATCGGCAGCCTCCACTGCCTCTAAGGCACTTTCCACATTCAACCAGAAGACAGTCCTCTGAGTCCAGTGGGTGTGTTCTGGTGGGGAGTATGTCCATCATCACTTTCTCCTCCTGGTGGTACAGGAAGACTTGTGCAGCTTTTTCTCCCCTGCTTCATACTCCCCTACTATATATGCCAGACTTATGAGGCAAGGGAAGAAGGAGCAGGTAAGTACCCACTTAAAAGAAGTGACCCCCAACTTTGGCATAGATCTTTCAAGGTTACAAAGTTGTTTTTATATGCTGCAAAATACGGTAATTGAGTTTTATTCCTTCTCTAGTCTCTGATGCAGTTGAAGACCAGATAGGTTAGTTGTATAATTAAAGTTAGCTGTATAGGGGTTAAGAAGTTTTTAGGTCTAGATAGATGTTTTAAGCTGATAATGATGAGATTTAATAGATATTGGTTTATATTCAGAATCTTATACTCACCAGGATAGGAAATATGTTTTCTTAAAGGTTCTCAAATAAAATAGCCAAAACACTAAAAATATAATTCCTGATTGTTTTGTGTTTCTTCTTGCTGTGTGTAGTTTATATTACTTATGTGTAAAATATAAATGTACGCATAAAATGAAATATAATAAAAAGCAAAATAAACATTAACTAGAAGAGATTATAGCAATAAACCATAAACATATGTTTTTGTGTGATTTTTTAAAATTTAGGAAAATAACTCTGTCAAAATTTAGAAAAGTAATGTATAGATTCTTATAATGGTTTTCTCTTATGATTAAAATGTACCTGAAGAGAAATGATTTTGTTGTAGTGAATGCCTTAACATCGGTCAATGTGTAAATCCTCCTTACAAATCCTACAAACCGGAGGAAGAAACCTGAAAATGAGAGAATATAGACACATAAACTATGGGTGTGAGAAAATAATTAAAAGTTTTAATTCACAAATATTAACCACAAGGAAAACGTCTGTTCCTTCTGTGAGGTGCACATGCTCCCAGATTTAAAGGAAGATGCAGTTATGCCATTTTTAGCCCCATAAAAATTGGTACCTAGTGGCACATGCCTTTAATCCTAGCACTCTGGAGGCAGAAGTAGGTGGATCACTGTGAGTTCGAGGTCAGCCTGCTCTACAAAGCGAGTTTAGGACAGCCAAGGATACACAGAGAAATGTTCTCTTGAAAAAGAAATAGAAAAATAAAATTGATATCTGAATAACTGATTTATTAAAGTGTTGACACACATATACTAATTATGCTAGTTTTACTAATTAGGAAAATAAACAAGTTCATTTCACTGTGCTTATTACTTGCATAAAGTATTAACTAAATGAACATATAATTAAGAAACAAAATTTCATCTACAGTAACAACCATTTTAACAAGGCTCAGCATACAATCAACACTGCCACTGTTCTAATCCTCTTGCCCACTTCTACTTTGCCTTTCCACTTCCCAAAATGATTAGTTCAAATACAACTAAGGTTTTTTTTTCCTGGAAAATTTTGTTTATATAATCTCAAGAAGTTACAATACTAAAATTGTTTCCACATGGCAAATGAGTTGTAATTTATTTTCATGTTATTGCTAATAGGAAACAGATTTTAAAACTAAGGGGAAAAATCCACTTTCCTGGCATTTATGACGAACCTACCTCTCTTACCTGTGTTACTCATTGTAGAATTACCACTCATGTCAGAAATAACTATATTGGGAGGACTTGGCTCCTGAGATATTTTCAGTGGAGCTTTCCCACTATTTAGATGCATTACTTTCATTAGGCTCACTTCCCATGGTCATTCAAACCTTCTTTTTCTATTTTTGGAAACCTTTCTTTCTGTTATCCACTGACTATTTTTAAAAGGGTTTATTTATTTGGTGTTTGAGTGTTTTATCTGCTTGTACACCTGCATGTCAGAAGAGGGCATCAGGTCACATTACGGATGGTTGTGAACCACCATGTGCTTTGCTGAGAATTGAACTCAGGACCTGGCAAAAGCAGATAGTGCTCTTATCCATGAGTTGAGCCATGTCTCTAACCCCAATCTAGTGATATATTAGTCGGATCAAGGTCATGCCTGTATTCAACACTGACTCCTAAATAAACAATAGACAAAGAAACTTTCCTAGAAAGATGATAGAGGATTTAAGAAAATATGAACTATTTTTCCCTCTCAAAGCAATAAAGTCTTAATAAGCTCACAGTCTACTAATGCAACATGAAACAAGTACAGAAAGCAGGACTATAATATTACATATGTATACATAATATATACATATGCAATGCAAGTATTATATTTTCATTCTTACATATGCAGTAGAGAAAAGAGAGCTTAGGTTATGTGTTTAAATTCTCCAAACCTTCTTTTAATTCATAAATCCAACCAAGTTTAAGTATGATTCAAATTCAGCAGCAGGCATTTTTTTTTCCATGTCATTGAGGACGCAGAAGGCTTACTCAATATCACTGGAAGACATAGGCCACCTTGCCTCTGAGCTACTTACTGCCACAGCTTGAATGCAAAGGTAAACAACATTTGCTAACTATAATTATGTTAGATTCCCTGAAGCAGTGGGTTAGTCCTTATTCATCTTGTGCCTAGAAAACTGTTGAAAATGAAATAAATTCTATTTATTTAATTAAATTGCATGGAGGTAGAAGGCATTTAGTAAAGTCCACAAGATTAGTTCTAAACATGCATGAATTCAAGCCTAAAGTGGGAGTATGAGTGGGCAAAAATATTAACGTTTATCCACTCACCACAACTCTAGGGAGAAGAAGCTCCCCAAACATCAAAGGAGACAATTCTAACTGGGCTGTGACCAAATTGTATAACCGATTCTTGCAGGTCTTTTCTGCTAGTATATGTTTGTACCATGAAAATGTAAATGTAAAAATTTAAAAACAGTGATTATATTATTTGTATTAATCATTGGGAAAGTTTGAGCACAAACACAGGGAATAGTCTGCTCAGGGAAACATGTTTAAGGAATAGCTGTTGCCTTTCTCTGTTAAATGGACAGTCCTCCACTGGTCCAAAGCTTTCTGCCATGTGGGTCATGAACAGGCAATTTTCCTTTGGATTTAAATAATTTTGGCCCTTTGCCTGTCATAGGGTTCCCTGACAAGCTATCTGCAAAATGATTTAGATTTCCTTTTTAAAGAAGGCAATAAATGACTTATAAATCCATTAGCACAGTAGTAAACATATAGTAATATATAGTAATTGTCCAAGAAACAGCAGTCATTTACAATACTACTTTATAAAACAGTATTTTCTAGTACCTTTGCTTGAATCAATGTTAATTGTAAGGTGTTTTCCTGTAGAATATTCTGTATCTGGAATTTAATAAATGGAGCAGGAGAGAAGAAAATGTGCAGTACAATTCTTGTTCTATCATTTGAATGTCTGTGGACGAGTCTTTACTAGGAACCGCTTAAGAGACAAGAGATCTTCAGAATGAGCATTTGTGGGTGACTAGAGTTGAAGAGATTACACTACCTTCTACTGGCTCATCCTGACCAGTGCTTTGACATAAAGGAATCAAGAGGTCACAACCTCAGGGGACACAGACCTTCTGTCATCAAGAAAGCTCATTACACCGAACTCAAATTTAAAAAAAATGTTCTTACTGTAATTTATACAAATGTAAGCTGTACCAGGGTAGTAGCTGTAGCGGGGACTTTGAGGAGGAAATGGAGAGCAGTCATCTCAGTTATGAAGACAACATGGACATCTTTTTCATTAAAGCCTAGAAGCAGCACCAGGAAGGAGCTGACCTGAACCATTCAGGAAGCACCAGTTCCTCTCTGATTTTGGGATTCTGTAGCGACTTCTTAGCATCCAATGCTTCTGCTAAGTATCCATGTCATTTTGAAATGTTCTAACAATCTCCACATCCAAATCCCACAAAGCATCCCATTATGAAAACGTCTGCTGGGCATAACAGAAAAGCAAGCAGGGTCTACCATCATAGATAGCTCCTCTCATGTTGCTAATTTCCACATTGTTTCTTCTGTGGTTCACTCCTAACCACAAGCTAATGAATTAACGAAACAACATACATACATACACATACACACACACTGCAAATTAATTGGTATTTTAATTTAATGGTAACTAAAGAGAAAAATGTTAGTGTGTTTTCAATCTACCAACCTTTTTCCTACTTTAAAAAGACCAGCAGGTGTTGAAGGCTATAAAAACGTAAATCAGAAATAATACGTCAATTATATCTTATCAGCACAGAGATAAGACCACATGGATTTTGTCTGGCTTTGTGGAGCAGATAAACCAAAACATGTTTATCAGGCTTATGGAATTGAGAAGGAGAGCACAAGCTATTTTCTCAATAACCTGATCGAGAGACAAGGATATGTCTTTGCTCTTAAGATTTAAAAAAATAAGTGGGAATTGAATTAAAGTGTAAGTTTCTGAGAGAAGAAGATAACAAAACTATGTACATTTAATCAATCCCATATCCTGTCTCAGAGGACCAAAGACTGCATCACTATTAGAATCTACAGATTTGGAGGTATTGGTAGCAATGCCTCTGTCTAAATTCCTTAAAGAACTAAGCCCATTTAAGTACAAGTGAAAGGAACCTGTAATAAAATCTAAAAATGCGCTCTCTCTCTCTCTCTCTCTCTCTCTCTCTCTCTCTCTCTCTCTCTCTCTCTCTGTCTTCCAGTGCACGTGCATGTGTGTAAATGTTATAGCACTACATTTAATACTTGTATATCTTAGATCAGATAGAAATTGAAGCCGGAAATATTCCCAAAATATTAAAATTCATTTTCTGAGTGAAAGAAGAATTAACTGTAGTCTAAATAAAACAGCCTAAGTTGGCACTAACTCCTAAGCTAGGCACCTGTGGGCTTTGCCAAGATGTTTGACTTGGATACCTAACAGACAGATGGGAAGAGTCCACCCTTAGAGTTATTTTCATAACAGACTTTTCAGAGTTTCTCATGATGCCATGTTTGGCTCACTAGGACTTATGTACATGAAGGGAGATGTCACCACTTGATCTTCTGGTATCGTAAAAGTTTATCACTACACACAAGTAAACTTTGAGACCTATATTTGAGAGGTAATTAAAACAGATAAGGGTAAATATCTACATTATATATTTCAAAATACAAAACAGTAACAAAAATCATAATAAATTTTGGTCTGATACTATGGTTAATAATGATTCATTGCAAGTGGTTCTGAAATGATTTGAATTATGAAATCACAGTGTGTTGGAGTACAATCACTACTAAATGTTTACATTCTGTGTAGGGAACAATGTTGCAATTTTAGAATGAATAAAACATAGAATTTATAAATGAAACTTTGTCCTGGAGACCACAAATGTTTAGAGGAAAAGCTAGGTAGGTGAAGGAAATTAAAAATTATTAGTTACTTGCTAAATATTAATGTGTACATGAGTTGTTCAGTGCTCTTAATGATGTGAAATAAAGTTCATAAGACAGCCATCATTCATTTTCAAATGAAATAAACTATACTATTATCAGTAAAAATCTGTTAGATTCATATTTAACACATAAAAATTAAATATTTTCTTTTAATTAAAGATTGCCTTGCACTTGATTTGGTGTGATCATTTCTCCTTCTGTTTTTGTTTTTGTTTTGTTTTTAGTAACTAAAGCCCCATGTTCTGCAGTTTATTAGATTAAAATTACATGATAAATATAGCCATTTAATGCCTTCCTAAAGGAAATAAGACGTTAAATCCAACACTTACCTATAATCAGTAATATGCTCTTAGCTCTACTCAATCTTCATTTTAAGTATATGTCTCCCCTATGTATCATAAAATAGATTTTCATTTTAGCTAAAAGTGATATATGCTGTCAATGCCCTGGGATAGAATTCTGGGTGAACTATGACCACAATAAAAGGGCCTAGAACAGCATGGAGGCTATGACATGTTATACAGAACTAGAACAGCATGGAGGTTATGACATGTTATACAGGCCTAGAACAGCATGGAGGCTATGACATGTTATACAGGCCTACAACAGCATGGAGGCTATGACATGTTATACAGGCCTATGACAGCATGGAGGCTATGACATGTTATACAGGCCTAGGACAGCATGGAGGCTATGACATGTTATACAGGCCTAGGACAGCATGGAGGCCTAGCCGGAAGTCTTTGCTGGAGGTCATCATCACGTAGTATCATTACATTGCCTTCTTTATGATATTTGTTTGTTTTAGTTTTTGTTGAGGAATAATTGGAAATGAAATATTTCATGTATTTAATGTATACTATTCTGTGATCAATGTATTGTTAAGTGATCAAGTTCATGGTCATGTTTTATTACTTACATTTGGGCATTAACTATTCAGACTCCCTTTTTGTTAAGAGTTGATGGCTTGTTTCCCTTGATCGAATTTTATCCATTTCTTCTTCCTAATCCCTAAATGTTTATATACTATGATCTATTTCCCTTGAGGAGTAGAGCGAGGGGGAGCAATAATTTGTGTATATTATTTGCAAAAATAATATATTTTTAATAAAAGGAACATGACTGAGCAAAAGATAAAGAGCAGGGAGATTATAAAAACTACATGCATTTAAAAATAAGATATGAGTCCAAGCTTGGCTACTGTAGTGTGTGGAATACCATTCAAGATTACTGTGTAACCCCAAACTCATCTCTTCATTTCTATGTCACAAGCCTCTAGAATTTAAAGTACACATGAAAATGTACACTAATCTTGGACCAGGTGGTTTTAGGCACCAAATGTATCTCTCTAATAATCAGATCTTACTTAAACTAACAGAAAAGAAATTCTGCCATGCTAGAAGAAAGGAGTGAGTGAAAAGATCAAGTATAAATGCAGACATAATGTTATCAGAGAGTATGTTATCCGTGTTTTACTGCTAAGAACATGTGCCTCATAGGGTATCAAGGTTCTTCTTGGTAGCCTGCTATCCTTCCTCTGAGGGATGGGATAACAACTGATATGTAATATGAATCAATTAATAAGATATATTAAACAACAACAAAAAAGAACATGTGCCTCATGGCCAGGAAGTAGCACCAAGGAAAAGCACAGTTTCTCATTTGCAGGGTATTACATGCCTAAATTTGCATAATGCAGTAAGTCTGGCCACTAAAAGTTGTAATGAGAAAGAAATGGTTCTATAGTTTGGGGTCAAATCTTCATGAAAGGTCTCAGTTAAACAGTGTATAGTGGTACATTAGATGTTTGTTTTCATCTATTGTTTATATATTATGTAATACATGTTTTCTTTCAGTAACAACAAAATACATCATATAGTCAGTTAAATCAAAATGAAAGATAACAAATCAATAACTGTGAAACAGGACTTCACACAGTTCTTGTTACAAATTCTTTCCTCATTAAGTCACTAAATAAACAAGCATATATTTTTAGTGAGTACACAGAATGGAGTCACAAAAGCTATTGTACATAAAGGAGGGCAGGCAGTGATGTAAAGATAGACAGCCTTCATGGGGCACCAATTCTTTGGTTTACCTGGGTTTAAGCAAGCCATATTTTCTCTAAACTTCTATTCATGCTCATGACTGGCTCATCCCTTCTGAACTCCTATAAATGTCTGAAATGTACAGATGAGAATATGATGATGCTCTTAGTGTTTCAAGGTGACAGCGGCCACTTTTATACCCTTTTCTTCCCTTCCCTGCAGTGACATTTCATAACAGCTTCAATTTTGGAGACCTAATTTATTTAACAGGCATTCCTTATCATGTGTGAAAGTAAAAGTATTTTATTAACAGATGGCATGACATAATTTGATTTTAATTTTTATCCAGGAAAGAAAAAAGAATCTTTCTTTGAAAGGCACCATGTATTCCATGATGCCTATTTTAACAAATTACTATGCAAGTTTTTGAAGAGGAATAGAGGGCAATGCAAATGCAATTAAATTTCCTCAAGGAGGAATTATCTTATGACTTTTATTACAAACTCCACATTAGGGATCCCTGCTGTGATAAGGCAGGGATAAGAAAGACTATAATTAAGAAAGTATACATGAAAACCTATATATTAAGTGTGAGTAATTTATATTATTAGTATAAGAACCCAGAATATTCACATCTTAGTCATATTCATTCTGATAAATACTTTGTAGTAATAAGAGAAAATATACCCTGAATTATTTTAAAACCAAATAACAAGCAAAAGAACAATAAAAGCACAGGCCAAATAATTACTCTATTACTTTTAAATATGCACTGGGTGCTGTCTCCTCCCATATATTCTATTTTTGGAGTAAGTTTTCTCAGTAGGAGCATATTAATACATTTAAGTTTTAAATGTCCTAATGTCCTTTTCTAAGTTCCTAGTCTTGGCCTTGCTTTCATTTTCATTTGATGTGATAACAGACCACAACAAAAGCAAAGGAGAAAGTTTTGGTTTTGCTCATAGTTCAAAGTCTGGCACATCATGGTGAGATGATCAAGACAACAGGAACTTGCAGTGTCTATTCTCAGTATGTTAGAAAAGAACGGTGAATGCAAACTGCTGCGCACTTCCCCTTCTACATTTATAATGATCCAGAATTTCAGTCACGCAATGATCCCACCCATGGTTGGCGGATCTTCCTACCACAAATAATCAAGATAACCTCCCATAGACTTGTTCAGAATCTCATTTCCCACGTGCTAGCCACAACAGTTTCCTGAAACAACATTTCTAAAACATGAAGGCATAACTACACTGAAAACTACTTCGGAATAAATATTGCAGCTCTTACCTCTAGATACAGTTTTAACTAACTTCTTATTGGAAACAAGAGGTCACTGGAGTTAGCGAGGTGAGAATTACTAAAAATATCTGGGAGTTGTGCCCATTTTCTAGATCCCTTGGACATCTATTGTCCCAGAAATAATATGTATTAAATAATTGATGCTAACTTCAGCTTTAAATGCTATAGTCTGTATCAAATTTAAGCCCTAACCCATGAATTTTTGAATGCTTAACTTTCTAGTAATATGTCATTTACTAAGATACCAATGTCTTACATCTAACATTTAAGTCTTTTTCATACGTATATCCTCCTGTATGTGTGCCTGTGTATCTCATGCATACTGTGATATCAGAGGCCAGATAGAGTGTCAGATCCCTGGGGCCTGGAATTATACGGGATTGTAAACCACCAAGGGAATGCTGTGAGCCAAACCTGGGCCCTCTGGAAGAGCAACCAGCCATCTTAACAGGTGAGACACTTCTCAAGCCTTTAATAGTCCATTTTTTGATAAGCCTGCCTTGAGCATTTGTTGATTGATCAGCTTTACTATTTTAATAATATGCTGTGAAGAAACTTTGGCATTTATCTTACAGGATTCAAATTGGTCTAAAGTTCTGTCCTATGTTTGTTTACTCAGCATTCCTCACGAAGTGCTATTACTTGGCAGCACTTCAAGAATGAGCCAAAGGTCAAGGAGGATGTTGCTTGCTCTTATGGCATGAAACTCTCCTGTAGGAGCTCCATAAAATGATCAGTAGAAAGACTTTGTCAAGGAAGAATGACCTGAATGGGAGGATAGATGCAAGACCAGGTCTTGGGAATGAATAATACCAATAGGAAGGTGGTGGTTATGTCAGTCATCTGTCAGAGAGATTTGTACATTCTTCGCTTTTAGCATATTCCTGTTTCTGCTAGTTTAGCCTTCACAACTCCTTTATCATTGTCTTTCCATGATTATTCCCTCTCTTTTAGAGCTACCAACAGCTCCCTATTTTCATTCATTAACTGAATGAGTAAATGGCCTCTATCTGAAATCATATCATTAAAGGGCAAATAATAAACACTTTAGTGTCTCTCGGTCCCATATTGCTTCAAGTATTCCACTTTGGTTTTGCAGAGAGAAAGGAGACAAACAGAAATAAATTAATCTGGCTGTTTTCTAGCCCAACATAATTTGCCAAACACAGACACTGGGAACAAATTACCCCAAAGGGTTTCTGTACCTGGATTCCTCGAAATATGCAGTTTCTAAACTGCAGGTTGCAAACTCTTAGTGAGTTCAGTAATTGTGAGTATCACAGAAAAATGTGGCAGCCCTAAGTGAATCATGAATTCTCAAGGCCCAAGCATTAATTCAAAGTCAAGTGTATTTGAATCTGAGATGTCTGGAAGGTTAGGCAGTACTGCACCATGTGCGCCTACTCCAAGCGTGGTTGTAAATGTATGTATACATTTGCAATGCCCTCACTCCACATGATAATACTGAGTGCTTCCTTAACACTGACTAACCTTTAACCTATTGTTTGCTGTGAGCTGCATTGTTTTAACTGAACATACATAATTTTCTACTCCGATACAAGCAACATTTTATAAATGTGTAAAGAGAATGTTTTCCCACAGTTATTCTTAGCATTTTAGGTTATTTGGTGTGAAAATGTTCTGCTTCTCATTTGATTTTAATAAAAATATTTAATGAATATTTGTTTGAGATAAGGAAATAATTTTCTACCCCTAAAACATATTTCTGACACTTTGAATTGTATATGTATGTGAATTAGTGTACTTAGCATTGATGATTTCTACATCAAAATATTGATCGACTCTGAGACACATAGAAGATGTTTTGCATCCTGTCATATGAAATACTCAGCCAAGATTTAATGTATTATACAAACAAAAACAAGGACATGCATATATTAGTATGCAAATATACTTTAGTTTTTAATAATTCATACGCATCTAGTGAATTCCTGTAGCTGTGAAATTCTAAGGGAATGTGACTGTTTGACTTGCCATGTGGTGATCATGAAAATGATCTCATGGCCTTGAGCCCATGAGAAATTGGTAGAGCCTTTTTCCAGGTAAAGCTCAGGAGGGTGGCAAAGCCCTTATCTGGTACAAGTGAGAATGTTGACAATGTGTACATTACAAGTACTTACTATCACTTGACCATTGTGAGCAGAACTTAGCTCAGCACCTGCAGTTCCTTTCTTCTGGATGGTCACAGACCGAGACTGTTAAGTACTGAAACCTTCTACTGTGACTATTTAACTCCTCCCTATGTACAGAATAAACATGCCATGTTCCACATGTGGGCTAGTTGGTGCCACTCGATTAGAGTCTGAACAACTCAATTCAGACCAATTTTTCCATACGTCTGTCTGTTTATCTGTCCTTTCTTCATTTCCTCACAGTAATAAATGATAAAGCTCTATGTATATTAAAGAACTGTTTAAAGTGCATTTCTCTATCATTTATGGTAAATGCCTGAGATGCTGTTAAAAAAGAACCTTTGGGGAGAAAAAATTAATAAATAAAAATTTTATAATATTTGTTGTAGATTACCTAGTGTGAATGACCTGAGGAGGTACATATTTATCTATCCTGTCTATTCTATCATATTATCCCCTATATATTTTGTTATATGTCAGGTTATATACTATATTGTAATGTATGAATTAAGTTCTGACTTTTTATATTACAATGAGAACTGCATACATGTCAAGATATATGTACTTAGTATGTAACAAACAAATGAATAAGTAAGAATACAAAATGAACAAATCAAATACTGCACAGGATAGAACCAAGGCAATCTAACATGTGACATGTGGATACTAGGGAGGAAGGGTTTGCTTAACTCACACTTTTGGGTTTCAGTCTATCATGGCATGGAAGTCAAAGCTGTAGGGACAAGAAGAAGCTGGTCACATTTTGTTCACCATAAGAAGCAAAGGGGTTATGAATGAATGTATTCATAGTATTCATTTTGTTGCTAATCAGAAGAAAAGTGGTTATAAGTAAATGTATTCATAGTGTTCATTATGTTTGTAATCAGAAGAAAAAAGGATGTGAATGAATGCATTCATAATACTCAGCTCGCCTTCTTTATTTCTTTAGCCCTGTCCCAAGAGCCCTGTTTAGAGAATTACGATGCATCCTGACTGCACTTGGTGGCATCGTACTTGAGAATTCCATTTCTAAGCAGCAACCTTCTGCTTATTATTCAAAGACTCAGGTTTATCTCATAATGTATTGTTTTAAACATCTCATATTCTCATAAGCTGTAACAGTGGCATGGCTGTCAAAGCCCCAAGTCCTTAAAATGTGAACTCCTAAAAGATGTCAAACACAAGTTATACATTTTCAACACCTAATGGCATGAAGTTAAGAATTGTGGTAGAAAAAAATAATAGGAGATCAGGAAACAATAACGTTAAAACAAAATAAAAATGCATCAGTGAAGGCATCAAAACAGTTCTATATCATACAATTAGGCCTCAGCCCAATGTTCTCAGCCCCAAAACCACTCTAGACCCCTGCCGTTCCCAGTGCACCTAGATTCTCCCCTGTGCCTGTTCTATTCCATATGCCCAGCTCTCCTCAGTTTGCCTCCTTAGGTCCTTGCATTTCTAATGTCCCATAGTCTCTTCTGTAACTGGGGCTTCCCTTTATGACTAACATATGCCATATTTTGCTTAGTCTTAGCTGCTCTCCAAAACCCTTCAACCTTGCATCTTTTGTTCCAGTAAAATGAGTGCAACATGGATGATATGGTCACTTTTAGTTATGAGCAAGAGATGTAGCTTGGATTCCTCTGAACATTGCAAAATCACCTTCTGTAGTCAGACCTTGAGAAAATGCTCATAAACGGTTGGTTTCCTGAAGTTGAGACTTTTTCAAAAGCTTACACTTTTCTTCCTTAATGAACCTGAGCCATCATAGGATAGAACCTCAAAGATGGGGCTTTGGCCTCAAGACATCCTATTTTCCTAGTGCACCACTTGAGGCTTCTCTTTGGCAGTGCTGCTCTCTTTAACAACTACATTTTTGTAGCACCAGTCTGAATGCTACCCTGTCCAAACAAACACATTCAATTTCTCTCAACTCAAAGGCACTCAGGAAATAAGCAAAAATACACCTGATTCTTAACCAAAACTCCATAAATTGGTCCATGCTGAGTTCCTGAGAATCTTTGCTCCTCTTTGAAATCTCACAGCTGGGCTTCCCTCGTAGGTAGGCATTTCTCAGCATCCTTGACTTCTAAGTCCTCCTAGAACAGCCATTAAGTTTTGCTTCCAGCATTCAATGGTTTTCAAGCCCAACTTCTAATCTTTTGCAAAGTGCTTTAAAAAAGTTTCAAAGACCTAAAAGGCATATTGTCAAGCTCATCATAGTAAGGATGACTTATTTTACAGTGTTTGTAAAGTATGTCATGGGCTGGCACTGTACATTCTTACTTGTGTAATGATCATGATTTTTTCTGTGTCAATAAAAGTTGTACAGATATAAATATGGACTTTTAATTCAGAGATGGGGTTTTAAGACTTAGTGTCCTTTTTGCAAACAACAACAACAACAACAACAACAAACCCTGTAAACAATATTTTCTCAATTTTTAAAAAATTCATAAAAATTGCTTTTTGCCTCAGAAATACAAATATAAATTTTTACTTGTATTTAAATGTAATTTTAGTTAAAACTATAAGACTAAACATTATGGAAAGTTACTAATGTTAAAATTAGTCAATAAAATTAATAAATAGGCTTAAATCTGCAAATAAAACAGACTATTCAAAAATAAAATTTTATACATATATGTTAAGTTAAATTTTTCTCTATTTGGTTAACATTTGGTCCCAATTACATAAAAATGTAACACTCTTTAAAAGAATTTATGATAAATCATATTGGAAAATCTGTAATCTCATAGATTCAATAGTCCTTATAGATACATGATACCAAAAAATATATTTTTTCTTATAATGTATATGTATTATTTCAAAATTTTTTCTGAGAACAAGTGATCCACATGTTAATTGTGGAGAAAATATTGAATAATATATTTCATAAAACAAATATTTAAGGCTGCTTAATCCTTATATTATTTTCTACAAATTCTATTAATACATATATACATTCTTGTGTTTATAGTATTAAATCATTTAATAGGATATATTGATCCCCTCGTGCATTGCCTTATTTAGCAAGGTACCAGGACTATCATGTGGAATAATCAAAATATATTCATTTTAGTAGAAAAGATAGAGGAATTAAAGAAGGAAGTTGGAGGATAAATAAGAAATAGAACGGATACAATAGAGAAAAAGCAGAGATGTGAGAATGAAGAGAAAGCCAAGATCAGAACAACTGGAAGAGAAAGGAGGGGGAAGAAAATGAAAAGAAAAAAGGAATGAAGGAGGAAAATAGAAAAGAAAAGAAAAAACAAAACAAAGAAAAAATGAAATAAGGAAGCAAGGAAGGAAGAAAAGAGAAGAAACAGGTCAGAGAAAGAGAGAATGGGGAGATAAAACAACAACAACTTAGATCAAATTTGCTAAGGAAACACAATAAAGAAACTTGGGTTATGAGTCCATCACCTGGAGGGAATTCTCAGACCTTTATACAGATAAGGTTTAGCAGGGCCAACTGCTTTTGCTGATTAGGAAAGATGTTTGAAATGTAGTAGTTCACAGTCACTGGATTTTTATTCAAAGAAGCAGAGAGGCAGCCATTAAGCAAACAGATGTGTCTACATAGTTGCAGAGTCACCTGTACAACTTTGTCTCTACTGCTCTGTACATATGAGTACAGAGACAGAGACAAATACTAGCACAAAGAAGTAGTATCTGGAATTATCCTTAAGACAATAGCCACATGAGAAAAAGTGACCCCACCACATTGAACCTAATATTCCTAACATGTTAATCAAAACTATATGGATATTTTGTGATATTTGTAGTTCTAAATAAAAAAGTTTAGAGTTTATGTTCCACAGAAAACAATCTATCTTACTTAAAGGAACCCTAAAAATGTTTTATATAGCATAGAGCAAAATAACTATAATTAGATAAAAATTACCATATATGCAAATAAATAGGGAAATGATTAAAAGGTTAAAAAAACAAATAAAATGATACAGCTATATCAACTGTTGCCAAGAACTAGGCAAAATATAGCAACTATTGATGTTAATGAAGAATCTGTAAGAAAATTAAAACAGAAAAACACTAAACTTTATACTAACTATAGAAAACCTAGCATTATTATTTTATTATGAAAGAAAAAGTTCAACTTTTCTAAGACAGTAAGATTTAAACTGGTAAAGTACTTTCTCTTCTTGCCTATTTTAAATTTCATATGGTAATAAAAGTATAAAATAACAAGTCAGTTGGGAAAAGAGAATGCTCAGTGGTTAAAAACAGAAGCTGCTCTTCTAGAGGACCACACTTTAGTTCCCTGCATCCACCTAGTGACAAACAATGGTCTGTAACTCCAGTTCCAGAGGATCTGTTACCATCTCCTGACCTCCTTGCAGCACTACACACACACATGGTGTAGAGATATTCCTCTAGACAAACCTCCCATAGTATAAAATAAAAACAAATACTATCACAAAAGAAAAGTTTCAATACCATACTGGATATCCAAGATAATACACTAAGAAGTAGTAGTATAACCACATGTATTCAAATTGGAATACAAAAAATAAGAGTCTTTGTTCCCAAGATTTTCAGTATGGAAAATCCAAATTAACTGACAAAAACAAAGAAACAAACAAACAAACAGAAAACCAAACCAACCTACTAAACAACCTAACAAACAAACAAACACACTATAACCAATCCGAGCAAGCAGATTAATGTCCTTAGGTGAACATTGTTGCTCTGTATCAGAGAGGAATGTGTGAAATATGATGCTAAAATAGCAATGTTATTCATAGTAGAAGTTTATGAAATAAAAATCATCAGAATAAATCTAAAATTAGACTCAAATCTATCCTAAAAAAATTACAAAATTTGAGGGAACTCCAAGATGGTGGTGAGCAGTAGGACCGTGTTTAGAAGCTCTAGTAAATCATTCAGGGAATGGCACAGAATTCTTCGCTAGGAACACCAAACTCCCCACCCCACTACAGCGGGAGTACTCTACAGTTCAAAAGGAACAAAAAACAGAGAACTTGTATACCCCTGCACATGGGAGAAGTGCAGATGTTCTCTGACTACAGCAGCGGCTGAGGTTTGCAGCTGGGAACCCTCTGGCAGAGGAGATTGGCATGATGACTGGTGGAAATTGCTGCAGGAGAGGGGACTCAGTGCAAGATTTGGGCCTCGTGACCCTAGCTGAGCTTGGTGCGCAGTTTGGGCCCAGAGTCCCTAGCTGAACTCTGTGAGCAGTTCAGTCCCTGAGACCCTAGCTGAGCTCAGTACATGGTTTGGGTCCTGAAACCCTAGCTGAATTTGGCGCACAGTTTCAGTCCAGAGTCTCTAGCTCAACTCAGCATGGTGTATGGGCCCCAGGCCCCTGACTGAGCTCGGTTCATAGTTTGGGCACTGAGAGCCATTTGGGTGCAGAGATGTAAACTGCTCTCAATGTACAGGTTGGGTCCATAGACCCTAACTGGACTCTTGTGTGTGTGGTTTGGGCCCTATCACAATAACCTGGACTCTGAGAGTGGTCTGGGTCCCGAAATGCTAGCAGGAACCACAGACCAGTGGAGCATCAGTGCTCCAGGACTAAGGAAATCTCAGGAAGATAGGGAATACTGTAGCCATCAGACACTTCCCATCAGATCCTCTCTGCCTGACCTGCATCAGTCCCCAGAGAGCTCTGGTACCACAAGGTGGAGACTTTGGCCTGACCTAGCGCACATTCTGAAACCCAGTATGATTTTAGGACCCACAGTACAGGGGAGGTGAGGATTACTGGCTGAGAGAGACCTAAATTAAGGACTGGCCTCCTGGCATCCAGACCAGTGAAGCATCAGAGCTTCCAGCCTAGGGAAATAGTGAGAAAATGGGTGAATCTATACCTAAACTACCTCCACTCAACTCCAGATGCTACCTCCCCAAAACAGAGATAGCAAGATGACTAAAACACAGTGTAAAATCATACAAAAACACAGAAACAAACAAACAAACAAACAAAACAATATGACATCTCCAGATACCAGCTATCCCAAAGAAAGCAACCCAGAGAACTCAAACACAACGGAAATACATGAAAATGACCTCAACTCATTAGTAATGAGGATGATAATGAAGGGAACAAATAAAATTCATAATGAAATGCAGGAAGATGCAGCCAAACAGATGGAAGACATAAAAGAGTGCCTGTAGAGAGGCACTGGAAAAAATACAGGAAAATACAATCAGATGAAAGAAATCAATAGAATGGTTCAAGCTCTGTAGGCCTATAAAGAGGAAATGGAAGAAACTCAGGAATATACAAACAATTAGATGAAAGAAACCAATAAAACAGCTCAATATCTGAAGATGAAAATGGATTCAATGATAAACACACAGACAGAAGAAAAACAGGAATGTGAGAGCTCAGAGACGAAGGTGAGCAACACAGAGACAAGACTTTCTAACAGAATCCAAGGGATGGAGGAATGAATCTCAGGTCTAGAGAAGATACAATCATAGATCTTGAAGCAATCATTAAAGAAAACACTAAATCTGGAAAAATCCTGACACAAAACATCCAAGAAATCAAGGACACCATTAACAGAAGAAATATGAAGATAATAGGCATTGAGGAAAGAGAAGATGCCAGACTCCAAGGCCCAGAACATATTCTCAACAAAATCATAGAAGAAATTTTTCCCAGTCTAAAGAAAGAGATGCTTATAAGCATACAAGAGACCCACAGAACACCAAATAGAATAGACCAGAAAAGAAAAACTTCCCATCACATAATGATCAAAACACAAAATATACAGAACAAAGAACAAATTATAAAGCTGCAAGAGAAAAGGGCCAAATAACATTTAATGGCAAACCTATCATTACTACACCTGACTTCTCAGCAGAGACCATAAAAGCCAGAAAGGCCTAGACAGAGGTCCTGCAAACCCAAAGAGACCACAGATTCCAGGCCAGACCCCTGTACCCAGTGAAACTATCAATAACCATAGAAGGAGAAAACAAAATATTCCATGACAAAAACAAATTCAAACAGTACCTATCCAAAAATCTGGCTTTACAGAAATTAATAGAAGGAAAACTCCACTCCAAAGGGGCAAGCAACAACCAAAACTACACAGGAAATAGATAACTACACCATCACAAAAAACACAACCATACAAACTCTCTACTGGAACCAACATCAAAATTAAGACTCTTAACAGTCACTGATCATTATTATCTGTCAACATCAATGGTCTCAATTCTCTAATAAAAAGACACAGACTAATTGAATGGATGCAAAAACAAGATTCAACATTTTTCTGCATTCAAGAAACATATCTCACCCATAAAGATAAACATTACCTCAGGGTAAAAGGCTGGAAAAAATATTCCAAGCAAATAGTCACAAGAAGCAAGCAGGAATAGCCATTTTAATATATAACAAAATAGATTTTCAACAAAAAATAATTCAAAAAGGATGAGGAAGGACACTTCATACTCATCAAAGGTAAAGACAACAAAGATGACATCACAATTCTGTACATCTATGCTCCCAATAAAAGGACACACACATTTATAAAAGATATATTAATGAAGCTTACGCCACGCATTGATCCACACACAATAATGGTGGCAGACTTCAACACTCCACTCTCACTAAAGGATAGGTCATTGAAATGGAAACTAATCAGAGAAACCACATCATTAACCAATGCCATGAATCAAATTTATCTAACAGATACCTACAGAACTTTTCACCCAAACCACCCCATGGAACTTTCTCCAAAGTTGATTACATAGTAGGTCACAAAGCAAGCCTCAACAGACACAAGAAGATTGAAATAATACCTTGTATCATACAGATCACAATGGTCTTAGGCTGTACTTCAACAACAACAGAAATAACAAAAAGTCTACACTTACATGAGAACTAAACAACTCTGTATTTAATGACACCTGGGTCATAAAGAAAGTAATTGAAGACTTCCTAAAATTCAATGAAAATGAAGGAACAATTTACCCAAATTTGTGGGAAATATTGAAAGCAGTGCTAAGAGGAAAATTCATAGCACTAAGTACCTTTATAAAGGAATTGGAAACATTCCCACATAAGCAACAGCTGGAAGCCCTAGAAAAAGAAGAAGCATAAACACCCAAGAGGAGTAGATGTCTGGAATTAATCAAACTCAGGGCTGAAATTAATAAATTAGAAACAAAGAGAACAGTCCAAAGTATCAAGAAAACCAAGAGCTGGTTCTTTGAAAAAATCAACAAGATAGACAAACTGTTAGCCAAACTAACTAAAAGGCATAGAGACAGTATCCAAATCAACAAAATCAGAAATGAAAACGAAGCCATAACAACAGATACTGAAGAAATACAAAGAATCACAAGATCCTACTTTGAAGGCATATATGCCACAAAGTTTAAAAATCTAAGGGTAAGGGATGATTTTCTTGATGAATTCCACTTGCAAAAATTGAGTGAAGAACAGATAAACAAGATAAATAGTCCCATTTCCCCTATAGAAATAGAAGCAATCATTGATAGTCTGCAAACTGAAAAAAGCCCATGGCCAGATGTTTTTAGCACAGAATTCTACCAGACCTTCAAGGATGAACTGATACCAATACTCTTCAAGCTACTACCAAAGATAGAAATGGATGGAACATTACCAAATTCATTCTATGAGGCCAAAGTCACATTGATACCTAAATCTCACAAAGACCCAACAAAGAAAGAGAATTTCAGACCAATTTCTTTTATCAAAATTGATGCAAAAATACTCAATAAAATACTTGCAAAATAAATATAAGAACACATCAAAGATATCATTCACCATGACCAGGTAGGCTTCATTCCAGGCATGTGGAGATGGTTTAATATATGGAAATACATCAATGTAATCCACCATATAAACAAACAGAAAAAATTTTTTAAAAACCACATGATCATCTCCTTAGACGCAGAGAAAGCATTTGATAAAAATCCAGTACCCATTCATGTTTAAAGTTTTGGAAAGTACAGGGATACAAGGCACATAACTCAACATATTAAAGGCTATATACAGCAAGCCAATAGCCAAAATCAAATTAAATGGCGAGATACTCAAGGAAATTCCTCTAACATCAGGAACAAGGCAAGGCTGCCCACTCTCCCCATATCTCTTCAGTATAATACTGGAAGGTCCCTCAGTAGAAGAATGGATAAAGAAACTGTGGTACATTATACTATGGAATACTACTCAGCTATTAAAAACACGGACAAATGGATTGAACTAGAAATAGTTCAAATTGAACATAATGAGTGAGTTAACCCAGAAGCAGAAAGAGTCAAATGGTATTTACTCACTTATATCTGGACACTAGCCCAAGGGGCATGTCCCATCAAAGTCTTCACTAACCAGGAAAGTGGGACAGAGGGGAAGACTTCCTATTGGGGCTCTAGATGAGAGAAGCAAGGGAGAATGGGGAAATAGAAGGATCCAGAGGGTCCTAGAAACCTACAAGTAGAACATTATGGTGGGCAGATCTGGGCCCAGGGGTTTTGCTCAAACTATGGCACCAGGTAAGGATAATACATGCAGTAAACTTTGAACCCCTACCCAGATCTACCCAATGGACAGGACATTCTCCAGAGTTGAGTGGAGAGTGGGGACTGACTTTCACACAAATTCTGGTGCCCCATATTTGACCAGTCCCCTGAATGGGGAGACCTGGTGGCACTCAGAGGAAGGATAGCAGGCTACCAAGAAAAGACGTGATACCCTATTTGAATATACAGGGGCGGAGGTTCCCCTCAATCACAGTCATAGGGGATGGGAGTAGCTGAAAAGTGGGAGGGAATGAAGGAGGAATGGGAGGATAATAGGGATGGACTAACAATTGAGATATAATATGAACAAATTAATAAAATAGAAAAAAAGAAAATACAAAATTGTGATGACAGCAACCAGTGAACTAAGAAGGTAGCAAATTATAATGTCCATAGTTATATAATAGAAAAAGTAGAATACATATGAACAAAGTCCTTGTGCATTTTGTGTAATATCTCATCTAAACTGAATTATTACATATGGAAGTAAGAAAGTAGCTTGTAGGAATAAGAATGAATGGATTGGGATGTTCAACAAGTGATAGAATTCCTAAAGCCCCTTCCTGACCTGACAAGGTTCTAAAAGCATTTGAAAATGGCAAAAAATAGGAGACGCTTTCTTGCTTTCCTTCAGAAGTTGGCCAGGAAGTACCAGGGTTCGTGACTTTCATAGGTTTACAGAGGGTGCCTTGCCATGATATAGGTACTTTGAAATATGTCCTTGTAATAATCCTCCACCCATGCTTCTGCAAATAAGACCAATAAGGTCACTCATTTACTATCTTAAATTTGGGAAGAATTGATCTTGTGCTATGTTTGGTGCTCTATCTGGAAAAATAGGCAAGTGTTCATGTCTCTGCAAGAAAAAAAAATCCAGACAACATCCTGATTCAATATTGTCAAGATAACCATTCTTGTCAATTTGATTTATAGGTTCTGTGAACTTCCTTGCAAGTCTCAGTATGTTACCTTGTTGATTTCCACAAACTTATTTTAACATTTCCAAGACAAAAGAATATGTAGATCAGAGTTAACACTGTCTATGGGAAGAAGATAGTTTGATTCATGATATTGTCTGACTAAATATTGATTACAAAGACTCAATAATCAAGCAATCCAATGAGAAAATAGAGAAAGGGACAAAGTAGTGATTGAATATAGACCCATGTGGTGATTTTTGTTTGAAAAAACATAAAAGAAATAATTTTTATACTTAACTTCATTTAAATTAAAATTGTTGGGGGGAAAGCAAAGTAGATACATAAAACGAGAAGGGATTCCCCCTGCCCCCCGCCCTGCACACACTCATAGAGAATGAGCTGTCCATCAACTGTATCTGAACAGGGGGTCTAGGTACTTTGCATCATTGGTGCGTCAGTTTATGCAGCTCCTCCCCACCCCCCGCAGGTGCAGATCCATTGGCCTTGATGGTCTCCTTGTGGAGCTCCTGACCCTACCACATTCTTCCATCAACCCCACTCTTCCATACAACCCTCATCACTCCACCCAGAATCAGGATGCAAGTCCTACTATCTGGCACGATACCCTGCTTGTTAGAGTCTCTGTGGACAATCTGTTGGGCTAGTGTCCACAAAGAAGTATGTATATACCATGTGTGTTTTTTTGGCCTAGTTTAACTCACTCAGGATAATCTTGTCTTGTGTCCCATCCATTTGCCTGCAAATTTCAAGATTTCCTTGTTTTTGATATCTGAATAAAATTCCATGCCTCTGACATGAACTCTGGTGCCTGTATTTTCATCACTGCCCCTTGGTGGAGATACCCTTTGGGTACACAAGAAGGGAATGCAGGCTACCCAGATGAGACATGATGGACTGTGATCAGACAGTCAGGGAGAATGGTCCTTGCATCAGATGTCTAGAGGAGAATAGGGCAGAAGAGGGAGAAATGGTGGGAATGGGAAGATAAGAGGAAAGGGGCAATAGTCAAGATGTAATGTGAATAAATTATATAAAGAAATGATTTTCTCTTTTAATTAACTGGAAAAAACAACGGGAGACCCCTCTATAGAACACATGTGAAAAAGAACTTATACAAACTATATAACTAACCACTAGAAATCAATGATGAGCAAGCAAATGAACCTACTAAAATCAGGTCAAAGTTTTTAAAAAGAATCTTCTCACAGAAAATATGCAGATGGGATATATGCTTAGGAAACAATTTCCATATCATCCAATACCATTTTACAATTAAATTAAACAAACTTCCCCATATTAAGAACTTATTAAAATAGCCAAGCATGTTGCTCTCAGCTACTCCTCCCACTCCTGCCTGCATTGCCACCATGTTCCCCAACATGAGGATAATTGACTAAGCCCCTGAAACTGTAAGCAAGCCCATAATTAAATGCTTTCTTTCACAAGAGTTGCCTTGGTCATAGTATCTCTTCACAGCGATAACCTAGTAACTAAGATAGCCAAGAAGATGCATCAATAGGAATGAGCACTGTCTCGGAGAAACAGACAACTTGAGCTTTACAGCAAGGACTGATATAATACTGTGCCCTAATCTCTATACATGCACTATAGCATGCAAATGTTCTACCCCTCAACACCCCCTACACACAAACACACACACACACACACACACACACACACGGCTAGAGAGAAAAGGATGAAAAATAATGATATATAATATATGCCCATCAGTGGAGGATGGTAACCATTAGAATGCTGAGCATGTGCAGAAGTAACAGCAAAATAACAACAATGAACCTCAACAACTTTGAACCCCCAGAAATTCATGAATACACAGGAAATTCTAAGTCAAATAAATTCAGAAAAAGAAAATGATAAAAGAACATAATTTCTGAAGAGATGTGATTGAGAGTTTTAAAAATTAGCCTGAGGTTGGAGGTGGGGCGTTGGCCATAGGATCCAAATCAGGAATCATTGTAGTCATCCAATGAGAGCAACAGAAACCACATCACAAAGCTGCATAGCTCCATGGCTCATTCACTAACTCTACAAAGAAGACTTTAAAGAGTAAGGGTTGTGGGCTGGAGAAATGGCTCAGAGGTTAAGAGTACTTACTGTCTGTTCTTCCAGAGGTCCGGAGTTCAATTCCAAGCAACCACAGAGTAGCTGATAACCATCTGTAATGTCATCTGATGCCCTCTTCTGTCATGCAGGCAGAGCACTGAATACTTAGTTGAATACTTAGTAAATAAATAAAAAATTGCAGAAAAATAAAAATAAAAAGAGTAAGGGTTGCTTCCTCTGGGCTTTCTTCTCTTGTTATAGAAGCCCAATGATTCCATCTAATCAGAACTGAGTTCTAGGTAGCACTGAGGATAGTTTTGGCACAATACAAAAAATTTAAGAGATATTTCAGTTGAAGCACCAACCGCAATAGATGCAATTGATGACAATGACGTCAATGCGCATAAGAGCAGAGATGAGCTCTGAGGCCAAGAGGAAATAAGAATCCTGCCCATACACAACAGTATGAAGTTTATTTTAGACTGTCTGACTCAGCACTTTGACCTCTAGTACAGAAAGAAGTGATGAAATAGGTAATTGAGTACTCATTCAATTTATTTGAATAAAAATGTAAATTAAGACTATATTATGGGAAAGTTCATCTTTCCTATTATAATCACAATATTATTAACTTAATTTATTTTTGGATGTAGTCTCACAAAAGTCATCTTCTCATCTGCCAGGTAATGATTGTACATTGCATACTTTCTATGTGAAAAAGTGTCATGACCCCTCCAGTGAAATCTGTGTGGCAAATGTTATTGCACAATCCGAGGTGAGGACCCTCGCCCAGAGAGAGCCTCCTAGAATGGTTCTGATGTTCCTGCCAGAAGTAACTGATTGCTGTCTTTTTCTTATTCATTTGTGTTGGCACATTTTGTTTGTTTATTTGTTTGTTTGTTTGTTTTCTGACCTACTCGCGTATCAGAACTTGTCAGACATGACTCTGTTGTTATGAAATGCCCTAACTGGGGACTGCAGCCAAGGGTCATTCAGGTCCATTTACCACTGAGTGCCACTCCATTTGTTAATAAAAAATTGGTTAAGGATTAATCATAGTTTATATTATGACTTACAAATAAAGTGTTTTAGAAAGCTCCAGATAGTGACGCTAAGATATAAAGAAGAACTAAGAAAAAACTGTCTTGACACACAGATGTTTGGCATAATGAGAGAACATTGAGCTTTGATAAAGAGGGCACATGCGTACTGCTACCGAGCTAATGACTTAAGAATAGTGACTCAAGATTGATGACAACCTTATTACTTTGCATCTTGTATTTTGAATTGTATGAAAAAAATGTAACCACAAAACACTCCCCATTTCAAAAAATGTCTATAAACACCTAGCTTGCTCATCTGCAAAATACAATCAGATTCAAACATTCCCCTGGGTTTGTTTCTGCTTGTTACTTCACCTGTCTTTGCCCACTGACAATTCATGAACTCCCATTCCCAAGGACCTATACCCAACTGAGACAGTCTGTGGCAAAAAAAGTATGAGACACACACTTTATATACATTACCTACAAAATTGAAAACAAAAAATACCACAGCACACTCCTTATAAAGATGAACATTTAACTTTCCACATACCTAAGAAGAAGTAAGTGACAAAATTCAGATATTTAATTCAATAGGACCAAGTGCCAAATCATTTTATACAGGAAACAATAAATTTTGTAAGTATTGGATGCAGGCAAAGCCAATGGCCAAACTGCCAAGACAGGGTAAGCAAGTCCTCAGTTGTTCCTGATTTGCAAATATGTCTTTCAGATATATTGAGACAGAAGATTGGAGATGATGCTTCAAAACAAACAAACAAAAAAAGTCTGGTGATTATTCTGTCAGTGAACTGTCTTTGTCATCTTTTCATTTGGGAAGCTGCTAACCTGCACTCCCTGTATATTCAGGTAATTAATTATATTCCTTCTCAAGTCTCTGATGGGGATGAGGACCAGATAATTTAGTCTTACAGTTAAGCATAGTTGTTTAGGGGTTAGGATGTTTTTAGGTCTAGATAGCTGTTTTAAGCTTATAATGATGAGATATGATAAATATTGGTTTACATTTAAAATTTCAGACTCACCAAGGTAGGAGAGATGTTCTCTTCAAGACTGCCAGATACAAATAGCCAAAACACTGTGACTTTAACATGATATATGTGTGTGTGTGTGTGTGTGTGTGTGTGTGTGTGTGTGTATGTGTATTTCATGGTTCTTCTTGCTGTATGTAGTTTATTGTGTATATGTGTAATAATATAAATGCATATGTAAAAATATTCAATAAAATTTTTTGTAAGCATGTGAGGGGAAATTACAATATTTTGAGGTTCAAAAGAAGCCAGAAAAATAGTGTTATGAAATGAGGAGGAAAATAGAGTATTAAATATGCTCAAATACCATAGAGACTTTGTCAGGGAGTAGCTCAAATCATAGTTATAATTAAATTTATGATAATAATCTGTTTAACATTCATCACATACTAGGATTTTGTGTCAACAAACTAATGTTAATTTGTTTAATATGGAAGCAGCCATTCATTAAAGAATATTTAGAAGTGTTTAGTAGTTTTAGAAAAATATTACAAAGAGAAATTATAAAGAATTTTAAGAATTGGAAAAAAAAAGGTAAACTTTAAAAAAAATTTTTTGAGCCTGGGAGGACTCTCAGTCATAAAGTCCCTGACACACCAGTATGAGGACCTGGTTTTAGATCCTTGGAGCTACCTGAATCTGAATGCAATGGGACATAAACCATGATCCCAATACTGAGACAATGGATAGAGAAGAATCTCTAGGTCCTAGGACCAGTCACTCTTACAGAGCTGGTGAAATTCAATCCTCAGTAAGAGGCATTGTTTCATAAATAGAAGGTGAAGAAGTGATTGACATAGATACCCATGGGCGACCCCTGGACTTCACATGCATGTGCACACAAGGGCATGCAGTTGTACAAATGTGCACAAAAAAAAAAAAAAAAACCACAGTTCAGATCCTCTGATAATCTAGTACATCTGCAACTATACATTTTAATTTAATTTAATCTAAAAATGCACATATTCCAATTTTTGACATTTTTTATGTGTCCAAACATGTGCTGTAAGTTTAAATTAAGTCATGTTGCAATTTTAACTGTTGCAACTCTTTGGATATTTACATGGAAACTAAGCATGACAAAGTTTTAGGTGGAGATAAATCACAGGGTGCCCCTTTTGCATAGGTAAGTCAGATGTTTTTCAGAAGTGATTGCATAAGGATCCAGATATAATCATTCCTTTTATTCTAGGATAATTCTGCTGGTTTCCAAGATGATCATTTATGCCACTTACCATAGTAATTGTCTTTAAACAATAGATTGCCTTTCGCATACCGCACAAAACACCAAAGTCTGTAAAAGAGATATTTCTTCTAACTAACAAGAATTTCATAAGTACTTTTGGTCTCTTTTTTGAGAGTGAAAGAGACCTTGGATTTTGTTGTTAGTGGCTGTTGCACTTTCTGATGCTGAGCATGGTGTGCACATGATTGTTTCTGTTGTACCAGGAAAGGTCTCTAAGGAGAAGAACAAGACAACTTATTTGTTGCTGTTGTTCTCACAGTTGTTTGGAAAGGGCAGTCTGCCAAACCCTGGGTGATGGGTGTTATGTGTTTGGAGGTCATTCACAAACTAAATTTTTTTTCTCCTTTTAACATTTCATTTTAGGCTTTAATGAAGTTTTGTGACAGGTACTGTCAACATTGCATTTACAGTTACACTTACTAAACAACAAAAGTGGTTTACTTATTTGAAAATTTACCTGTTGATTATAGGAGTAAACAATGTCCATCCAGAGTGCCCTTATTATAAGGAAAAGTTGTGACAGATCCAATTTAAAATACTTCAATGAATGAATTATTGTACTTAAAATAATTATATATTAATAAAATCCAAGGGCCTAGCAAATGTCATTCCACTTTATAGGCTAGGACTCTCATTATACCTACATTCCTACTGCATTCTCTCCTAACATTCGCCCCAATATTCTTATTTTATTTTGAATAAACCTACTGTCATCTATTCATAGAACATGCTTTTATGTATGTTTTTGCCCTCAGACAGCCTCAGAACTCCCTCTTAACACTTTAATTTTATCTCCAGTAGTATGCCAGGATGTTTCTCTTTATTGCCTCCATTCATTTTAAGTCCCAGCTTTAGTTTTTTAACATAGCATGATTCATAATTGCATATGATTTTTCTACAAGAGTGTAGCTTCCTGCAGATCTCTTTTAAGATGATCTATTCCATGACTGTTCAGTTGGGGAGTGGCCTAAGTTAGCATTTTGGATTGAATAAACCTGGTGATGGTTCAGTGGAAAAGAAGATTAGCACTGTCTTCTACAGTTCAGCTGCGTATGTCTTCCTTAATATAATCAGACACAAATATCAAGGTGATCAATAATGATGAAATGCTATTTGGTGTTCTCTATGTCTTTGGACCATGAGAGGCAACTCTTTCCTTAAATTAGAGAATTTTGTTTCTGTAATTTCAGTGAAAATATTTTTGTGCCTTATTTCTAATCATATGATTCATAGCTTAAGTATTTTTATAGTATACTATTATTAGTTATTTTTGATAATCTAAAATTTTTTAAATATTGTCTGACAAATGTATCCATAATAGTATAGTCATAAATTGTGCAATATCAGTTAATAAATTGTCCCAGTTTTGCATATTTAATAAATAAATACATTTAAAGTGACTTAACTTTATTTTACCTAGTAATTCTACCACCCAAGAAGAAACTTAAGGTATATTTCTTACCTGAAGGTACTGGTGGATATATCTACGGGGTTGTATGTGTGTGTATGTGTATAAATGTGTATTTCATTCTAGCATTTAAAAAGTTAAAAAATAAAATATTGTTAAAAAAAAACAGAGGATCTGTAAGCAGGCTATAAATTTAGGACATGTTTTGCCCTAGTTTGTGTAAAACAGTTTAATAGAAATCATCTCGTGGTAAGTCATCGAAAAATACCTTGTCATTTAAAACAAAAATCTACACAATGTTTTTTTTTAGTATGTTGTGAGTTGTCATATCCTTTCAATACACACCACAGCCTTCACTAAGAAATATGTGTCAAGGAATTTGTTCTGTTATATGTCTAGGTCATAATTACAGGGCATCTTTTAAATATTCAAAATAATTTCTGTTGCATTTAAATTACTAATTGTGCCTACAAATTTTGTCTATGTATCATCATGTGCAAAGAGTTACAATTTAGGATTGTACAAATTCATTAATTTAAAATGTATGGAAGAAGTCTTCAGTACCTTGACTGTATCATGAGATTCATTCTTTTATAATTTATTTAAAGTATCTTAATTGAACATAAATGTAAGTGTTCTAATTATGATACGATTTGAGGAAATAAAATTACATCTTCAAACAATATTTGTGCTGGGAAATTTTTGTATTGCAAATTAAAGGCGATATCCATGCACAAATAGAGATAGTAGTAAATTTGTTTATAAGAAAAATTTTATTGTGTTTGTGAAAACTTGGGGGTGAGCATTACCAATTCTATAATCAGAATTATAAAATATAATTATATAATTAATGTTAATTACTAAGATCTAGTTAAAAGCTTAGTTTTATATATTAAGCCATGTTTAAAATGTATCTAAATATTAAATGAAAATCCGCATTTCAAGGTGAACAACTTTCAATCTCCTTATGTTGTTTTTTATTTTAAGATGAAGTTTCAATATGTAGCAAAACTTAGAGAAAAATAACTTAAATGAGGAAAACCAACCAAATTAATGAATTATATAGTATTCCTGTATGGCAGCTTGTTATATCACCAACACTTATTTTAATACAATGATATCAGAGTTTTTAGTAATAGGCCTCAAACAAAAACATATTATACATAGAAAAATAGATCAATCTTGACATACATCAATATACTATTATTTTGAATCCAATAAACACAGTTTTAAAACTTCACAATCTCAATGTAAAACAAGAACTTAGATATTTTTTTAGGGCATTGGTTTTTCTAAAATCATCAGACTCTGCTTTCCTTGTTTCTATTACGAACTACTATTTAAAAAGCAATTTTATACAACATTTTTTAGAAGTAAGTCAGTTAATTACCTGAGTGAACAGGAAGTGCAGATTAGCAGCATACAAAATGAAAGAATAACAGAGATAGTTTGCTACCTGAACACTCACCCAAAACTTTTTATAATGATGGAGCCTCATCTTCAGCCTTCTGGCCCAATATATCTGACAGACTTATTTATGAAGCAGGAACTATTGAGGACTTGCTTACCTTATCTTGACAGAGTTTGGCCATCAACTCTGCTTATATCCAAGTTTGACGACTCTTAGACAGAATTCTGTCTGTGGCAGAAACAAGAACATTTTGCTAGGTGGCCTGTTTGCCAAATTTGAAGCTATCTCCATAAGGAGGTATTATGTAACAGACTTAGTAAACCACCTATAGAGTATGAAAGAAATATGCTTTTAAAAACAACGCATCAATATTAGTACTGTCACATGTATCCTATATTCTTACATGTTTCTCTTTTTAACATATAACATTGATTCATAAATTATTCTCACTTGTAGCCCTCTACTAAATACATGTTCCCATGTAACAGAGAAGTTGATAAACTATGCTGATAAAGAAATATTTTACTGGCTATTCATGTAATTTAAAATTAATATTCAGAAATTATATAAAATTAAAACAACATAGAGTAAACACTTAATGGAGTTTTTTTTAAATGACAGATTCGCTGAAAATAAGTACAAATGAATACTAAATACATGAAAAATTACAAAACTTATAGCCAGTGGGAAAATGAATGTCAAGGAGATGCCATCTCACCATATTAAGAATGTGAATTACTAAACAAACTCAGATATATAAATTTGTTAAAGAAGTAGAGACAAAAAACCTTCTAAACCTTTAGTAGGAATATGATAGTACAGTGGCTATGAGAACAACTAAAAATAACTATGGAAAATATATAAAGAATATCAAAGATGAAAGCTGGCCTCACACAATGGTGAAACACATTAACTTCATCTCCTGGAAAGCTAAGTTAGGAGGATCACACGATTGAGGATAGTTCTATATACATAGAAAAAGCTGTCTCAAAATAATCCTAAAATCATAACAAATTCAATGTGTATCTCTCTTTTTAATAAATAACTACCCAAAAGAAAAGCCAACATGCAAAAGAAACTTCCATTTCTACCTGTATATCAGAACTAATCAAAATAGTCAAAAGCTGTAAGCCTATCCACCCATAAATAGATGAATGAATTTGATAAAGAAAATGTTAAAAGTACACAAATGAGCATTATTAACTACAAAAGGAAACAAATCAAGCCATTCTTTAAAAAAAAATGGATAGAACTGGAACACAGTGTGCTTTGTGAAACAAGCTAGACTAAGAAAGGCTAGCGCTTCTTGTTCTCTGACATCATGTGGACAAGAAAGAAATTAAGTCAAGTAAAAGGCAGATGATGCATTAGGAGGAAGTGGGTGCATGAAAACTAGACCAACAGTACAAGGAGGATGCATGAACATCATCAGTTTCTCACATACAAATACACATATTACGAAATTCCATTCTCCACAGTTGAGTGGAGAGTGGGGTATGACTTTCACACGAACTCTGGTGCCCCATATTTGACCATGTCTCCTGGAGAGGGAGACCTGGTGGCACTCAGAGGAAGGACAGCAAATTACCAAGAAGAGACTTGATATCCTATGAGCACATACAGGGGGAAGTAATCCCCCTCAGGAACAGTCATAGGTGAGGGGAATAAGGGGAAAATGGGAGGGAGGGAAGAATGGGAGGATACAAGGGATGGGATAACCATTGAGATGTAACAAGAATAAATTAATAAAAAATAAAAAAACGAAATTCCATTAGTGTATTTAATACAAAATTTGAATAAACACTTCAAACATCATTCAGTAACATCTGAATGAATGGATGCATAAATGAACAGTCTTGATCTTAACAACACTAGCGAGAAGAATATACATAGTATTTTTGAATTTTAAGTAGAATGGTCAAGTAGTTATCAAAGACTAAAAGACAAAAAGACTCATAAGCATATTTAGAAACTCTGGACAAATCACTGTTACCATGTATAAGAAGTAATACTAAGGAGGGACTTCCTGTGAAAATTTATGCAAGATGAACCCAACTCATGCACCTGTGTGTCAATAACATCTGTGCAGGAAACTTATTTAGAGGCGTGGATTTCTAACACTTAAAACCACCCTGGTCATACATTCAGTATAATGCCAAGGTATATTTTACTCTGATCCTAATCTAGTCTTCATCTGTCCACTATGATGGGAAGTTAACTTCTGTGGGATATACTTGCTTTCAAACACAGAGAATGTGATATTTTTATTGCCACTTGGTACAAGTTACACAATGAATTAAGTAGGCTGGAGAGGCAAATGTGCTTCATGTCCATCGCAGTGCTATTTGCAAGGCTGAGGAATGGGGACAAGCATATTGCCTACCATCTGGTAAGAGAAAGAAATAACACAAACATTTTAGCAAAGCATTCAGACACAAAAATACTGGAATTGTGTCGTTTTCAACAACAGAAGTAGTGGTGGAAAAATATAAGTGCAGAAATCTAGCACAGAATGGTCAGTACCACCTGATCTCACTTTCAGCTGATAGCTCAGCTGGTAAGACGGGTCTTATGACTGAAACACTATACAGAAGGATGGGGAAAGGCTAAGCAATGCTTTCATTATCAGTAGTACTTCATAGTTGCCCAGGGGGTGTGAGAGGTTCTGTTCCCATATGGCACAGTAGGACAGCTACAGATTACAAAGCATGGTATTTTTAAAAAGGTATTATAGTGGATTCTGTATATTTTCACTATATAGGAGTTAGCTATGAAATCCTATCTAAATGTTATATATTAAACAAGTTTAATGAAGCATCGGATTACACGTGACATTCAAAATTAATATCAGTTTTTACATGTTGGGAAACAAGTTAAAAAACTGTGTAAGTCATGGAAATGCTTTTATATCTATCTTGAAGAGAACAATTAAGAATTAAGTCTTACTTTTGAAGACTGATGTTAGTAAGTCATGGAAAACATTTTATCCTTTTACCAAAAAGAGAGAAAAAAAAAGAAAGAAAAAGAAAGTGAAAGAAGGAAAAAAGGTAAAAGAAATGTAAATTACAGTCCTAGAAAGAATTCTATGCCACTGAGCCCTTTGATTTTCTGGATTTAATTGCTGAAATTTCATAGACATTGAAATGAACCACCATTCTGAAACCTGATCACGTGGACATTAGTACTATTTGGCTTCCCTGAAGCGAATGCAGATCACTCCTCAGAATATTGACCATAAAACTTTAGAGGAGGCAGGAAGTGGCAATTCTGGAAAAAGCTTCCTCAACTTATGCATTTCTGGAGCAATGAAGTATATGATAAACTAGTAGGCAGGAGCATTGTGTAAGTTGTTGCAACATGACTGTTCGTCATACAAACAGCAACCGAGGTTAATCACAGAACAGATGCATATGGTCAACCCAGTACAGGTTCCAGAACGCATGAAGGAGATTCTCCTGAGACTCCACTACAGTCAAAGTTTGTTGGGGCAGAGGGTATATAAAAGAAAAAGAAGGAAGGTAGGAGGAATGGAGGGAGGGCAGACAAATAGGAACATACATGGCATGCACGTTTGCAGCTTTCAAATAATCAGTTAAAAATAAAGTTTAAAATCAAAATTACTTAAATTGAATGAATATAATTTGCTTTCGGTTGCATGTGCAAATAGCTATTCTCGTGATGAAAAAGTGAGCATTGAAGGTCATTGATATTCTGTAGAATAGATAATCTGTAGAAATGATGACAGAGAATTTTATTCCTAAATAACTTTGCTTTCCCTATTAAAAGAGACTGTCAGTGTGTAAGAGTGTGCAGTGAAGTGTAGCTTAAGCCCATGTTTCCAAAGTATAGACACTGACAAGGAAACAGTTCTGAAAAAGCATAATATATGATTACCATGTAGAAGAAGAGGATGTGGTGATTACTGATTCATTAGCTGCTAGTAAGAATATCCATCACCCTACATAGTGGTTCCTAGGTTAAAACCTGGAGGAAGCCAAAACCAGACATGTGTCCATGGACGCAACATTTCAGAGTGTTACTGAGGACTTTCCATAAATTTCTATTTTGATTCAACTACAGGACTTCCCATCAACATTAAACACCCCCGAGGGTGGTCTACTTATTTGCAGCAATGGATATCATATATTTACTTTAAATACCCTTTAAAACAAATTGTATTCTATCATGAAAGAAATCTCTTTCAATATATGTACATGCTATTTTATTAGCTTTTGGAAAAGTAAGAGATATAAGGAAAATTTAAACAATGAATTCATTAAAAATGATTTCAGCAAGCAGCCATTGTGTGCCACAAAACTGCATTGCTGTGATAACAGTATCAGGTGTTTGCAGCTATAATATCACTGCCCTGACCTCTGGCAAACATAAATACCACTGTATATTGTATTTATGTGTAATAATATAAATTTATATGTAAAAAAGAAAAATTAAAACAAAAAAACCCAAGAATACTTATTGCTACAAGATTTACAAGAAATATTAGTTCATGTTGTAAAGTATTAAATATTAACTTGAAGATTACACAGATTTTTGAAGGAAAAAAGAATGCTACATTAAATAATGGATATCCATGTTTGGAGAAATTGTATCTTAAAACTGAGAAAAACTAGAAGGTAAGAATGGGTATACCCTTTGAATATTAACCACAGCCAGGACAAAAGGAAAATTATCATAAGCTACCTTGATTTCGCAAGCACAGATGTCTCAATAGACTTATTTTAAAAAAAGATATTGTAAAACTATGGAGGTCAATTCTATCTTCATTCTGTTCTTATAAAGGTGCTTAATGAGGAGGAGCTAGAGGGATGGCTTAGTGGCCAAGAACACTAACTCTGCTAAGGATGCGGGTTCAGTTCTTGCCAGCCACATGGTCGCTGACAACTGTCCTTAACCCCAGTTTTAGGGATTCTGATGTCCTCATTTAGCCTCTTGGGACACAAGGCAGGCACCCAGTGCATACACATGCATGCAGATAAGACAATCACACATATAAAATAAGAATAAATATTTAGAAAATACACCTTTTGAAATGTCAAGTCTCACCATCAGCCAAGAATGGTATAAAATGCGTTGTATCCTTGAATAGCAACTACTGGGACAGAGACCTATTGACCTTATCTGACAGTAATATGGTCATAGAAGGACATATAGTGGAAAATGTGAAATTTGCACAACATAACATTGTTTTTAAAAATTATTATTTAAAATATAGATATGTAGAGAGTAAGCCCAGAGCTCCTTCTTTTTCAGGTATGTGTCTGAATCTAAGTATACAATTAGACCAATTGGCATGTTTACCTCTAAGTCGCTTGAACATGGAAAAGGGCTAAGAAATAATGACAAACACAGCAAAAAATTCAGATCAATAGGGCAAATGTTTAACAAGCCTGATTTTCTCAAATCTGTGACACTAACATTAAAAACCTTAAACTTCCTGATTGTGTCATGGTTCTTGCTATAGGTTGTTTATTGTATATACATGTAATTATATAATGTATATGAAAAATGAAAAATATTTAATTAAATATTTTTCCAAATTGTCTTCTGTAACAGTAACCCTATCATATGAAGGTTAAAATTACCAAAAACTTGTGACCTGTTCCATCTTAATTTTCTAGAAAGCTCACATTACACTTTATGTGTGTCGTATAGAAGTGGTCAGTGTTGTTATTCAAGCTGTGCTTGATTCTGCTTCCATTTCTCTTCTTTTCTGGCTATGAAAACTGCATTTTCCTAAAAGCTTACTCCTGTCAATTGCATAGCAGTTGACACTGCATCACATTTGTAAAAGTGAATCAGACATTTAATATCCTTTTAAACTAAAGCCTCTCTAAACGGGGTGATTTAATTAACAGATAATTAAATACCAAATATGAGAACTTTGGGGACTAGCACATTGAAGCTTTATCAGGATGAAAGATGTTTACATGTTCCACAAAGATTCTTCTCTGAGTGAATGAAACTGGGAATTGCAAGCAAAGCAAAGCGAGAGGCAGCTGATAACAAGCTGTTCATTAAAGCATTAGCCTTCCTGGACTTAAAAAAATGTCAAAACCTCTTCTGCTCTCACAGCTAGAGAAAAATAATTACAGAGCAAAAAGAATGTTGCTTGCATTTGTAATAAGAGGACAAATGTTACTACAAATAAGATTCTAAATGGGTTGTAGAAAATATAGGTTTCCAGCCATTTTTACTTCACAGCATTTTATTTTAATGATTTATAATATTAATTGTTCTTTATTCAACATGTGCTGAATTATTTCTTAACTTTTTTCTCCATTGTGAATATTCTTTTGTAGATGCATGGTCTTTTACCCCAATGATCAGTGAGGGTTTTATGTTTTCAAAAGGAGAATCCCCATTCAGAAGACAATAACAAGATGAGAATATCCTTCAATTTGTCATTGTAAATTAATTTGCTATTAATATTTTAATATAGTGAAAAAGTTTCCACTTATCAATGCTATGAGACTTCTTTACTCTTGCAGTAGATATAGAGAAATAAAGATCCAGAGTATTTAAATATTTGTCAATAATTTACAATAAATAACATATTAAATACTATCTATTCCTTTTTATGATAAAATATGAAAGCGAAGTGGATATATATGGATTTATATAACTCAGTTGTAAAGTTTGCCAGGTTTCCATTTGGTTAAGAGAGAGCAACTTGGAATCATTCAAATTGGGTTCATTCAAATTTGACTTTTCTGTACATTACTCATGGCTTTTGCCAGTCTTCCTGCGTCTCTTTTACCAGATTGACATGAAGATGAGATGTTTTATTTACTTTCTTTTTTATTTTAGATTATAATATAGTTACATTTCTCTCTTCCTAGTCTTCCTTCAAACACTCGTATACACTCATCATTGGTCTCTTTCAAATTTGTGTCCTCCTATTTTCATTAATTTTTGTTGTATGCATATATATAGATAGATATCTCTAAATATAACCTATAGTCTCTGTAATGTTACTCATATGTATGTTTTTAGCTCTGGCATGTGGTATTGCATAACAAATTGGTGAGGAAGATTATTTCTCCCTCAGTGAGAATTCCTTTGTTTCCTTTATTTTATTTTATTTTTTTTATAGTAGAAAGACGCCTTCATTTCATTGGCTCTTCCACATACACTCTGGCATGTCTAATGGTGTTATCCTTATTCAGCTTATGTTTGAGACAATTCATTTAAAACATCCAAAATTCTAGCCAGGCTTTGGTGCCTCATACCTTTAATCCCAACACTTGGGAGGTAGAGGGAGGTGGATCTCTGTGAGTTCGAGGCCAGGCTGGTCTACAGAGTGAGTCCAGGACAGGCAACGCTACACAGAAAAACCCTGTCTCAAATATTAAAACAAACAAATGAACAAACAAAAACCCAACAAGAACCTAAATATTCCAAATTTATATTACATTTTATGCTGTTAATTTATTCAGAAAATATTGCAATCCCAAACCATAGGCTAAATGTTAATGCATGCACTTGATATAATCTCTGATGTAAAGAATTATGTGTGTCCTTGATTCTAATATAGCAAATGTTAACTATTCAATATTTAACTCTTATCTTTTTTTCAGCCTGTCCCTTGTGCAACATTTACCTTTGACAGTACCTAGAGCATGACTATGAATTTTCCTTTTTCTCATGGGAGGTTAGATCCACATTTTATAAAACTACTGCTTTCTCACTCTACAAATAATACATTATCTTATATATCTCTGGCTCCAAAAGTTTCATTTTAAAAATGTTATCTTATATTCAACACACGTGTTTCCTTCCATCCCACTCCAAAACCTCTCAATAACGGTTCATTTTAGAATCTATAAACATTTTCTATCTTACTCTTTTGACAAAAACCCTGTGTTCATTTTAAAAGGACAACATTTCAACTTTTCCCATATAACCTTTTAGAATTAATAGCTATGAAGCACTAAAGAGTCCTTTCCTATTTAATGACCACTCCACATTCATGTGATCATCTTCTGAAAAGTCAGATGAAATGTAGATTTGGTCCTTTTTTACTGAAATTAAAGTCATACTCCTTAAGTTTTATACCTAGGAACATGATGCAATTTGCTACCAGGTGAAATTACTGCTCATGGTGTAATGCAGAAAGTGGAGCATAATTCTGAATACACTGAGCCCAACAACTGGTCTCAGTTTATGAAATGAGCTGTTGAGTAGACAAGGATGTTTTTGGTTCTTCCACTTGTTAATCTTCAGGCTAAACTTTCTCAAATGTCATAATAAGAGTGAATGTGTGATGAAAAACTAAAATCATTTAAATAAAGTTTACTTCATTAAACCACCATGTACAGACATGATTTATAGTTACAACATAGTCATAATTAGGAAAACTTGACACAAGGCAAAATTGTTTCTCCAGAAATGTTGCTAATTAGTTAAACAAATTTGTTATTTTAAGTCGAATATGTTCTGCTTTCAACATGTGTTTGGAATCATGAGTATTTATATAATCATCCATATATGACCGTAGTTATGTGGGCACAGGCATATATGTTTCTGTGGATGATTTTTAATGTGGCGTAGCCTTATACATCCTAATCTTGGAAAGTGTGAAAATACCCCTGGATTCAGTAATTCCTATTCTAAACCTGCATTATGTTTCACTCCTGAAATCCCCCATTACAACTCAGTTTATATTTATAAAACTAAGACAAAACAAGCTGTAAACATGATAACTTCAAGTTATTCACATACATTCACCTTAATTTGGAGATGAGAAAGTAAACAAAGTCATGTCAATCAAGAAATTCAAAAACTTTGAAAGAGTGGATGTTCATCAACCCAGATTTTATATATATATATATAATTAGAGACAGAATAAAATAACATACTATGATAAAAATTGGGAAATAACAGAAGAAAAACAGAAGAATAACAAGTATTTATTCAACGTCTTTGTGCTTTAGTTTACATGAATATAGAGGTAAGAAAAACATTTCCCCTTTTGAACTATGTGGTATTAAAGCAAATGAATAACAATGAGATTAGTCATATATATCATATATAAACATATGTACAATTTTGTGTGTGTGTGTGTGTGTGTGTGTGTGTGTGTGTTGTATGTGTGTGTGCGTGTGTGTGAATTTCTCGTTTTTGCCCTGGCTAGTTTTTTGTCAACTGCTCCCTTAAAGTTGCCTGTAGGCTAGCATTCAGGGCATGTTACTGGTCAAGTTGATGGACCTAGCTCATTGGAAAACATGCCATTCCTTGGCAGGTATAGTTCTGGGTGTTAAAAGACAGCGGGCTGAGTAGGCTAGTAGTCAGTGTCCTTCCATGGTCCCTCCAGACTATGTCTCAAGGCTTCTGTCTTTAGCTTCTGCCCTGAGTTCCCTCAAATTAGCCTCCTTTTCCTTCCTAAGCAAAGTCTGACTTTTGAACATGTTGCTGTAGGACATGGTCTTTATCACAGCAATAGAAAGTAAACTCAGACTGTTATTTTAGATTAAGTAAATGCCGTGCAATACTCTCCTTGTGTAATCAACTATCACTAATCCTGGTGCAAACTGATGTCATATAAGTGGGTATAATGTCACAAATCCCTGCACAAAATAATACTGTATAAATAGGTATATTTATAGGTATATTTATCATATACATGCACACATGCACACATGAGTACATTACACTAAAATTTTTGAAGTCAAGTCAGGTTCTATATTCCATGGTCTTCCATGAGGTTGACATTTGGTTGCAGTAACCTTAGATTCTTTATATGCAAACAGGCCTAATATAATTCTTAGTAATTCATAGTATTTCACCATGAAAGGTAAATTTATGTACATAAATACTCAAATTCACAATAAATTGCAAGTAAAATTGCAAGTATAAAATATTATTGTGTCAATGTCATTCTAAAACTTATTTTAGTAAGTAGTTTATATTAATCTTTTTATTTAATAATATATTAATTTATTAAGAAAATTTATTCTTTATGCAATCTATTTTTCAAACAGCTATAACATATATAATAATATGTGGGTGTTGAAATTTTACTGAATATGGTAATATGCAGGAAAACAACTTGACTTTGAAAAAACTATCACTTATTTAAATCAAAGAATGATTGCAAACTCCAAGGCCAATAGTCAGAAATAAATCTTATCCAGGACTAAGAAATAGAAGAACATTGAAAGAAAATAAAAAATAAAGATCCAAGAGAAAGAATGGTTTAGGGAGGGCTAATAGGTTCGTAAAAGGTATAAAAGGAATTCCAGGAATGCACAGTTAATCCCCTTATTTTATCTATATTTTATATAGTTAGCTTCAAATTTAATTCTTTTACTTTAAACATTTAAATTTAATTGACTAATAAAATTGTAAGAGATGACAGTGGGGACACAGAAGCCATAAAAGGACAAGACAGAGGCATAAGTTATCCAAGACAAAAATTCATAAAGGGGTTTTTCATCAAAGAAAAAGACAATGGAAATAGAATGAACATTAAATGTTATAACAATGACACATCACCAAAAGGTAATTGCTATGTGAAATTGTATAAATGTTGGAACCTTCTGGAATAGTTCAAGCTTTTAACTCACTTTTGTATCGTTATGAACCATTTGGGAAGAAATTATGTCCAAACTGTAAGAATGAACAGGCAATGCTTTCACTGGCAAAAAGTAGTGCAAACATTCTGACTATGAAAATGAATACACTTCGTTCAACAACTATTTTTCAGAACTATGTAAAATGAAATGTCACACTTGCTTCTGCTGGGTGCCTTGCCCTGCGCAGATGAATGATGATAGGAAGAAACAACCCCTGACGGTCATTACTTTAAACTTAGCACCACGATCCCATGAGCCAATGCTGCTGCTACTAATCGTACTGGACTTCTTTTGCAGATTAAGTCCACACTCTAGCTGAACTAATCCATACATCCCTATCATCAAGTTTCTGCTTTGTGCTTAGTAACCTTCTCCTTTTCTTATCTTCACAAAGCAAGCAAACAAACCACAAGCATAACAGAGCTACTATGACACTGGCTGCAGTAGTCTGTAGATCTTAAGTTCACAGACTGTCCATAAACAGAAGCCTCAGTATGGGCCAGCCCATTCACTCTTATCTGTTCAGCCAGTCCTCAATAAAAGTCTATTCTCGGCCGGGCATGGTGGCACACGCCTTTAATCCCAGCACTTGGGAGGCAGAGGCAGGCGGATCGCTGTGAGTTCGAGGCCAGCCTGGTCTACAAAGTGAGTCCAGGACAGCCAAGGCTACACAGAGAGACTCTGTCTCGAAAAACCAAAAAAAAAAAAAAAAAAAAAAAAAAAAAAAAAGTCTATTCTCTTACATTATTACCTTTCTTCCCTATTACACTCAAGATAGTTACATCGACCCTTCTTCTTTACAAAAAACAAACAGAAAACAAAACAAACAAAATCCCAATAATCGATAAATCTACATTATCTCCATTTGCTTCCTTCCATTTCTTATTTCTGCCATCCTGAGTTTGCTTTCAATAGCAAATATACATCTTATAATTTAGAATGTGATGCTCCAATTTTATCCATGGTATAATAATATATACAGAATATTTTGCATGACATCACCTCAAATCTTTCACTTTGCTAAAAGTATACTCAAACTCATATAATTTTTAAATATATAATAGAATTTTACCAACCATAACCCACCAACAGTGCACTATAATATTAGATATTATTCCTCCAATCTATCTATGGTATCAAATCTGGAAAAAAACACTACTTATTTTCTATATGGGAACTACTATTATTTGGTTCAATTATCTTCTTCCTTCATCCTGTTCTATTCTTGTTTACATTCAATATATCAACATTTTAGATTCCATAGATGAGTGATATCATGTAATGCTTGTCTTCTCATATGTAGGTTAAAATAACATTATCAAGTTTAGCCTACAACAAGTGAAAGGATTACATTGTGGTTTATGATAGATATATATATATATATATATTATATATATATATATATATATATATATATTAATCATTCCATTGTTGACAAACACATGTTGATGTCCTGGTTTCTTTTTGTGATTATCAATGACGCTGTCTTTAAAATGATAAGTTTCTCCAATCCATTGCTGTAGTCCTGATCAGCAAACATGACATTTCTTTTTTTCCTTTTTTTATTTATTAATTTATTCTTGTTACATCTCAATGGTTATCCCATCCCTTGTATCCTCCCATTCTTCCCTCCCTCCCATTTTCCCCTTATTCCCCTCCCCTATGACTGTAATTGAATAGCTAAGAGGATCTCAAACTGATAAAGAGACTATTTCTTCAACTTCCAGCTACAAAACCATTTGAGTATTTTCTTTATTAACATTTGCCCCATTTGCTCTAATGAATCATTATGAAACAAATAATTAGTCTCTCAACTGACAATCCATGCATATTCATAAATTCTGGTGGCCACACTGCATGTGTGTGCCTTTGCATATGTCTTTACATCTACAACATGTAGAACCAGATTAGTTCTAACATCCTTAGATCCTCTGTCACTACCATCGTTACGGAATCATCCATAATTTTCCCTGGGCTGATGCAATAGTTTTATAAAATGTCTCCAATGTTACACTTTACAAACAATCAATATGAGCCAGCATGGTGGCTTATGCCTTTAATCCCAGCACTCTGGAGGTAGAGGCAGGTGGATCACTGTGAGTTTGATGCCAGCCTGGTCTACAAAGTGAGTCCAGGACAGCCACGGCTACACAGAGAAACTCTGCCTCGAAATAACCCCCCGAAAAACAAACAATCAATATGAAAACTTAAAAGTATATTAAACCATATAGATAGATCAGTATGAACAATACATATGTTCTCATTGCCTTCAAAACCCAAAGATATTTATTTTGAGCTATGGGTTTTCCATGACTTGAACCTGAGAGTATTCTTGATTCGATCTCCCACTATAACATTATTTTCATTATGGTGAGACTGATATTCTGATAAAATCTGAAAGCTCAAATTTATTTAGCCATGATCTTTGCTCAACTCTTCTCCAGAGTAGTTTATTATAGATACATTGCTAAGTTGGTCTTTTACAAGGAACTCCTCTCAAGCAATGTGCCATATGAAAGATAGTGCCCTCTATGTAGTCTAAAAAATTATCTGTAATACTCCCTACCTCCCAATGCCGCTGAATTATTTTTCATAATACCTAATGACAGCAGATGTACTCCACAGACTCTCCATGAGGCAGGCTTCTCTGTTCTAGTCTGATACACAGTAGACAATTAATATACAAAGAAGAAGTAAATAAATGGCATGGTGCACTTTGAAAATATAAATCCATGTGAATTTCTGAAAGCTTTGAGGAAAACAGTTGGGAAAAATCTACTGAAGAAGTTATATGAAATGCTTTAGTGGCTGTGGACACTTAATAACACCAAGTTTGATTGAAGAGGCATGTCAAGCAATTACGCTCTTTAGTTATTAATCTGAAAACCAAGAATAAAAGAGTTGATGAATCATACCAGTTTTAGAAAATTGCTAATTTAATAAGCAACTCATTATAATTTGGTATGGTGGCTCAGAAGTTTAATGAGCAGAAATCTCCCCTCTAATTTTTCAGAAACAGTGAGATACCAGTAAATTAATATGACACTTTAATAATAGTGATCTTTACTTTTTCTTCATGAATTATTACACCACATATTTTCTCACTGATAGGCAGCACCCATTGTACCAATGCATTTTATATTGCGAAAACAGTATGCAGTATGCATTTCAACATCAAGATTTTATCTTCTTAGTAACTACCTCATGCTAATCCAGTTTGTAGATTTTAAAAATGTTTTTATGTTTATTTTTTTATGAGTGTAGGTGTTTTGCTTATGTTTGTTTTCCCCATGCAAGTAGTGACCACAGAGGCCAGATGATGGCATGGATCCCTTGGAACTGAAGGTTGTGAGTTTCCATGTTGGTGCAGCAAATAAAATAAAACTACATGTTTCTGGAAGAGAAAATGCTTTTTATTGTTGACCCAGCCATCTTTTAAGCCCCATATTCGTGGATCCTTATGGTGTGTTTTTTTTAAGACAGAAGCTTTTCACTCTAAATATTCTGTTTCTTTAACATAACATCAAATCTATGTAATCAATGTTTAAATTTATAACTAATCACATATATGTTTACTTAATAACACTTCTTACAAATCATGCTTTTATATTTAAAGTAAAATATGAAATAAATAGCTATAATCATTATAATTGTTGTAATCAAAGTGTCTTCAATGTGACTCTACTTGTAGTTTTCTATTTCTTCAGTCTCTTATCAGATTTTTAAAGATGTGTTTGGAATTCCTTTAAGAATGATTGTGAACAAGAAATATTTTTGTAAAATTATATACTTAAAATACAGATAGAAAAAAGCCAATATTTATTCATTTTATTAATTATAATTTACTCACATTACAACCCGATCTTTCTGTCCCATTCCCACCCTCCCTCTCCCTCTGCCCTCTTCCCCTCCCCTAGAACTCTGATGGGAGGCTCTCCTCCCCCACAGTCTGGCCACAGCCTTTTAGATCGCATCAGCATAGCCTGCATCCCTCTTCCTCTGTGTCCTGAGGCCACCTTGCTTAGGGGCAGAGACCAAATAGTGAGCCCCAGAGTGTATGTCAGAGGTTCAGGAGACAACTCCCTCCCCTCTCCCCCTCCCCACTCTCCCACGTGGAGAATCAGCGGTCCATCTTCTACATCTGAACATGGGGTCTTGGTGCAGCAGTTTGTGCAGTGGCCCCTGTGTCCAGATGTGTAGGTCTTGAGAACCAAGACCCCATGTTCAGATGTAGCCTAGGAGAGTGAGATTCAATCTCTAATGCTCCTCTTTTGATATTAAATGTGTTGCTTACAGAGAACTGTTACATGGCTCATCTATATATATTTTCATAAACTGAACAAATCATGTACCCCTTCCTACTCCATCTAATATTTGAAATACTATCATATCTACTTTTCCAATCATCAGAAAACATACTTATTAGGCATAACATAAATATTGTTTTCACTATACTGATAAACACAACCAAATCCTTTTATTCATTGGTCACATCAGAATTGAAACAATTTGTTAGCCTCCATTACTAATAATAGCATATAGTAAACTGAACTAAAAATCTCCAAAAGCACCCAGTATCTCAGGGTTATAGCTAGCTGTCACTATAATGAATAACTGAGATAGACATTTTGTGAAATAAATGACTTAATTTGTTTCACAGTTATAGCGGGTCCTGTCCATACTTGGTGACTCTGTTGTGTTAGGCATCACATCACATCAGGAAATACTTGAGTAGTTAAAAAAAATGGATGAGAGTGCAGTTAGCTGTACTTTCCAAGAGCATGTACCCACTACCATGAAGATCTTCCTGAAATCTTATAGTTTCACCACTTGCCAGTAGTGTCAAGCTAGAAAACCAGTCTTTTAATACAATGTCCTTCAGCAATGTTTTTTTTAACCTATATTATATACCTGAGATTCACACACAGTAGAAAAGGTTGCTATACGTAAGTGATCACAAATCATAGATTCTTAGGGTCAGAGACAGTTCCTAGTTAAGATGGTTCCACAGTGATTTTTTAACATTGAGATGGTGTGAAAGTAATATGAATTAAGTAAATATCACATATCATATATTGTAGTATTTATCTTTTCATAAACTGATGCAGCCAATATTCTTAGTCAGCCATAAATTATGAGGGTAACAATCAATGATTTATAGTATGTTAAGTTGCCAGTGTTATTAAATAGTGTGTTCATACCTGCCTACTAGTACTAAATTCATTTTTCTGTGAAATATTTAACACTGTTTAATAAAACAGATTTTGCTGTGGATGATGCTTACTTAATTTTAGATTAAATTGTCTGAACCCAGTTAAGCTGGTTGCCTGGCTCTGATACTTGAAATAATATTACATGGTTGAAATGCACTTTAGACTTATGTTTTTAAACTTATAACTAATTTACTAGGATTTAGTTTTATCATAGGTTGAGGATATTTAATTAAAAACAGGTCTTTTTTCCATTGAAAATGCTTAAAACCATGACTATTAAGATCAACATTACATGACTGATGATTGACTGGATTAATCCAGGGTTACTGCAGTAAGAAGCTCTTCTTAAGTATAATAAAAGTAAAAGAAGGAAAGAAAAAAAACATTCTGAGAGTCAGTTGCTAGGTGATGCATAAATTTGATAAGAAAGTTAGAATATATAGCTTTAAAAATAATTATACATAAAACATGTTCTATTTTGCAATTAGGGTCATGACAACATACTTTAGAACTTCAGCAGCTGAGATTTCTAATCTTAGTTATGACACATTGACTATGTGACTATAATATACAATTAATTAACCTTTCTCAGGTTCAGTTTTTTCTCTATTAATTATGCTTCACATTAAGTCTGCCATATACTAATAAGAGGGTGCTAATGTTTTTCAAATCTTGCCTTATATTAATATGTAAATTGAATTCTAACTATAGGTTCCTTAGCTTTTGTCAACATGCCACAAACTAGAGCCATCAGAGGAGGAAAATCAGATGAGAGTCTCTCCATCTGATTGGCTTTTGGGGATGTCTGTGGGACATATATTTAATTTCTAATTGGAGTAGAAGGGCCACTGTAGGTGGCACCATCGCTTGGCTGCTGGGGTGGAACATTATAAGAAAAGTATTTGAGCAAGCAAGAGGAAGTGAACCAGTAAATCAGCTTGATTGTGATCTTTGCTTCAATGCCTCAAAGTTCCTGTTTGGCTTCATGCAAAGATGGACTTTGATGGAGGTGTAAGCAGAAATAAAGATCTTTCCTTCCAAGTTGCTTTTGGTCGCAGAGTTTTTCATAGTAACAGAAAGCAAACTAGAAAGATTTTGACTTGATACCCTATGAGCATATACAGGGGGGAGGTAATCCCCCTCAGGAACAGTCATAGGGGAGGGGAATAAGGGGAAAATGGGAGGAAGGGAAGAATGGGAGGGTACAAGGGATGGGATAACCATTGAAATGTAACAAGAATAAATTAATAAAAAAAAGGAAAAAAAGAAATTAAATGCAAATCATCCATAAAAAAAGAAAGATTTTGAAATATTTTCAAAGAAAAAATGTTTGTGCATTTTTTAAGTGATTGGCTACTGGTTTCCAAGTGAATACTCGAGTTTAGAGACCTAATTGTTTAAACAGCATCAATGAGTTATCAATGCCTTAGGTTTTGAATGTGAAGACGTACAGAGTCTATAGGAAAACATGTTATCAAGACAAACTTTGAAGACAAAATTTTTAAGTTACTAGCATCAAGCCAGTTGTTTTACTTCATCTTGAGTCCACAGCACTTATTTTAGAATGCATTTTTAAAAACTGAACTAGTGTTATTTTAGGCTCACTATCTCTTGAAACCTAGAATGTTCCAGCGAGGGTGAAGATGAGTGTGCATTGAACAACTTAATATCTGCGATTAGATTATGTAAGGAATGATTGACTCAGAACCCTAAAATAAAGAAAGAATGGTCTAGAATATAAAGTAATAAAATAAACTAATTTATATTTTACCAGGAATTGCAGGTCCCTATTAAAATTCTTTAGTCCAGGAATCCAGAGTTTTTTTCCTGGTCTTACTTTTTTCTGTACTTCAAGTAAATAAATTTTGTAAACTTAAAATTTATTTATTTTGTCTAAATGGTTTGTAAAATCAAAATAACTAACTGGTCTGTATCACTTTGCCATTAGAAACATTCTTCACTTATTTGAGAGGGGTGTGTGTGTGTGTGTGTGTGTGTGTGTGTGTGTGTGTGTGTGTGTATGTGTGTGTGTGCATGTGCGTGTGCCTGTATGTGTGTGTATATGTGTGTGTATGTGTGTATGTGTGTGTGTGTGTATGTGTGTGTGTGCATGTGCGTGTGCCTGTATGTGTGTGTATGTGTGTGTATATGTGTGTGTGTGTGTGTGTGTGTGTGTGTGTGTGTGTGTGTGTGTGCACGCCTTGGAGAAAAGAAAACAATTTTCTGGAATTGGTTCCCTTCTTGAAACACATGGATCCACCCAGTGATGGAACTCACCTTGTCAAGTTTGGAACTAAGAGCTTTTATTCTCTGACTCATATTACTACCACTACATTATCATTTTTTAAAAATATAGATTTGTGTCACCTTTGCTGGCTTACTGGAGAGGTTCTGTCTAATCCATCATAGAGAATATAGAAGAGCATTTCTTAAAAAATGTAGATGCTAAACAATTTGTGATGGCTGTATAAATATCATGCTGGTTTAAAATAAATGGCATGGCTTGATCACTTTAAACAGAAAATAAAATAAAATAAAATATAGTTTATTCTTTTAAAAGTAGTTAGAACACTAAATTACTATTAGGTTATCTTTCATGAGGAAGTTTTATATGAAATGTTTGAAAATTTTATAAATGTCAACACTTACTTATTTACAAAAAATTTATTTTATCTTCATATATGTGTGTATATATGAGTGCAGTAATCATTTGTACTAGCGCCTGCATATTCCAGAAAAACGGGGGTTGAATTCTCTAGTGCTATGGTTATAAGCAGCTATGAAGTATGAGACTTGGGCATTTAAAACTAAATTCCAGTAGTGCAAGTTTTTTTAACCACTGGGCCATCTTTCTACCCCCAAATTCAACAACTTACCAAGTTTGATATTAGATTTTTCTTAAGGATCTTTTTAAAATTTTATAATAATGAAATTATGCTCAGAGAATTATTTTATTTTACACTTCAAATTGTACCAAGTATGCCATAGTTGTTTACTCATCGTGACTCACAACCAAGTAGAATAGGACCTTAAATGTTACTAACTCTAGCTATGCCATAAAGAACTTTGAAATGGTAACTTGGTAACTGTATATTCTATCCTTAACCAACGTGTAAAGTTTTCATGTTAAAACCCTTGTTGTACTTAGCAATGGTGGCCAAAAAAAAAAAAGTTGGTTATATAAAATGACTTATTTGTATAATACTGTTTCTAAATTTTAATAAATATTCATTTTCAAATATTTTATTGGATTTGTTTAAATATATGTACAATACTTTTAAACATAAAACATTAAGGTCATGTATTAAAATTGATTGATGCTTAGTCTAATACACATCTCTTCCCAAGTCGTGTAAGTAAATTGCCTCACTATAAATGTAGACAATACATATTGTATAGGAAAAAAAAGATTAAATAAAAAAATATTTTCTTTTTTTTTAAGAAATTGAGCTTTTGATATTATCTATATATGTATTCATTGAGTATAATTGATGAATAAAGTTTGTGATGGAAAGTGTTTTATAAATAGTTACAGAGCATGTAAACAGCATCGGGTTTCCCATAATAGGAGAAAGAACAAGAAAACCATTTGCGAACTAGTGTTGACTCCTACTATAGATCCATAGTCTATCAGCCTAGTATCTAAGAGACTTGCCCTCTTACTTATAGGAGACTATTTAATGAACCCATTTATTTCTATGACCTTTAACCTATAACTAGTACAAAGGCATTATTATTCCTAATCTGCCACAATTTCTAACATATTAAATAAAATATGTATTTATAATGCCCTAATTTTACGTCAGCCATTGCTTTCAAACTAAAATTTGTGATTATAAGAAAACAAAAGAAAAGCAAACAAACAAACAAACAAAAACCACCAAAGAAAAGAACAGGACTGTCTGGCAAGTTTTGAGTCATGGAAAGTATTGTGTTTCCTACCTATAGTTATAATTATTATAAACATATACATGATGATAAATATAAAGTACAACATAAAACATAGAAGAAAACTATAAAAGTGGAATATTTGTTACAATAAAAATTCAAAATTCCTATCTTATACAATGTGATGAAACATTTTAAGCTACTTTCTATAGTAATTACAAAATAGAAAAAAATTGAGACAGTGTTTTTATTTTACTCTTACTTAATTTTTCATGCAATATATTTTAAATCAAGTTTTTCTCCTTACTCTCCTCCTCCCAGATCCAATGCATATCACCCCCTGTTCTGAACGTCATGTATTTCTCTTCTTTCTCAAAAAAAAAAAAAGTTATTGGAACAAACAAAAATCAGTAAGAAAAACACGAAGCAAAAGTAAATCAAAGGTCATTTTGATTTGCATTTCCCTTTTGACTAAGAATTTTGAACATTTCTTTAAGTGTTTCTCAGCCATCCAATATTCCTTTGTTGAGAATTTTCTGCTTAGCTCTGCACCTTATGTTTTAATTGGGTTATTTGTTTTGGTAGTGTTTATTTTCTTGAATATTTTAATACAATTTAGACATGAGCCCTTTGTCTGATATACGGTTGGTGAAGATCTTTTCCCAGTCTGTAGACTACTGTGTTGTTCTGTTGACAGTGTCCTTTGCCTTACATAAGCTTTTCAATTTCATGAGGTAAAATTTATAAATTGCTGATTTGAAAGCCTAGCCTATTGGTGTTCTGTTCAGGAAAGTTGTCTCCTGTGCCAATGAGCTCAAGGCTTTACCCCACTTTTTCATGTAACAGATTTGGTCTGTCTGGTTTTATGTTGAGGTCTTTAATCCATTTGGATTTTCATTTTGTGTTGGGTGGTAAATATGGATCTATTTGCATTTTTCTACATATAGATATCTAATTAGACTAGTACCGTTAGTTAGTTGAGATGCTATCTTTTCCCATTGTATGATTTTGGCTTCTTTCTCAAAAATCAAATGTCTATAGATATGTAGGTTTATTTCTGGGTCTTTGATTTCATTCCAAAGATCAACCTATTTCATGCCAGTACCATGTCATTTTTTATTAAGATTGAGATCAGGAGTAGCTATTCCTCTGTAGAATCTTTTATTCTACAGGCTTGTTTCAGGTGTTCTGGGTTTTTGTTTGTTTGTTTGTTTGTTTGTTTTGTTTTTCCAGATGAAGTTGACATCTTCCACCTCTCAGAAGGGCTAAGATAAAAAAAAAAAACTCAAGAGATAGCACATGCTGGAGAGGATGTGGAAAATGGGTGACACTCCTCCATTGCTGGTGGGAGTGCAAACTTTTACAATGACTTTGAAAATCAATCCCGTGCTGTGAGTTGTATGCACCATTGGGGGATGAAAGTAACAGGAGGTGTCAGGAGCTCCACAAGGACACCATGAAGCCAGGTGGATCTGGACCCAGGGGAGCCTGCACAAATTGATGCACCAACCAAGGACACTGTAAGCGGAGAAACTAGTCCCCTTGTTGATATATAGCCAATGCACAGCTCATTTTTCACGTGAGATGGGGTGGAGTGGGGGAGATTGGAGACTGCCTCTGACATGAACTTTGGTGCTGGTTAGCCTTGTGGGCACACAGAGAAAGAGGATATAGCCTATCTTGATGAGAAGAGATAGGCTGAGCTGAGATGGTGCTGGAAGAGGGCTCTCTCTGTCTCAGGTCTAGGGGAGGGGAGTAGGTCAGAAGAGGGAGGGAGTGTGGGAATGGGAAGATAAGAGATAGGGGATAACAATCAGGATGTGTTGTGAATAAAATAAATAGAAATTAAATGTTTATATAAAAGTATTAGTTATATGTTAATTATTTAACATATATCTTCTAAATCAATATTAAAATTGATTTTTCTCAATTATGTTTTTACTACTTCATAATATCATGAGAGTAAAATAACTATACAAACGCACTTCCTGCTCATTCTCTGATCCGCTGTCTGTTCTACCTAATTTCTGAACACACTGCTGGTTGGTCAAACCAATTCTTTGGGGCTTTAATGTGCTGAGTTCATTTTTCAACATATTTACATGTTTCACTTAATAGCAATCTGGTTTTGTTCATTTTGTCTTTAGCCAAGGCATCAGTAAAGCTGTTTTGTTAATGTTTCAATCTGTTCAAAAAAAGTACAAAGCTACATGAGGCTTTGGACATGAGGCTACTAGTTGATGCTGATCAATTCACTGGGTAGATATATAAGGAATGAATTTGGGCAAAATATTAAGAAAAACTGGCACACAGTTGGAAACAAATACTGTCTCTGGTATAGTAACAGGAATTTTATTTTTATTAGGCCTTTGAAAATTTCACACAATGTGTTTGGTTCAGATTCATCATCTTTTCTAAATCCTTTCTCCCAAAATTCACACCCTATCTAACTACCCAATTTTGTTTTCTAAGGTTTGTTTTGTTTGAGGTTTGTTTGTTTTTCCCTATCAAGTACAATTTGTACTGCCTACATATTTTTGGAATGGACATTCATTGAAGCAGATGGAACCAATTCTATTGGTACATGTTTCAATGAGTAATGTATCTTGAAGTCCAACCTCAATGGAAAAATACTCTTACATAGGTGACTTCAAGAGTTGGCATCAAAAGCACAGTAAAGGATAAATCCCAGGAATAGTTTGCTTTCTGGTTATTGGTTTCCTTATGAAACTCTGATTTAACATGTGTATACTCTAAAACATTTATGTAAACATTAATTTCATTGTGAATATACTTTGGGTTATGTAGAATATTGTTGATAAAACATTTTCAAATATAGCAATTCAATTTGTGACCTTATTTGTGTTTTTCCCAAAAACATTTTTACTAATTGTTTGGGAACTTCACCTGATACACCCCAAATACACTCACCTTACTCCTTCCATGCTCACTCTCCACTCCCGCTCTTGTGATGTCCCCATAACAGGATTTTTTTAAAGTCCAATATGTGTTGTCCATATACTTACTGGAGTAGGGTTAAACTTCTAGTGGCTCTCCTATTAAAGATCACTGAGTCCTTTTCTACCTGAATCCCTGCCAGAAGCCATCAGCTGTAGAGAGCTACACATCAGCATTATTATTACAGTATTTAAGAGTTGTCATTGATGGTTTCCTTTTTCGGCTGTTACTTTGAGTGCATGTGAAGGTTGGAGGTAGGGTTATCACAGAAGCCTTACATATCTCTCTTTCTCAAAAGTGTGGCCCTATTGCTTAAACAAGAGTCAATTAGAAGATTGTCCAGCACTGCCAAACACAAGACAGAATATCTGGGTGACAAATTTATTCATTTGCTAACCTACTATGTTGGCCTCTTAGGACTCATTTTTACTGAAAAGTAATTCACTAGGTAGAGTGTAAGGCTCATACATCCATTAGGAAAGTTTCTTAGGAATTTAAATAAATTAGCAAGGATTAGAACTGGTGAAATCGCTACCATTACCATTAACTGCAGCAGTTGCTCAGAAAAGATCTTTAGTATCTGTATAGGAAAAGTGAAAGATGTTAAATAAATGTTTAAGTCTATCAAAGTCAAACTTAAATTGAATTTCATGAACTAGAGAATTACAAATTGATTCATATTTTCAGATATTTTGATTGACTGTTTAGACAAAAATGTAACAGTGTTATACAATAGTCATTGTCCCTATCACTAAAGAGTCAGAAGACAAGACAAAAATAGAAGCATAGCCTGCACCTTTATAAGGAAAAGGAATTTCAGTGTGAAAACAAGCAGATTAGGAACCATAGGGATAAGTCCTATATACACAAAGTCCAATGCTCATGTGGTTTCTAAATGAAAATAAGAATTTGATTAACCTGGTCAAATAACATATCAAGCATGTGAATGGCCATGTACTTTGTATACTCATGACCATGAAGGGAAGAGTTGACCTGGAAATGAAAAGAAAAATGATCCTATAGTTGCATTTATGTCCACTGTCTCAGCCTAAAGGAAATATCACATCTTAAATAATAAATTACATACATTTCCAATCCTTCACCAATATAAGCAATAACATTTGTGCTAATTTGGCACAGTACTTTACTGTGTAAAGCCTTCCGTAGAATATTATTTTATTTGGTACATTCATTTTATTGTGTATGCCTAGTAAAGCAATAGAATAAAACCAAGATTTTAAAACATAATTTAAGAATTAATTTTAAATAATCTTAAAATTACAAAAAACAAAAAAAATAACATATCAGAAGGCAGCTGATATACAAAATTCATTTAAAACTCATGATTCAATCACCAAAGAACTAATAACATAATTTATTATAATGCAAATCAATATTAAATCCGAAAGAAATATGCATGTACTTTTAGATAAATGCCTTCTATTTTAAAGTTTAAACCATTTTAAGTTACTATCCTCCATTTGTAGTAATGTCAACCAGTTGTGGTACAGTTTTTAATTTTTATTTTGTGGCATGATCTATTGTATTGATGCATAGCAGTTATTAGATGAAAATGCCTAAATAAAATAATGATTGAAAAAAATAAAGGACTGTAGCCATGGGACTGAGTTCATAAAAACACAACAAAAGTGAGAAGAGATGAAAATAAGTGCGACATCAGAATGGTCAGATGAAGAATAATTGGACTTCAGATGTGTTTAATCTCAGCACACAAAGTCAGCACGTTCATGGTACTCAGGCTGTATCCAACCTTAATCCTCCACATAGGGACCCTTCAATCCACAGTGTCACTAGTCATAATAATATACATCAATTTTCTTCATGCTAAATATCCCTTTTTGTTGTTGTTCTTACCAGGAACTAATGGATATGTCACTGCCTTTTAGCTTTCGAATGCTCTGGTTTGGCCACAGAATACAAACATAATTTTATTGTTGTTGTTGTTCTGGTTTTGCTTGTTTGCTTTGTTTTAATCTATATGCTTCAGATAAAAAATTTTAAAGGACTACTTCTCCATGCTATTTATTCAAGAAAATGCATAAAGGAATTAGCTTGAGATCTTAAAACTCTCAAATAAAGTAGCTTGAAATTTGATGAGAATACAAATATGAATAATAAAAATTTTATCATCATTTTTTTATCCTCCTAATAATATACAAGGGAAACTCCTGTAAATAGTGTATTGAAGGAAAGGATTGGGTTTAGGTTAGCCAAAACTGATGACACATGACAAAGCCTTATAGAAATACACATTTGTAAAATAATTAAAATATAATATTTTTCAAAGAGGGTTTCAAACAGTAACATCTTCTGTAGGTAGGCAATGAAGATATGGTTTCTTAAGTTAAAATCTCAGATCCAGGCATGGGCTACCTCTCCATTGGCACTCAAAGCAACACAGGCTATTGGAATTGCTTTTGTTTGTCCAATATAACTAGATGGAAAGTTTCTATAGATGAAGACTTCACTCACTTTGGGTGCAGGACATATAGGAATCGATATGGTTGTCTGGGAAATTCCTTGCCCTTTAACTTGTATGGTACATCAAAGTACTATGCAGGATACTGTGGGCAAAAAGACTTCAGTAGTCTTACTTAGTACCAGAACCATGTATGCTACAGTTACTGAATTGCCAGGTAAGTTATACCTAATGCTACAATAATAGCAAGAAAGATATGGAAGTAAGTAGTTACTCTTTGATTGGTTATAAGGTCTCCTTCACATCTTTGGTATTTTAAACAGGTCTCTTCATAAATACTGTCCATACTGCTCTCTTGTTTAATGGTCATATTATCTAACTACCTTTTAAGTATTTATGTTTAGACATATAGATAAGTATTGTTTTCATCATTGGCTCTTTTACAATGGGTAGTTGTCAATGCAGAGATTCGTAACTGGTCATGGCACGAAATATATGTAACTATGAGCGATCATGTTGTATGAAAAATCTATATCCACATTCTCTGGTGTCTGATTTGACTTCAGAAAATGAAGACTCATTACAATGAGTTTTTCATGATATAGATATTAAGTGTATATTTGGATTTTCTCATGTCAGAAGGTTTGGCTTTTAAGACTATTTGAGGTTCTGACTTTATCATCATTAAAATATTAGTAAATGAAATTTGACTAATGTTTAAAATAGAAATCCTAACAGTTTACAAATTGCTTCAAACATATTGCTATCATTTTGTTGTGTTAATGTTACCTGTCGTTTCAGCATTGATAATTATAGTATTGAACTATTCATGAGCTTTCATAATTGTTGAAGATGTTTAACAATTTTCATAATCAAATATTCAGCCAAGAAATAATTTTTCATGTAACATTAAACATGCATGTTCATTATGTTAGTATTGATGTTTGCTTTCTTTTTTTTAACAATGGTAGAATTATATGTACTTCAAAATTATTTAATATTTATTTGTGATTTTCTAATCATTAAAGATTTAATTCATAGGACATTTTTAAATACAATCATATATCTGGGCCTGCATAAGAATTTCAAGAGCAAAGTGAAGTCACTAGAGATTTAAGTTTAAGAAATCTTGTCACAAAAAATAAAAAGAACATAAAAACCAAAAATTGGGTCTCAAGCATGGGGGTCTACTGCTTGCTCTTATGACCAGAAACAATAACAATTTAAATATTATACAATATATAGCTATGAAAGCCAAGCATTGGGCATTGTAAAAGATAGCTACACATCTATGTTTTTCATACAATATATTCTGACCATGATTTTGCCTCTCCCAACCCCTCAAAAATTCTTCCCACCTTCCTACTCACCCAATTCCACACTTTTTCTTTATCTTTGTTTTAAAAATAAAAAGGCAAACAACAAATCACAGAAAAAAATCAATCATACAAAAGTCTACAAAAAAATAAATCCTGTTGATTTCCATTTTGGGGGTTTGTTGTTGTTATTTTGGTTTTGTTTGTTTGTTTGTTTTTGTCCTAAAATCTGCCACCTGAGCCTACAGCTATACAATATTCAGATGATACCAACTTGAGCCTGAACTTCTTAGCCTCTGGAAATAGATAGAGTAAATTTTTAATCTTAATAAAGTGTCAAGACAAATGTATTTTGTTAGAGTGCCAAAAATTAATTCAGTCATGTTTATATTTTCTACATCTTCATTGATTTTTCTACCCATATCTATCAGGTATGCTACTAAAATTTCTTGAAAGTGTTCTTTAAGATCTACGAGGGTAGAGGTCAGACCTGGGGAGAGAAGAAGGGAGGGCAGAAGACTTACAGAGAGAAGAGAAAGCATGGGCTGAGTATCTCTGTGATAGGCTGGAGACCAAGGCGGAATAGATCCCTGGGATGCTATGGAAGTGAATCTGGCATAGACTCCTAGTAGAATAATCATGGAGACTGAAGGGCACCCCCTCTAAGTAGACAGGACTCCTAGTGGAGGGAGGGGAACACCAACTCACACATGTAAACTTCGACCCAAAATTTATCCTGCCTACAAGGTGTGCAGGCATAAGGAAAGATCAGAGATTGAGGCAATGTCCAAAAAGGCCTGCCCCAATCTGGGACCTACTCCATAGAAAAGAGCCAACCCCTGACGCCACACTGTTAATGACACTCTTCTGTTTACAGACAGGAGCCTAGCGTAACCATCCTCTGAGAGGCTACACACAGCAGCAGAGCAAAACAGATGCTGATACAGTCAAACATTGGGCAGACTGCATGGGGTCTTGTGGAAGAGTGTGAGAATGATCAGAGGACATTGAGGGGACAGGAGCTCCACAAGAGGAACAACATGACCAACTACCTAGAGCCCGCGGGGAGGGGGGGCAGGCTTCTGGAAACTAACATTCGAAGCAAGGACCATGCATGGTATACCACATGAGGTAATGGGATATGTATAAAATTTAAAATATTTCTGTATTAAGAAAAATAACATATCTTTTATCTCAGTTAAAGGTTCTTTTGTTTAGTGAATAGATGAGGTAAAATTTACTCATTTAGCCACTAATACTGTAAATATTTAATATCAGTAGTTTTTAATGCCACATGCAGGTTCTCTATTTTTTATTCACAGGTCACATTTTTTTTTTAATTTCCCCCTGATTCCTAAAACTGGCAATCACTGTTTCACTACTTACTATAATATTATGTAATTTTCTATTTTACATATAACCAAGATGATATAGTATCTTTAAATTTCTATTTAATTTGTTAATTATGAAAGATATACCCCAGGCTTATCTATGTTTTATCAAAGTATTAGCCCTAAAATACTATAACACATACACATTGCATTTTCTTTATTTAGCCATGCGCTGTTTATATCCATTCACACAATTTAGATAGATTCTATAACTTGGTTGTTGTAAACATGATGCAAGGAGAGAGGGAATTTAACTATCTCTTTACCATAATGATTTAAAATTATTTAGATAATAGCTGGATTGCACAGTAATTATGTACTAATACAACAAGAAGACAAGTGAACTGATTTAAAAGTGAGCGAAGCACTCAAATGATATTTTTAACATTTTAAAAATACAGTACTAATATGGTCAGTAAATATATAAAAAGCTTGACCATCACTAGTCATTTGGGAAAATGCAAATTTAAAACCTTAAAACTAGAATATGTACTACCTATCACTTGCTAAAATGGATTTGTCAAGATAATAGGTTGGTGAAAATATGAAGTAAAGGAACTTTTTACCTTATTGCTAGAAGTGCATATTAGTAGAAACACAGAAGACTATGCAAATGACCCTCATGTACCTTTCTTTCTCAGTCTCTTTCGCTCTCCCTTTACTTTTTCCTTCTTTCATACTTCTTAAACAATCAATCTTTGAAAGTTTCTTTTCCCTTTCTAGTCTCTATTTTCCTTTATGACATCCATTTTCTACTCTTCTAACCATTATTTATATGTAGTCCATGACATATACATTTCAATTATATATGTTACAAACTATATACATATATAAAACTAAGTTTCTGAGGTTGTAACTCAGAGAGTTTATTCTTCTGGTCATTTTAAGCTAAACATCTATATCTAATTTGATACATTAACAAGACATTAAAATATAATAAATATTGGTTAAACTATTGAAAATAATTATATTAATTAAAAAGCCAGATGAACTGCTTTAAAAAGTATACTTTAATATTAGCTCATTTTTTTCTAAGCAATAGATAAAAATCTAGTTGTGTTAATTTTGTATCCAGCCACTTTGCTGAAGGTGTTTATCAGGTATAAGAGTTTTCTGATAGAATTTTGGGGTCACTTATGTATACTATCATATCATCTGTTAATAGAGATTCATTGGCTTCCTTTAAATTTGTATCTCTTTGATCTCTTTTACTTGTCTTATTTATCTAGCTATAATTTCAAGTACTATATTGAATAGACATGGGAAAAGTGCACAGTATGTCTTGTCATTGATTTTAGTAGAATTGTTTAAGTTTCTCTCCATTTAATTTGATGTTGGTTATTTGTTTGCTGTATATTGCCCTAATGATGTTTAGGCATGTGCTTTCCATCATTGATCTCTTCAAAACTTTAATTTTTAACTTTGATTTATTATAATGTATTCAGATTACATCCTGAGTGTTATCTTCTCACTTGTATCTTTCTCTTCCCACCATCTGTCTCTCTTCCTCCATCTTCCCCTTGCTTAGACCTCTGACAGAAGGAGACTTCCTGCCCCATCAATATAGCCATAGCATATCAGGTCTCATTCTGATAGCCTGATTTCCATTTCTCTGTGTGCTGCCAGGCCTCCACACAAGGGGAAATGATGAAATCAGGAATGCCAGATTTCATGACAGAGGCAGAACCCACTCTCCCTGCAATCATGGTGAATGAGCTGCCCATTGGCTAGCTATAAGCAGAGGTCTAGGTTTGCTATAAGCATTGTCGTTGGTTGGTGAAACAGTTTGTGCAGGCATCCCTTTGTCCAGGTCCTCTTTGATGGTCATTTTGTGTGGCTCCTGAATCCTCTGGGCCCTTCCATCCCCTCATTCTTCCACACCACTCTCAGCACTCCAATTGAAGTCCAGCAGGTAGTCTCAGCATCTGTCCCAACTACCTGCTGGGTGGAGTTTCTCAGAGGACATCCATGTTGGCTTAATATCCACTTATAAGTCACTATATACCATGTGTGTCTTTCTGGGTCTAGGTTACCTCACTCAGGATGATTTTTTCTACTTCCATCCATTTGCCTTCAATTATCAAGATTTCCTTGTTTTTAATAGCTGAGCAGTATTTCATTGTGTGAATACACCACAGTTTCTTTATCCATTTGCTCCTTGAAGGACATCTAGGTTGTTTCCAGATTATGGTTATTATTAATAAGGGAATAAGTTGCTATATACATAGTTGAGAAAATGTACTTTTTGTATGGTAGAGCACCTTTCAGGTGTATGCCCAGGATTGAGTACAGCTAGGTCTTGAGGTAACTCTATTCCCAATTTTCTGAGAAAGCACCAGACTGATTTCCAAAGTGGTTGTACAAGTTAACACTCCCACCAGGAGTGGAGGAGTGTTCACTTTTCTCCACATCTTTGCCAGCATCAGCTGTCACTTGAGATTTTAATCTTATCCATTCTGATTGGTGGTATACAGAATCTCAGAGATGTTTTGATTTACATTTCCCTGATGACTAAAGTTGTAGAGCATTTCTTTAAGTGTTTCTCAGCCATTCAATATTCCTCTGTTGAGATTTCCCTGTTTAGTTCTGTATTCCATCATTAAAGTGGGTTATGTTTTTTGGTGGTGTTTAATTTCTTGAATTCTTTATATTTTGGATATTAACCCTTTGTCAGATGTACCCTGCACAAAGCTATAGTCCAAGTGGATTGAAGACATCAATATTAAATGCAACACACTAAATCTATTAGAAGAAAAAGTGGGGAGGAACCTAGAACTAATTGGCACAGGAGACAACTTCCTGAACAGAACACAAATAGCTCATACTCTAAGATCAACAATTAATAAATGGGACCCCATGAGACTGAAAAGCTTCTTCTATAAGGCAAAGGTCAGTGTCTACAAAACAAAGCAACAGCCCACAGCCTGGGAAATTATTTTTCCAACCCTTTAAACATGAAAGGGTGTTGGATTTTGTCAAAGGCATCTAGTGAGATGATTGTGTGCATGCGTGCTTGTGTGTGTGTGTGTGTGTGTGTGTGTGTGTGTGTGTGTGTGTGTTTTCAGTTTGTTTATATGGTGGATGATACTGGTGGATTTTTATAAACTTAACTATTCCTGCATCCTTGAGAAGAAGCCTACTTTATCATAGAGGATGTCAATAGGTATGTCCCTAGCCAAGACTTCTATCAACAGGGAATATGGAGCCTGAAGGTGATACCTCTGGTCTCTAAGTAGGTCTTCAGGTGGATTGAGGAGGAAACCAACCTACTCATAAAACATTTGACCTAAAATTTGTCCTACCTTCCTGAAATGTAGGGATAAAGATTGATCAGAGATCTAAGGAAAGGACAACCAATGACTGGCCTAACTTGAGACTCACCCCATAGGAGGGAGCTATTAATTATACTATGAAAGAAAAGAAGAGCCTGGAATAAGTGTCTTCTCAGAGGCTTTATACAGAAGCTGATGGAAAGAGATGCAAAGACCAAGACCTGATAATAGGCTGATCTTGGGAAGTGTTGTGGAAGAGTGGGTAGAAGAATTAAAGGAGCCAGAGGGGTCAAGGACACCCCAAGAAGACCTACAGCATAAATTAACCTGGGCCCATGTGGTCACAGAGACTGAACCACCAACCACAGAGCATGTATGGGATGGACCTATGCCCCCTACATGTATGTAGCAGATGTACATCTTGGTCATCATGTGACTCCCCTAGAAATTGTAATAGTGGCTGTCTTTGACTCTGTTGCTTTTTTTCAGATTCTTTTAACCGAGTTTGGCTGCCTTGTCTGGCCTTACTCAGAGGATGTGTTTAGTCCTGTGTTGACTTGATATGCCCTATGGGTGGCCTCCTTTATTCAGAGAAAAGGAAGGAGGAATGTGGGAAAGAGGTATGTGATAGGACTGGGAGAGGAGGAGGGAGGGAACTGAGATTAGAATGTAAAGTGATTAAATATATTAATGAATAAAGCTAGTTGTGGAATTTGAAAGAGCCAAGGGATTCTATGATCATAACTAGATTATAATTAAATAAATGTGCCAACATTCTAAGTATGATTAAATATACTACCATGTATCGCAGACTGTTTTGCTACTTGTGATGTTCTTTACTCAGAATCTTGGGAACACACACATACACACATACATACACACACACACACACACACACACACACACACACACACACATATATATATATATATATATATATATATATATATATATATATTAAATAGGCAGACAGACAGATGACCCATAGAGTTTTTATGGGTTCTTTATATAAGTAAGGACGTAAAAGACCTTTATGTGCAAGGATGAGGAATTAAATTTTGTTATATTTTCACAATACTAATCTTTGAACCACATATGATTTGGTCTTTGAATACTCCAAGTGTGAATGTGATTGAAAAGAAGAGCATAATTCAAACTTGAATCATTCACTGTATAAAAGTAAAATTCATTAACATGTTCTTTGCTTCTATTTTACCTTCTGGGTTCACAAGAAGTTCATGATTGTTGGTTTAAAACTGGGACAGAGGGGAGGACATCCTATTAGGACTCTAGATGAGAGAAGTATGGGAGAATAGCAAAGTAGAAGGATCCAGAGGGTCCTAGAAACCTACAAGTAGAACATTATGATGGGCAGATTTGGGCCCAGCGGGCCCGCTCAAACTAAGGCACCAGCTAAGGACAATACAGGCGGTAAACCTTAAACCCCTACCCACATCTAGACAATGGACAGAACATTCTCCACAGTAGAGTGGAGAGTGGGATATTACTTTCTCACATACTCTGGTGCCTCACCTTTGACCATGTCCCCTGGAGGGGGAGACCTGGTGGCACTCAGAGGAAGGACAGCAGGTTACCAAGAAGAGACTTGATACCCTATGAGCATATACAGGGGGAGGTAATCCCCCTCAGTCACAGTCATAGGGAAGGGGAATAGGGGAAAATGGGAGGGAGGGAAGAATGGGAGGATACAAGGGATGGGATAACCATTGAGATGTAACAAGAATAAATTAATAATAAAAAAGAGCACCAAAAAAAATGAATGAATTAAAAAAAAAAAAAGAAGAAGTGAAGACCAGGAAAAAAAAGAGGACAGTTTCTCTGTAAGCATGTGTTCATTATAGATTTTTTAAAACTAACCAAGCCTGAGCTAATATAATCAACAAATGCTATCAATATATTTAATAATATAAATGTATATATACAAAAAGATGTTTTAGTTATGTTTTGTTCCTGCTAAGAGAATTATAAAATGGAAATACCAAATAACAAAGGACACAAAAGCAGTCTCATTTTTTCTTTCTCTTCATTGTATGTTGATATAGTATATTATATTTTCAACAACAACTTTCTTTTTTTTAAATATATTTTATTAATTTATTCATATTATATCTTAATTGTTATCCCATCCCTTGTATCCTCCCATTCCTCCCTCCCTCTCATTTTCTCCTTACTCCCCTCCCCTATGTCTGTGAATGAGGGGGACTTCCTCCCCCTGTATATGCTCATAGGGTATCAAGTCTCTTCCTTCAAAAAACAAATGTAATGAGGTAATAAGTATGAAAAGAAATGTGGGTGTCATGACAATGAATTGGTAAGTTATCATTTGGTCACTGTTACCAGCTAATGAAATCACTAAAATCAACTAGTGCAGCATAAAACAACAACAAATAAACACACACACACACACACACACACACACACACACACACACACATCTCACATCTGCCTAAATTTACTTCTGGTATATTTTAAGTGTTTATTGAAACTGTGAAAACAAGCGCTTAAACAATTAGTGAGCTTCTGAGGGGACACAGAGAATTTTAATAGGACATAAGACCAGAAACTTCTGCTTAGATACTCATTACATTCAAATGTGTGACATGTGATGTAGGAGAGGAAATGTATTTAGAACACATAAAATCGTTTCTTATATGAGTTTTATTTTGTATTCCTCAGGACATATGTATGTGTGTGCAAATTATGTACTTTCATATGAATTTTTCAATTACATGTGTATTAAATACGTTATATAATATTAATATTCAAGATGAAATACATCATAACCAAAAAAAATGAGATTTCTAAAACACACAGTCAAGCCTGTTCATGCTGGTCCTTCCTCTGTCACCTCTGGTTCATTGCATTTACAGAAGCACAGAGGTTACTGAAAGTGTGATATGATGGTAACAAGTTCTACTTCTATTAAAATATAAATGGCCTATTTCAATGAAGATTTTATCCACATTCCTGATATTAAAGAACAATTGGTTAAAGTTAATGAAATCCTGAAAGAACAATACTTCAGCTAAATTTTATTATTATATAATGGAATTGGGATAAATGTGCCATCTTGCATATTAATTCTAGTTTGAATGTGTGGCCTACAAAGGAGCATCAGGCTTTGACCCTGAATATTTGTCTTGTACTGTTACATAGAATTAAGATACTCTAACAATAAAAGAAACGATGATGAAAAATAGATGTGCAAACAATTTTATACTTTTTTATTTTCAAATATTTTAAAGATAAAAACTAAATTTGTATTTTGAATATAAAATATTAACAAAGGTCATATCATTATTATAATCTCATGACTTTTAGTGTCTTAAACAAAATATTAATCTAATATTCCCATTTCTCCCAAAGTAAAGCATCTCCTGCCTTGTATTCTAGATGATCCTGGTACTACAAAGCTAGCTAGTTCTTTTTAATTCTTTGTTGTTGTATTATGACTATTTTCAGACTGAAGAAAATTTCTACGTAAACAGAATCTAAAAATAGAACTGAATAATATAATTGAAGAAAAGAAAAATTATTCTAAGGTAAATAGAAAAAGACAAAAGTCACCAGGTTCATGGAATTGAACATGAATATATTATAAAGACATACATATGCATATATATAGATATTATCTTAAAATGCTTGTGATATTCAAAGAATAAAACTAGCAGAAATAAGGAAGGTAAGTTCATGTGAACTAATGCTGCTCATAGAACATCCCTTGCATAAAGAAAATATAGATATTCCAATAATTGATACTTAGATATTATAGAAATAACTTAGAATTTAAAAATCAAAAGTGTAAATATAATTATAAACACATCAACAGTGAATACCAGTAGACACATGAAAAGCCTGGGATGAGAGAGGGGCTGTGTAGAGTTCAGGGATCCAGACGAGGAAGACAGGGAACAATTGTAAAAGAAAGAGTTGGTGGAGAACAAGACAATCTGAATCAACTAACCAAGGCACATATAAGCCTTGTACAAGTGCAAGCATATGCACAGAGACTGAAGCACCAATCACAGAGCCTATATGGGTCTGCACCAGGTCCTCTGCTTATATATTATAGCTATGATCTTAGCATTTTTATGGGGCCCTTGACTGTGAGAGTCTTAAGACTCTTTTCCTCCTGTTAGATAGCTCAGTCCAATATCCATGTGACGGTTTTTCATGTTTGGTTGCTGTTCTTGCAAGCCTCTTCTTTTCTAATTAGAGCCAGAAAAGGAATAGATCCAGAGGGGAAAAGCTATCATGAGGAACTGGGAGGAGAAACTATAATTAAGTTAGGTTATATGAGAAAAGACCCTATTTTCAGTAAAAGTAAAAAATCAGTTAAAAAAAAAAAGCTGCTCATCAAGAAAAAGGAGTTTTTTTTAACCTTGAGCAAGAACATGTGTGAATTTCAAATGTGCTATTAGGAGTAAGGAAACTAATTGAAAGGGCTAACAACTATGCGACTCCATTTATCATATTCTAAAGATAACACCTTTTCAAGGAAAGGAAGCAGTTGTGGTGGTCAGGAGCTGAGTATGTGAATGGCCCAGTGTATGAGAGGTACGGAGGAACCTTTCTAAGATAACAAAATATCTTATTATGATTGTGCTAATGGTCTTGGATACTATTCTTTTTCTGTTGTTGTTTTCAGTTTAAAGAATAGCAATAAACAATCCTTGGAAAATGTAACTCTTTTGCAGTTGTATTCAAAAGATTAAATAAAATATATTGTCATATCAGAGAGAGAAAGAGAAAGAGAGAGAGAGAGAGAGAGATGGTGAAAGGGAAGGAGAGAGAATCTATGTGGAAAAAACCATGTTATCAGAATAGAACTAAGTAAGAGAAGATAATGGGCAATGATACAGGATCAAAATACTTCGTATTTGAAATTGATAAAAATAGTACAAATTTAAAAGGCAACTGGTAGAAAATTGAAACATTGTACACATTTTCAAAAACAACAAAAGGAAAATGTTTAAATAAAATATAATCCTCATGCTTCAGTATTTTTCTCAATATCATCAAAAGATTTTTAGAAGTATTTACAAAATTGAAAATTAATACATTAACAAACCTCATTTAATATATAAACCTGAATAAATATTATTTTTCACAAGATAAACTAATTAATAAATAATCCACTACTGTTTTACAAAGCAAATATATTTCATTCATATTGAAAATATATGACTGATAGTTGTGGAAACAAAATTAAAATTCAAAACATATGACATTCACCACCATGAAAGAGAAATGCCTGATGCTTTGTAATATATCAGAATTAGAACTGTTCTTTCTAACAATCACTAATGTATTGATTATTCAAATAGTACCTCAGGAGAACATATATGACATATACACACATAGTAAATTATTTCAATCACTTACACAAATAAGAACCATGTAAATAATCCTTCAATATTAAAATATATAATAATAAAATACCACAATGAATAACACATAAATAACATAAATACATGAATTCTCCATATTTTATTATCAAGTAAACATAATCCTAAAATACTAGGAACTAGTATCTGTAAAATTGAGATGTTTACTGCATGAATAAATTTTGGAAAAGAAGAAAACTCTTAACCAAAACATCCTTTTAGAATGGAATAAAACATAACAAAAGAATAAAACCAAATGATCAGGAAAGACAGGGTGAAAAACAAAATGAGTCACAATATTAACGATGGTTTTCACAAAGGTAACGGCTAAAACAGAAGTCATAGAAAAGCGAACATGTTAAGCAAAAATGTTAACACTGTGGTAAATCTTATATATCACTCAAACAATTTTTAAATTATGAATTTAAGGTTTTATTAAAATGCATTTTTTGAAAAATGAATGAAAATTGGCATAAAGTGTCCAGAAAATAACATAATTAATCCAATCTGCACAAATATTAGCAAACATTTCGTAATATGTCCCATGTGAAAGAGTATCTCAGAAGAGACAAATGCTTAGATGTTAAATCCTCACAAGAAAATACCCAGGAAATTGAATTACACAGTAGATATAAAATACACACTTAAAACTAAAGCATTAGGCATGTTTCAGACTTGAATCCTGATGATTTTTAATTCATTCCCAAGAATTTATTTCCATAAAAAACAGTAGCATATAACTTCTTAATATTGTGGTCATAATTTAAAAAGTCAACACTCAGTAGCTAATTTACTGAGCAAGCTTTAAAATACTGTGTAATGTGCTCACTAATCAAATCAAGGACTCAAGATAGGGACCACGTGGTAAAAATTAATTTTACTATTAGCCTTATTCATTTCTGAAAGGATAGTCATCCTAAAAAATTTGTAAAATGAACAGACATGTGGATGCTTGCTGTTTGGCCATCACCCATGCGAAATCTATATGTTTCTTCGATTTTTCAAAGAAGATTTTATTACTATTGTTTTCTTATGTTATGTGGATTTTAAAAGGCATCGTCGTATGGTTGGCTCAGTTCTCCCTCTCTATCTTTAGGTGAACTCATGGACTTGAACTCAGGTCATTGGAATTGTGTAGTAAGCATTTTTACCTTCTTAACCATCTCTGTGTTCTCATATTTTATATTGAATCCAGTGTTGCCAGAGAATGACCTAGCCATACCAAGTCATGGCCCTGTTTTATGACTATTAGCACAGCATTCCGTGCTAGATATTTGGCTCAGCTGAGCATTACATTATCTTTCATTTTATAATATTACTGTATACACATACATTTAAAAAGCAAGGACTCAACATTCAGTGGGACAATTTGGGAGGCATACCTCTTGAAGAGATAGTTAAGACTAAATGAAGCCATGAGCACTGAGGAAGAATCTAACGGAAATGAGTCTTTGAAGAGCACAGAAACAGTATCAGAGTTGAGGCCTAGTAAAATGAATAACTATGATGAATGCTTCCCAGCAGCTGACATTATCTGGTCTGTTATCATGCTTGGCAAGTCTACCAGACTAACACATTTCTTTGCAAAAATACTTCTATATATTTTTTATTTAAGTTAACAGTGCTTTATATATATATACAGATGGCTATCTATCTTTGGCCATCAGAATATGAAATTTTCTCCATCATCACCATTGGGTGGGGAAATCTTCTGACATATCACAAGAAGTTTTATGATTCGCATGCGTTTTATCAGCTTGATTAATTCATTAATAAAAACAAATACTAATTATAGGCATAAGCCATTAGGAAAACAAAGGATCCATTGTAAAATATCTAACCACAAATGGCAAGAAAATAGAGACAGAATGGCATTTAAATTGAATATGTCAATGTGTATTAATGTGGAGAGATTGACAAGATAACAAAACTAGTAAAATTATTTTAAAATTAAAATAGAACTTCTGTATGCTTAATTTTCTTTGTTTAGATGAGATTCCAAATCATAGTTGATTGATTTATAATACTGGACAGGGATAAAAGGCAGAGCAATTAAGAACAGCACCAACTATCTGAACCATATGGATGACTGGCTCATCATCTTGAAAACCAGACAACTGGGTCTGGGAATGGTCAACCAAAACCTTTAATAACCAGTATTATGACCCTTGGAAACCTGAAAAACTGATTTCCTTTGAGTCTTTGCTTCTAAGGACTTCTATCAGTATCAAAATAAATACAAAAAAAATTTTTTAAAAAGCCAACAATTTGAAAATAAGACCAATGAGGGATATGTGGATTTGGAGAGAGGAAAACAAAGAGAGAAATGATGATGTGTTATAATCTCAAAAAAAAAAAAAAGAAAGAAAGAAAGAAAAAAGAAAAAGAAAAAATGTAAAAGATGGTAAAGAAATACTTGGTAAATTAAATCAATAAATACAAAAAAACACAAGATTAACAGCCACATTGTATAAATAGCAATGTGGATTATTAATCTTCTTCTGTTTTCTTTCATCTGGATTAGTCATTCAATTTCACTTCTTAACATATTCCTAATATAATTTATTTTTCTAAATTGTTAGCCAATATGACTGTGACTTCCCTACACTGTACTTTTTACAAAAGACTCCCTGAACTCTCTTTTTAATAATTCTAAAGTCATTGTTTCTCATTATCAGCCTAAGTACCTTACATATCTTACATGACAAACCCCATGACTATTCAATTCTGTATACTCCTAATGTGAAAGATGACTCTAAAGTGGGAAAAGAGTCCTTAAGCCAAGAATTATAATGAATCTCACAGACAACTGTGATTCAAGTAGAATTTGTGCAGCCTCTTCATTTAGACATAGCAGTGCTTCTGAGCTCAAATTTAGTGTTTGTAGACCTTCAGCATCCTAGGCTGTTTAATGTATGACATTATCTAGTTCCTTTGTGCACAGCACTTGCACAGACTATAACTCACTTCTCAGAGTCTCACTGCTGGTCCCTGTCCACAGTTCTCAGTTTAATCAACAAAGACAATGTTTTGGCAGCTTGGCTGAAGACTGAAGAGTAACACTGCAAATGTGTCCTTCCCTACCACCCCTGATTCGGCTGTTGTTCTTCACTCAGGCTCAATGTTCCACTCACTTGAGTCTCAGCACAATAGCTAAGGAATGTGAATAAATACAATCAAAGTTGGCTTTGGTCTGTTGGAAATGAGAGAACAGTGGTAGGAAAAATGTTGCAAAGTATTTCACTTCTTTAAGCTTCTGGACACCAATAAAGCCTAATTACAAGATAACTTTTCCACCTTTGAATAGACATGAATGCTAAGTAACCACCAATGCATCACAGGCAATGTCAGTAGGGCACAGGATAAAGACATGGAGCTAGAAAGAGAAAATGTGGCTTCTATTGGGATTTTTTAAGAGAATGATTCCAGCAAGTTACTCAACCCCCTAAACATGTTCTTTTCCAGACAGAGTTTAACATAGAGAAGCCTGTATGCATAAAAACAGCAAAATGCTCTATATGAAAAACCTTCAAACTATGATTCATTTGGAGTGTGAATGAGTAAATGAAATTAATGAATAAGTTATGTAAGAACATATAAAGCTAATTGTTTTTCTTGTCTACTTCTTTCATAGACTTCTTTTGGTTGGGTGGTGAAATTCTTAGATTTAATTGTCTTTTTAAATTTATAGTTTAAGCACAAGAAACTACACACCATGCTGTTTTTGCATTCTGGTAGTGTAATCAGTTGTACAATTATGATATCTTAGGAATCACATTTTAAAAGATTATCTGTAGATACCATTGGCAGTAATTATACAAGTGTTTACAAGTCTATGAATATATCACTTTTGTGTGGAGGATGGTTTGTCACTGGTAGTGTAGAGACCCTGGAATACTGCCTTCCTTAAGCATGTCATGTTCCTATAAGTAGTAAACAAATCTCCTTTAAGTTTCACATTAACATGAAAAACAGCCAACCCAAAGTCCATAGATCTCAAAAGGCATCCTTCCCCCATCTTTGCATGAATCTCACATTTGAGCTAATAGCTAACTACCCTATTCAACCCAGGAACACATGGAAGTCATTGAAACAAGGCTTAGAATGGCAAGTCCATTAAAGCTATGCATACTAACTTTGGCCTTCAGGTGATTAGACCTTGCCTGGTGAATTCTGTCCATCGTAATCTTAACTGAACTTTCCCTCCTCATGCCTCACTTCTTTTCATCAAATCCTGCCCTAATGGGTGTTTTCCCAAATGAATCAATAAGGTATGCTATGACTCCTGATGCTGGGAAACTATGAGCTCAAAATCTCTTTCTTCCTTCTTCATCTCGTATTAGCCTATTAGTGCAAATTCTGATACTCTTAAGTTGAACATGTCTTAGTGTCATGTAGACACTAAGAGAAGAGACCACAGATGCCAACCCAGACTACTATACCCAACCAAACTTTCTTTCAATCACCATAGATGGAGAAAACAAGAGATTCCATGACAAAACAACGTTTAAACAGTACCTATACACAAATCCAGCTCTACAGAAAATAACAGAAGGAAAACTTCAACCCAAGAAAGCTAGCTACACCTAGGAAAATAAAACACAGAAAATAAATGACCACATATTCACAAAACCAAAAGAAACACATTCACGCACGTGCACACTCTCTCTCTCTCTCTCTCTCTCTCTCTCTCTCTCTCTCTCTCTCTCTCTCTCTCTCTCCATGAACATCATCAAAAAACCAGAAAGTAACAATCACTGGTTATTAATATCTCTCAACATCAATGGCCTCAACTCCCCAGTAAGAAGACACAGGCTAACAGAATGGATCTGAAAACAAGACCCATCATTCTGCTGCATACAAAGTATGTTTAACTCAGCAATAAAGACAGACATAACCTTAAGTAAAGGGATGGAAAAGGGTATTTCAAGTAAATTGACCAAAGAAGCAAGTGAGAGTAGCTATTCCAATATCTAATAATATAGAATTACTACCAAAACTAATAAAAAGATATGGGGAAGGACACCTCATACTCAGTCAAAGATAAAGTGTTCCAAGATGATGTCTCAATCGTGAACATATATGCCCCAAACACAGGAATAGCCACAATCATAAAAGAAACATTACTAACTCTTAAATTATACATTGAACCACACACATTAGTAGTAGGAGACTACAGCACACTACTTGCACCAATAAGCAGATCATTGAGACAAAATAAATTGAGAAATAATGAAATTAATAGATTTCATGAAGAAAATGGAACTAAGAGATCTCTACAGAATATTTAACTAAACATAAAGGATTATACCTTCTTCTCAGAATCTCAGGGAATCTTCTCCAAAACTGACTAGATACTTGGTTACAGAACAAATCTTAACAGATACAAGAAGATAAAAATAACCCCTTATCAGACCACGATAAATTAGAGCTGAAACTCAACAACAACAGAAACAACAGAAAGCCTACAAACTAATGGAAACTGAATAATTCCTCACCCAATGACCTCTGGGTCAGGGAAAAAAGAAAAAAAAAAGAAATTGAGGACTTCATGAAGGTACAATGAATGGGGACATAATAAAAGTGTGCTAAGAGGAAAATCTATAGAATTAAGTGTCTTTATAAATAAATTAAAGAGATCTCATGCTAACAACAGCACACCTGAAAGCTTTAGAACAAAAGGAAGCAGACACACCCAAGAGGAGTTGAGGGTAAAAATAACCAAACTCAGGGTGGAAATAAATAAATTAGAAACAAAGAAAATGATTAAAAGAATCAACAAAACCAAGAGTTGTTTCTTTGAGAAAATCAACAAGATTATCCAAATGAACTAACAGGTATAGGGAGAACACTCAAATCAAGAAAATTAGGAATGAAAAGGGAGACATAACAACAGACATGGAGGAAAGCAAAACAATCATTAGGTCTTACTTCCAAAGCCTATGTGCTACCAGATTGAAAATCTAAATGAAATACCCAGTTTTCTTGATAGATTCCACTTACCAAAGTTAAATTAAGACCAAGTAAACAAATTAAATATTCCCATATTTCCAAAGGATATAGAAGCAGCCATAAAAATCTCCCAACCAAAATAAAGCCCAGGGCCAGATATTTGAGTACAAAATTCTACCAGGCCTTCAAAGAAGAGCTAATATTAATTCTCTTCAAACTATTTCACAAAATAGAAACAGAAGGAACATAATCAAACTCATTCTATGAGGCCAGAATCACTTTGAAACTTAAACTACTCAAAGAACCAACAAAGAAAGAGAATTTCAGACTAAATTCCCTTGTGAACATTGATGAGAAAATCTTAATATATATAAACCAAGTGCAAGAACATATTAAAACTATCATTCACCTTAACTAAGTAGGCTTCATCCCAAATGCAGGGATGGTTCAATATATAGTAATCCATCAATATAAGCCATCATGTAAAGAACTAAAAGAAAAAAAGCACAAGATTATCTCTATAGGTTCTAAAAAGCATTTGACAAAATCCAACACCCATTCATGCAAACAGTCTTGGTGAGATCAAAGATATAAGCCACATACCTAAACATAATAAAGGCCATATATAGCAATCCCATAGCCAACATCAAACTAAATAGATGAGAAACTTAAATTAATTCCACTGAAATCAGGGACACAAAAATGCTGTCTACTCTGTCTGTATCTCTTCAATACAGTACTTGAAGTCCTAGCTAGGCCAATAAGACAACTAAAAGAGAGCAAAGGGAAACAAATTGGAAAGGAAGAGGTCAAAGTATCATTATTCACAGATGATATGATAATATACAAAAGTGGTCCCAAAAATTCTACCAAGGACCTCCTACAGCTGATTAACACCTTCCACAAAGCTGCAGAAAGAAAAATCACTAAAAAACATTGACATCCCTCCTTTATACATAATAGAAACAGACTGAGAAAAAATATGGAAACAATACCCTTTACAATAGTCACAAAAATCATAAAGTATCTTGGTGTAATTCTAACCAAGCAAGTAAAGACTTGCAAGAAAAACTTCAAGTCTCTGATGAAAGAAATTGAAGAAGAAACCAGAAGATGGAATGATCTCCCATTCTCATGGACCAGGAGGTTCAACATAGTAAAAATCAGCATCTTATCCAAGGAATCTACAGATTCAATGTAATTTCCATCAAAATGCCAAAACAATTCTTACAGACCTTGAAAGAATAATTTTCAACTTCATATGGAAAAAACATAATAGCTAAGACAATCCTATACACTAACAGATCTTTTGGAGGTACCTCCATCTCTGACTTCAAGCTGTATTTTTTATCTACAGTAATAAAATTCTGCCTAGTACAGGCATAGAAACAGACTGTTGGATGTAAGGAATTGAATTCTAGAACCATAAATAAACTCACACATCTATGGACACTTGATTTTTGACAAAGAAACCAAAACCATAATATGGAAAAAAAGATAGCATCTTCAACAAATAGTGCTAGTTTAACTGGATGTTTATGTGTAGAAAAATGCAAATAGACCCTTATTTATCACCCTGTACAAAACTAAAGTCCAAATGGATTAAAGATCTCAACACAAAACCAGACACATTAAATCTGTTAGGAAAAAAAAAAAGTAGGAAAGAACTTTGAGTTCATTGGCACAGGAGACAACTGTCTAAACAGAATAGCCTCTAAGATCACCAATTAATAAATGGGATCTCATGAAACTGAAAAGTTCTGTAAGTCAAAGGATACTGTCAACAGAACAAAGGACAGGCTGTAGACTGGGAAATATTCCTCAGCAACCCTGCATTTGACAGAGGGTAATTTCCAAAATATGTAAAGAACTCAAGAAAATAAACACCACCAAACCAAATGATCCAGTTAAAAAATGAGATACAGAACTTATTAGAGAATTCTCAACAAAGGAGTATCTAATGGCTGAGAAACACTTAAAGAAATGTTCAACATCCTTAGGCATCAGGGATATACAAATCAAAGTGATGCTGAGAGACCCTTTTACACCCATTATAATGGCTTAAATAAAAAACTCAAGTAACAGCATATGATGGTGAGCATATGGAGAAAGTAGAACACTCTTCCATTGTTGGTAGTAGTGTAAACTTGTACAACCACTTTGGAAATCAAGCTGGTGCTTTCTTAGAAAATTGGAAATAGTTCTACCTTAAGATCCAGTTCAACCTCAGAGACACACAGATATGACATTTAAAAATGTTTTTATTATTTTAAATATTCACTGACAATGAGACAGGTTAATTCCTGGCAACACCCAGCCTACCTCAAAGAGGATGATAATCATCAAAGAACCTCCTTACAGAGATGGCCTCAAATGTGCCAAACAAGCTACTAAGCAAAATGTTCTGATTTCTACCACAGACAGAATTCTGCCTAAAAAAAGGGCAAGCTTAGATGCAGGCAGAGTCAATGGCCAAACACTGCCAATACAGGGTAAGCAAGTCCTCAATAGTTCCTGCCTCACAAATATGTCTGTCAGATATGTTGCGCCAGAATGCTGAATATGATGCACCAACCAGCATTATATAGAGTTTTCGGTGACTTTTTAGGTAGAAAACTGTCTCTGTCATCTTCCTATTTGGAAAGCTACTAACTTGTACTCCCAGCATACTCAAGTAGTCAAGTGTATTCCTTCTCCAGTCTTCGATGGGGTTGAAGACCAGGTAGTTTAGTTTTACAATTAAGCTTAGTTGTTTAGGGATTAAGATGTTTTAAGGTCTAGATAGATGCGTTTAGTTGATAATGACAGGACGTGATGGAGTTTGATTTACATTAAGAATTTTAGACGTACCAAGATAGGGCAGTTGTTTTCTTCAAGGCCCCACAAAATAGCCAAAACACTAAGAATATAACATTTATTTAAATCCTTATTGTATCATGGTTCTTCTTGCTATAGCAGCTTATTGTATATCTGTGTAATAATATAAATGTATATGTAAAAAATAAAATATCCAGTGTACCACTCCTGGACATACATCTAAAAAATTCTCCACCATACAAGGAAATTTGCTGAACTATATTCAAGGCCACTTTATTCCTAATAGCCAGAAGTTAGAAACAACCTAGATGTCCCTCAAGGGAAGAATGGATAAATAAACTGGTACATTTATACAATGAAATACTACTCTAACAACAACAAGGAAATCTTGAAATTTTTAAGCAAGTAGTACAAAAGTACAAAAGATCATCCTGAGTGAGTTAATCCAGACTCAGAAAGACATACATGGTGCATACTCACTTATAAGCAGATGTTAGCCACATAATACAGGATAGCCACACAACAATACACAGACCTAAAGAAGCTAAACAACAAGGAGGACTCTAGGGAGGATGCTTAATTCCCATACAGAAGGGCAAATAAAATGCACACAGGAAGCAGTTGAAAAGAAGGAACGGGATGGGAGCCTACCATAATGGTCTTCTGGAAGACTCCACCCAGCAGGGGACCAAAGCAGATGCTGAGACGCACAGCCAAACTTCTTGGTGGAGTGCAAGTATATTATGGAAGAATGGAGAAATAGAAGGACATGGAAGGGATAGGAGATCCATAAGGAGACTAATTGATCCAACAAAACCAGGCAGAGGAAGGGGTTGCTGCAGAGACTGATCCAAAACCAAGGACCATGCATGGCGAGGACCAAGTCCCTCTGCTCAGAATAGTAGATAAGCTGCACAGTATTCTTGTGGGTCCCATAGTATGAGGAGTATGGACTACTTCTGATATTGACTCTGCTGCCCCCTGGTGGATCATTTCCCCCTGTTGGGGCAGCCTTGGCAGGCCACAAGGGAAGAGGATACAGACAGTTCAACGAGACTGGATAGGTTGAAGCAGATGTTAGAGGAAGAGGGTTTTCCCTTTCTGAGGACTAGAGGAGGGTGGGAGGGAGATACAGGAGCCCAGCTGGGACCAGGAGGTGATGACTGAGGGGGTATAATCAGATGTAAAGTGAATAAATTAAAGAAATGAAATAAAAAAAAGAGAGAAAATATGTCTTGCTTTTTCATTTCCTGTGGACCTTATTAGTGCAAACTCAGATACTCTTAAATTGAACAAAACATTTTGTCACTTCTAATTTTAGTGACTACTTATATTTATTTGATATTTTATATGAAAGCCTCTTCATTTTATGGGGATTATTTGTTTGTTTGGTCTTGAGACAGGGTTTTTTGGTGTAGCCCTGCCTGTCCTAGACTCACTTTGTAGACCAGGCTGGCAATGAACTCATTTCAATCTGCCTGTCTCTGCCTCCAAAGTGCTGGAATTAAAGGTGTGTGGCATCATACAGGGCTTAGAGGATTTATTTTTAAAGGAAATATTAATTACCTTTGTTTACAGAAATATGTTACATTTATCACTAAAAATGCAGTATTAATCTCTATAAATAGGTATCATAAGGGAATATGGAGAATTTAAAGAATCTTTATATATCTAAAACATCTCAGAAGAAACCACAGATCACAATGTTAATTTTAAGTCAGATGTAAAATGTTGGTTAAAAAACCGGAATGAGATAAAAGCAATCTCAATTTTTAGGAACACGTGTGTTAAGCATGCATCTGTGCCTATTTTGTTTCTCTGATTTAACTAGATACTCATCTGGATGGTGAATCAAAGGAAAGAATAAAGTGGCATTGAAAAGTGTTTTATTCTCTGCACTCTCAGTCCATAAATCAGTGAATGGAGAAGCTGATTCAGTTTTCTCAGTCATTGTGCGTACCATTTATGTTCCTTGAAAAGCCTTTGACATAATAACAGAAGCAGCAATCATGGAAGCTGTTAGAGATCAAGAAGTCAGAGGAGAGCATTGTAGGGCCTTGACATAAATTTATGGAACAGCAAATGTTGAAATGCGGTGTGATTGTGGTTACCAGCCCAAGAGAGTGTATGACAAGGTTATGCTGTGTTACCAACATTGAATTCATACAATTGAGAGTTAAGGCAGGAACACAAAATGTGAGCAGAAGACAAAGTATCTTTAAAATAAAATAGAATTGGTGCCAACCATCATAAGTAAGGAAACTTTAGACATAAAACCTCATGGTATTTGAAACTGAAATTTAAGTATAGTGTGGTGGTTTAAATAATAATGGAACCTCATTGACCTTTCTTTGTGTTCAGTTTGAGGTCTGCATTGGTTTACCAATGCTATTGCAGCATTAGTGACAAAAACTCTGTGGAGTAAGCCCCAGAAGGATTTCCAATAATTCTGGAGGCTAATGAATTAAGATCAAGCTGTTAGGATGTCTAAAGGCCATTCTTCAGAACTTATAGATGAGTGTCTTCCTCCTGGATGTTCACATGGTCCAGTGTTTTGGGTACATACATAAATGAGCCCCATTCTACATATCCTACTGAAGATCCTATTTTCAAACACCATCATAGGGTCTTTCTTTTAGATGTCAACCAACAAATTGGTGAGGTTAAAATTTAGCTTATGGAATGTTATCGTCTGAGAATTTCCATGTAAGCTCCTTGATCTGATCTTAAAGAATAATCTACGTTATATTTCTCAATAATATTCAGGAACAAATAGAGCGAGAGGATAATATAGCACTATCTCATACACAGAGTTAACACATAGGGGAGTTTTCACATACGATTCCTTGGGCACTATTGTGGCAAACAGGAAAGTTGCTGCAGTTCCCTCTCCTACTAGTTGGAAGCAGCACAATAATAATTTCTTCAGGAGCACCACTTCATATGTAACAGTTCTTTGTGTATTTTAAAGCCTTATTTCTCATATTTTAATTATATATATGGGGTGGGGTGTGCACAAGATCGCTGTGTCCTTTGAAGGCAGAAGCTTTGGATCTCACTAAAGCTGGGCCTACAGGCAGCTGTAGGCATCCCAGCATGGATGCTAGGAAGAAAACTCAGGTTCTCTGCAAGAGCTGTATGTTGTCTTAAGCATTGATCCATCTCTCCAGGGCATTTCATGTGTTCTTGTGATTAATTTTAATATCTATCATCTAAGGAGGTAACATTTTGTTTATTAGTAAGATTCTACTTTGTCACTAATGTTTACCCCTCTTTTACAGCTCCAGTATTCTGTTCTTCTATCCACTAGTAATTCATGGTCTCCTTTTTACCTACAACATATGAGCTAAGCTCATCTCAAACTTTTCCTTCCTTATCTCAATTACTCTCATATTTAAGACTGATGTCAACTACTTATCTGCATAAACATGATATTTTTAATGCACTTCCCAGTGAATCTCAGATCAATTTCTCCGTCTCCATCAGTCCTCTTAAAAAGCACATCTAAGTAACAAATTACTCTATTGTTATCACTATGATACATATTATTTTCTCTCAACTATCTGAAGATTTATAAAGAATTTACATGATTTTATAAAGCCTAATGGCTTTTACAAAGTGTGAGTATTTGATTCACTTTTAAATTTCCAGTGAAGGCACAAAAGCATATCCAGGACAAATAATGATAATAAAAAGTATTGCTCTGCTGCTTGTTTTATAAGATGTCACTGCTTTAAAAAGTTTGTTTGTTTGTTTTTATTTTCTGATGTAAGTAAAATACAACCTTTTTTCTCTTCTGATGTAAGTATAAAGATGAAAGTGAGCATGAAGGAGAGGTAGAAGTTAGGTCAGGGTGAATTGTTTTGTATAATGTCTATCAAATACTCCAGCACATAGTATCTTCCAAGATAAGAAATCAAGATTATATATATATATATATATATATATATATATATATATATATATATATATGCAACCTGTACATCTATGAGTAATGATGCCTAAGAAGTTGGCAAACCCTTCAAAAAAGCTTGTCAATACTTTTAAACATGCTATCTATGGAATAAATAATGACCCTCATCTATAAATTTTCCTGGAAAATCGCTCATAGTTATTGTTACTTAATAGTAGGCTGTGTATATGAGGGGATGCAGGGTTAATGGCATAGTTTATTTAAGAAACTATGCAGAATTCCTAAATAATATCCAAATCTAGGTGGTAAATACACTTATGATTCATGAAAACAGGTAAAATAACGTATGGCTACAAAATATTTAAAAATTTAGAGTGTAAGACAAAGAATTAACAAAAGAATAAGAGGTGTTTTGTATGTTATATAATTTTTTATTAAATTACTACATGTATACATATATTATTATATACATTAATATACATATCTAAATGTATGTATAATATCTAAACGTATATTAATATACATATATATTTATGTCCAGTGTATGACAAGTAAAAATGTAAGTCACTTATCCAGGGATAGAATTCAAATGCACCTTGAGATAATAGACCCATTCGTTCAAAAAGGCTTTAAGATTAATTACTCAGATTTTCATGTCAAAAATAGAGATTAATATATGTTTTTCTTTCATAAGTGACCTGAAGAACAATATAATAGATTAATAACATACATAAGGAAATATACTTAATTTCAAACATTTTTAAACAGGTCATAATTATTTAGTTTTAATATATGTGCCCCTTCTGTTACAAAGAGACTTTATTTCAATAAAACCATGAATATAATGATTAACATAAATCCTATGAATGGTACATTAGTAGTTATAATATTTACAATTAATCACCTTACTAAAAGTCAGAGCATGGAAAGGAAAGAGTACCACTAAATATACTACCACTGCATATCCTAGAGGGAATAGTCACAGAGTTACTATAGTGAGTCATAAGGAGCTTCCATGTTATCCAATAAAAATGCCACTTTGTGTCCACATTCAATTCTATTACATCAAAACAGTTCGGTACCCCCCACAGATATGACAGATCATATCTCAATACTCATAGAAATAAGGGGCATCTACACGTATATATATATAGTCTCCTTTGCTCTTGTGCAAGCATACCTCCATGCCCTCTTACAAGGTAGATACATTATGCTTTATAAGTACAGCTAAAATTGACAGCTTAAAAAAAACCAAGGAAGAACATATGACAATAGGGAACACTGACTACAGCTATCCAACATTATGATTCTTCTGCATGGGTCATTTTGAGCATCAACAACTGTGATTCTAATGTCATTCACTTTGAAATGCCTCTGGGAAATGATCTGAAAAGCATATAATCCAAATATCTGGCAATAATAAATACTTACCTTCTTAAGCAAGGTGGCTGGAAGGCTTCACATTGCTACCTCCAGAGCAGAATCTTCAATGGAACCGGAAGTGACTTTGTCTGTCCTACAACATGGCCAGCTTACCAGCAATCACAGGGCTGTCCATTAGCAGGCATGAATCTTTGTGTTTTCCTTCCATTTCATTTTATAATCCGGTCCCTGTGGCTGAAGTTTTACTTCACAGACTACCAAAGGAGTTAAGAAGTTGCTTTCTTTTTAGTGGGACCCTATGGATGTCTCATAAACAGACATTTGGTAAGTTAGCAAAATATTGTACTATGAATGTCCACTAATGATGCCCCATTGTTTTTAAATCTCCTTCACAGTGTGGGACTGCACTAATTAAGCGCTGACATCGGCATAACTCGAGCTCCTGAGGTGTCCCACAGTTAATATTAGTCAACTCTGCTTTCTTAGTCACTCTGGGATTGCTGGAGAGCTTATAACATATTTTAGATGACATGTGGGAATAAACTTTTTTTTGAGCATCATCCCCCCTTAATCCTGAGTTGATTTGAGTTTTTCTTAAAAGAGATTTTTAAAGTCATCTTTAAAAATTGAAAAACAGATATAAAGTAATATACCAAGTCAGAAAGCCATCACATTCTTTAAAAAGTCAATCTCTTTTATGTGATATTCAAGTGACATGAATAAGTTATGCTAAAGCACTTGAACAGTGGAACAATAAATACCATCCCTCAACAAACTCTGCAAAGAATAACAGAGGCACATTTAGTTGTAAACCTAAAAGAAGACACTAAAGAGTTTCCTGCATAATTATAATAGTTAGAAAAATAACAATGGAATTTCTGACTGTTGTTTTTGAATGCTATCTGTATAACTATTAAGGGGAATTAACCAGCAATCATTTTCTTGTCTTTCATAGATGATTGAGAGAGTCTATTTTGTACGCAGTTCTTCCTAGGAATTACAGTGCATACTGGAAAATGTTGACTCCTACAGAAATGAAATATAGAAAAATTAAATAGGCCTTTAGACCATTAGCTAAGAAACAAGCTAATGTTTTTTAGGAATGCTTTTATGAAGAAAGGTTAAAACTCTTTGCTCGAGTTGTTCCATACAATGTTCTTTCTCTCTCTTCTCTTCTCCTCTTCTCTTCTCTTCTCAATATATGGTGCATCAGTAATGTTATATTTTATATTAGAAACTGTTAAAATTTCCAAATGATTTAAACATTTTAGCTTTCCTACTGCTTAACATTTTATGCCAATAACTACTAAGTGTTTTTAATGCAAATATGAATGTTCTCTTACTTCCCAGAACAGCTAAATGTATAATCAGAGAAATTTATATTATCTTAATGCTTTTTATAACATTGCTATAACAGGTTGGCAATAAACTATCTTAACACTATGTGCAAAGATAAAGGTATTTTCCTAAATTGCTTTTCTAGAAGCATATTCAGAAGGAAAATTAAATGTGGTCTTTGAACACTACAAATCATTCAGTAAAGTCAAAGTATCATAGTGATATGGAAAGACTTAATTACTTTGGTAAATCTTAATTAAATCACCAAACAAATAGAAGACCAACATCTAATTCACCTTTACTAACTTGATTTAAACTTCTTTTCCTAAAGCTTCTGCCATAGCTATGAAACTTGGATCTTCAAATTTTAAGCTAGTTAAGCATTTCCATCTGTTCAGTCACATATGCAGAGTATATAAAGCATAAGTATTTATTGATCTTGAATAGCAATGCTATTAAAATGATAACTAGATCACTGCATTTAGAAGAAATAACTATGTTTAAATCCATAAATATTCATTTATCCTAGAGAAGAGACATGGTTTTAAAGTTTATATACTACACTAACGATCCAAACACGCAATTCAAATAAACCATCTGCAACACTCTGATGATCCATCTGTGCAGATATTTAAACACTGACAACACAGGTGAGTAGTCACCATAAATCCCTCAAATGAAAACACATGAGCACATATGCATAGCTCACTCACATACACCTCAACCACTGACATTAGTTCTGCACAATTACCAACCTTGCAATTCAGCATTGAGTCTAATTGTGAATACTGCATTTTCTCAGTCACTTCTCTATGAATGAAGAGGAAAACATAAGTACCTGCAGTAACCTTTGATAAAACAAAGACCATGTGGAATAATAAAGTTACAGCACTTACTTACAGGGTAGAAAATGCAGAAATGCAGGAGAAACTGATGGATAGGCAGACAGGGATGTAAATGAATGTTCACTTTAATATTATTTTACTATGCTTATGAGCGCATATATGCTGCAAGTACTTTAATTTATCCTTAGAAAATATATATCCCATATATTTCATGTGAACAAAACCTGAAAAAAATGTTGCCTAATGCTGTATCTAAGAATTGAAGGCCCCTGACTACACTGGTTGTTTAGAGAGATGTGTGATGTAAGAGCACTTATTTCTCTTATTGAAGGATGTGAGTTACAACAATGTTTAGTTTTTACTTGTTATAAAATGCTTTCTTCCCAAACCTGGAAATTAATAATGGAAGGTTGTTGTATAAGAAAGAATGACAAATACTTAAAATTGTTCATGCACTTTCTTGGAATCAACTCTTCCCCACAGCTTATGACATGGGGTCAAACCACATCTTTGATCCACTGAACTACAATTTGGTTTTTAAATGGCTGTGTGGCTTTGGTTTAAAAAATTACATGGTATCAGCATGTTTGTTTATTAAATTAATTTTCACTATGGAAGATAATGATTACAAATATGAGAATCTTAATAAAACCCCAAATTACAACTATTAAATTATCTGTACATGATTGTTATTGTTGCAACACTCTCATTAAGTATTATGTACTATTAATTTATATCTAATCTAACAAGAATAATACAACTATTTCAGAGCTTCATTTAATTATATCCTTTAAAACTGACTACATGAACCTTTAAAGCTCCAATAGAAAACAGTTTGGATATGAAACATTATGTAATTTGTGTTTCCTAATATACATAAATATTTATGAGGAAACAAATATATTTCTTTTATGTATGCTGATAATTTTTCTTAAACTTCTTTCTTCTCTCCCTCTCTCTCTCTCTCTCTCTCTCTCTCTCTCTCTCTCTCTCTCTCTCTCTCTGTGTTTCCTCTTCCAGCACCTAAGTTTATTTAGCAATATCCTGCATATTTGTTATTATTATTTTATTATTGTTACTATTTTAACATTCTGCCAAAAACAAAATTGAAAATTAAACTTCATGCATATGAAGAGAAAAACTAGATCAAAGTGGTCGTGCTCGGCTTTGAAGAGGGAATTTGTGGCCAGGTAATGCAATCACCTTCGTTGCTTTAGTTTGGCAATGGGTTGGGTAATGCTTTGTGTGCTTCAGAACATCATGTCTCTGCCCACTGTTTCACACTTTTCATCCACCAAATTCTGCCTCATGAACTCTCTCTAATGTGTTCCAAATGGCTATAAAAGAGGCAGATCCATGATCCCAGGCTTTTGAACAGCTACAGGCTTTGGTATTGATGATGAATTTTATACATTCTCAGTCTCTTTAAAAAGAAAGAAAGGAGATATACTCAGGTAATCAATTTTATTCCTTCTCAAGTCTCTAATGGGGTTGAAGACTGGATAGATTAGTTTTACAATTAAGCTTAGGTGTTTAAGAGTTAAGATGCTTTTAGATCTAGATATATGGTTTAAACTGATACTGATGAGATAAGATAGGTATTGGTTTACATTCAGAATTTTAAATGCACCAATAGATAAGATGTTTTCTTCAAGGCTGTCAAATACAAACAGCCCTAACACTAAGAATGTAACACATATAATTCCTGATTGTGTAATGGACCTTCTTGCTGTAGGCAGTTTAGTGTGTGTGTGTGTGTGTGTGTGTGTGTGTGTGTGTGTATGTATATATAATAATATAAATGTGTATATAAAATTATTTAAGAAAAAGAAAAGAAAATAAAACAACAAGAAAGTTTCTGAGAAAAACTATGATATGAAGAGTGAGAAAAAGGCAAAGAAGACAGGAAACAGGGTCATGGCTCCTTAGGCAAAACATACACAGCTGCGTGTTATACATTCTTCCCTAAAATGTTCACAGTTGCAAATGGTAAATATGCCCACATTAATCTAAGGATTATCATTGTTTCATTTGCTTGGGACAGCAGTCTATAGACCCAAACCTATAATGTTTCTAGTACTCCTGAGATCTGCCTCTTGGGAGGGATTCTTTTCCCATGATGACTGGCTGTAGAACTCATTTATACAAACATTTACAACTGATATCATTATATATCGTTCTGAAGAAGTAACTTCATACACTAAGGAGTTAAAATTGTACTTCCATGAAGTTTTTCTGGGAACATAAAATAAGTAGAGTATTTGTATCAACTTTTTGTATCCTTTGAATAAGATAGAACTTCAATTTGGAATTAGGAGTTTGGTAAATAAAATTTTTAAGTAGGTATTAATGAAGATTAGATAAATGGAAACTGACTGGAAAACAATATTTCTGAGAGACTACAGATAAAGAAACACCTTTGTCATTAATTTATTTACTCAATTTACTAATTACAAAGTATTGCATCATGTGCTTTCAGGGACAGTAGAAATGCAATCATCAAAACTTCTTTGGGCTCATATGTCTTATTTCTCCTCTTGGCTTTTCCTTATAGTGGCATTGTATGTCACTACCTAAAGAAACTGTCCTTTATCTAACACTCTCAATAGAAAGACTTGTGAGAATATATGTGCTTTGCTTCCAGTTTAGTCTTACTAAATTTTGGCAAGCCAACTAGGACATTTAGTTCCTATTTCATGTACTAAGTACTAATTTTTTTACACATACACAAATATTTTCAAAAACTTCCAATAAACAAAATGAAATTATTCTTTTTAATTTTATTAATTTATTCATATTACATCTCAATGGCTATCCCATCCCTTGTATCCTTCCATTCCTCCCTCCTTCCCATTTTCCCCTTACTGCCCCCCCCTTTGACTGTGACTGAGGGGGACCTCCTCCCCCTGTATATGCTCATAGGGTATGAAGTCTCTTCTTGGTAGCCTGCTATCCTTCCTCTGAGTGCCACTAGGTCTCCCCCTCCAGGAGATGTGGTCAAATATGAGGCACCAGAGTTCGTGTGAAAGTCAGACCCCACTCTCCACTCAACAGTGGAGAATGTCCTGTCCATTGGCTAGATTCTTAAAAATTCTTTGTTTAAAACTCTAATTTCATTCACTTAAAATATTTTCTACACTCAAATTACATAAATAAACCTAATAAAATTACTTTTTTCATTTAATGATGAATAAAAAGACACAAATAGAAAAACAAATATTTCAAATTGTACTTGAGTATGTCTATTAAAATTTACAGTATTAGTTTTTTAGACTCTCAAACATAATAGGCTAAATGAAAACTTCATATAAAAGTAGATCATGAGGAAATCAGAACACCAGGGCTTGATTAACAAAGATAATGAGAAAGAAAGAATGACATAGTCAATAATATGAAGTACTTCATAAAATAAAGTATAAGACTCATAAGAATAAAAGGGAATAGTTTTCTGTTAAAAGCTTAGAAAATGTTATATTATAGAACATTTACAACTATAAGGAAGAAATGCCATTATAGTACTACTACAAATAGTGTAACAATCAGGGAAGATGAGAAATGAAACTGCTTATATTGTATATTAGTTTTTAAAAACACATAGCTTCAAGATGGAAACTCCAATTTGCATATAATTACAGACCTATCAGAATAATTTCAGATTTCTCAACAAAAACAACAACAAAACCAAAAAAAAATGTTAAAATTAAGAGGTCATTGTAGTGATGTTGTCTAAGTTCCAAAAGACTAAAGCAGCAGACCTAGGCCACTAAAAATGACAAAGTTCCCTAAGATAATTAAGAAAGCAACCCAAAATTTCCATTACACTGTAGAAGTATTGAACATTAACTATATGCTAAAGAACCTGAAACAAAACTTTCAGATGAAAAGAAGGGCTAGCACATGTCATAGTCTTCAACAAATAAAACACACTACAACATTAGTTAAAGAAATGGAGAATGAGAAAATGCCAAACACAAATTTGAAGAAAGTGTTAATCACATAATAATGCTGACAGTTGATGGTATCAATTCCCAGATCAAAAGAAACAAAGCAACAAACTTAATTGAAAAAATAGATCCACACCATCATTTCCTCAAACAAAGAAACAAAGAAACAAACAAAAAAAAATAGTCACTAACAAATAATGCTCTGGGGCTTGGGAAATGTAATCAGGTGACATAGAACTATGAAAAAGCAAGTATCATGGCAAAGTAGAAGGATCCAGAGGGTCCTAGAAACCTACAAGTAGAATATTATGATAGGCAGATTTGGGCCCAGGGGTCCCGCTCAAACTAAGGCACCAGCCAAGGACAATACAGGCGGTAAACCTTAAACCCCTACCCAGATCTAGTCAATGGTCAGAACATTCTCCACAGTAGAGTGGAGAGTGGGATTGCCTTCTCACATACTCTGGTGCCTCACCTTTGACCATGTCCCCTGGAGGGGGAGACCTGGTGGCACTCAGAGGAAGGACAGCAGGTTACCAAGAAGAGACTTGATACCCTATGAGCATATACAGGGGGAGGTAATCCCCGTCAGGAACAGTCATAGGGGAGGGGAATAAGGGGAAAATGGGAGGGAGGGAAGAATGGGAGGATACAAGGGATGGGATAACCATTGAGATGTAACAAGAATAAATTAATAAAGGAAAAAAAAGAGAAAAAGAAAAAAAGAGCAAGTATCTGAAATCCTACCTGAAAAATATGGGCTTCAAGCTTAAACTAGACCGAAGATATAAAAATGATCACGATTAATATTCTATCAAGTGGGCATTACATTTATAAATATCCACTAATTGCCCATGCGTTTACACAATTCATAAAACAAATATTACTATATACAACAATACAGAGTAATTTAAACAAAATAGCAGCAGAAGGCTTCACAATCTCAGTATCAATAAGGAGGTGATCCTGACAAAGAAAATGGACAAACATCTAAACTAAATAGCATTATAAAACCTAAATAGTCTCAGTAATGATAATGAGATAATTCAGACACCCCCCCAAAAAATAAACCAAATATGGTATATATTCTCATATTGGTTTGTTAGTTTTTAAGTCTTTGAGACGCATGATAAATTTATTGAAACATAAAAATTGGTATAGAATAAAGGGTTAGCAGAGGGAAGGATGGCTCTAAGATGGGGAAATAGAATATATAGTTATTGAGAGATACTGAAAGAGGAGGATTGAACCAGGAGGAGAAGGAAAGAGGGGAGCAAAGGAAAGGGAGCACCAGGAGGGCCAACTAACACTAAGTTATATTTGAGGAGCCATATTGAAACCTACTTTAGTAGAGCCTTTTTAAAGTATATATAGAGATGGAAGAAATCTAAATGGAGTGACCAAATTATTGGGGAGGACAGTACCCCAAATACACAACATTTAGCACAGAAACATTGTAAGAGCAAGAGGGGATGAATGTCGCCAAGGAAACAGTATCTTCTAGATTCAACAAGATTGACACACATATCAACTCACAAAGACTAAGGTACCATGCACAAAGCCTGCACACATGTAAACCAGATTAAACCCTAGCACTGAAATGGAGAAGTGGGAAAAATTCCTATCCCTAACCAATAAGCTATCATCAACTTACAACCTCTTTCAAAATAACATTCTCCAGTGGTGTCTCAGTGGGTATGCAAACCACTTATAGGAAGATCTCATGTCTGTCAATAGAAGGCTAAAACAAATAAACTCAGTGGTATTTTATGGAGGTTATTTTGTTTGGTTTTGGTTTGGTTTGGTTTGGCTCATAATTCTTTGTTTGGGGTATATGTGTGTTGTTGCTGTTGTTGTTGTGGTTGTTGTTTTTCTGTCATTTTTAGTATACATGGACCTCTCTCTGCCCACCAGCTGCTTACCTGCTTAGCCCATTTGGGACACTAGCAGATAGACAGAGCCCTGCCATCTCAAAAAGGCCAGTGAAATACCCAAGCATCTTTGGGCTCTGATCACTCTCAGACCCCCACCCCCACCCCCCAGCTGCTTACTGGATCTGGGACACAGAGGAGAAAGGAAGAGTTGAGTCCTGGCACTGGCCACAATCCACAATAACGGCCATCCTGAAAAAGACTGAGGGGCACCCAAACAGCTTTAGGCTTGGATCTCTCTGCCCACCAGCTGCTTATTGGCCTAGCCCATCTGGGTCATAGAGCAGATAAGCAGATCCCTGCCATTATGAGAAGGCCTGTGGAGCTCCCAAGCAGTTTTGGTCTCTGATCTCTCTCAGCCTCCCAACCTGGCCAATCTAGGACACAGAAGAGATAGACAAATAAGTCTGGAGTGGGCCACAATCCACATTTGCTGTCATCTCAAGAAGGTTGTGGGGGCACCCAGTCAGCTTTGGGCACTGATGTCTCTCAGCCTTCCAGGTGCTTACTGGCTTGGCCCATCTGGGACACAGAGCAGATAGGCAGATTAGAGTCTGACTAGAGCCAAAACCCACACTTTCTGCCATCTTAAGGTCTGTGTGGCACCCGAGGAGCTTTGGATATGGATCTCTTGCAGCCCTCCAGCGGCTTACTAGCATAGCCTATCTGGAGCACAGAACAGATAGGCAGAGCCCTGTCCTCTCGAAAAGGACTTTAGGGCACCTGAGTAGCTTTGGGCTTGGAAGTCTCTCATCCTGCTGCCCCTTTTCTGCCTGACCAAACTGGGATACACACAGGGAAGCGACCAGAAAAGATCTGGGTGCAGGCTCCAATAATCACTGTCCACCATCCTGAAGGCGCCTCTGGGGAGCCCTATCAAACAACCTTCAGCTTGGAGCTCTCTTTGCTTGCTCCAAACATGCCAGGCCCACGTGGGATGCAGACAGTGACCCCATTGGAGGATTCTCTAGGCCTTCATCTAATAAAGAGGGAGAGAAAAAAGCATGGAGTTAAACTGTCAGTAATGTGGGAAGGATCTGGAAGGAAATAAGAGAGAGGAAACCATAATCAAAATTTATTGTATGAAAAATATTTTCTTTTCTTTTTATTTTTTATTAATTTATTCTTGTTACATCTCAATGGTTATCCCATCCCTTGTATCCTCCCATTCTTCCCTCCCTTCCATTTTCCCCTTATTCCCCTGCCCTATGACTGTTCATGAGGGGATTACCTCCCCCTGTATATGCTCATAGGGTATCAAGTCTCTTCTTAGTAACCTGCTGTCCTTCCTCTGAGTGCCATTTGGGCCCAGGGGCCCCTGCTCAAACTAAGGCACCAGCCAAGGACAATACAGGCTGTAAACTTTAAACCCCTACCCAGACCTAGCCAATGGTCAGAACATTCTCCACAGTTGAATGGAGAGTGGGATATGACTTTCTCACATACTCTGATGCCTCACCTTTGACCATGTCCCCTGGAAGGGGAGACCTGGTGGCACTCAGAAAAATATTTTCAATACAAAAGAAAAAAAAAGCCCAAAGATACAACCAGAGAGATGGTTCAGTAGTTAAATAACACCTATTGCCCTTGCAAAGAACCAAGGTACAGTTTCCAACACACACATGGCGAATAGCAACCGGCTGTGACTGTAGTTGCAATAGATTCAGTGCTCCTTTATGGCCTCCACAGTCACTATACCCACATAGTGCACAGACAGATGCACTAGCAAAGCATCTATATACATAAAATGAAAATTGAACAACTTAAAAAAAAAGAATAAAGACCATAATGATGCGGATATCAGAATACATCCAGAGTGAAGTTGTGTGGCTATTCTGAGTGCTGGTGAGAATAACCCAAGAAATCATGACAATAGTCTTGAGACGTCCACTTCTTCAAAACATGGAATTTTCTTGTATTGTGTTTTTATACTCCTCCTAGAGGTAGTGGAAAGAAGTTGGTTTACTTCAGATAACTTTTTATTACTTGCTTTTGTTATCTAATTAAATGTTACAATCCACTGTATACCTCAATGGAAAAACATGTTTTTGCCACAAGTGGATTATCCTTGTAATTATATATAACTTGAATTCTTAAGACATTTACTCACATGAATTTCACTCATGTGACTATTTTGGAACTCAGAGTCTAAATTGTCTGGTGTCCTGAATAAAGTTACCTATTACAGTAGACTGTAGTCTGACTTAATTATTAGCTCTATTCTTCAAGGTACCATTACCTATAGGGTGGTGACACATTAGGGGCCCAGTAGACAAAGAACATGTAAATGTGATATTAGTGTAAGATATTTATCCATTGTGATACTATATATAATTTGGGAAGCCCTAGAAGTGGATGAGTGGGTAAAAATATTGCTCTATCAGAAAATTAGAATTTCAGCTCACATTACCCAGGAGAGGTTTCTCACAAGTGCCTGTAACTCTAATTCAAGGGGATCAAATAGCTCTTCTGTCCTTACAAATACTGCTCCCCAACACACACACACACACACACATACACACACACACACACACACACACACACAAACACACACACAGACATACAAACACACACGCACAGATAGATGAGAGAGAGAAAGAGAGAGAGAGAGAGAGGGAGAGAGAGAGAGAGGGAGAGAGAGAGAGAGAATAAAATACTTTTCAAAAACATTATTCATCCTTTCCAACATAGGCTTGGAGTTGATTTAAATATTGTACGAACTTTTATCTTAGCACTCCCTCATGAGATTTTTAGCAAAATCAAAAGGATAATACATTGACTATTAGAGATAAGAAATCACCCACAAAAGGAAATTAACAAGAAAGTTAACATTTGGGCTGTGTATCTGTCATTTCAGCCACTTGGGAGTGTGAGCCAGAGTGGATGCTGAAAGATCACAAGTTTGAGACTCATTTCTGCAATTTAGTAAGATTTTATTTTGAGATAGAGTTTCACTAAGTTTTTCTATTTGGGGAATATCACTATGATTATTTTTCCTAGCTCAATCCATTTATCTGAGATTTTTCATGACTTCAATTTTTTAACAGCTGAGTAATATTCCATTGAATAAATGTACCACATTTCTTTATTTAATACTCTGTTAACTCCAGAACACAATTTATTGTAATATCTATAATTATGAGAAAATATGAGATGCCAGAAAGTATAATATATCCCGATGCACTAAATTTTATGCAATTTTCTGAAAGCTTACAAGGTATGTGGATATCTTTTATCTACATATAAATGATTAAATAGAGACTAGATATACTTAAATAATATTCTTGAGTTCCATGAAGTATATGTATATTTATATATGTGTATATATACATATTTATATATCAACATCTATCATTATATAGTATAATAATGAATAATATATAATGGAACATATCAATATATCATATATATTATATTAAAAATTAATATAGTTAACTCATTTTAATACAACATAATCTTGTAATTTATCTCATAAATACATTAGTTATATACATAAAATAAATAATAATAATAATAATAACATGAATAAATCTATACCCTATAAAACCCAGACGACACAATTACAAAATATGTGGGATATTCATAGTTTGTTTTATTCCTATGTGATATGCTTTTTGACCTAACAGATGCTCAAACCAAAAGGAAGTAGAGGAAGTAAAAGAAGAGGCTAAGCACACTGTACACTGTCAATTTTCCTGACAGCAGGTGCTCAATTCTATAAAAACCATGCAGTGACAGGGTCTCATTTTCATCTTCTCTTCAGTGAGAACAGAATGTTTCCTCAGATCAAGATATAATTCATCCAGAAATTACCTTTAAACATTTCTTCATGATATTATTCTGGTCTATCTTTGATGTAACTTACAGCACATTGTTAAACCGAAAGGAAAATAATTTCTCACATTCTAATAGAATATTCTGAAATACACTCTGAAGATTTTAGAGTGTCTAGTGTGAGAAGTATGCGGTGTGGCATTGTCCAAAATACATCATATAATATAAGTTTTATGTCCTTACAGGAAAAATATGATGAAAGAATTTCATTTAAAATTCTGTTTTTGGACTGTTACCAAATATTGACAAAATTGTTGATGATGGTAGTAAATGACACAAATTGCATTAACTATGTGTAAATACCAAATTAACTTACCTGTGTTTGTTAGAATACATGTATGTGTACGTGCATATGCATGTGTGTAAAATCATAAGATGCAAACACTTAGAATTATTAAATGCAAGTTCCGTTAATTAGCCCAAATTGATTTCTTAAGTTCAGTGAAAAAAAAGTGTGCAAATATTAAATATTATTTTAAATATTTAAAATATCAACACATGGGAGTAAAATGATGGTTATAAGATGCTGGAAAGAGTGGAGAGGAGGGAGTGGTGGAGAAAGGTTAGCCTCAGCAGGTGCTGAGATAGTCACTCAGTGTCAGCTTTCCTGTGCTGTGATACTGTGAAGTAAATATGAGTAAGAAAAACATGTCATGTGTTTTACAAAGCCCAAAGGGAGTATTCTAATTCTTTATCATAGAGAAGTGACATATACTGAGAAAATAAATATCCCACCTGAGTTAAATATCATATCTGATGAAAGTATAAAAACATCCCACATCACACTAGTAATATGCATAATTTATGTACTTCTTAATGATAGAAAAAAATAAAGAGAAAAATATTTTAAAACAGAATGGCAAACTGGAAACTATCGCACACCCAAGTTCAAAAATGTAAAATCCAATAGAGCTACCACGTTTCAACATGGTCATAAATATCACAAAAACATTAAGATACCTTTTAGAAAGGAGATGGAGAGCCAGGGAGATAACTAGGTCAGTAAATGCTTTCTACCAAGGCTCATGACATGAGCAAGCGGTGGAACATGTGTGCATGCAAATGTATGTACGCAGACTCACAGAGATAACCAAGGATAATTGAACAAAACATATATCACCAACAGGAATAAAAGATGAAGCCAGGGTATGTTCTTTTTCTTAATATCTTTAGTTCTGTCTTTAGGTAATATGACAGACATAAAGCCTTTTAAATTAAGGCAAGAAGAAAAAAAGTCACATCTGAAGAATGAAACAAGCAACCACTACAAGGTAGACACAAGACTGTTCTGTCCTGTTTCTTGCCTGGAGACTCAGGACTGTCTGAGTCCTGTACTGATTTTTTATCTTCGCACAAATGATAACAGTAATAGTATTGTGGTCATACCTAAAAGTGTTTTTAATATCAAAAGTAACAAGTATATTTACTTTAGTGGAGAGAGAATGCAAGAAAATATCATTTAGAATCTATAAACCAGGAATACTTGATAGTTTTATTTTGCATTCCTCAACATATAATATTGAGCATGCTTCAACAGATAACTTTTAAGAGGATTTTGGGCAAGGACTAAACTATCTAATGCTCATTTTGTCATTATAATCATCTCAGATATTTATCTTCTTCCCATATAAAAATAGTTGCAAACAAGAAGCTTTCAAAAATTCTTTTTCTAGTAGTAGTAGGAGGAGGAGGAGGACAAGGATGAGGATGAGGAGAAGGAGGATGAGGATGAGCAGGAAGAGAAGAAGAGGAAGAAGAAGAAGAAGAAGAAGAAGAAGAAGAAGAAGGAGGAGGAGGAGGAGGAGGAGGAGGAGGAGGAGGAGGAGGAGAAGGAGGAGAAGAAGAAGAAGAAAGAGGTATTATACATGAGAGCAGAAAGGCAAGTCAATGATATAATAACACAACATGAATAAACATTTATCAGTCATAACATAGAACTATTAAAGTACCCAGACAGATGATATTTTAGGTACATGCTCATCTGTAATCAAGATTTCACACACACTGACATCTAGAAGAAAAGTCATTTCTGCAGAAGGACAAAAAACTTTAGTTAAATGTACGTTACTGTAATGCCATTTCAAATTAATAATTTGGTAACTGAATTCTCCTTTTCTCATTCACCTAGATTATATGAACAGAACAGATTATGTTTAGTTTTTAATGGCAGCCAGAGAGCATTTAATTATAGTGAAATTCTTTTTTTAAATTTTGTTTTATTAATTTATTCATATTACATCTCAATGGTTATCTCCTCCCTTGTATCCTCCCATTCCTCCCTCCCTCCTATTTTCCCCCTACTCCCTTCCCCTATGACTGTGACTGAGGGGGTCTTCCTCCCCCTGTATATGCTCATAGGGTATCAGTCATTTCTAATAAGTCATCATTATCACTAAGTTAAAATTGCACTTCTTGGTAGAACATGAAAGCTACTCTTATCAAATGTATAATTCCTTTCAAAATGGTGATAAATATTCTAAATCACTTTATTTGTTATTAACTTATCTTTTGGTAAACATGTTTATAATTTGTTATTTATTTTAAATGCATTTATTTCTTTATTCTTCTCACATCTATTACATCTCTACTGCAATTGACCCTCCCTTCTGTCATCAAAATCCCTTTCCCAACCTCCTTTCTCCCTTACTTTTCCTCTGTTTCCTTTCAGAAAAGATCAGACCTTTCATGGATATCAGCCAAATATGGCACAGGTTACAATAATGCTAGGAATATACCCTTATGTCAAGGCTATAAGGGGGTAACCAATTAGGAGGTAAAGGATCCTAAAAGCAAGGGGAAAAGATAGCCTTGCTACCATTGCTAGGAGTCCTTCAGGAACTCCAAATGGCACAACCATATTATATATGAAGAAGACATAAGTCAGAAAGGAGTGGAAAGCAGGAAATAATTATATTGAGGGCTGATATCAATAAAAATAGAAACAAAAATAACAGTACAGGGAATCAATGACACATCAATTTGTTCTTTAAGAAAATCAACAAGATACAATAACCCTTATACAAACTAATGAAAAGATAGAGAATATCCAAATTAACAAAATCAGAAATAAAAAGGAGGACGTAATATTAGGAACCAAAGAAATCCAAAGAATTATTAGTTTGTACTTTAATTTGTTATACTTAATAGATTTCTAAATCTTTTAAAGAACAGAAATATCAAGCTTAGACTTTATATTAAGTGCATATGTTAATAAATTAATTAATTTATTGAATGTGAGTGCTTGATCTGCAAAAGAGGATATCCGATCATATAGGTGGTTGTGAGCAGCCATGTGGTTACTAGAAATTGAACTCAGGACCTCTGAAAGAGCAGGCTTAAGCACTGAGCCTTCTCTGCAGCCCTTTAATTGCATATTTTATATATTAATATTCTGTTTGAATTAGTGAGTTAGCCACTGACAAGTATTTTAATTGAAATCATCAACTTCTGATATCAACCACTTGCAATCAACAGAAAGATTTAGTACAAAGCAAACATTAGCCCCACTTACTTTTAAAATATTATTTTTATGTGATATTTAATTTACTTAATTAAATTTTGATATAAAATTAAGTCCAATTACTTTAAGTATATGTATACAATAACACCATAATGATGGCCAGGAGAGAGGCTGTAATTTAATTGTTGTCAAATATGCTCTTGAGTTAAAGCTACTATAATTCAGTAGATTATTTCTTCAGATGTCACAAAATCACGCTTTGTTCCCTGAAAATTATATATGTAAAGAGTTACATATGGCATATGATGGAATCATAATACCCATTTTTCCTTTAACTATAAATATGGAACATTTAGTGGACAAGGCAATGTCCATCAAGTCCCTTCTTATCCTTTCTCATATAATAGTAGCTGTTTTTTGTGGCACACTCTGCCTGATCAACTAAATGAATTTGTAGAGTAAATTGAAAAATATCTCTCTAGATACTGAGTGGAACCACACCATTACAACGTGAGAGGAGTAAAAAGACAGACAGAGACAAAGTCCTGCTATAGTTGGAAGAATAGGAGTAAAAATAAAATTAAACTGTAAGAAGTGTAAAATGATATAAGTGAGTATATACCATTTGAGTCTTTCTGCTTCTGGGTTAACTCACTCATTATGATCATTTCTAGCTCAATTCATTTATCCACAAATTTCGGGAATTCCTTGCTTTTAATAGCTGAATAGTATTCCATAGTGTATATGTACCACAGTTTCTTTATCCATTCTTCTACTGAGGGACACTTAGGCTGTTTCCATGTTCTGGCTATTATGAATAAGGCTGCTATGAACATGGTTGAGCAAATTTTCTTGTTGTGTGCCAGAGCATCTTCTGGGTATATTCCAAGGAGTGGAATAGCTGGGTCTTGAGGAAGCCCTATTCCCATTTTTCTGAGATAGCACCAGATAGATTTCCAAAGTGGCTGTACTAGTTTGCATTCCCACCAGCAATGAAGGAGTGTTCCTCTCTCCCCACATCCTTGCCAGCATGTGGTGTTGCTTGAATTTTTGATCTTAGCCATTCTGATGGGTGTAAGATGGAATCTCAGAGTTGTTTTGATTTGCATTTCCCTGATGATTAAGGAGGTTGAGCATTTCTTTAAGTGTTTCTCAGCCATTTGATATTCCTCTGTTGAGAATTCTCTGTTTAGTTCCATGCCCCATTTCTCAATTGGGTTATTTGGTTTGGTGGTGTTTAATTTCTTGAGTTCTTTATATATTTTGGATATTAGACCTTTGTCAGATGTAGGGTTGGTGAAGATCTTTTCCCAGTCTGTAGGCTGTCGCTTTGTTCTCTTGCCAGTGTCTCTTGCCTTACAGAAGCTTCTCAGCCTCATGAGGTCCCATTTATTAATTGTTGACATTAAGGCGTGGGCTGTTGGTGTTCTGTTCAGGAAGTTGTCTCCTGTGCCAATATGTTCCAGGCTCTATATCTGCATATTAGCCCAAGGGGCATGTCCCACGAAAGCCTTCACTTACCAGGAAACTGAGACAGAGGGGAGGACATTCTAGTGGGACTCTAGAGGAGAGAATCATGGGAGAATGGCAAAGTAGAAGGATCCAGAGGGTCCTAGAAACCTACAAGTAGAACATTATGATAGGCAGATTTGGGCACAGGGGTCCCGCTCAAACTAAGGCACCAGCCAAGGACAATACAGGCAGTAAACCTTAAACCCCTACCCAGATCTAGCCAATGGACAGAACACTCTCCACAGTAGAGTGGAGAGTGGGATATTACTTTCTCACATACTCTGGTGCCTCACCTTTGACCATGTCCCCTGGAGGGGGAGACCTGGTGGCACTCAGAGGAAGGACAGTAGGTTACCAAGAAGAGACTTGATACCCTATGAGCATATACAGGGGGAGGTAATCCCCGTCAGGAACAGTCATAGGGGAGGGGAATAAGGGAAAAATGGGAGGGAGGGAAGAATGGGAGGATACAAGGGATGGGATAACCATTGAGATGTAACAAGAATAAATTAATAAAGGAGAAAAAAAACAAAAAAAGTGTTTAAAAAAACTGTTTAATAAAAACCGTAGGAACAATAAATAAATAAATAAGTAAATAAATAAATAAACAAGTAAAATAAAATTTACCTATTAGTCCCCATGCAATACAATTTCTTTGTGTCTGCCTGATAACTAGAAGCAGTTATCAAATTGATAAAATGTTTCGTATGCATTAAAAAAAATGAGATTATTAAATACCAGAGGAAAGGTCATCACACAACCAAAATAACTTCTTCTACAGTGTTTCAAAACTAATTTCTTTTTTTAGTATTCAGGCTATTATACAACATTATGGTATTTTAAACAAAGTATGTATTAATGACACTCCTTCCCCCATAACTGTGACTTCCATGTTTCCCGTTCATGTCTTTCCCTTCAGTCTTTCTATTTATAATCCTGATTTATTTTTAGTCCACATCTCAAATCCATGTCTCTTTCCTCTACCATCACTCTCTTTCTCTGTCATTCTCCTTCCTTCCCTCACTTCTCTTCTCCCTCATTGGCTCCAATCCTTTCCCTCCCTCTGTCGTTTTTAAGCTACAGTTTACATTTGCCACTTGACAAATGCTTTAGTTGAGATACCTGTATAACCTGACCATTTTCTGTGTTCAGGTAGTTCATTTATTGAACATTATTTCCCCCACATCTTTAGTATGTTCATAAATGTTGCTGTCAGGACCTCCTCTGCTGTTCAATCATACTGCATGTGAAACCAACATTACCTGTAGTCTTAAATTTTGTTGACTAAAACTATAGTTTATATTTGTTTAGGCCAATTTTTGGTTGAATTTATTCCATTCAGCTATCCTTTACTTCATGAATTCATTATCACCATCTCAGAGTCCTTTTAAATAAGAACTTATTTGCTAAGTGACCTGCTGGACCTTTATCTCCCCTTAGAGCACAAGCCCTAGCACAGCATAAATCTAAACTAAAATCAGGCAAAGTATTTTTGCCTGCTGGATGGAGCTCTTAATGAGTATTTGTTAATAGAGTGAACCAAGGAAATGAATTGTCATCATCAAAATTGTACAGGAAGGAAAAATTAACTATAAAACTTATTGTTAAAAAAACAAATACAAAGAGAGATTGTCATGATGGTGGCATTTAGGTGAGACTCTAGATAAAATAAATTTCAATAGGAAAATGAAAATATCTAGCTTTCATGAAGAATTTTATGTTAACAAAGATAAATAATGTCATTAAAATGCATTTTATCTTTGCATTAATGATAGTCTAGAATGATTTGGGTAAGAAGTAATTTTGAAATACTAGAATTAAAGTATTATTTATTATGATCCATGTTTTTATGCACTCTATTTGATTACATGAAAAGTCAATTTGGTAAGTAGATATTTTGTTTTTCTATCCAATCAATTTTAGAAATAAACTTGAGCTATAAAATATGCTTCTACCGACTAAGAACTCAACCTAGAAGTTGGCTTGTTCTAAGCTTAGTCTTGTGAAGGGACACAATTTGTTCATTTCTTTTCTTAAATTTGAGGAATCTGACTTTATCTTCATCATGTTACAGGGCAGCAATATTATTGTCCTTCACCATACATGTCCAAACTACATATAAAATAATGATCCATGTTTATATGGATATATTTTGATAGAAAACCTTTTCCATCTTAGTTAGGGTTATATATACTAGAAAATAAACTTCATAAAAGCTTATATCAATAGCATTTTGAATAAGTATTTATGTATGTATATACATGTGTGTCTGGGTGTGTGTTGTGTATGTGTGTGTGTGCAATAAATGTGTAATGAGTATACAAGTATTCAAGTGTCCACATCAAGGTGTGGTCATGCAGAATTCAGAGGAAGAAGCTATGTGCTACCAATGTCTATTATTAAACTATATGTTATTTTGCTAATTGCTAATAATCCACTGGAATGTCAATGAAAGACAGACACTTAATAGATTTTTAATAAACCGTATTTCAGTAGGAAGCAAAATAGGAGAGTGTTGTCCCATTTCCCTTAAGGTTGGGTGGGTAGATTTTCATTGTTTTCTTGGGTAATGGGTGCTTGTCATTATAAAGGGGATAATTGTAAGTGGTTAATAGTCTCATTCAGAGAAAATCAAGTGTAAAAATTAGACTCAGGGAGTTCTTTTTTCTTTCTTTCTTAAGTAAGGGAAGAGGGGGATATTGGAGTATCTTAGAGAAATAAGAGGTAAAAAGAGTGGATTATTAAATCTGATATCCAGCTATAGAGCCATTATCATTCTCTAAAATAGGTCAGTTTGATACCTGGTATAGGATTCTATATATTGGTACAGATGTAAGGCTTTCATTGGTTTAAATATTGGTATATTGATACAAATTTAAGGCTTATATATATATAATATGTTATATAATTAATATATAATTTATAATATATAATTATATTATATACATATTCAAAACTTTATAGGATAATTATATAATGCAAGTTAATACTCAATCAAACCCATAGTCATGTCAGATACTAGTCAAGCTTATTACAACAATATGTATCTTAGGTTAAACAAATATTAAATAGCTAGAAACAAGCAATGTTTGCCTGTTCATACTTTATAGACACGTAGATAGATATGATTTTATAGATAGCTAGATATATATATATGTAAATAGATAAAGGTCTTCAAAAAGCCCAAAGACCTATATAATATAGCATTTAAAGGTGTTTTTATTAATTTAAGGCATTATTGGATAGACAAACCAGCTGCTAGAAGAACGCTTAGCCTACCTCAAAGAAGACATTAACATCAGGAATCCTCCATATGGAGCTGCTTCTAATGTGGCAAGATAACTAGCATGGCAGAAAAATGGTCTTCTACTACAGACAGAATTATTCCTGAAATGGGCAAGCTCGGATGCAGGCATGTTGGCTGCTTAGCTTGGCCAAGACAGGGTAAGCAGATCCTCAGTAGTTCCTGCTGAACAAAAATGTCTGTCAGATATACTTGCCAGAGGCTGAAGACGATGCCCCCATGCTCTAGAGAGATTTTAGATGAGTGTCCAGGCAGAAAACAGTCTCTGTTATTTTTATTTTATTTTGGAAGCTGCTTGCCTTCACCTCCTGCCTCCTCAAGTCTCTGATGTGGTTAAAAACCACATAGTTATAGTTTTACAATTCATATTAGTTGTTTCAGAGTTACGAAACTGTTTTAAGGTCTAAAAAGATGTTTTAGGTATATATATGATTTAGGTACAGACTTCAGACTCCCCTAGATAGAAAAGATTGTGTTTTTATCAAGGGTGACAAATACATACAGACTAGAATTTATATATGTAAGTCTTACCTAATGGTTTTTATAATTGTTTTAGGTATTTTTTAATTAGCCCTTTTTAGGGGTGGAGAGATAACTCAGAGGTTAAGAGCACTGACTCCTGCTCCAAAGGTCCTGAGTTCAATACCCAGCAACCACATGGTGGCTCACAACTCTAATGTGGAATGATGCCCTCTTCTAGCACGCAGGTGTACAAGCAGGCAGAGCATAGTATACACTATAATATACAAATAAATACTTTAAAAAACAGCCTTATAAATTGAACAGAAACAAGAACTGTGGGGTTTATCTAGAGCCACCACGTATTTAGATGTTAATTACCTGCCTCCTAAGATTCTCACTGTTTTAAGTCACTATCATGTATGCCAAATGTTGCTGGGTATGTTTGCCTCCAAATAATTCCTGTGTGACCAATAGAAGTCTTTATTTTTTTTTTCTCTTACACCTGGGAAAGGCAGAAGCGAGGTAAGTGGGGCTGCTAAGTTTTCCAGGATGGAAGGACAGAAGAATCACACAGGAAGGGGAGAGAGACAGGTACAAGAGAGGACAAGGAAGAAGCAGAGACTTCCGTAGCTTAACATAAAAAGAACCACATGGTTGGGAGGAGTTTACTCTGAGGATTGGCATGGCTGGAGAGAAGCAGCCCAGGTGGAAAGAATGCACAAGTATTGATATTATTTTGGATGCGAAGTAGCCCAGATAGAAATTATTAAAGCAAATGGCATGGGATGTGGCACTGGGAGATAACATGGTAGTTTACGTGGTTAATATCTTCCCAGTCCTAGGTGAAATTAGTCTTATTAAATATTGATCTGGTGTCTTTATCTTTTATTGATATGGTAATGAGTTAATAGTAACCAGCATAATATTCGATGTATTAATAGCAGATATTAATAACCAATTTTCAACAACACTCTCATACTGAAGCTCACTCTTGAGATAATATAGCTGACTCAGAGATTTTCAGACCCAAGAGGGAATATTTTCACATGGGAATGAACTCCAGGAAAAGTTACATTTCCTCATTTCTATGATATCTAAAGAAATTATCTTTCTTCTCTGTCCCTTTAAGATGAATTGACCTTCTGTACCTAGTGTTTCCATTCCGAACAGGAGGGCTACTGTAAGTAATGAATATTTTAAAGTACCATTCTGAACTAGTGTCAATTGAGTAGAACACTGAAATTATGTTGTAATCTCATTGACATTTTGTGACTAAATAAAAAAGAAAAGTCAAGAAGGTAGATTCACTAGATCACCCTCCTTTGTGTTGTCTCCTAAACATCAGCCTCTGGAAAAGGCATTCTGTTTTAAAGTGGGCTGCTCCCACCACATGGAGTGAGGTAACCACTTGATCTAGATCTCTAATAGTTCTGTCTCCAATAGACATAGACAAAAGCTGAGCTTCCCAGTCACATAAGTGTGTACTTGCAAGGCTCCATTTTAGTTTTCATAAGGACAAGGTTGAAGCAACCCTTGCCTCCTATTGCAATTCACTGTTGACAACATGTAGAAGGTTTCTCTAGCTAAGAAATGATCAGAATTTTGCAGTGAGTTTCAAAGACAAAACCTAGAAAATTTGACTTGCTTGTACTTAATGGTCAAGTATATCTCAGTGCCTAAGTAACAAAAGGATAATTGTGGCCAGGAGCTAAGAGTGATAATTATCAAAGTATGTTACCACCTTATTACACTCACATCTTTCTAATCTCTGAGGCAATGAGGTTCAGAGACACCTGAAAACATTACTTCCCTTGGAATCCCATTCTAGCCACGCCTAGTATGGCTGATCTATCTGTGTTTTGCTTCTGTTTTCCAATTAGAGATACTACATTCTAGCCTACTATCTAATAGACAAATATGTGTAATCTGGTATTTATTGCTTGTTCTTCCTTCCCAGGCATTCATCTCTCCACTTATCAAATGTGATCTTCATTCAATAAACTTTTTAAACCTCATCAATAAATGATTCCCAGAGACAGAAATAATGCATGGAATATTCCATGCGCCTTGTAACTAACTGCAGAAGAAACTGTTGTACAATAGTTTTGACCTACATTTCTCCAACCAGAGAATAAACAATACTGTACTTAGGCAATTTTCATTTGTAAGCCATAATGTTCTATTGGTTCTTATTTTGATGCCTTATTCATAATGTTCACTTGAAATACACTTGTGAATACATTTATTATACTTTTAAATTGTTCCCACTTATATTGGCTATTGAATACTTCTCTATAAACATGTTTCTTTAATGAGACTGGGGATAATAGAATTCAAACTCATGTTTTTAAGAAAAGTAAGTGAACCTTTTGGTGTTGGCCTGCTATGATTTGTAGATTTCTATTAAGTATTGATTAGTATATTAAACAACACTTTCCATCCATTGTTATAGAAAACATTAGCAAACAAACTGACTTAGTGGGACATAAATCCAAATGAACAATTAAGTAACTGCACTAATCGGCTTTTTCAAGTGTACACAACTTTGTTGCATAAAACTCTGGGGAGATATTCACTTTTCTCCCAAGATGAGGGAAGTACAGAAGAATATTTCATAATTGCCCGTGATAGTCTTCAGTAATCAGATCTTAATAACAACTTGAAGCCATCAATATCTATGAGTAATAAACCACACTACAAATTTATTTTTAGGACTTTGTTGACACAAAGCGATCGTGGGGGTATGGTCATAAACATCAGTCTCTAGCCCATCATATCTATTGGTAACTATTAGCTCTAACAAAGGCAGCACCAAGTGCCCTGACTGCTCATAACCATGATGAATGTGCTACAAATCAAACTGCAGCTGTACACTGTGCTCTCTAAAGCTGTTCATGTAAAACAGGCATGCCATAATATAGAGAATGCACAGATAACAAGAAAGTAGGGAAGTGGAAAACATAATGGGAACAAACCAGGATAATGCCACTTCTGTGCATGAAGACTAGATAAGAATAAACACATAAACATACAGATCAAGGGAAGCAATTACATACATTTTAAGACGTTTTAATAACTGGTGAAAATTGAAATAGGCTTAGCAGTGGAGTAAAGGGTTCCCCCTTGAGGGAGGTTTCAGTAATTATTTGCGGCTGGCAAAACTGTAGGCCCATTCAAGATGCCTTAGTATTTCATTAGAAAATCGTAAGTTGGTAGACTCAGAATGTAGAATCTGTCTCTGAATTTCATGCTCCACTCTCTTCCCATTTCTCTACTGCAATATTTGATGTGTTTCACTCTGTACCCACACTGTGCATTTGCATTTGCATCCCCTGAACCAGAATACAAGCTCCTAAAGGTCAAGGATATATGCCTAATTGATAATGACAGAGCCTACATTAGGTGATAATGAAATGGCTGTGGGGGAAAACCATAATTAATTATTAAGTCATTCATGATGCTAGTAACACTAATCCTATAGGGAAAAAAATCTCACAAATTCTAAATATTCAACAAAGAATAGTGTCACAGTTAGAATTTCCTGCCCTGTCTTCCTGGGAACCTAGCAGTAGAGAGCCCCACCCCATCCTGAGTGCACCCCATTCCAGGTCACGAGGCCCTATCCCTGGAGCCCTGTGGAAGCTACAAAAGGCAAACTGGTGAGATGTCTTCTATGTACCAGCATGCACTTGTCTGCCTGATGAACACAGCAGCAGTAAGCTATGATCCATAACCTACATGCTCCATCTATAGGACATCACCCCTATGTGCATCCACAAAGGCTAGCAGCCCCCCAGGGACCACCAAGTAAGACCCCTAAGATGATATTTCCCATCCTGCCCTCCCAGCAAACCTAGCAGCTGAGAGCCCTGCCCAGTCCCATGTACACCACATTACCAGTCCAGAGGCCCCATCACTGGAGGCCCAAGGCAGCCACCCAGGGTAGACAGGTGAGACTTCTACATACTAGCCCATTACCGGCACTAGGACCATAGACAAGGGTAGCAGCAATGAGGTATGTCCTCCCTCTATACCTCCATCTTCCCAATGACAACCATACTTGGGACCATCAGGGATGACCAGGTAAGATTTGCCTCCCATCTTCCAGCCAGCTGATACCTCTAAACATTCCCAGCAGATTTAAACTACACTTCCCACACTAACACTCCATTTTCTGACTTACAACTCAGCCTGCATTACCAGAGACAATCAGATGGTTAAAGGCCACAAATAACTTCAAACTATGGCACCAGCCAAGGACAATACATGCAGTAAACTTTGAACCCCTACCCAGATCTACCCAATGGACAGGACATTCTTCACAGTTGAGTGGAAAGTGGGGTGTGACTTTCACACGAACTCTGGTGTCCCATATTTGATCATGTCCCCTGGATGGGGAGGCCTGGTGGCACTCAGAGGAAGGACAGCAAGTTACCAAGAAGAGACTTGATACCCTATGAGCATATACAGGGGGAGGAAGTCTCCCTCAGGCACAGTCATAGTGGAGGGGAATAAGGGGAAAATGGGAGGGAGGGAAGAATGGGAGGATACAAGGGAGGGGATAACAATTGAGATATAATATGAATAAATTAACAAAATATATTTTAAAAACAAAGTACATTTAAAAAAGAACACAAATAAAAACAGCCCGGGAAACATGGAAAAATAAGAACCCAACTATAATACTAGAGCATGTCTAGGATATCTTTACAAAGCTGAAGCGCAAGATGACCACAAATACAATCTTGACATGATAAAGGTCTTTGAAGAAGAAATGAATAAATCCCTTGAAGAAATATTGGAAAACACAATTAAACATGTGAAGGAAATGAATAAAACTGTCTAAGACCTGAAAATTGATGTACAAACAATAAAGAAAGCACAATCTGAAGGAATTCTGGAGATTAATAACATACAAAAGAGACTAGGAATAAAAGAAGCAAACATTCAAAACAGAATCCAAATAGAAGATACAATAGAGGAAACTGATACAACAGTCAAAGAAAATGTTTAATCTAAGTTTCTGATACAAAACATCTAGGAAATCTGGGACACCATGAACAGACATAATATATGAATAATAGGAATAGAAGAAGGTGAAGAGTCCCAGCTTCAAAGGCCAGAAAATATTTGCAACAAAATCATAGAAGAAAAGTTTTCCGATCTAATGAGAGAGAGAGAGAGAGAGAGAGAGAGAGAGAGAGAGAGAGAGAGAGAGAGAGAGAGATTGAGAGGGAGATTGAGAGAGAGGGAGAGATTGAGAGGGAGAGAGAAAGAGAGAGAGAGAGAGAGAGAGAGAGAGAGAGAGAGAGAGAGAGAGAGAGAGACCTATAAATCTCCAAGAAGCATACAGAACAACAATTAGAATGGACCTGAATTGAAAATCTCCAACTCATAATAATCAAAATAATAAATGTATAGGACCAAGAAAGACTATCAAACAGCTACAAGGGAAAAAGTTCAAGTCACATATAAAGGCAGACCTATCAAAATCATATCTGACATATCAAAAGAGACTATAAAAGCCAGAAGGCCCCAGGAAGATATCTTACAGACACTAAGAGACCACAGATGACAGGCCTGACTACTATACCCAGCAAAAGTTTTATTCACCATAGATGGAGAAAACAAGATATTTCAAGACAAAAACAAGAACAATATCTATCCACAAATCTAACCCTACAGAGGATACTGGAAATAAAACTCCATCCAAAGTAGGCTATACACAGAAAATAAATAATTACCTACTAGAAAACAATGAAGGGAAACACACACACACACACACACAAACACACACACTACCACCACTCCCAACACCATCAAAATAACAGGAATTTACAATCCTTGGCCATTAATATCTCTCAACATCAATGGTCTCAGTTCACGTACAAGAAGACACAGGCTAACAGAATGCTTGTGAAAACAGGATCTATCATTCTGTTACATACAAAAAAAACACACCTCAGCAACAAAGATAAACATCAGCTCTGAAGAAAGGCCTGGAAAAAGATTTTACAAGCAAATGGACACAAGAAGCAAGGTGGAGGAACTGATCAAGAGCAGGCAACAGAGTCCAAAGAATGAGGATGAACCCAGGCCAAATGTGACTTAATGTGCTGGCATGGTATGTTTGGAGGGGGTCTCCATTTTTCTAAGAAAAAGAAGAGGGGATGGGAGAAGAGGGTAGGAGGGAAGGAGCAACCACAAGAAGAAGAGAGAGGGCTATTATCTGGATGAAAAGTGATTATATAAATTTAAAATAAATTTAAAAAATAAAGTACAAGGCATTTTCAAAAGTAAAAAAAAAAAAAAGAAGCAAGCTGGGATAGCTATTCTAATATCCAATAAAATAGACATTCAACTAAACTTATTCAAAAGAGATGAGGAAGGATACTTCATATTCATAAAAAGAAAAATCCACCAAGATAACATATTATTTCTGAACATATTTGCAGGTGTACTCACAGTCATAAAAGAAATATCCTTTAATTTTCATTCAATGGATAGAACTAGAAAAGATTATCTTGAGTGATGTTACCTAGACATAGAAAGACATGCATGCTATATACTCACTTATAAGTGGACATTAGCCATAATGTACACCTTAGCCATGCTACAGGCCACAGATGTAAAGAAGCCAAGGAGGGCCTAAGGGAAGATCCCTGAATCTCACTCAAAAGAGGAAATAAAATAGACATCTGAAGTAGATGGAGGGAGGGAGCTATGTAGGAGAGATGACATAGGTGCAGAGTCCCACAGGCAACAATAGTACAAACTGCAGGAGTCTTGTCAAAGATTTGGAGGAAGGATTGAAGGATTTGAAAGGGAGCAAGGACACCACAAGAAGACCTACAGAGTAAACTAACTTGGACCAATGAGGGCTCACAGGGACTGAACCACCAACCAAAGAGCTCCCATAGGCTGTACCTAGATCCTCTACACATATGTAACAGATGTACAGCATGGTCATCATGAGGGGAGAGGGAGAGGACTGGTAAGTGACTGTAAAGTAATTAAATTAAAAAGTGACACATTAAAGGTTCAATACAATGATAGGTATAATATTTAAAAATTGAGGAATAAATGTTGCTAAGACAATTTATGAAGATGATAAGTGCTGTTACAAGAGATATGTTTTTATCATTTCTAGATTCATCCACCTATTCAAGTCATACAGAGGCCTTTATTTTGATGTGCAACTTTCCCAGTATCCTTTTGTGCCATCTCTCTTTTCAGTTAAACCCTGTTATAGTCATGTTCCACTGCCTGAGCTGCTCTGTTTTCTGATGTTGACGTTCTGACATTCAGATATGGTCACTGCCGATGTTCCTTTTTTCCTTTCACATCACTTGTATTCACCTGGACATCAGTGTCATGGAATATAAACCTCAGGACAAGCTAGACTTAGAGACCATACATTTTCTTTTAATCGGATGATTGTTTATTAAAGAAAAGGATGGAAGAATCATTTATATCCATTTTTTTCCAGTATATGGCCACAGGATAGAAGAAAACGCTATGGCTGTCTTTCAACTAATCTCTGACACATCACAAAGAATTGTCTGTTAAGAGGCATACACTGAAACATAAAATCAATTTTGTCAAAAATTTTATGATTTGTAACAAATGGCTACATGGTTTATTTTACTACTATTATATGTAAATATAAACTATGTAATTATGATCTGTCCACTGAGTAGTGCCTATCCCTTAGCACCATTATTTAGGAAGGTACTACGGTTTAAACTGGTACTAATTATTACATAAGCACTTTTATGTTAATTCTCCCTGTAATCATGAGAGATGTACAAGAATGCTAAGTAATGCTAAATATTCATACTGAAATATATACACACACTGTATGTGTGTGTATACACATATGTATGTTATTCTCATTTCCAGTGTTTTAATTTTTTCCTACATCATTGTTTGCTTTAGGTTCATTTTTGCTTATACAGGTGATACATGAAACATTTTGTTTTATCTCTCTGTATTTAATAAAATATAAAATATGTACTCTGAAGTCATATATAGTCACTCAACTGTCTTAATATTCTTAGGTGCCCTATAATTCAAGAAGTTGCCATGATGAAGCATATGGACAAACATGACATCTTACAGATTTTATCTTCTGGTTTTTTTTAACCTGCCCAGTGTTATTTCTCAATTCAGTTGTTACTGTCAGAGTCCCCTCTTCATCCAAGTCTGCTTCTGTATGATCAATTATTAAGTTTATAATTTCCCACATCACACTAATAATTGCTTAGCAAGGGGTAATTACTGTTAGATAGAAGCCACGGACAGATAATCTCACCTGGTGTCTAATTAGAAGCTTAATTATTCCCGAAAATTTTGAGGCTCCTGTCAAAGTATGAAGTTCCACATTAAGAGTTCAAGGCCTTGGGTATATTGCAATGCTGAAAATATTAAGTTCCACCTTACACAGGAAAATATTTGCTGGGTACAAAATCAAATAACATCTCAACTAACTAACTGAACTGCTCAGCCATAATCAAAGATGCTTCCACTCTAGTAGATTTGAACAAATACAGGGACACACTATGTGCAGAGAGTTTGATACTTTGAGACAACCAATTTTAAATGGATGTTTCTATCAAAGCTTTATCCTTGGGAACCCAAAGAATTTTTCATAAGAGGAGGTGAAAAAAATTTAAGAGCCAGTGGGGATGGAAACAAGACAGATGAAACATATCAGGACCAACATACATATAAACTCATGGACTGTGACAGCATGTCCAGGGCCTGAGCATAATGGGGTTCAGCAGTGAAAAGAGAAAGTACACATGATCTCTCCTAATTTAACCAGAAGCTATAACCAATTGACCACTGGTGACAAATCAAATATTAGTTTTCCCCAATGTAGTTTCTTATACAAACCACAATCAAGGGTGGGCCCCATACCCAGAAGTAAGTTGCCAACACAAAATAAACTCAATATTATTTGGGGATATTTTGTTTCATAATGTTTTGTCTTGGGATTTTTGATATTATTGGCCTATAATTAATATATTAAGGTTTCAATTTTTGGGTTTTCATATGTATGCCTGTATGTGTTTGAATGACTATGTTCTTCTTTTGCTTTACTTCTGCTCATTTGTTTGTTCTGTTCTGTTTTATTTTTTAACTTGTCTGTTTGTTAGAGAGAGAGAGAGAGAAGAGAGAGAGAGAAAAAGAAAAGAAGAAGGAGAAGAAGAAGGAAGATGAAGGAAGAAGATGAAGGAAGAAGAATGGGAGAGAGAAAGAGAGAGAGAGAGAGAGAGAGAGAGAGAGAGACAGAGAGACAGAGAGACAGAGACACAGAGACACAGAGACACAGAGACAGAGACAGAGACAGAGAGACAGAGAAAGAGACAGAGACAGAGAGAGAGAGAGAGAGAGAGAGAGAGAGAGAGAGAGAGAGAGAGAGAGAGAGAGAATGGATAAATAGACTTGGATTAGTAGTGAGGTGGGGAGAATCTGGAATAACATAGGAAGGGAGAACAGTATTCAGAATACATTGTATAAAATATATATTTTAAATAACATAGGAAAAATGAAAAATATTTACAAACCTATGCACCAGGAAATAAAGAGTCAAGAGTTTAAAAGTATACATATACACACACACATATATATGTCTTGCATATGGCAAGAGTTCATTTCTAAAGTCAGGCTCACAGTTGCCTTTAGCTGCAGCTGCAGTACCATCTAATGCTTTTGAGATTCGTAGACACCTGCACTTACATTCACACACACACACACACACACACACACACACACACACACACACACACTCACACACTCACACACACACATACACACACACACACAATTGCAAATGAATTAATAAGTTTCTTCTTGGTGAAATTGTTCCCTTGATCAGATGAAATGTCTTTTGTTTTCTGTTCATTAACTTTGCTTTGATGGCTCTTCTATGAGATGTTAAGATAGACTCCTGTGTCTTACACAGCTTTGTCTACTTAGTTCTTTTCCTTCATTTATAGTTGGTGCCCTTCATTGACAATAAGTTGAGTTTCTGTCAACAGCAAAAACATGTTTTGTTTTTTGTTTTGCTTGTTGTTGTTGTTGTTGTTGTTGTTGTTATTGTCAATTTATACATTCAATGGACCTGTGTCTATTAATTGAAGAGTTGAAGGCATTATATTTAACTCATTTTTGGAAGGTATGTGCTGTTTGCTGCCATGGTTTTCGTTTTGCTTTGTTTTGTTTTTTTTCTGTTTCTCTCCTCCCTCCCCTTAATGCTATTCTGTGTTTAAATATTTGTAAATTTCCATGTCTCTTTTTGTATTCCCTTGGGTATAGCCATTTTTTACTTTTTTTTTTTTATGAAGAATTGCTTCCAGTATTCTCTGTAGTACTGTTTTTGATAGATCTGAATTCTTTTAGCCTATTTATGGCACAGGGAGTTTTTATTTCTTCTTCAACGATGGCAGATAGTTTTTATGATAGCAGTAGTCTGGATTGGTGTATGTGGCCATTCTGAGCTTTGAGTACAAAGCCGGGGCTGTTCTGGCATCTACAGTTTCTATTGAGAAATCAGCTGTTATTCTGATGAGCTTTCCTTTATGCGTGACTAGTGATTTTTTCTCTCACAGCTTTTGATCATGCAATACTTTTTCTTTATTCTATATGTTTAGTGTTTTACTATAATATTGCATGGAAAGTATCTTTTTAGTCCTTATTTATTTGTTGTTCTGTGTACTTCTTATAGCTGTAATCCCATGTCTACTTAATTTGGGGAATTTTCTTCTATCATACTATTGAAGGATTGGTCTGTATCATTAATTGCAATGCTTCACCTTCTATGTTAATGTGCATATACCCCGTGTGAGATTTTAAAAAGCTATTATTTTCTTCACTGACTGAGCCAATTCTACTTGATCCATTCTACTGGATAGGCTTTCCCAAAATTTTCTAATCAAAATTTTCCAGTTTTGTTTTCATTGAAGCTAGAGTTTTGTTCCGTAGTTGTCTTTACTGAATTCAGCTGGCAACTCATATTGGGTTTTTGTTTTGTTTTGTACTTTTTTTCAGATATTTGTTTATGTTTTGTGGTGCTCAATTGGTGTTTTATCTTTGTCTAATTTAAGTTAATTCACCTGTTTGTTTATGTGCTGCTAGAATTCCTGGAATTCTTGATTGTGATTATAATTGTTGTTTTAATTATGTGTCCTAAGTTTTGTCCAGGGGACCTACAGCCTTGGTCTCTTATGTTGTTTGTGTTTTGCTATAGGGACTGCTCATTTGATTTATTTCATATTGTGGGTCTGATATGAATCCCAGCTGGGCCTGGGTCTGGACCTGTAGTGATTATACATCAGGTGACCAACTAGACTCTGACAAAGTACATGAATGTGTCTCTTTCTAGGCCTAGAGGTCAGAACAGGTCCAGGGACCTGGATCAGATTCAGTAGGGGACCATGTAAAAGTACATAGCAGCTGGCTTAGGCCAACACAGGGCCCAGAAGCCACTCCTGCCTATGCCTGGAGGAGCAGTGTAGACAGGAGGTGTAGTGTAAAATACATATATTTATACAAGTGTATACATAGCTATATGTAAACTAATCCTGTGTCATGCAAATATTTTCTAGCAGGAAATTAAGTTGTTTTAGGGACAGAATTAGAGACATGTGAAAATAAATTAGCTTTTTATTTTATTATTTAAAGTTCTAATTGTTGCTAAACTTTTAAAAGACAGAAATTTTCTGCCACTTTAATGTATTTCACTTTAATGTTAGTTCTCAGAATTTATTTCTTAAAGCATCATTTGATTTGTGCTTCCTCCAAAAAAAAAAAAGTGAGCCACACACATTTGATATCTTAGGGTAGCTTCAGGAAGTTTATTCCACAAAATGTAATGATCTTTAACTTGAAGTCCAGACTACACTCTTCCACATCACGTCCAATAAACAGCACCTAATGATTTCTTGCTAGGTAAGCTATTAACATTCATGGAGAGTCTATTACTGGAGTTGATTACCTTGTGTATCAAAGTGACAGATCTACAGCCACGATGACAGTATTTCAGCTCACAGGCACCCATGGCCAATTAATCCCTTATGAATCTGACCAGAGTTAGCCAGTTGTGACAGCTTTGAAAGTGTGTCAGCTCTCCTTGATAAAGGACATCACAATATTTAAACTCACATTAGTATCTGTAGAGAGGTTTTTGCACTATCATTTTAAGGACATTTTTTAAGGAAGAAAATTCAGCATACAATGAGGGATAGGTCTTTGGGTCAAACTGGCATGAATCTTGGTTCCAATGCAAATGTCTTTTTTACTTAAAAAAATCTGTAATTATAAAAGTCTTTTAATGAGTATTTGTACTGATTGAGCAGTATTTTTATAGGTAGCAGCAAAGCCTATATATACCACAGATGCAGAATGTGCCTAGCTTTCTCTGTTTCTATGGAAACTACAGTCACCTCAAATCGAGCAGATTCTACAGTTTTACTTCAAGATGTCACACCTTTCACGCAAATGAATGATTGTTTAGTCTGCAAATAATGGTATTGACTATTTTTGTTCTTTTTTTTTTTTTTTAGCCTTAGAAAATAACCAATGCACAGTAAGTTAATTCCCGAATGCTCTGTTTTTCACCCAATAAATAAATAAAGGACGAAATCATTACCCAAAAGAATTTTATAAAAAATTCATGGGTACTGTCAGTGAACAGCTACCTGGGGATAGAGAGGTCAGGGATCTTGGAGGAGAACCAAAAACCACTGCTTTACTAAAGCAGCGTAAGTCGTAAATGTATTCTAAATATTTCTGATTCTTTCCATATGCAAGTGTAGGTAGGTCTCATCCTCATTGCAGAAACTTCTCTTTGCAATAATGGACATTGTTATATAAAACAAAAATTTATTTAAATGCACAGTTTTGGAGCCCAGTTCTAACTGAAAAATCTACAACACAACTGCCACACTTAAGGCTTAGGAATCATTGCGGAAGAGAGGGACGAATGATTTCTTAGAGGCAGAGAAACAGGAAGTTTCCTGTTAAATTGTGCCTCTTAGAAATGCCGGAAACTACACCCATTGGGTCTCATTAGGTCTCACCAATATGTCTACCTGTCCATGACATGCACAAGGACAAGAACAAGAGGCATGCTATGTGCCACAGAACCGGAAGAACTCAGGGATACTCATCTTCCCAAAAACAAAACAAAACAAAACAATAACAACAACAAAAGAACAAACTCCAAAAACTATATCCAACTAAGGAGTGCAAATGAAATAATTTTCCCCATGGAAGAGTACTCTAACTGGATACTTGTAGTGAGAATTGTGTAATTTTTGTTTCTTTTAAATGCACAGAAATATCATTGGCATCTGTTTTTGTTTTAATCCTAGGTGTTGGGACATGAGGCTTCTTCACAGAAGTTGGCTATTATATGCCTCCTGCTCTGGCAGGGCTATAGTTTTGCCAGGTGCATATAGTTTCTGTGAGTGTGTCATGTATGGAATTCTCAAAACATTTCAGAGGATACAAATGTTAACACTCTGCGAAGTGAACAGCTGGTCGGTGGTTGAACGCTGTTGGATACTGTTGGTTGTGGTTTGTCAAGTAGTCCTGTGCAAAGAAATGTGAAGAAATCAGATATCCTGATGGCAAAGATCAAACTTGCCACAGGAAGCTTGACACCCCAATCATCAGGCACTAGTCTAAAGACACCTTTGCCTCTATCCCCCTCTGTCCTTTTTTTTCACTCCTATATAGGAGTGAGTTTTTCACTCCTATATAGATAGCATCCTATAAAGGGATGGAGAAGGATGAAAGAAAAGGACCCAACAAAGTAGCAAACCCTGGCTACAGCTACTCAATACCAAATGCTCAGGCCTGAAAAAATATACATTCAAGTAACATTATATGGAATGAGAAGGTTGCATCTACTTATTTAAGAACACACACCCATACACACACACACACAGAGAGAGAGAGAGAGAGAGAGAGAGAGAGAGAGAGAGAGAGAGAGAGAGAGAGAGAGACCACAGCAACTATAGAAAAAGAAGCCATGAATTTAGAGTGAAGGAATGAAGGAGGGTGGGTACAGGAGGCTAGAGAGAGTAGGAAGGAGGACAGGAAACGAGGAAACTAAATTATAATCTCAAAAATATTTAAGTAAAACAATAATAATAATAAGTCTGGTGTTTCATGAAGACTAATGGGAATAAATAATGAGCAGTCCATCAAATTAATAAAAAATATTTACTCCCCTTTTAGGAATAGTAGGTATAAATACACCTAACTAATTTCCTACTGTAGTAATGAATAGATTATAATAACAGTATTGTTCAATAGAAGTCTGTGGCTTTTGGATGTATTTTTAAAAGTTCATGTGAACCCCCTTTCCTTATTTTTATTGTTTTTAATATACATGGGATAATTTAACTTTGACACTTAAATTTAAATATCAAAGATTATATGTGGAATTAATTAAGTTCCAAAAAAGGCTATATTTATAGAAACAGTATATAGAATTTTGACTATAGATATTCTAAATTGGACTACATAACATATATATATATATATATATATATATATATATATATATATATATATGTTGAATATATATAATGAATTTCTCTGAGGAATCTTTTCTAATTGAGTGAAATTGATATTGTGAACCACATATGCCGAAGTATTTGTTCTTTGTACACCTGAAATTCAGAACATACAAGGAAGGACTATCATTTCTTATTCACTAAATAAAAGAAACAGAATAATTCTAATTAATTAGTGAATGTGTTAGAAGGTTTGGTTTACCTGAGAGGATATGTGTACAAGTTTTATCAAAGGTAGATGAGAAAGGTGGTAGGTGGCAAAAACTCAAGAGGACTCAATCATTGATATGTATCTATTATTTTCACAGAATGATGCTCCAATCAATTACCTTTATATATTCATGTAATTAGAATAATTAAGTATAATATTCTTCCACAGTGCTTCATGATCCTTTATCACTTAATATAAGTGTGTATAAATTTTGGTCATCTGGAAAATCAAGTTTTATGACTTTACACACCCACACAAAAACAATAAATGTCCTAACAGAGCAAAATTTGAAAACCACATAGATAAGGACAATATCTTATTCTATTAAAATACTCCAGTTGATATATCAGCACTTAAGATAATGATAGCATGTTCAATAAAGATTAAGTAGCTAACTAATTTCCAAAAATATTTTTTGAGTGACAAATAATAATTATTCCAAACACTTGTAGGAGAATGCAATGTCCTATTATGATCCATCAGTAGATTGTCTCATGTTGGAATGCAGATGTTTCTGATCTAAAAATATTTCTAATATTAGCCTGAAATGGCCATCTAATGTGTTTGACCTTCCAGCTACATGGAGTCAGCCGGCACCCATTTCATTAATTCATGAAGGCATTCCTGCCAACACATTTCAACAACAAACTGATATCCATAATGGAAAGCTTTCCTCAGAAGGAACCTGACAGGTAAATAAATGATAAACCGATAAGAAGGCCACATTGACATGGAGCTCTAAACAGCCTTGAATTTCAGGTAGGTTGGGTGTTGAGTTAAACTGTCTCATCGTCAATGAATTTTTAAAGTAATGAAAACATTTTTAAATGCCATTTTCTGCATGTCTCTGGGGTTTTTAAAGACCTTGTCTTTCTATACAGTCATATCTATCAGCTATACCTAAGATACATGTTTTTGTGGTAAAAGTAGAGTAGCCATTGACTCTACATGATTTAATATATTGGGCCAGAAGGCTGAAGAAGTTGCTCCAACTTTATAGAGTTTTGGGTGACTATTCAGGTAGAAAACTGTCTCTGTCATCTTTTCATTTGGAAAGCTACTAACCTGCAATTCCGGCACACTCAGATACTCAAGTTTATTCCTTCTCAAGTCTCTGATGGAGTTGAAAACCAGGTAGCTTAGTTTTACAATGAAGCTTAATTGTTTAGGGATTAAGATGTTTTTAGGTCTACATAGGTGTTTTCTAAATTTATAATGACAGTATGTGATGGAAATTGATTTACATTCAGAAATATAGATGCGCCAAGATAGGAAAGATGTCTTCTTCAAGGCTGTCAAGTACAAATAGCCAAAACACTAAGAATGTAACATTTATTTAATTCCTAATTGTGTCATGATTCTACTTGCCATAGGTAATCTATTGTACATATTTGTAATAATATAAATGCATACATACAAAAATAAAATAATTTTAAAAAATACCACTATTCACAGATGATATGATAGAGTACATAAAGGATTATTATAATATGCAATTAATAAAAAGTAAACCATTAAAAAAAGAGAGAAAGTTTCCTATCCCAATTGGTCCAGCATTTCAGATTCTAATTAAGCTTGGAATTTCTAAACATTTAGAAACCAGACCACAAATGTGATTCCTAGCTTGTTTAACCATTTCCCAATTTTATTTGGGCCTCTACTAAGTAGAGTTGTCCCTAATCAGATGGAAGAAACCTTATGAGAAGGACACTCCATTTCCTTAAAGGGGGGTTCAGGTAGGATTTTGGTTCCTTTCCAAGTCTCTGATGGAGTTGAAGACCAGGTAACTTAATTTTACAATGAGACTTAATTGTTTAGGGGTTAAGATATTTTTAGGTTTAGATAGATGTTTTAAGCTGATAATGACAAGATGTGATGGAGAGTGATTTACATTCAGAATTTTAGATTCACAAATATAGGAAAGATGTTTTCTTCAAGGCTGTCAAATACAAATAGCCAAAACACTAAGAATATACCATTATATAATTCCTGATTGTGTCATGGTTCTTCTTGCTATAGGTAGCTTATTGATTATATGTGTAATAATAAAAATGTATATATAAAAAAATAAAAAAATAAAAAGTGTTTAAAATATTATTGCTGTTTACATCAATGAATATGAAACCCATGGAAAAAATAGTGATCTAGAAAAGATAATGGGATAAAAGTATTACAAACCTCTCACCTTTTTTTTGTTTGTTTTGTGATCAGAGACTGTTATACTTTCTTGTACAGAACATAGTCAAAGAAGCTTATATATTCAAAAGAACAAGTTTGTGCAATGGGATAGTGCTCCCTTTAGGACAAGAATTGTTTAAAGCATAATATAAAAGGGAAAATATTGTCAAAGCAGGATGATAGCTTAAAGTACCTCACAAAATAGAACGTTTTCTTAGAAGTTGGGAGATAGTTCAGTTGGGAAATTGCTTGTCTATTGTGGGGTTTTCACAGATCCACTTGTGGTTTAATTAGAGATGCAGACAGAACTATATAGTTTAAAGGTTTAGGTCTTTTGCTGGGGTTGACTCTCAGCTAGATTCTACATTAACACAGCTTCCTGGCACTGTGTCACTGCCCTTTGGTTAGCTATTTATCTATTTATCTATGTCTCATTCAATTCTCCCACCTCTGCTAGCATCCCTCCTGCCTCCCAGCCTTCCTGGAAGTTCTGTACTCTTACAACGTGTCCAAGGTATTGTCCATCAGATCTTTATTATAACCAATCAGCAGTCAGATAAAGCCTGATCCAACTCTTTGTTTGCCTTAAGGCATAGATGGCTGCCTGACCTTCATTTTGGGGGGCAGATGTGGAAGGACAAGCGTTTACAGTGAAGAAATCTAGGGATGGGCCATTGAAATTACAACACCAAAATCCTGCCTTCACTTAGCTCTGTGACAGTACAGTAAGCAACAACTGAAAATACAGAGACACATAGGGGAGGGGAATAGGGTGAAAGTGGGAGGGAGTGAGGAACGGGAGGATACAAGGGATGGGATAACAATTGAGATGTAATCTGAATAAATTAATAAAATAAAATAAATAAAAATGTGCATGATTTCTGAGAAATGACACCCCAAGCTGTTCTCTACCTTCCATGTCCATGTATAAATGTGTTCACCTGCATACGCAATATATTCACATAGCATACGACAAATTCACAATTTACTTTGCTTTAGTAACATTTCTCTAAATGTTGCAAAAGTTTTTAAAATTTTTTTGTAGTTTAGGCTGTGTAATTTCCTTATAATGTCTTCATTGGATAAAATCTCCATATCCAACCTCAAGTGTATTATCACTGGTATTGCTAGAGTCCTCAGATGCCTTGTTTGAAGATAGATGCTACACAAAATGCCAGAGTGCCATTAGGGAAGTGATTTTATCTGCTTCTTTCCTTGTTCCAGAATGCAATGCAGGGCCAAGCAGACTGTTAAGACTATTTACCATGTGCATCATTATAGTGATATAGTACAAATCAATCTGAAATATTGTAAATAAACAGAAATTTTCTTCATATTTTACTTCTACAAATAATGCCCAGTACAGATGTTACAATATAAATTATGAATCGAGTATACATTTTTAAGTGGTAAGACTTAGACATCAACCCAGACACAAAACTTTTGACCTACAATCTGTCCTGCCAACAAGATGTGTTGGGACAACGGGGCACTGTTGAGTCAGAGCTTGTGAGGTTGCCTAACCAATGAGTGGTCTGAATGAAGGCTCAAACACAGAGGCCTAGGTCAGAGCAAAAGGCAACTGACAAAAAAATAATCAATGAAATGTTTCCTTATGAGATGCTTCTATACTTATAGACTGGTGCCTAGAGAAAAATAAAGAAAAAATAAATAAGAAAAAATGAAAAAATTTGAAAAATTATAGAAGTGAAGATCACTGTACAATTAAAGGTAAAAGAGTTCAAATCTCTGCATTGCTATATACTGACCCTATTATTTTGTCAAGTCCTTAACCTCACTAAACCTCAGATCCCTTCTATGTAAAATCAAAACAAGTAGCTTTGATAGTATAGATGTGCTGTGAAATGACTTAATTTATGAAAATAATAGTTAATAAATAATACAAAATGGTGAATAAATGTTTGTATTCCACAAAATCTCTGAATGCCCTTTCTATTACTTTTTACTGATACATGAATTTTTTGAGACAATGGATTATAATGTAATGTTTCTATACAGTATATATGTGCAATGAATGAATTGAGGTAGTTAGCATATTAGATTATTAAACATTTTCATGTTCTTCTTGTGAGGGTAATTCAGAATGATACCTTCTATTTACCTGAAGTATAGATTTCTTTGGGTAAAGTGTAATTAGGCTACTATACAATAGAACATAATAACTGATTTTCTTGTCTAAACAGGGCACTGTATTTCTCTACCAATCCCTTACTATTCTTCATTCCCTACTGTTCTATCCTCTGGCAACCTCGCACCCTTAATGATACTTAACACTTCTTCATTTGAGTAAGATCAAGAGAAGGAATCTCTCTATGGCATCGTGAATTCACATAAACTATTCTCTAGCTTCATGTATGTAGTGACATTGATAGGATTTATTATTTTTACGACCAGAAAGGATACTGTTAGTTACATATACTACACAAATATTTTATTTTCTTTATTATTTCATCCTTTGGTGGATATCTAGGTTGATTCCTTACCTTAGCATTCACAAACAGAACTGGAATAAACAAAGTCTAAAAACTATTCTTCAACACACTGGTTTCATTACCTTTGGAGAAATATTAATTAATGAGATTGCTATCTTAGGAAACTCTCTTCATACCATATAATATTCTATTTGAGATCTACTTACAACGTCTAATGGTTCTCTCTGTGCCACAACCTCACAACACTTACTATCTTTTTCTTCCCTGTATTACCCTAAATCAAACAAAAAATGATAATTAAATGTAAATCTCAACAAAGTCAAGACAAACTAAAATTCATATTAGACTTTATATACATATGCATCATATATATGCATAAAAATATATAGCATAAACATACATGAATTTTTTAAGCCTATGACTAGCTGAACTTTGTGTTCTTCTGCTTCCTAAAGTTCATTTTGATAGTCAATAAGATCATAAAAAATTTGGATCAATTTTAAATTTAAAATTATGTTAGTAATTATTACTTTTTACTTATCTAGATATGATGCATATGTATGAACAGCATTTGTATCCAGTATAAATAGGATCTGAAATTTTTGCCACTTATCTAATTCTCACACCCTTAGGTCTAGCTCTTAGGAGACAGATCTCTGTGAATTCAAGGTTCCCCTGGTCTATAAAGGGAGTCTAAGACAGCCAGGGCTCAGTGAAGGGAGAAACCTTGTCTTAAAAAAAAGGACATTGCTGGTATCTGAGATAACAGTTTCATAAAACACAAACTAAAAATGCTTAAGAAGAACAAGCAATAAGTCTTTGCAGTTTTCATAAAATAATTTGTAGAATGTACACAAACTACATATAAAAACAATATATGTGAACTATTTTTAGTTATGAAGAATGTCTATTGTACTATTCTTTTAAATTTTCTATAACTTTCTTTCCTTATATTAATTATGTGATAAAATAACATGAAATACCCCTGTAAAATTAGTACATATTGCCCAGCAACCAGGAATTCATATCAGGTGTGAAAGCCCCGGTCTGAAAATGTCTAATGTCCCAGCATACCTTCCCTTCTGGTTAACATCACCATCAGCTTATTTTAGAACCTGTTACTGATTTCCATTTACTTTTCTTGTTATTCCATCAACCAATAAGCAGCCCAGGCACATATTTGAATACATTTAATAACTTTTGAGTGATATGATACAGAATAAATATTAATATAATATAAATCTGTCAATGTGCTTATATTTTGATTTATTTCTGAAGCATAAGCTTCAGTTATATGAAATATTAATGTATAAATATGACATTTTGTTTTATAATATGTGGTAGAAATGAGGCCTAGGCAGACTCATAACTAAAGCCTTCATATATTTTTTTAATCCTTTTGCTATGAAACAGAAGCTTTCCCTCCTATCCATTCTAATATGTATGTACACCATCTTATGCCACAGAGTTTTAGGAAGTGGAGAAGCAGATTACATAGCAGGGATGTATTATCCATTTACTTCATGCATGACCAATCGATGTGCAACAAGAAAAGGCCAATTAAATATAAAGCTACTAAGAATGAGCCATAAACTGCAATTATCAAAAACAAAACTGTAATTGACAATTATTTAAAATAAAAAATGCATATGATATCTATGATGATGACAAAGAGAGAAAGTCATGGTGAAGACTACCCATTACATAAATGTCTTTGCTAAACATCTAACATGGGGCAGCATAAAAAAAAAGCCTGAAATCATACCAATAACATTAACAATACAAAATGTTTGAACATAAGCACTTATACTTAGAACACAATATCAGGTTTATCACAACTATCAATCTCATATCACTGATGTCTTATTGAAACATTTTATGTAACATTCATTTTTATGCCCCCTAAACATAGGGAAGTGAATTTTACATACATAGTTGTATTATACTTTCACAGTACTGTATGCTATTTTGAGAAAAAAAAATTCTACTAAAAGAATACATTTGTCTACTTTCATCCCTTGTCCCGCATCCCCACATCACTTAGATGTAAAAAGGGAAAGAAGGAAAACAGGAAAGAAGGAAAGAAAAGAAAGGAAAAGAAATAGATAAAATAATTTGTAATGCCTTTCTAGTAGATGTTCTGGTGCTCATAGATAAGTGCCTAGCCCAATCATCATCATGGATGTGTCAACCAGCAACAGATGGGAGCAGATGCTGAGACCCACAGGCAACCATTAGGCTTGGGAAACATCAGAGAACATGGAGAAGGACTGTAGGAACCAAGAGTGTCAAGAATACCAGGAGAGCACTGCCTACAGGATCAACTTAAGCAGGGCTCATTGAAGCTCACAAAGACTAAAGTGACAATCAGAGAGCCTCTATGGGTCTACTCCGGGTACTCTGTATATACATTATGCTTCAATAGTTTGATGTACTTATGGAACTACTAACAGTGAGAATAGGGATTGCCTTTGACTCTTTGGCCTGTTCTTAGGACCCTTTTACCCCCAGGGTTTGTCCATAGATTTTTGCATCTTGTTATGCCATGTTCAATTGACATCCCTAGAAAACGTTTTCTTTTCCGAAGGTAAACTGAGAAGTGGTGGATTGGAGGTGGGGCTGGGCCTTGGGAGGAGTAATTGCAAGGGAAATTGTGAGCAGAATGTATTGTATGAGAGAAAAATTAATTTAAAAATAACAATACATTTGTCTGTTCATAAGTTGATGTATTTTGAAATAATGAACTCTGTATAATTAAGAAAGTATATTCAAAATTCTACATGGAAATCTGCCACAATCTATAAGTACATAAACTCAATAAGTGCTTAATCAAGAAGATGATAATAGTTTCACTTTTAAACATAAAATATTCATTACTATCAAATTGTTTCAATAGCAAAAAAAAATTCTAAAAAGAAGCCAAAGAATACTTTTTTAAAAATACTTGTTCTTTCAGACAATAAGTATGAAAACTCCCTGTGTATAACATTAGAAAACTAAGCAATTATAAAAAGTATAATATGGTACTTTATGTTTAAACACTTTCTCACTCTTTGTTCACAGTACATTGAATATCTTCCTGAGTCTGGTCTAGTCTGCGCTATGCCTAATGGCATGTGGTTGTACAAGTCTGCAGGGTTGGCCTCCAGAGCTCTATATGAGCCCTGTCTCCTCAAAATCTTCTCACAATCACATAGGAAAATCAGCATGGAGTGCGAAATTATAACATATGCGTGCATATATATTACTATAACCTCCATTTAGTTTTAATTCTAGTATTGATGATGAAGAGACTAGTATTCATTAGTAGAGATTATAAGTCAACTTAGAAATAAATAGAAATTCATAATTAAGGATGAACATCATATTTTTTCTGTGTATAGTCAATTTTATTGTATCATATTTGGTATAAAATTTACAGCTTTAACCCATAAGCAAATTATGTGCAGGAGAATGTATGTTGTGCTTATGGATGGGATAGATCACAAATATGTCTCTCTTCCTTTCAATAAAATATGTGCCTGCTATTTTCCTTATTTTTCATAAAATATGTTCAGACTCTTAACAAAACTGCAACTGCAGTCAATGTAAGGAAATGATGTTAACAAGTGATCTAGCCATGAGCCAATTATGAGACTCCTCTAAAATTAATGTAATTTCTATACAAGTCACTGAAAGACTGAAGATGCCTTTAAGAGCAAAGACTCTGTTTCTTTTACTCTTAGCTCCTTTTTTTCAGCCAGAACATCCTTGTATTTTGCACATCCCATGTTATTATTTAATAAGCTGATGGATGAAAAATGACAAAAATGTCAGAGAGCAATAACTTCATAGAAAAGTACAAAGAGTAGAAATCTCACTTGTAGGTTAAAATGAAGAGTAGAATTGGGTCTTATTGCTGTTTTAAATTTTTCTTATATGTTCCCTAAAACAAAAACTATTCTGAAGCAGTTGACTTTTTAAAAACTTCAAAGTACTTGGCAAATGACAATCTGAGGAAGTATATAATACACACACACACACACACACACACACACACACACACACATATCACATATGTGGTTATTAAAATGTTTAACTATATATTAAAATTCATAAAAAACTCTATGACATATCTGATTATAAATCCATTGGCATGCCAGGAAATGTCTGAAGGACAGGGTGTGCTAGGCCAGTGACTAAGCCCTGCATCTTTGAAAGCATGTGATCCAAAATGCTGCCTCTTTGTGCTGATGGAATGTCCATGCAGCATCACTAGGAGGAATACTACCAAAATAGTCTTTTTTCATACTTTAACAGCAAAGTGTGATGTAAGCATTACAGAGACTATGATACTCAAATGTCTATTAAGCCACATCTCTATTTCTCAGATTTTATTTTTATTAAATAAAATGTTAAATGTGGAAATGTTTGAGCAAAAGTTAACAATCTCTACCAGTTGTGTCATTTGGTTTCCATCACCTCAAACTCAGAGAACTTCTTGCCCCTCAAGACCCACAGCCACACTGACAGAAACGATCACCTCCTACCCACCCACTGCACATTTACGTCACTTGCATTGACTTCTGAGTTTGGCACTCCATGACAATGTAACCACATGATTATCACAAGAATACAGTGGAAGAGAGCAGCTGTGTTGATTTTTCTAGACCTCTTGTGAAAAATACCTCCATTTGTCATACTACAACCTCTTTTCCTGGTAACTATGTTCTTCTGCAGAACGCACCAAATATATTCATCTCACATCATACAACTATACAGAAACACTGGTGATTTAATGAATCTTACCATTTGATTACTTTTTGAGCAATTGTAGATGCCAGTTGGATTTTTCCTTTTTTTATGTTGTGTTGTATTTTTTTATTTATGAGACAGAGTCTTTCTTAGGTGGCTTCAGTTCTCTTTGTAGTCCATGTTAGTCTGGGACTTACAACAACCTGTCTTCCTCCAGCTTTTATAGTGATGTTAGTTAGGCATGAGCTATTATGACCAGAAAGGTGGCTGAAATTTCTAGCATGATTGATTCATTTTGGTACAAACACACACACGCACACACACACACACACAACCACAACCACACACACACACACACACACACAGAGAGAGAGAGAGAGAGAGAGAGAGAGAGAGAGAGAGAGAGAGAGAGAGAGAGAGCGCAGGTGGAACAAAAAGCACCAAGAAAATAATAAGACTATCAAGTAAAAATATTGTGGCATGAAAGATGAAATGCATCAGAAAACTTTTTAGATACAAAGAGAAAACAGGTGGAGAGAGAGACAAATAATTGTGAGAATGAGAATAAAACTATAAAAGTAGTAATAAATGTTCACTTGTGTGATGTATTTTGTACAAAGATTACACATAGGTATCTCATATGAAAAAGGGATTTCAGGCAAACAATTCATTATAGGGGTCATCCGTGTGTGTGATGATAAGGAAAAGTATGGCGTTAGAGACAGAAAATGAGAGGATAGGAATAACTTAAGAAAAAAACTATCAAGTCCAGCAGGAACAGTCATAGGGGAGGGGAAAATGGGGAAAATGGAAGGGAGGGAAGAATGGGAGGATACAAGGGATGGGATAACCACTGAGATGTAACAAGAATAAATTAATAAAAAAAACACTAAACATAAAAAACTATCAATTCTACTTAAATTGCTACATTTGAACACAAATCCTACTTTTATTGATTATTGATTATAAAAGACAAGTCTGATGCTATAAAATTACTCAACAGCCCCAATTTCATATACACACACAAATCTACTGTTTAGATGAGAGAAGCAGAGAGAGAGAAACAGAGAAACAGAGAGACAGAGAGACAGAGAGACAGAGAGAGAGAGAGAGAGAGAGAGAGAGAGAGAGAGAGAGAGAGAGAGAGAGAGACAGAAACAGAGGCAGAGGCAGAGAGAGAGTATAAAACTCAGCTGGATTCTCCTGGCAGAGCAGGCTTGTTTTCATTGTTCTGTGTAGATTTCATCTGCATGCTGTGTTTTCAATTTTAGTTAACAAAGAGGCATTCGGTAGGTCAAAAACCAATTCAAATTTCTATACAGGAACATACTGTTAAACTCAGTAATTAGGAGACAGAGACAGACAAATCTCTGTGAATCTCAGATCAGCGTTGTCTACATAGTGAGTTCCAGGTCAGCCAGAGCTAACCAGTAAGACCTTCTCTCCAAAAGAAAATAGCCATTTCAGTGTGTATATTATTTTGTTACTTGTATCTCTCCATATTCCCTCTTTTTTCTTTCCCGTGCATCTTCCCCATTTAATACTCCTATTCTACTTGCATCTTTATCTCTTTATTACACTATACTCTATTTTCCTTTCTAGGTAGAGCTCCTTATCCACCATGGTTACATACTAGTTTGACTTCAAACACACACACACACACACACACACACACACACACACACACACACACACACTTAATGTTTAAAAACATTCACATAGAAAAAAATCATGCAATTTCAGGGAACACACTCAGGATGTTTGATTCTAATCTCATCCATTTACCTACAAATTTAATATTCCTCATATTTTCCATATGTTACAGGCAATGCCCCAACTAGCCATTTATGCCACCCACTAAAACCTCCACTGCCATAAATGGGTCATATCTTATTGATTCATTGACCAAAGAAGAGATATAGACCACTCAAAATAATACAGGTTACTGTCAAAGATATAATTATTCTCCATAACATGAATGTAGTGTACTATTGCTGAAACCAAAAATTACTTATGTCGTTGAATATGGAGAAATTGAGCTGTTGCCTAATGAGAAGCTATTCTCTTATCAAATAGAATTTTATTCTGCTGGAAGGTCCATTTAATGGTACCAGAGGGACCTGCCTGCAAGAAATACTGGCGCAATAGTAGCATGAATCTTATGGGAGTAGCCAAACACTTTCAGATTGGCATTAAAGCTCACTCTATTCACTTGAACCCATAACGGACACTACTAATAAAATGCCCAAAAGCCTGAGGCTAAATACATAATCAGCCTAGGGAGAAATTTACTATTATTATTCTACTAAAGGATGATAGCAACAAAATAACTCCTAGTGACATGTTGCTATACTCATGAATAAGCGCATTTCTCAGCCCTCATCAGAGAAATATTCTTCTTATAGTAGATAGAAACTAACAATGAGGAAAACAGTTGGACAATGTGCAGGGAGTGAGACACTTTGGAGCACTCAGTCTTATCAAGTGATTGTGTTTATCAAATCTCCCCTGGGAAACCCAGAGTTCAATTAATAGCAGGATTTAGAAAAATAAGGAGAATCATGAATGATTTGTAACTTCAAGGAAGTAAACTTTCCCAGTCACAGGAGGACAGATGAGCATATGAACTCAAACAGAAACCATGATAGCATCGACAGGAAGTTATACAGGTTCAAACCAAAAACAATCTGAGGACTGAAAAAAAGAAGCATTCATAAGCCACCACCTCTAACCAAGCTATTTACAATTGATATCTGCTATAAATTGATTGAGAAAATGCATCTTTTTCAATTCAGTATCCATCAGTAAATCAGCAACACTCTGAGGCAAGTCCCAAAACCAGGAGTAGTTGACCAACATAAAATCAACACAACCATATTTTTGTTGACTTTATTATTAATTTAAAGCACACATGAAAAAACTGTTTCACTGGTTCATGATGATAGCTTAGTTTTATTGAGTTCATATTAGTGGTAAAAAACACTCCTGCAACTATTTAGTCCTCAATGAAAGATTTTTTAATACAAGTTATTTTCTATGAGTTTTCTAGGCTCAGTATATCTTAATGAAACTTAAATGGTATAAAATATATTTTTCATATATATGTGATAATTTACACTCTCATATTTTGTGTAGGAGATGGTGATAAATTCACTCATTCAAGAAAAAACTTACTGAACAAATATTTAATATCCGAAAGTGTTATTAGAAAGAAGAATCAAACTTGATATCAACCATCAGGAGTTTATAGTTCTACAGTTGAGACAGGTTCATAGATTGACAGCAGTATTACATGACCAAAATATTGTATTAAATACAGAAAAAAAATGGTCCAAAACTTGATAAACTCAAGAAACTAAAGAAGTAACCAAGTAACATCTTTTAAAATGCTCAGATAATTAAGTTATATCTTGCATAATATGTCAAAATTTAAAGACTCTTCAAAAAAAAAGAAATAAAAAGATTTTTAGAGGAGTGCATGTATACGCAGAAACCTGGCATTGTTTGGATTAAACAAACAAAGGAGATAGAGCATTAGGAAGACATCAAATGCAATGGTCAAAGTTAGAGTGAATAATGTCTTACAATACAGTGTAAAGGTTTGGGGCTTAATCTGTTGGAAAGTAATGATCATAAGAGGATATTTGAGAAGAGGGCAAACTTAAAACTCCCTGGACCCTACATTTTGAGATATCTGCATTTATAACTTTTCAAGTATAATATTGTCTAGTATTTGCCTGCTGTACATATCTATGAAAGAAAAACAGATGAAAATGAGAAAAATGTTGGTTCTTGCTTAGGTTCCTATCAAGATCAGTAATAGCTTTATACCTCCAAATGGAAAAAATTGAAGCCATAGATGATCACCCTTTCATATTCTTCGGTCCACTATTTCCTGCCATTGTATGGGCAGATGCTTCATTCCCAGAAAGAGTTTATGTTCGCTAGACAAACAAGGAACCTTTACAGTACCTAGGACTAAGGACTCCTAACATTCTGTGATATGTCCCATACCATTATGCATCCTCCCAGCCCCCAATGAAGAGAAAGAAGCAGTGTATGTTGCACAGAACTGCAGAGCTGACACCTTACTGGTTTTCTTTGCATCAAACATAAATCAGCAGATATTCTATGTTAAAAAGAAGAAAAACATTGCTGCAATGTGCCTCAGTTCTCTAAAAAGAAGGAACAAGGCCAAAGTATGCATGAGAGAATTTATCTTTAGGTAATAGCAAAAATAATGTTAATTTGAAATAACTGACAGTATCAGTTGAAATGGTCAGTTGACAGTGATCTCTTTCCTAGATTACAGTGATTAAGCAATCAAATAAATATCCTCTGTGTAGTAAAGGTTAACATAGCATGAACCTCATGAGCCATAATAATTAGTTTACATATTTACAGAGATAAGAATATTTTCCCCATCAACCACTCTATAAGGAGATATTTCACAAGGTAACATAAACTTCTGGCTCAACAATTGAAAGGAAGTTTTATATCACCATTCACTCATTTTGTTTGTTTTCAATGTTTGTTCTTTTCCACAATCAAAAGGAAGTGTGTGTGTGTGTGTGTGTGTGTGTGTGTGTGTGTGTGTGTGTGTGTATTTCTTCCACTGACACCAGTGGTCATGGCAGCTGGGATGGCAGTAAGCAATCCAAAATCCTTCTTGTCGTCTATTATAATCTCTCCAGTCTCACACTCAGATCTGTCACATCCTGCTTATAGGTGTCTCTTCTTCCACCCGAACTCTATTTACCTCTTGGTGTGGGCACCACAATATGGTAGTGTCATTTAGAAATTCAATTAAGATTGGATATTCATCATAAATGTGTGCTAAACTACAGAATAAATCCAGAGATTTTGACTTAAATTCATTTACTCATATGGATTCTCCCAATGGTTAAGAAAACAGTAGCATATAAATAAATTATATAATCACTTGTGAATTTATCTAACTATCATAGATATTTGCCCTTGTCTTAGAAGACTTCTTCAGCTCCGTGTATTCTGCTTCTCTGGCTTTGATATTGCTCAAAGCACTGAAAACTCACTAACTTGAAATGCCGTTAGTAAACCAATGATCCCCATTAGCACAAAAGCAATGCGTATAAGCCAACATGAACTATTACTATACTTTCAAAAGCTTCCCTAATCACTTTTTATTCCTTGATGATTAGCATCCTAATTACTTCTTTAATCAACTCATTACCTATGAAGTACTCATTTAATTACATTGAGGCACTGGTTATGGTAAGGGGCTTTGAATGTTGTATTCTTTTAGTCTAAGAAATTATTGTGGTGACTTTGATTCAACTACCACAAGAAAGAAAACACTGAAATTTAAAAACATGCTCACTCATGTAGAGAAATATTTATCTTTATAGTAGACCAATTTGTAATGATCAATGCATTAACAAATTTGAGAACAGATACTAGAAACATCTTGTCGCATTTTCAAAAAAGTCCTATGTTTCTCAGATATAATAATGCATACAGGTCACATGCAGATTTTCTTTAAATTTTTTACTGTTTTGGTGCCAAAGCACACATTGAGTATCCATATATCTAGGACATAGTATCTATTCTGCATTAAACAGTCAACTAGGGTTTCACTCTCTTGTGAAGTGTAATACTGAACAACTGGAAGACTCTCGCTTCATCCATTAACATTCACAGAAACATTTTCTACTATGTTTCACAAAGAAATATTCCCTCATTTTATATTTTTTTATTTTTTTCAGAGAACTCAGTGTGTAACATGTATTAGGTTCTGTCTATCTCAGTGTCTCACTCTGTCTCTCTCTGTCTTTCTCTTTTTCTGATGGACTTTAAGAGGAAAAGAATGATTGATATGCCCATATGTAACTATGAATTTTATATATATATAAACAATATATAAACTTAGCCATTAAAATACACAAATAGAAGTGTGTGGGTATTGAGGTTCATCACAGACAATATTGCAAGTGATGACTTTCACTCTTATTGGTGAGTAATGGAGGCATGCAGAAGGTCTAACAGGTATACATTTTACCACAAAAAAAAGTGACAGAGGATATTAGTTGAATTGACCTATTTATGAATGGAAGGATAGTCATAGTGACTGTCTTCCGGCTAAGCAACCACCATCTTGCCAACACACCACCACCTCACCCCATGCATATGTTCAGCCAAGAAAAGGGTGGGCGTAGATCAAGGCAAGGGATTCTCATCCAACAATTTGTTTTGTCGTCAAATAAAATTCAAGCCATTAATTTAGTAAAATTGAGATTAAACTCTATCTTAATCTCATAAAAGACTCTGAACTCAACATCTCTGAAGAGATGCTTCCATATGAGAAGGTAGAAAAATACCATCATGGGTGAAGAATGGAGGCTTGAAGAATAAGCCTTAGTTGAGGAGATATTGACTAGCAATGCTAGCTAGGTGAGAGAGAGAAAGAGAGAGAGAGAGAGAGAGAGAGAGAGAGAGAGAGAGAGAGAGAGAGAGAGACCGTTGTTCTTTCAGTTGTGCTCTTAAAGGCCACGCAGCCTGCAGTATGTGGTTCTATATTTATGCACATGCATGTTGTACTAAGTGGACTCAGTGGGTTTTTTAAAAAAGGTATAAAGTTGGGAGACTAATGTGGTGATGAGGGGAGAGGGTAAGAATTTGAGGAGAGGGAATTAGGATATTTAATCACAATACATTATATGCAGATACAAACTTCTCAAAGAATAAAGGAGAATTGAACATGAATGGAAAGATCCATTTGGAATCTGGCCATAAAGTCATAGGGCCTTCTGCCTTATGACTGATGATTAAAGGCTCTGTGACTCTAAATTCTACCAAGAGTTTTTGAGTACCATGTGAGGGAGAAAAAAATCATTGCTGTACAGCAATAGTGCCTTATTAGGTTTTACAAAATAAAATCTGTGAGGTTGGTTTCTGTAGAAGAGGGGAATTTGACTACATGTTCACTGAGATAGAGAAAACATATAGAGCTTTAAGAAACATGAATGGCTCCACCTTGGCATCTACAAGTACTCCTTCTCTATGATGAACTGCATCAAGGAATGGTGGACATTCCTTGGACATCTTTGGACATCTTTGATTATGGTCCTCAATTTGGGGGATGGCAGAGTAGTGACAGGTAGAAAACTGACAGAAAGAGACAGATAAAAACATAAAAGTTTTCAAGAGTAAATTATAAGAAGCTAATAGGCCTAAGAAACTCAACTAAAGCCACACTCAAGTATATAGTCAGTTTCCCAGTCTCTGCTACATTATATTGTATTTGATTTTGCTATTAAATACATATTAGCCTTAAATTCATTTCCTTCAGTTTACTAACCCCCTTCCTTTGTTGAAATTCATGGAATTTCTCTCTGTGAATTTTCTCAGTGTTATCAAAATTTCCTTTTGAAACAGTCTCTCTCTCTCTCTCTCTCTCTCTCTCTCTCTCTCTCTCTCTCTCTCTCTCTTCTCCCTCCCTCCCTCCCTCTCTCTCTCCCTCTTTCTTTTAACTTTGTTCCACTTACATCCTAACTGTAGTCCCCTCCCTCATCTCCTCCAGGTCTCACATCAGCCTATCACATCTCATCTGCCCCAGAGTCCATGTCAGAAGTAGGACCCCACTCCCCATACAATTGGACTCACAAGGAGACTGTGCTGGCTATGTACTACATCTGAGCAGAGGGTTTAGGTCCTCCCCATGCATGGTCCTTGGTTGCTGCATCAGTCTCTTGTCAGTACCCCGCACCCTGGACCAGATTTGTGGGCTCTGTTGTTATCCTTGTGGAGTTCCTGTTTCCTTCATAGCCTTGTATCCCCCAGCTCTTCCATAAGACTCCCTGTGATGCACCCCAAAGTATAGCTGTGAGTGTCAGCACATACTTTGATTCCCTGCTTGGTGGAGACTTTCAAAGGACCTCTATGGTTGGCTCCAATCCTGTTCCTTCTCTTCAACTGCTTCTGGTGTCTATTCTATTTGCCCTCCTGAGTGAGAATTAAGCATTCTCCTTAGGGTCCTACTTGTTATTTAGCTTCTTTATGTCTGTGTATTGTAGTGAGGCTATCCTGTATTATATGGCTAATATCCACTTATAAGTGGGAAACATTCTACCTGAAGACCCATCTATGCCACTCCTGGCTTATACCTGAAAGCTGCTCCACCATACAACAAGGACACCTATGTTTATAGCAGCTTTAAGAGTCAGAAATAACCAAGATGGCCCTCAACTAAAGAATGGATTAAGAAACTGAAGTACATTTCCAAAATGGGATACTATTCAGCTGTTAAAAACAAGAAAATCTTGAAATTGGCAAGTAAATGAATGGGACTAGAAATTGTCATTCTTAGTGAGGTAACCCAGAACTAGAAAGACACATGTGGAGACAGTAATTATTAACATACTTAGAACCAGTATAAAAAACACATACTTATGTGTTAATAAAATGGATAACCAGAAGTTTTCCTTGAAATGATACAGTAGGTAAAGATAAATAAGTATGATCTTCAAATTACTGTACACAACATTTACTTTTAACCACTATCATTTCTTCAACACTCTACAGACATAGATGGAACTAAATTAATGTGTATGTGTGACCGGTTCCCTAAGTGCTAGATATAGAGTTATTATCCAGAAGTTAGGATAAGTAATACAACTCGTGATAATCATTACACTGTTTATTATAATTTATACAATAAAGAAACATCAACATATATGAGTTTCTCTCCTTCCTTAAAATATCATTTTTGTCTTTTACACTGTCATAATTTTATGTCAACATTAATACACTAGTAATCATTTATTTAGCTATTTTAATCTTTTACTTTTAAAAATTCATATTAATAGTGACTATATTTATAGTATTATTAGACTACTTGTATGATTATAGGGAAACCTATTTTAAGTATGTCACACTGATATGGACTTATTCAATATATAACTTCACCTACTTCAATTCAATTTCCATATTCATAAAGTAACAGAATTTGTTTATATGATTGCTTACAATGATACCATGAAGAAAATTCTAGCTGAATTTTCATATCTACTGAGCAATTCCTTAAAGTAAATTGTCATCATAATTAAAGCTCAAAATCTGTCATCTTAATGAGGAAAATAATATCTACTTAAGCTAGGCTTTTATTATATTCTAAAGACAAATTCATGTGGTATACATCCCCATGAATATGCTGAATGTTAAAATGGGTTTCTAATCTTTTTCCTAGGATTTATTTGTTTTTCCGTTTGTATATTGTTAGTCTAGTCTTTCTTGTTATGCGTTTCTGAACCCAAAAAACAAAATCATGTTTCACAGAAAACAAACAATATCTTTCAGATAAAGAATTTACCATGTGGAGTCATATAACATAATTTATTATAGCTCTAAACTAAAGGACATAGAGACAGTATCCAAATTAACATAATCAGAAATGAAAAGGAGGGCATTACAACAGATAGTGAGAAAATCCAAAAAATAATTAGGTATTATTACAAAATCATGTACTCCACAAAATTGGAGAATCTAATGAAATTGATAACTTCATAGAGAGACACAACTTACCAAATGACAATCAAGATCAGATAAACTATAATCCCTAAGGAAAGCAGTTATTTAAAATCTCCCAACTAAAAGAAGCCCAGGGCCAACTGGTTTTATTGTAAAATTCTACCAGGCATTCAAAGAAGAGCTAATACCAATAATCCTCAAACTGTTCCACAAAATAGAAACAGAAGGAACATAGACAAACTCATTCTGTGATGCCATGGTTACCCCAATACATAAACCTCACAAATACCCAAGAAAGAAAGAGAATTTCAAACCAATCTCCCTTCTAAACATTAATGAAAAAATAATCAAAAATACTTACAAACTGAATCCAAGAACATACCATAAATATTATTCATCATGATCAAATAGACTTCATCCTAGGGATGCAGGTATGGTTCAATTATGAAACTCCATCACTGTAATCCTCGATATAAAATAACTGAAAGGAAAAACTACATGATATTCTCACTAGGTGCTCTAAAAGCCTTCAACAGAATGCAACACCACTTCATGTTTAAGTTCTTGGAGAGATCAAGGACACAGGGCATATACTTTCACACAATAAAAGGCAATAATATACAGCAAGCCAATAGCCAACATCAAATTAAATGAAGAGAAACTTAAACCTTTCCACTAGATCAGGGAAAAGGCAAGGCTGCCCACTCTCTCCATATCTTTTCAGCACAGTATTTGAAGTTTTAGCTAGAACAATAATAGAACCAAAAGAGATCAAAGGGATATAAATTGGAAATGAAGAAGTCAAAGTATCACTATTTGCAGATGATATGATAGTATACATAAGTGACCCCAAAAATTCTACCTGGGAACTCCTACAGTTGATAAATACCTCCAGTAGCCCTCCTGTATACAAAAGATAAATAGGCTGAGAAAGAAGTCAGAGAAATAACACCTTTCACAATAGTCACAAATAATATAAAGTACCTTTGAGTAACTCTAAGCAAGCAAGTGAAAGACCTGTATGACAAAAACTTAAAGTCTCTAAGGAAAGAATTGAAGAGGGTATCAGAACATGGAAAGATCTCCCATGCTTATGGTTTGACAGGATTGACATAGTAAAAAATGGTTACCTTACCAAAAGCAATTTATATATTCAATACATTTCTCTTCAAAATACCTACACAATTCCTTACAGACATTGAAAGAATAATTCTCAACTTCACAAGGAAAAACAAACAAACAAACAAAAAAAAACCCAGGGTAGCTAACCAATAAATAACCCTAACCAATAAAATAACTTCGGGAGGTATTTCCATCCCTGATTTCAACCGTACCATGGAGCAACCTAGGTTCTGCTCAACTGAAGAATGAATAAAGAAATTGTGGTACATTTACACAATGGAATATGGATGGAACTATAAGAGATCACCCTGAGTGTGGTCACCCAGGCCCAGTTGGACACACTTGATAAGTACTCACTTGGAAGGGGTTATTAGTCATATAGCATAGGACAACCGTACTGTAATCCACAGACCCAAAGAAGCCAAGAAGAACTCAGGGGAAGATGCTTGACTCTTACTCAGAGCAGGAAATATGACAGGCATCTGAAGTAGATGGAAGGAGAGGACTGGACAGGGTGATGGGGTGGGGAGGATAACTGGAATGAGGATCAGGCGGATGGAGAGAGGAGGACCGGTGAGCATATGAACTGAGGGAGGAAACAGAAATGCATTAAGAGTCATCTTCGGGACAGAGGAGGTGCCTGGGAGTCTATGGGGGTCAACCTTGATGAGACTCCAAGCAGTGGGTGTTAACGAGCATTAGTGGGAACTTCCTGGAACCAGACATGACTCCCAATGGAGGGAAAATGACACTAACTCAACATAAAAACCTCCAACTCACAATGTGACTAACTATAAGTAGTGTAGGAGCAAAGATGGGACAGAGATGGAGAGAATAGCAAAGCAGTGACTGGACAAGAGTCTAGCATTACTGTCTTCTGTTAGGCTTTCGTCCATCAGCTGGTGGAGACAGATGCAGAGTACCAATGCCAAGCAATGGGCTGAGTTTGGAGAGTGCTGTGGAAGATTGGGAGGAAGGATAAAGGAAGCCAGAGGGGTCAAGGACATCACAAGACCTACAGAATAATCTATCCTGGGTCAAGCAAAGAGCTTCCATGCATAGAACCTAGACCCCTATAAACATGTAGTAAATTTGCAGCTTATTTATCATTGGGACCACTAACAATAGGAGTAGGGGCTGTCTTCGAATTTTTTACCCACTGCTGGGTCACATTTCCCCACCTGGGCTGCCTTGTCACTCCCCAAGTGGGAGAGGATATATTTGGTCCTGCACTGACTTGAGATACCAAGGAGGATTGGTAACAATTAGGGTCTCCCCTTTTCTGGGAAGAAGAAGAAGAAGAAGAAGAAGAAGAAGAAGAAGAAGAAGAAGAAGAAGAAGAAGAAGAAGAAGAAGAAGAAGGCTGGATGGAAGGAGGAGTTGTGGGGTTGAGACTAGACAGAGATCAGGATGTAAAGTAATTAAATTAATAAATCATAATAATTACATAAATATACAGTGGAGAAAATAATAGGAATCAGTAATTACTTCAAATGATCAAGAAGTTTTGAACTGAAACAGGTTGTTATTTCATGGCTTATTTTGGCAAAGAATTGAAGGAAGATAATCCCAGAAGTTTATTATTTAATGTGAGTTCACTTTAGAAATGTTTCTGTAACTCACAATTACATGGTTCTTGACATAACAATCTGAGATCATAAATCTATCTAAAAAGTTAATGGATATGTTATCAAAATATTCTCAAATATACACATAGTCTGATGAAGGGCTTATATTGACGAGGTAGAATATTTTCTTTTTTTTAATAGGACTGAGAAAGCATTATAGTTTATTTACATATTAATGTATCTAGAACATATTTGAGAATATTTTGATAATATATACATATATTTTTGTATGTATTAAAGAATATATATATTCATGATAAGTTAATTTCAGAACAAAATTATAAGTGAAAAAATATAGTTCTTCTTTTGTTCTTGTAGCAACAGCACACACCTCTAGGTCTTATCTCTATATGACATAGAAAGCCCACATATCCCATTAAATGCCTGATGATATTTTTTTAAAAAGTTAATGGAATAAGCCTTAAAAACATTAAGATGACAGAGACAATTTACTGCCTTACAGTCACCCAATCTCTCTACATAAAGTTGGAACATCATCTTCTGCCCTCAGACCCAGTATATCTGGAAAATGTAAGTGTGAAGCAGCAAATATGAAGGACTTGCTTACCCATCATGGCAGACCTTGTCAGTCAATTCAGCCTGCATTCAAGTCTTGTCCATTTTGGACAGCATATTGTCAAGAGAGAGAGAGAGAGAGAGAGAGAGAGAGAGAGAGAGAGAGAGAGAGAGAGAGAGAGAGAGAGAGAGAGGAGAGAGAGAGAGCTAGGGCATTTTTGCCAAGTGGCTAGTTTGGTATTAATGAAGCTATCTCCAAAAGGAGATTTTATGATGCTCAGCATATTCCTTGAGGTAGGCTAGGTGTGTTGCCTGAGAAGATATGTCTCAAGTCAAAAACACCTTAAATTCATAAAAAAAAATTAAATGCCATTTTCTGTAGGTCTCTGACATTTTTGAGGACCATCAATCCATCCATATGTATTTATACTTACAAAGTATAACACCATATCTATCTATGAATCATCTATCTTTTTATTTATCTATTTATCTGCCTATCTACCTATCTATCTGCCAGTATTTCTTACTTAAGTACTGATATTTTTTCCTTCTCAAGTCTTTGATGAGGTTGAAGACTAGGTTGTTCTATTTTCATAGTCAACTTTCATTGATTAGGGGTTTAAAAAGGTTTTAAGGTATAGAAAGATATTTATTAAGTTGATAAATACAAGACATTATAGAGAATGATTTAGGTATAAAACTTTAGATTCACCTAGTTATAATAGATAATATTTTTTCAAGGTTGTGAATACAAATGAGCTAAGCATTTTTATTGTAACTTTTATATATGAGTTTCTGGATTGTTTCATAACTATTTCTATTGTATAAAGTTTATTGCAAATAAAAAATCTTGTCATAGACACATTTAAGAAGAAAAATATTATGATGTATGAAAATGTTTTTCATTACATTGCTTTTATAGTAAAAGTAGTTTACTAAGAATTTATTCCCTAGGAATGCTAAAATGTTTAGCAAACTATTATAATGTTTCATTAATAAGGTTCCATATGTAAATATATAGCCATATCTCTACACCTACACACTCATATGCATTTCATTTTTCCTCTGAAGCTAAGGAAAGTTTTTTTCATAAGGTAAACTTCCAAAAATAAAAATTTCTTTAGGTATTCAATATATATATATATTCATGGTTGATGAATTTGAAGCATTTTGCTTTTTGTCCTTTTAAAAGTCATCACTCATTCTCAAGACCACTCTCTTTCACTTGAGAAGATGATCAAGCCTTAGCCATACCAGCTGCATGATACAGACCTGAAGACACTCACATCCTCTGACAGTCACAGCAGACCCACATAATCTTATGTACATTTTACTTTTTAGCTCCTATTCAATTCTTAGTAATGTCTGTGAAGTAATAGCAATGGTTTGAATAAATGATCCTTAACCAGCATTAAATTAAATGCCCCAATGGGCTTTATGACTCGACTATTAGCCACAGTCAACTTTCTGTCTACTTTTCACTAAATTGACATTCAAGGATTACCTAAATCAATTCTAGCTATACTGTCCCAGTTTAAATACCATTATTTAGTTAAAGAGAAGTTAAATGACAGAACCTAAGTAGTAATACGATGCTCTTGAGAATCACAAGGGTATGTATTTGGTGTTCAGTTATATGATAAAACCAGTTCACAGTTAATGGAAAACATTATATAAAGCAGGATTTCATAAATCATATTCTTTGTACCTATATCTTAAAATACCAACCTTTCATGTAAATAAGCAATAGATATATGTATTTCTAATACATTAATGGGAAATTAATTTACCTTTAAAATATGATAAATATTATTATATAGTTCTAAATTATATGACTATAATCTTTAATGGTCATTTTTGCTATTGTTGTTAAGGCAGTGTCTAATAATGTTGAATAGGCTGACTGTAGAATCAGGATTCTACTTCCAACTCCATGGTCTCCAGTGTCCTCTCCTGTACAGCTAAGTTCTAATTCATTATGGCTAATTTAGATCTGTATACATATACCAATTCATAAGGTGTGAAATCTTCTACATATCACTTTGTTAATAGTTTTTCTAATCATCTTTGTGTAAAACAGCTCTTGGTGTAAAGGATCCACTTAAAATCTATTATTAATTTTCTACTCAGGGAACTAACCTCTATCTTATGAATGCTAATGCTTTGGATGATAACCATTTTCATATTGAAACAGTCTAATAACTGATTTATTTGCATTTATTTTAATTGAACTCTCAGTATCAAGAAATTGTTTTCTTTTTGTCCTTCCTCCCTTGGTTTCAAGTTGTTCTAGTATTTTTACTAGTTTGGTTGGTTTAAGTTTGATTCTTTTTTCCTTTTCACTGCCTACTTTTCCACTTCTCTACTTTGTGTCACATTGTTGCCCATGGCGCTGTAGCCTGAGTTAGCAATGTTTTCTCCTAGTAACTTTTTAGACCATCTCTGTCAGAAATCACAAGAAGTTTCATATTTCTATATGTAAGTTGTGTATTAATGCTTTTCAAAACTATATTTTCAACTCAGCTGTATTCTGAATAGTTGAATCATTGATGTTCCATCACCATTTGTATCTGATTATAATGTAATCTAAAATACCTTAAACAGAATATTTTATATATCATACCATTTTGTCACATTATCATTTTTTCAGGAAAAATAATCTATAGTTAACTTCATTTCCAAAAATTTTGAACAGTTATATTTCTCGTTTTTTTGTTGTTGGCATCTCACACCATACTAGAGAATGTTTATTTATCTATTCATTCTAAGTGTCACTTGCTCAGACTCACTCTCTCATAAAAATAAATTGGCATTTATGTATGAGCAGGTTATTATGAGAGTATCAAAGAGGGATAGAGTTGATTACATCAACCTTTCAGTAATAGCATAGCTTCAGACTTCAGCACAACAGCAGTGCAAGCTTGAAAACACCAAAAGTTGTCTTCAAAAATATGAAGAAAAATGGGTTTCAATTAAGAACACTTTATCTGATAAACTATAAAACAAATTAGGGGACAAAAATATTTTCATATGAGCATCAGTTTAGACACCTCTTCAGATTTTCCGTATTAAGATTCAAGAAAAGACTTGATTTTATGGAATCTGAGAGAATAACTTCAATGAGAAAGAAAATCTGAGCTAAGGATTGATTCAAGAAGGATTTTGCAAATCATGACGAGCAAAGTTGTGGAAAGAACTGTAAATAAGGATCATGGGGAAAGGGACCATTGTGTTTAGCTGAGTTAAGTCCCTGGAATCCATGAAACAGAAGTAGGAAACTGATTCCCTCATGTTGTTTGGTAACTTCCAGAATCATGCTATGTTGCCAAGACACACAGACACACACACACACAGACACACACACACACACACACACACACACACACACACAGAGAGAGAGAGAGAGAGAGAGAGAGAGAGAGACAGAGACAGACAGACAGACAGACAGACAGACAGACAGAGACAGAGAGAGACAGAGACAAAGAGAGACAGAGAGAGACAGAGACAGAGAGACAGAAGGACAGATAGAGGAAATGAAAACTGAAAATTGTGTATTGTTTTATTATTTAACTAAAACAGAGCACTCTTTGACAGAAATAATTTTGGATCTGGTGCCTCTCTCCATATGGCCATCTGAATACTGCTCATTTTGAGAATAATGAAAGTTTTAAACTGGACAGAGATTCAGCAAGTGAAGGAATGCTTGAACCAGTGTTGACTCTCTGGTCTTGCACATTGGGAAATATGTTTTATTAAAAAGCAGAGACAATTTGCATGGCAAACAGACGTGTTAGCAGAAGTCATTGCCATCTGCCTCATAGTTTAACTGTATCACCAATAAATATCCCTCTGTTAGATTTTCAATGTAGTGCCTATTTCAAACATTAGATTAAATGTCATTACTGTGTTCATGAGTCCTCTTGTTATTATTTCTCAGTTTACTTTTAGAAAACTTTCCTCTATTACATACAAAAACTAAAAGTCATAACCTGGATGGGTTGTGTCTCCATGGTAGTGCAGTGGCAAAGCATGCATGCGCCTCCATGTTTGATGACTAGAACTGCAAAAGATAAAGTCCAGTAACAAATCCCCCTTTTTTAAACAATAAAGAAATTATTCAAACCCTGTGCTTAATAAATTGCCTTAAAGTATCAGAAGTCTCCTCTACTCTTCGAAGTTAATTTTGCTATTCTAGAATTCCTCATATAGAGGTCCCAAAGTGTTTATAACACAGGTTTTTGCCACACAGATGGTCTTCCTAGGATAGCAGTTGATTTCACTGTCCCAGGAGATCATGTGTTAGGAAGAATATGCCTTAATTCAAGAGTATTGAGCATTAGCTTAAGCCTAGCAAGAGGTCCTTAGGTGACTGACAGGCCACCGTTGTCGTGATGAATGGCCAGCCTCTGAAAGAAACATAGTGATCCAGAAACCTGACTGGTTACGAGGAGGGTAAGTTGTCACAAAGTGATTTGACTTTCTTTGTTTGTTGTCTCTAAGTTTTAGAATGTAACACATTTACCCTCTCTGGCAACCCTACTCCATCCTCCTCAGTAAAGCTCAGTAACAGCACAATGCTCATAATCCTCCTGAAGCTGCAACAAACCTTTATCTTAAATAGTACTGTGCTGGGTCTACGTTGTTATTTTAAAATACACCAAATGTAAACAACTAGTCTATCAACTTTAGTATTTCTTGAACTGTGGCCTACAGAAGAAACACTGCTTATTAATGGTTATCTCTGAAGAAAAGAATAGGAATTCAGAAGTATTAGTGTAAAGAATTTTTGAAGTGGGTTAAATTTTATGTTTTGTTATCTTACTAAATCACTCCCCCATTACAGAAAATAGTTGACAGCCCACTCTATTTAGAAAGCTTAAATGTTGCAACTGAAAAATTGGACTAGGGTGTACAGCATACCTCATGGTAATATCACTCCCATATTTTTAAGGTTCTAGATTGTCTCATAGTAGATTTATGAAACAATCTATCTGAAAATAATTTTTCTTATAAAGACAAAAGTAAGATGGATCAAATGATGACTTATTTACTGAAATTACCTGAAACTCCAATGAAAATAAAACACTTGTGATGACTTTTTTAGGCTAGTGAGGTAGTTCAGGTGTACAGTATTTCCCTATTACACACAAGGCTCCAAGTTCAAACCCCAGCAGTAAATTAATTAATTAAAGCTTTTTTATGGATAATAGAGTTATAGGAAGATTACATATTCCTTGACATGATTCTCATTTTTGCTACCATATTAAGTCATGTGTTTTACATGTCAACTTAATCTAGTAGTTTCTGTGAAAATCAAAACTTACATTTCATTTTCTTGATCTCAAAGTTACATTATACAGTTTGCTAAATTATTCGTAAGGTAAAAATTACTATTTTAAATATATTACTAATAAATTACATAATAATATATATTTTAAAAAGATGTTTAGAAGTAGAAAATGGAAATTCAGCCACAACTATTTTGAGTTATAACAGCTTTATTCTTTAAAATAACATAAAATATGGGAACAACAAAAGAGTAAAATGTCCTAATGTCTTTAAAAGTTTCTGGAGTATCTACTGCCCAGGTTTTCCTAACATTTCTTGACTATCACAGGGTAGTAGACATGTAGACACTTCATCCCATTTATTCTTTTATCAAGGTAATATAAAGTAATATTGGCAGATTTAATAAAATGATTTTCACTGATATTTCTGAGGGTTTTGTTTTACTTTGGAACTTTTTGTCTTATTAAATTCTCTTGGGTACTTTCAAAATATTTTTCATTAAAATAAACTCTCCAAATCAAGATTAAGTTTAAGAAAAGTGTAAGACAAGTTGATGTTGAAATTACTTTTTTCCTTTCATTTATAGTTCTCAGTGGTGCTTCTTATTATAGAAAGTTCTAGAACTCACCCAGTTAAAACTAGTATAGTGATACTATGGTCATTAGGTACTCTTGATTCTTCTGTCTTATCATTAAATAACTCTCCAACACTGGCTTCCATGTCCAAATTCAACTTTAGACTTAGGAAGTGATTTGGAGGTCAAGAGTCTGGAATCACCTTGCGATCTGGAAAGCTGAAAATGACAAAAGGAAGAAATGAAATTAATAATAATAACAAGAAGGGGGGAAAGGTGATGGTGTAGGCTCCAGCAACAAGGCACATTTCTGCTGAAGACTCACTGGAATAGAATATGTCACATGTCTACACCCAGATAGGATATGTCACAGAATGTATCCAGCACACAGTCAACTCTCTGAAGCTTAAAATAAATAGTGCTGATTACATCAAAAGCAATCAGCTAAATTTTGATCTGAAAATAAAAGTGCATGTCAAAACAATTGACTGAGAATGAAAGTCATATACTGTAAGAGAAATGCTGTCAAATCTATGCTAGGGATTTCTAAAAGATGTTAAAGATAGTAATATGGCAGGTGTACAATCAATTCAGTTGTTCTGAATGTAAACACAAAGGAAAATTTTAAGTAGTAAAAAAAGAAGAAGATGTTCATAATTAATTTGTTGAAATATATGTTGAGTCCATCTTTTTTTCCTCTGATAATTTTTAATTTGTTTAAAGGAGAAATTGAATTATGTTCCTTAAGCACCTAACATACATGTCAAGAGAAAGCATATTAATTTAGGCCTATTTTTAATATATCTTCAAGTAATTTGAGGGGTAAGGGGTGTGTTCAATTATTACAGAAGAAGAAATTAAAATAATAGCAAGAATTGTTCATAGGTAGTAACCAGAAATTATATATTTTGAGTCATAACACAATATCATAGTATATGTGAGAATCAATACTCTCTGTTATGGACAGCTTGCATGTCAGAAAAATCTGATGTAGTATTGACAAATTATGAACTTTATCAAATATATTTAATGATGCATTGATAAATAGAAGTTGTCATAATAATGATAACAAAAGACAAAGTAGAACATATCAATCTAAGACAATGTACTGATACAAACACTTGAAAGGTAACCTTGTATTTTCCTAGTAAAAGAAAGGTAACATTATATTTTCATAGTAGAAGAAAAGTAACATTTTATTTTCCTAGTAGATAAATTTAGATTAATATTTTTACTCAGGGTCTCACTATATAGCACTGGTTGGCCTGGAAATCACTATATAGATGTCCTCAAATCATATGCATCTGCATCATGTGTGTTGTGATTGAAGGCCTGCTTCAAAGTCTTGCACTTGCTCCAAAGTAACATCTACTTAGTAGTATTTATTTTCTGCTAACTTTGAAAAATAAATGCATATTTTCAGTGTATTAGCACATGCCCTTATACTTCAGCAAATATCTTCATTAAGGGAAGAAATAGTTGGGTTTAGGTAGAGCAGTGATGCTAATGAACTATTTTGAAACCTATAATATGAAACCCAGTTTCTGATCTTTAACAGGCTTTAATTGGAAATTCAGTCAATATGAATCCACCTATGGGCTTGAGTCACCTAGAGTCAGCAGTAGAGAGAACATCATTTCTCATTCAGTGGCTTCCTATTACTCAGAGGAAGAGTAAGCAGGCTACAAGGAAGAGACTTGATAGGCTGTGATCTTATAGTGGGATACAAAGTCCCCTTGTATCACAGACCTAGAGGAGGGGAATAGGATGAAAGAGGAAGGTAGGAGGAATGGGAAGATACAAGTGAGGGGAAAACAATAAGATATAAGCTGAATAAATAACTTAAATAAATAAAAAGAATGTTGATACCACCTATACTGAGAGCTTCTCAAACCACAGAAGCTAGCAAACACTGCAAATCAAGGACTGCTCTTATGCACATGTTTATTTGGGGAGCTTCTTATTAACCCATACCATACAGTAGAAGATAAGATGTTTAAAGTCACTAGGTACAAAAATTGCTTTAGAAGTCTGTCATCAACCCCTTTCACCTCAAGAAAGTGCAAAAGGAATCTTCAGGATTTGCAGATGTCATTAAGGCTCAACGGTTGATTAAAAATTCTTACTTATGTTTACGTTTAAATTTAAGTTTTATTATAATAATGCTGAAATTCTTGAACAAACACCCTTAAAAGTGGTAAATTTCTCTGTCACAAAATCAGAATATAAAAATTATCTTGAAATTATGGTTGAATTATTTGTCAAATGTGCTGTGATGATTCATATTTTGTGTTCTGCAGAATGAATTCAGTGCTCTATTCACTGTCCCCACTATAAGTAAATGTCATGGATTGAAATTTATAAGAACAATCTATTCCAAATAAATTGCATTTGCATATCTGTACACACATATAAATTCCACTGTTCAGTATGAATAATAAGTTAAAGTGCTAAAGTAATTTGAAACATTAGTCTAGTAACGTTACTTATAGAATTAAAGTTCAAATAAACAAAAACTGGAGATGAGGTATTAAGTTGTTTCCTTGAAACAATATGCTTACGGAAAAATACGATATCTTTGAGTTTGTCCTCGTCCACTATGCTCCAACTTCAAAATGTATTGTTCTTATCCTATGCTCCCAGAAAAGAGAAACCTTTGCTCTAAGTAATATGTACTTTATATAATTGCATCAGAGAGATTCAGGAAAGGAACATAAGATTGCCATTGTCTCCTTTTCCAAAAGGAACAGCCTATGACCAATGGAAGCACTGGCCATGATCAAAAGAAAGTAATTACTGACATCAGAACTTCATAAAAAGCTATTGGCAGAAGTCATTCTCAAAGCTAAGGCCTTAATTATTTCTCAGGTAAAATATAGCCTTAGAAAATTAATGTTTTTTTAGTGGAACTACAATGAAAAGCAGTGCAGTCTTTTCAATTGTCTGTGAGCATTTGATGTTTAAATAATTGTAACTGTTTTTTTTTTCACTCCTCAAATGACAAGAACAGGCTCCAGAATGATCTTCAAATGCTGCTGCTCATTTATTTTACACAGTCTCATGGCAAATACAATATGACTGATCCCCTCCTCCTCCTCACCCCTTTATCTTCTCACAACCCTTCTTTACTCTTCTAGTCTTCTTCCTACCCTTCTTCCTCTTCCTTCTTCACAACTTTATTCATTTCTACCTCCGAGTCCATAGATTAGATCAGAAGTAGAGTTCTTATCTGCAACACAGCAGTGAGATTCTTCCAGGATTCGTGAGGCATGATCATAAAATATGTCTGGAACCACAGCAAGAGCACCTCATGCAATATGAAAGTCATCAAAAATTTCTAAAAGCATTTTGGAGCCTTTCTGATATGTCTGCAGTTGTTACACCATGTAAAAGTAAGAGTACAAATAGTTGACCGTGAGTGGGAATCCAATTCTCTATACAGTGTTACATAAATTCTGTACTTATTTCTTTTTTTTAGTATTTTTCGTTTTACATGTACATTTTTATTATTACACTTAAATAAACTGCCTAAAGCAAAAAGAACCACAAAACAATCAGGAATTATATAAATGTCACAGTGATAGTGATTTGAGTATTTGTATTTGGCAGCTTGAATAAAACATCTTTCCTATCTTGTTGAGTCTCAAAGTCTGAATGTAAATCAGTGCCTATCTTATCTCATCTTTATCATCTTAAAACATCTATTTAGACCTAAAACCATCTTAACCCCTAAACAACTAAGCTTAATTGTAAAATTAAAGCATCTGATCTTCAACCCCATCAGAGACTTGAGAAGGAAAAAAAATTAGTTACTTGAGTTATACAGGGAGTGCAGGTTAGCAGCTTCCCAAATGAGAAGATGACAGAGACAGTTTGTTGCCTGAACAGTCACCAAACCTCTCTATAACACTGAAGCATCATCTTCAGCCTTCTGGCCCAAAATATATGACAGACGTATTTGTGTGGCAGGAACTGTTGAGGACTTGCCTAGTCTGTCTCAGCAGATTTTGGCCTTCAAATCTGCTTGCATCCAAGCTTGCCCAATTTTAGACGGAATTCTGTCTGTGGTAGAAGTGATGTCATTAGGCCCAGTGGCTTGCTTGTCCTATAGTATAGTAGATACTATAATGCACATGTCTATCAGGAGGGTAATGATGCATCCAAGGTGTGACTCAAAGGGATGGTTCAAGAAAGCTTAGGAGCTAATTCAATTAAAATTTTCAACTAATTTGAAACTTGAGGATCTTCTAATCTCACCATAACCTAAATGCCTTTCATATATCATATAATTTGAACAGTGCCAAACTAACAAGGGAGTTGAAGGAATCTTGATATGTGTGGTCACTACAGTGAATTAATAATCCAAATGACTGCTGACAATTGAAATTATTATTTTATGTTCACAGTCCTCTGGAAAATATAAGCAGATATACACTTGGATGAAGGAGTGAGATTAGAAACAGAACATCTGTGAGGAAGGCCCCCCTCCAGTGGTATATCTGCCAGTAACACCCTACCTCCTATGCAATAGACACGCTGGCACTAACACAGCACTTAACAGTAAACCTCACTGTGCTATTAGGCTCCAATAAAACATTGCTAATTGGTTTCAGACTTGGCACAAACTGCTAGCACTACTGTAAAACAAGTTCAGAAATTCACATCTATTCCTGAGCAAGCTGTGTTGTATTTCAAAGTCAGTTATGCTGACAACTTCCATTTAAAATAAGGTTTCTTGTCTTCACAATTGAGAACAACTGATGCCAATGACAATCAACGTAAGCTAATATGTGTGATCTGACAAAATAAATTGAAACCATGTTTGAAAAGAACGTGGGACATTTTTAGACTACAGATGCATGCAAAATATTCCAAATCAAAGTAATTCTACTGACTTTGATCTATTTATTTTGCACCTACAGCTCATTTATAATACACTGTGATCCACAGAGGTAATTGTAAATTTTATAATGATCATATAAGAAATAGTTATTTGTAAAATAAAATTTAGGAGCATAGCTTGTTTATTGAAAAAAATCTCAACCATTTCTTTGTGTAATTAGTTTTTTCATACTGTAGAGACTCAATTTATATTTCTGTTCCAGTTCACTCAGGTATTTAAATTTTATTCCTTCTCAAATCTCTGATGAAGTTGAAGACCAGATAGTTTAGTCTTATAATTAAGCTTAGTAGGCTAGGGGTTAGGATGTTTTTGGATCAAGATAGATGTTTTAAGTTAATACAGATGAGATATGATAGATACTGATCTTCATTGAGAAATTTAGAACCAACAAGATAGGAAAGATGTTTACTTCAAGTTTTCCAAATACAAATAGCCAAATCACTATGAATGTAATATTTATATAATTCCTGATTGTCTCGTGGTTCTTCCTGCTGTATGTTCTTTATTTTATTCAGGTGTAATAATATAAATGTATATATTAAAAAACAAACATAAAAATAATAAAATAATAAATGCAATGTAAATTTTCTATATTTTAGCAATATTTTATTTTGTGCGTATATATCTAAATTGCTCAGTACACATATGTAATTATAGGACCATACTGCATTATCTATAACTTATGTTCAATATTTTAACTTTTGCTCCTGTGTACTGATAAAACTTAAGAACATATCAGTAGCTTATGCTTCATTAAAATCTTTTAAACACTTTAAATATTAATTTCCTATTATAAGATCCCTAGAAATTTCTTAATGAATTATAAAGTACAAGGTTATTTTGTATACATACACACACATACACACACGTACACACACACACTGGCAAAATGGTATAATATCAAGATATTCATGCTTTCAAAGGGGAAATAATACACTAGGGTAAACAGGCACTCACATAAATACTTCTTAGATAGAAAGAAAGCCATGTGGATTTAGCCTATTATCAAATCAAGAAACGTTGGGTAAAGTAGTTGCAGGTGGACTATGCCAAGCAATGGAGGCTGGCAGCAGGAGAGGGACACACTCATCTAATAAAGTTACAGAAAAGCCAAATCACACGTTTGTAACAGTTGGATAATTCTCTGTCTGTGCAGTGTGTGTGTGTGTGTGTGTGTGTGTGTGTGTGTGTGTGTGTGTGTAATTTGGTATGATTTGGGTGGGCATTTCTGACCTGTTATCTAACACAGCTCTAGGAAGCATGAACTCAAAATATGAGTACATATTTGAATACCATGATAGCGTATTCTGAGCGTTCCTATAGATGCTTTGGTTTGAAATCCTCAGGTTTTCAATTGCTTTCAGCTAGATTGAATAAGCTTCTTAGGTACAAAATATGTTTGTAGATGCCTAAGATGAAGGGTCCACCCAGGCAGCTGCACTCCATTCTTCTGGAATGGGGAACTGAATCAAAAGGAGCTGAGCACACTCCACTGTACAGGGGAAGGTAATTCCTAACAACCAGTGAAAGGGAGATACTGAAGACTAGCAAACAGTCTTTTCATGTCTGTTTGGGCTTACGAACTTCATGGAGTCAGCTTTATCACATGCCATAACAAATCATGAAGAAACCAGAAAGAACAGGCCACCACCTGGAATATTCGGTGATCATCTCTTTTTGACAAATTGCAACAATGCAGGACTTTCTGGCTCAGTGTCCTAGATTCTGAATTCTACCTGTTTCCCATAGGACCTGGGGAGAGTTCATTTGTCCACTGGGCCCCCATTTTCTTATTTCTACAAAAAGTTCTCCCTCTTTGTGCTATTGTGAACTATCTTAGGAAGTACAACAAAATACAGAAATATATATCTTGCTTAACCTATTTCTCTTTGCTTCTTTCCATTGTGACATCTGGGGACATCCTGTAGATGGTTCTAAAATGGCACTTGTCTCATTTAGTAGCAAATTGGTTTGAAGTTATATCACTTGTGCCTTAATAATTTCACTTCAGTCTCCAACTAAAGAAATCGACTTTCCCAAGGAATGTTACCATATAGTGAGGTTTCTTAAGGTACCAAATATTCTTGAGGGTTACAGATGTAGGTGTTATATGTCTCCTCTATGAATAGTCAGCTACTGATATGGTGGAGCAGTTGGTATCTTGGAGCTATGGTTTCCAATATAACAGAATCCTCTTCACTTAAAATAAAATAAGTATTTCAGTTCCTTTCTGGTTTATTGATGACAAATTCAGAAAATAGCCTTTATAATTATGTCACTTTGTAGCTACATTAATCCAATTATAGTTAAAACCTACATGTTTTCCCTCCACTTATTTAAGCTGTATGCATCTCATAAAGACAAATGCATTTGTGTGTTCTTGCCTTTCCTCTGGTTTTACAGTACATCTTGAAGCTTGACATGCTGCTTACCTGCTTTTCCAGATCATTAGTGACAGTGTTAACTAAGGCTGGGCCCAGGACCAATCCTTGAGGCTCCCTGCTACACACTTACTCTAATTTGATATTCAATCATTTATCATCACTTATGTTTGGTATGCTGAAGCCAGTCTGAGCTTGGCCTAAAAATTTAATTCCATGGAGTCTCAGGGAAGCTGGCTGTGTGACTGCATTTGCATTCCCCAGGTTAGAAGTGATGCTTGTTCTATACTGAGGAAGACTGCTTTGTGTCAGGGGCTGATATTTTTAATTGAAATGCAAATCATAAATCATTAAAATAATGAGTTTGTATAACAAGAGTTGTGGTATTGAACCTGGTTGCCAACATCTATAAATTAATGGTTGAGATCAAATTTCCAACGATGTGTTATATTTTAGCTCAATGTAAGCAGCCTTGTATATGAAACTTGGAGCAAGTATCTGAACTCACTGTTCCTTCCCAGGGTAACTTCATTATTACTCCAGGTCCTGGGTTTTAATTTATACCATTGAGTCGCATTAATTCATAATTCCCACTGTTTTCCTTTGTCCCTTATACTTAGATCTCACTTACAATGGTCTATTACACTGCTTAGTGTGACACCCTTAAACCAAATTTCAATTTCTTTGTATGTAGATTATTTTGGCCCAATAAAGATATGTCTTAAATTTATACTTATTTTCAGAGTTTACTATAATAAAATTTTTCTGGTGGGGAGGGAAAATAAAAAGAGAATACATGGTACCAACTAGACTGAGATGCCATTACAACATGATGAATAGTTAGGGAGGCCAACTAGAATTCATAATGATGGCACAACATTAAAATGACATAAGATTAATGATACATGAACAGGTCTCTTCTAGGCACTGAGGATATCAAATGAAGAATTGAGGTTTATATTTGTTGTTTCCCAGAATAACGAGTGCTCTTCTGAGCTATGGAAATCTCTGAACAAAACTTGGCCTGTCTTTTTCATTGCCACATTTTTTTCATTCTGTGCTGTGTTTAGTTTTTTAGCGTTTTTTATTAAATCTTTTTTCACATATACATTTATATTATTACACGTATATACAATAAATTACCTACAGAAAGAAGAACAGTGAAAGAATCAGGAATTGTACATATGTTACATTCTTAGTGTTTTGGCTATTTGTGTTTAGCAGCTTTGAAGAAAACTCTTGGTGCATCTTAAATTCTGAATGAAATCAATATCTATTATATGTCATCATTATTAATTTAAAACATTTATCTAAACATAAAAACATCTTAGTTGCAACAGATAGATATGATTCGATAGAAAGATAAAGTAAAATAGTTAGATTTTGAAACATACAGAATATTCCATTTAAAATGGTTTTATTATTTTAAAGATTCATTGACAATGATACAGTTTAACTCCTGGCAACACCCAGCCTACCTCAAAGAGGATGATGGGAAACCAAGATCCTCCTTAATAAGATGGCTTCAAGTGTGGCAAATAAGCCACTAGGTAAAATACTTTTACCGCACACAGAATTCTGCCTAAAAAAGGGCAAGCGTGGATGCAGGCCAAACTCTGCCAAGACAGGTTAAGCAAATCCTCAATAGTTCCTGCCTCACAAATATGTCTGTCAGATTTGTTGGGCCAGAAGACTAAAGAAGATGCTCCAATGTTATAGAAAGTTTTGGGTGACTGTTCAGGTAGCAAACTGTCTCTGTAATCCTCTCATTTGGGAAGCTGATAGCCTGTATTCTCTGTATACTCAGGTTATTAATTTTATTCCTTCTCAAGTCGCTGATGGGGTTGAAGACCAGATAGTTTAGTTTTACAATGAAACTCAGTTTTTTAGGGGTTAAGATTCTTTAGTTCTACGTATATATTTTAAGTTGATAATGATGAAATATGATCGATATCAATTTACATTGCCACCTTTTATAAATCTTCTCTTTCTACTTCTGTCAGTCATATCTGTGTTATTTTAATGGTGACATATATATTTCCTTTATGTCCTCAATCATTAGAAGTAGTTTTATGTCTTTACATGTGATAGTTAGTCATATGTGTTCATAGGAGAAGATACAAGAGAGGTATAGGTAAGAAGATACTGGAACTCTAAAAAATGCAAAAGAGGGTTAAACATTATAGACTGTGATACAGAGAAAATGCCAAACTTGGGCCAGAGTGTGATAAGCATCAGCAAGGGAAAGAACATTCTAGAACCATAATGAATATTCTAAGAAATATGTAGGACAAAGTCAAGGTAAAGCTTCAAATGAGAAACATTTTATGGAAAAACTCTGTAGAGTTTAAAGACAATGAATACATATTCATGAGTTGGGTCTAAAGATATAAATTCACAGAGAACCTACGTACAACTGAGTAGGAAAAGGCTGAGCTCAGGCATTTATGACAGACTAAGTTAACATTACAATGATAGCTAATTGTAACGCTACCATTACATTAAGAACAGGTGATGCCTTAAGCTATCATAGTCATAATAAAGGTATGTAGAAGTAATATTCAAACTGTATCTTTGGAAGTTTAACTAAAATGACTGGCCTGGGCGAGAGAAAGCATGTGGCTGGCAAACTCAAAGTTTTAAGACTGAGGCATAGTTCTCTTAAGGTTTCTTCCAGCTGATTTGGGGGCAAATAGTACCTTTGTAGGGGACCGAATAAAATTGGGGAAGAAGGAGGTTGGGTAAGTTTATGTTTTCTCTCCTGGGCTACAGATGCTTATTTTTATTAGGCCTTGCTTATAGGATATGATTGGTTTTATTCAGAAAGAAAATGAGGTTGGACTCAGGGACGTCTCTCTTCCTCTCTCTTTTATAGATATGGAGATAGAGGTTGAAAAGAAAGAAGGGGGATATAGAAATATAGGGATGATAGGATAAAAAGTATATTATCAAATCTACTCCTCAATCCAAGGCCTTATTTGTTACTAACAAAATTTTTATTTTAATTCATTGGTATAGAATTTTGTATATTGATAAAAAAATAAGATTAACTTTGATACATTGATATAGAATTCAAATTCAAGACTGTTCTCCACACATATTATACATGTTGCTACTCTAGAATCAGGCACTGAACTCATACAACTTAATTATAATTAAAAGCTTACTTCCAATGCCTGGAACATGCTATTGCAGAGTAATTAGGATAATTAGCTAATAAAAGCCAATTGTTAGTTGATCAAATTAGGGTCATGTCAACTACCAGCTTATTTTTAATCACAAGAATATATGTCCTAGGTTTAGCAGATGATCCTATATATGGTAAAATTGTTAAATAAAATCTTCAAAACCTCAAAGACATACATAATATGGCATTTAAGAAGGTTTTCATACCTTAAAGTTCTCTACCAACAAGACAGGTTAACTCCTGGCAATGCCCGGCCTACCTCAATAAGATGATGAGCATCAAAGATCTTCCATATGTAGATGGCTTCAAATCTGGAAAACCAGCCTCATTTCTGCCACAGACAGAATTCTGCCTAAAAAGGAGCAATCTTGGATGCAGGCAGAGTCAGTCGACAGCTAAATTCTGCCATGACAGGGTAAGCAAGCCTTCAATAGTTCCTATTCCACAAATATGTCTATCCGATATATTGTGACAGAAGGCTGAAGATGATGCTCCAATGTTATAGAGAGTGTGGGTGACTGTCGGGGCAGCAAACTGTCGCTTTCATTTTCTTTTTCTTTTCCTTCTCATTTTGGAAGCCCCTAACCTGCATTCCAGTACACTAAAGTAATGAAGTTTCATTCCTCTCAAGTCACTGATGGGGTAGAAGACCAGGTAGTTTAGTCTTACAAATAACCTTAGCTGTTTAGGGCTTAAGATGTTTTTAGGTCCAGATAAAGGTTTTGAGTTGGCAGAGATGAGATATGATAGTCTCATTCAGAATTTTAGACTCACCAAAATAGGAAAGAAGTTTTCTACAAGGATGTCAAATGCAATTAGTCAAAACACCCTGAATGTAACATTCATATGATCCCTAATTGTTTTGTATTTCTTCTTGCTGCGTGTAATTTTTCTACTTATGTCTAATAATATAAATGTATATGCCAAAAACATAAAATCTTAAAATAAAAAAGAATTTTAAGTTTGAAAATTTAGGGTGAAGCATGAGATGTCTGATTCACTAAGAGAGTGAAAGATCAGAAACTTTTCATTTTCAAAGGTAAGTAGGAAGGATTCCATTGAGAAATACAATTTTTGAGATGTTTATTTGAAACACTGAATATGATTATAAATCCAGGGATTCGCGAGAAAAGGTAAATAGAGATATATTGTTGAGGTTATAAATTTATAACTCAAAATGTTTTTCTTCAATAAAACTCTAATATTTATCTGAGAGAAAGAAATGAGGAGAAGATCTATACCATCTCATGATTTCAGAGCTTTAGATCCAAGGTTACTGCATTCTCCCTCTGGGCCTGAGGTAGGGCAAAAGTGAAAGGTATGGTAGGGAAAAATTCTATCTCATGACAACTGGAAGTGGAGAGAGGAGTGTAGAAAAGACCATGGCAAACTATTGTCTCCCAGACATCCCTCCAGTTACCTACATCCTCTCACTTGACCTACATTCGCTCCAAAAGACATCTTCTCACTTGTTCCTTCCTCCCAAATTCCCAGCATTCTTTCAATGTTAACATTCAATGTTAAAAATGGTTGTGTGTTACTATGTGGGTGTGCTGGGAAGCAAGCAGAGATTCTCTGCCAAACCAGGTGATATCAATCTCTGAGACATCACTCCAGCCCCGATATATTAAATTGTAATAAAATATATGACTAATTTTCAAAATAAACTAGATAACTATGCCAGAAAAAGAAAACATTCAATGTTAACCACATTTCTTTAAAGCTACCAGATGGAAAAGAGCTGATAGACTTGAAAGGACAAAATTACCTCTGCCATTACATTTTACCAAAAGTATAAATAGGAAAAATTAATAAGAATATGAAAGTGACAATCTGACTATATAATACTACAAGCTATAATAAAAATATAAGTGAAATTTAGACATACAAACTTATAGCATCATAGTAAAAAAAGTTTTAATGTCATCCTTACTATTATATGAAGGCTCCACTTATCATACCAGCATTAATAACTACATGTTATAGAGTTATGATATTGTATATATACATATATATATACAAAGACATATATGTATGCATATACATACTCTGCAGTGTTCTCTATAGTTGACCAGTGATTCGCATCCATTTATTGCCATTTCCCATGTCCCATTGTATAATTCACCATAGACCTCCAAAATGGCATGCACCTTGCTTTCTCCTTCTTCTATGTTTTCCATGATATCACTTAATAACCACACAAAAAAAGGCTTTCAAGCATTTGGGATTATTGAAACTAGTCAAGTGTTGTTAATCATTTTCCACGTTATTGAGTTTTACTTACAAACTTTACTTTTATTGCATTTGCTATTGACCCTTTTATTACTTTTCACATCAATCACATTACAAGTCCAAATATTTTACTCCTCTTAAGCCAATCTTCTGACATCATAGTGATGATCATGAAGCCTCCTGGAGCATTTCTGCCTTCTCCCTGCACTAATGCTTGAGGCAGCTAAGGCATCAGTCCTCATTACTTTAGTTAGCAACAGGATCATATCCCAGCAAGTACACAAAGGAAGCTCCTTTTTCCTTCTTCCACTAACTCACTGACTGAATCGCTGCCAAGCAATCTGCCACAGAGCAGTGAGAATTTCCAGAGCAGAGCCACAGTAGGATCTCTGCACTTTTCATATCTAAGGATCCATGGCACCAATAATCCAGAGCAACAAAACAAGTTGAAGCTCTGCATCACTAGCTGATGGCAAAGATTTGAGTTGATGAGACACATTATTTAAAAGAGGTAAGCCTTAAAGGAGCAGATGTTCAATGAAAATTATTAATATGATTTACCTTCCCAAAGTATAGCAGAGCATGCTTAGAAAAATTTTAAACTCAATAGATTGTAAAGACTGATCAGAATTCAGGAGAGTACCTTTGGCAACTACTATATGTTTAAATTTTAAATCATAAATTGTTTATAGTAGATAATATACAATTTATTTAAATGTAAACTAATTATGCTTTAGTGGTAAGAATACAGTCTTAGGGTGAAATTACACCAATGTTGGTTGCAAATCTGAATTATGATATTTATTAAATTCTAGAAAATATAAACTTAATATTACTCATTAAAATTCTATATTTAAGTAATAAGAGCAAATTGAGAAAGATAACTAGAATTGACGTCGATCCAACCCAATCTCTAGTCATAAAATGATCATGTATTGAGCTCCGGGGACTATTTTCAGGTCAATTAAAACCAAAGCATAATATAGTCTGAGGATTTCTAATTGTTTTATCTTCTGAGAAACTAACTTCTTGAGTGACTTAGTTTACATAGATATATTGTACCTATGAAAGGGTCTATGCAGGCTTCCAAAGGAGGGAGGCAACCAACAGTACCACCCAGCTACAGTATTTATGAAATGCATCAAATACCACATAGACCAATAACTCTAGGAGTAAAGAAATGGCAACCATACCTTGGCAGTAGTCATCAGTTCTCTCGTTGAACTTAAGACCCCACCAACGGGAGGGACACCATGCCTTGTTCTGAAAAATTAGATAACTACTTACTGAAGTTGTGGATGTGAAACAAGTATAGCTCCTAACTACACTCTTCACCTCCTCATCAAGGAAACTTCTCTTTATTATAGACAGAGACTACAACAGAAACCAATCAAAATGCAGAGTCGTGGAACTCAGTCCCAATGGATCAATCTACAAAACATTTCCACAAAAGAGGGGGAAAAAAGATTGTGGGAGCTAGAGAATCAGGGAACATGTGGTGTCATTGTGTCTCATGGTAATATCAGAAGATAAACCCTTAAAATGTCACCAACAGACAGTCCAAATGTTAGCTGAATAACGATGAAACCAATAGACATGCCAAAATAGCTGGGCGTAAGTCTATGAAGCATCAACACTACACAAAGAACTCTAGGCTGCTGAGGAATGCTGATAATGAGAGAAATATTCTTCTCTAGGGAAGAACATGCTAAATGTTTGTTCAACATCAAAGGTTCAGCTGTGAACACATACACATAAGGAACACTGTACTGGTTATATTCAGGAATATATGTATATACATATACATGTATGCATAAAATAACAATAAAAATGAGACCACAAATTGGAAAGAGAGATGGGTATATGGGAGGGTTTGGAGGGAGGAAATGGAGGGGGCAAATTTTGTAATTATATTTGAATCTTAAAAATCAAGAAAAAATAAGTCATTTACGTAGAAATATCTTAACATGTGACTCACAAAATATCAGATTTGTTTCTATGTTACTTTTACATCTTCACTGTGTTGGTACTGTGTGTAGTGTGCATGTGTCTAGTGTCTTTGTGCATATGAATGTGTTTGTGCATTTGCACACATGTAGAAGGGCTTATATGTGAGTGTTCAGGTACACATAACCATATGCACTCATGAATACAGGAGGAGAACATAGAGTACCTTCCTTTACCTCCTTTGCTTATTACCTTCATGCATATTCTTTCACTCTATTGGAAGCTTGCAATTCTGGTAGGCTGGCTGGCCATCAGACTTCTTGTATCTGACCATATGCATTCACCAGCACTGATGTTTTAGGACAATCGTCTTTCTATGTGGATGCTGGGTATTCAGATTTTCATGTTTCCAGAACAAACACTCTTATCCCCCTAAGTCATCTCCCTAGCCCAGCATCTTTAGTTTAGTCGAAAGAAGCCAATTACAATACTTGTGGCCTGGATAGTCATATAATATTTTATCAAGCATGCCATTTTAGTTTTCACTCTTGTCTCTGCCCTCAGTCTTACACTTCTTATAATTGAAGACTTTTTTTTTCAGATAATTTTACCTGAAATCCCCTTGTTATTTGGGTCTCAAGCTGAACCAGTTATTGTTTGGCCAGTCTCGAGGAGAAATTTTAAACATATTTTCAGACTAAATAATGCTGGTGTGTCTTATTTTAATTCTCTAAAAATGCTTTATATCATGTGAGTTATTTACCTTGTCAATATGAATTTTAAAGTGTTACTTGTCACTCTCTAAGACCTGTGAGTTCTATTAAAATAGAAAAGTTAAACTGTAGGCAAAAGATAGAATATGGGAGCCAAAAAGGTAGTCTTGCCCATGGAAGAGCACACCAACTTGTTAAGCATGAAAGTATACATACAAGTTATACAATACAGACTGAACAGGTTATACATAGGTAGATAAAAAATATATAGATGGACAGACAGACAGAATGATGGTAGATAGAAACTATATATACATAGGTAAATGGATAGATGATAGATAAGTATAATATATAATTATTGAATGCATATATGCTGTATATTATTTTAGTTATATATTCTATATATATATACAGAATATTAAATATATTAAGTATATTGAAATATAATAATATGTTAATAACTTAAAAATAAAAACACAGAAAGACTAACGTTAAATGAAAATAGTATAAGAAAGCATGCATAGCCAATATTATATTTGGAACTGACACCGAGCTACAGAGATGTCTCAGCTTCAGATACCTACGACCAATCTTGATGAACTGAGTTTGATCTCCAGGTTGCACATGGTGGAAGAAAGAACCCATTATGCAAATTGTCTTCTGAACTCCATTGGAAACAGATTACCTTGCAAGTGAGAAAACAGGTTTGGAACTGCTTTTTCCTGTTATATCCAGACCTCATGTGGAAAGGATAAGACTAGAAAGCAGACAACTTGAAACTAACCAGTGCTCTTTGCAATTATTTGAATTGTTTATTAGGGTCTGACCTCAGAGCAATCTTTAATTTCCGAACTGATACATGTGTATTTTAAATTAATTATTACTCAGAAAGCAAACATGTACTGAACTTCTAATCTACATAAACCCCGAGGGCAGACTCTCCTATGACTGAGATCAGGTGTTGCCTCCACAAAACATAAGTCAACAGACAGAATTGCTCATTAGGGTGAACATTTAGAAGTAAGAAAATGCTAAGGAGCAACCATCAGAGACCATCAGGCATGAATCGTGTTCAGGAGTTAGGGATAACTACAACTTAAAAGGAGAAACATTACAAAGGTCGAAATACATGCAGCTGCCACAGGTAGATGAGACGGAACAAATAAAGCACAAAAACAAAGCGAGTAAAACTCTATGTAACAGTGTCATTCAGTACACTGGGCAGAGCCATCAGAGTGCTACAGTACAGTGATTATTAGGTGTTCTGAAGCAGTTAGTTTTATATCATTATACAGGAGTTATAAGATCATTTCAGCCCTCAGAGGACACATGGTCAAACTATCATCTTGAAAAGATTAGTAAACTTGCAACTGAAAAAGTTGATGAGTGGGTATTTTCAAAGGAAGTCTCTTACAGGAATTCAGGTTAGGAGCAAAGGCAGTTTGAAGAGAAGAGGCGCCAAGGCAGACCTGGGAAATTTTTTTGAGACCACACATTTTATTGTCACTGGCCAAAGCTTTCATTTTCTTCTGAATTGTTACAACATTGCTTTTCTATGATCATAGATTGAGAGAGAGAGCGAGAGAGAGAGAGTGAGAGAGAGAGAGAGAGAGAGAGAGAGAGAGAGAGAGAGAGAGAGAGAGAGCTCAGAAGCTTAAGCCATAACTTGTGAGTACTGTCTCGAAAGTGCTGTTGCTTTTCCTTGTGTCTGTGTCAGTAGGCACAGGACATGAATGAAAATTCAGTCCTGTGGCTCCTAACTTCAGCTCTTTAGATGTGAGCCTACCCTAGAGTAACTATAGATTCTAGGAGGGGAAAAGGTGCTTGCATTTGGGTTGCAATGAGGAGATAGTTATCTAGAGGAGATAGCAGTGTGCAGGCACTATGAAGGGGAACATGGGAACACTGGTGTGTTATTGTGGAGGATGGGCAACACAGAAGGAAAGGAAAAGAGGAGGCACAAAGCGTGATAAGGATATGTGGGAAAAGTCCCACCCTCTGTCCCTCTCTCCCTATCTTCTTCCCCTAGTCCTCAGAAAGGGGGAGCCCTCCTCCCCTACCATCTCATCAGGACTGCCTGCATCCTCCCCCTCTGCAGCCTGGCAAGGCAGCCTGACCAGGTAGAAATGATCAAAGAGCAGGCAACAGAGTCCATGTCAGAGATAGCCCCTGCCTTAATTAGTAAGGGACTCCCATGGAGACTGAGCCTCCTACTGTCTACATCTGAGCAGGGGTCTTAGGTTCTCTTCATGCATGGTCCTTGATTAGTGCACCAGTCTTCACAGGCCCCCTGGGCCCATATATGTTTGCTCTGTTAGTCGTGTGTGTGTGTGTGTGTGTGTGTGTGTGTGTGTGTGTGTGTGTGTGTGTGTGTACATTACCAATATGTAAGTGTAGCTTTTGTCTCTCATCAATAAAGGCTTTCTTTTGGAAGATGTAGAAATTACAGCAAGTCTCAATTGGTCAAAGTGCCTAGAACAAGTGGCTGTTGGGAGACTGGCCTCCATCAGTATGTCTGTGATACAACCATTGCATCTTAGGCCTGGGAAACATTGCAAAATGGAGCAGAAAGACTGAAAGAGCCATAGAACCAGGGCATATATTTTTAAAGCCATGTCTGTTATACAGGACATGGCAGCTGTGCCTATGAAATCTCAAACAATAGTCTAACTAATATTTGAACAATAATAATACTAGTTGGCATGCCAATAGTGACGGAGGAAAAAATGACAAGGCCTCACCACTAGGTGAGGAACTGCTGACACTAATGACAGCTGAGGGAGGGAGATACAGTTTACCCTAGAACCTTCTAAGTGGTTATCCAAAGCCATATGGCCAATCAGATCCAAAGGCATACTCATATGAGCAACACTAAATTGTCTCAGTAAATTGAATTTACGTAATTATATGCATGTGACATGTAACAACTATACACATGTATGTAATATGTACACGTGAGTGTGTATGTAAAATGTCTTTTCAAAACTAGAAAAAAAATGAACTTTTAGATTAGGAGGAATGAGGCAAGTACGTGATATACACTATAATGGTGAATTTTTATTCTGCCTGCATTTCTTGAGAGAAGACTGAGAGCAAGAAAGCTCTCCTTTTTCTCTTCTAAAATTCCTTGTCCTAGGGGACGCTGACTCCCTAATGCTGTAACAAGGAGAAAGGAAAGCAACAGGTATTAGGAAACAAAAACAAAACCAACAAAAGAAACAAAAAATAAACATGATATAGGTGAAAACCACTAGATATTATATTATTTCCTCCCAATATTTATATTGTCTAACCATAACATAACTGCCTACAGTAGAAATGATAATCCGGGCAATAATCCTTGTAGAAGAAGAACTGTCCACTGGAGAGAGTCTCTCAAATATGACCTCCAGTTGACTTCCTCTGCATCTCCATCAGTGTCTGCCTAGTTATAAATACTAGATTTGATGATTTTGTGTATACAGTTACATTTCTTATATGTTTGGAAACCTCACCCCAAGGAACAATCTACCCAGCCTGTAACTCCTGATCAAGAACTCCAGCTGGCTTCTTCAGCAGGCTTCCCCAGGCTCATTTCTGCTAGGTGTTCGGTGTGATGAAATTATCCCATTTATTCTCTCAATTGGGCAACTGCAGGCTTCTCCGGTAGATGTTTTAGACTCTGTGTTGATGATATTTTGCTGTATCTCTGCATCTGCTATTTGCCACTTGCCTTTTATTCACTTCTGCTCAATGTGGATAAAGACTCATTCATTCAAGACTGAAAACACAGCTCTTCTAGACTGTTCTCTGAACCATACTGAACTAGAGACCAAATTCAGGATCTCACCCATGTTAGACAAGTTGCCACTGGGTAATATCTACAACCAAAAGAGCACATTATAAATGTTTCAAATGTTATCAAGGATCATGATCCAGAGCAAACTGTAGGTGAAGGAGATGGTGCAGGGATTAGGAGCTCTGGCTACTGCTGCATATGACGAAGGCTTTATTCCCAAAACTCATATGACAGCTAAAAATTGTCTGTAATTCCAGTTCCATAGTGTTTTAACACTTTCTTCTGGAATCCAGAGGCACAGGGCATGTACATGGTACACATAAATAAATGTAGGTAAAACACTCCAAAATATAAAAAAAATATTGTGGAAAGCAAATTACATGAAACAGTATATTTATTACATGAGACCTTGGATGACAGAAGGCAGGGATCATGTAGTAAGTGAGCAACACCTGCTATTTTAATCCCTGTAGTTTCTTCATCTTCTGACAATGTCTGTCATCTCTTAGAATATGTGGAAATGCTCAAGCACAGTGCCGTAAAGTTACTAACTGGAAGAGAGAGAGAGAGAGAAGCGGGGAGTTTGCAGTGTAAATGACAGCTAGAATTAAGAAATCAAGAAAAGTGAGAGACGACAGGAAAGGAGATCAATCTGGAAATCTTCACATTAGCCATTTACAACCACTTAACCAAGAGAAGAAAGAAATTCACAGATGGAAAACTGGATATGATGCTCACAAGACACAGCCAGCTGGAGACCTACTGATTCCTAGCAAACAAGCCAGCAAAGTCTTAAGACTCAGTGTCATTTTATAGACTACACAGATTTGTTTCATCTAACCGCAATCATGTCGAGCAGCACTCAAAATCAAAATTAAATAAGACCATTTCTAAATAAGTTAATGCCATATTAAAGTATAAAACTCTGAATAAGTACTCAGGGAGTATCACAATTCATGGAGACTAATTAAAAAACAAATATCAGAAAAACATAACTTATAATCAGGAGAAAAATCAATAGGTCATGAAATAAAACTGACCAAAACTGTTCCAATTAGCAGCAAAAAGGCACCAAAATGATTTTATTTGCATCCCAAATATTCTCAAGTTTATTAAGGCACAAGGAATATATAAAGAAAAAGTCTAATTAAATATTTAGTGTCAAAAATAACATAATCTTTGAAAATTTCAGAACATCTAATTGATGCAAGTTTTGATATTAAGAAGAAAAATAAGTAAATTGAATGAGCAATCACTAGATAATTCCAAAATAAAATATACAGAGAAAAGATACTTTAAAGATTTAAAAATTAAGAAAGGAAGAAAAATTAGTTTGTTACTAGGAACATATTTTAAATTTAATGACACAAGTGAAAAAAGATGACAGAGAAAGGTGTGACATGAATACCTAAGTGTCCTAAGGAAATAAGAGATGGTTATATAAATGCCATACAAATCAGAATAGAAATCAAAGAATACTACGTGCTATAAAAAGGACATGCCAGGCTAGGTATTGTGGCCCATGCACCTGGGAGGTCTGACACATAAATCAACATAAGTTTATGGATAACTTGACCTTGAGAGTCTGTCTAATAAAAAGAAATTTTCAACTGAAGTGCCATTCGTAAGGATTAATAGCTAAATTCATGTTGCAATATTACAATTCTAAGTAGTCACACAATTAACCATAGAGCATTAAAATATATAAAGTATAAGTATAATAATAATAAGTAAAAACATCTTATAATTGCAATAAAAGTCTTTCTAACTGCACTCTAAGTGGTTGACTGAACTCAGGAAAAAATGTGTTCTTTGTTGTTAAGAGACTAAACCCTGATTTGAACCAATATACCTCATCAGGTGCCCAGATGTCTCTACCTATTGAATACTCTACTGAGAAAAAGAAGGGCTACATGTCAGTGACTCCACTTTTCTCATCGAGATACAAAGAAATTACATTAATAAAATGTGAGAAGTTACAAGAAATGACTTCATGAAGGTAAATACAGAAGTTCATGAGACAAAAAAATAAAAAATCGACATGAAAAGTATTAAAGCCAGTCTTGCTAATAAGAAAGGGCCCAGATTTTTTAAGAAGAATAAAAAAAGGTAAATATAGGTTATCAATGTTAATAATAAGGTTGCCAGCTTATTACCATTCCCAAATACAAAAATTAAAATATAAATAAAATAATAATGTTACAAGTAACCTCAGAACAAAACATTTGAGACTTGAGACATATATGGATTAAGTACATTCCTTTAAAGCAGAATTAGTAAGGTAAAGTTACTGTAGGAGGAACAGAAGCTTCAATATGTCAAAAGTTGTTTGTAGCCAAAAATTTTTATGAAGAAAAATCAGACACATATGACTTCACTGATAAACCTACTGAGCATTAAATATATATTTATTAATTCTACTCAAACTTTTCTAAAACTTAAAAGAGTGAATAATTTTTCCTCAATTTATTTGTGGTCACTACTGTCCCAAACCCAAAACATGACACAGGCATTAAAATAATAGAAGAAGAAGAAGAAGAAGAAGAAGAAGAAGAAGAAGAAGAAGAAGAAGAAGAAGAAGAAGAAGAAGAAGAAGAAGAAGAAGAAGAAGAAGAAAGACAAAGATCTTTCAAAAGCACTAGATATAAAAAGTGCTTTCTGGCCCTAGAGGGCCCTAAAGCAATTCAAACTGTTTTTATTCCTCTTGGTTGACTGCCATAACTAGTTGTTAAAACTCTGTTATTGAAGACAACATACCTTCATTGCAAAATTTAGTGAAATGATACCAAAACTGTGCTATCTCACACCCTGCTGGCTATCTTTCGTAGTGCAGTAATGTGTCATTTAGGGTGCTGGGGTAGAAGAGGCAGCAGTGGTCTTAAAAACATGTTAACATATGAAGCGTAATACTCACCTGAAAAATAAAATATAGGCATTGGTGCAACAATTGCACTTCTGATATGAGGGGAGCCATTCTTTACTTACTGGATCTGAGGCCTGCTTCAGAAGAGGAGAGTTATGGCTACTACTGGAACCAAGAAAAATTCCATGGCCTTAAATAAGTCTAAAACGTTAACAATTTGAAGTCAAATTGAAGGGCTACTATCTTATCATTTAAAATAATATAAATCCAATACAATCAAGGTTTTCACATAATATAAAACATAAAATCACCAACCAGTAGAGCAAAAATGAAAAGTCAGAAATAGTTCCACACATAAAGGGACATTTCATACAAAGATCTAGCATTTGTTGGAGTAAAAATAGCAGTCAAAAAATAAAGTTATAAGAATTGGGTATTCTTTCAAAAGAAAATAAAATTGTACCTTTTACTAATTAAAATGTGTAAATTTATGACAAAATGTAAAACCTAAAAGTTTAAGATTATTAAGAGAAATTATAGAATAATATTTTGTCTAATTGTGTTAGACAATGATTTCTTAGATAGGGTTCCTAAAACACAACCTGTAAAAAAAAAAAAAAGACAGAGTTCACAAAATTAAAACTTCTGTTATTTGAAACGTACTGTAAAGAAAGCAAAAATACAATCCACAGAGTGAATGATGTTTATGTAATTGTGCCAGACAAATCATTTTTATCTGTAAATATAAATGATTTTTGAAACTCAATAATTAGAAACAAAACTATTCACTTAAAACTTTGGTAAAATATTTAGTTTATTAAAGAAGGTATAGGAATGGGTAAGTAGAAAAAAAGGTCAAAATTATTATTCATTAATAAACCACAATTAAATGCTACTATTTATGCATGCTATAATGCTTAAGCTCAGGCAGTGATTATACCTACCAATGGGGAACATGATAAAAAAAAATCGATATCTTATGTATTAAGGGTTGAATGCGAGGTAGTAAATTTACTTTGTTAACCATTTTCCATGTTCTAAAGATGTGAAAAAAAAAACCTACTATGTTTAACTCCAGAAATAGAAATATGTAACACTTAATTTTTCTACACTTTTAAAATAAAAGTCCTTTTAAAAAATATCGAACGTTTTGAAAAAACTAAAAAAAAAGAATTAATGTTGCAGGAAGAGTTAAATTGTGGTTAAAAGAGCATCTACTACTGTATGTATATTCATACAGGTGTTATCATACAAGAGAGGAACAATTCTACTGCATGAAAACATCGGTTAAGAAATAAAAAATCTCACTGCTAGGAATGGAATAATTATTTGTAAGTTACTGGTCAGTGGAGTCCAATAGACTCCAAACATTACAGAATATTGCCTGATTGGCCTCTAGAAATTGATGATAAGACCCTATTTCCAAAGAGAACACATATTTGAATTTAGAATATTCAGAGAGTAATTCAGTGTGGACTTAGAAGCTTCACCACTCCAAGCTATCTGTTATGGTGCTAGGATGTTTTATGCTGCTGGTGGAGAAAAGTGAAATACCAACCCACTGGTGAATCCTGCAGGCTAAAATAATAACTGGCCTTACAAGACATACCCATAGGTACAGCAATGCCAGGAACATAATAGGAGTAACCAAGTACTTTATTATTGGATTCAAGTCCCCCTTCCACGAGTCTTTCTCCTTCTTCTATTGCTAGCACCAGTATCAGGCCAAGAGTAGACGCCTAGACAAGTCATAGGCCACAAGTAAGACCTACTACCATCATTGTGATTAATGGATATAATACTAAACCAACTCCTAATAACTTGCCATTATACATATTGTCCAATGCATCTACCAATCCTCATCTGGGAAATTGATCTCTTTGCAGTAGATTATGGCTAACACAGAGATTCACAACAGGACAAGGTACAGAGACTAGAACAATACAGAATGCTAATCCCTAAATGGAACAGATAAACTACACATCTTCCTCCCAAGGCTCAGGGATCACCGAGGAAGACATCACAGAAAGGGTCTTGGAGCCAGAGGCTGTGAATGACTACAAGGAAACAGTGTCTTCTGGAAAGAGTAGAGCAGCTACACATATGAATACACAATGGTTACAACAGCCAGCATACAGGAGATCTGCAGATCTGCATAATCCCAAATCAGACCAAACTCCAGCATAGAGAGTGGAGTTGGCCAACTCACTGCTACCTGTAGAGTTATTGGCAATTATTAACTACTGGGAGAGGGAGAAAGACAATTTACTCTAAGAATGGATGCACTCCCTGGTGATGTGATTACTCATCAGTTGAAGACAAAATATTCAAGAATTTATGGACAAAATAGTCTTTATGATTTGAAAACTGTATTTTAGAAAGTACATGAAGAAAATAAATAAATAAATAAATAAATAAATAAATAAATAAAAGTACATGAAGGGAGTGGATCAGAGAAGAATTGAAGGAGGAGAGAAAATATGGTCGAAATGGTAAGGAAGCTCTCAAAGTACTGATAAAAATTTGCAGTGGTGCTCTTTGCAGTAGTGCACACCTTTCTGTAATCAGAAGGCAGAAGCATGAAGGCTTCTTTAAGTCTGAGGTCAGTCAGGTCAACCTAGCAAGTTCCAGTGCAGGCAGTGCAATGTAGTGGTAGCTTGTTTCAAAAAAAAAAAATAATTTAAACATCAACTAAAACCATACATCAAATTGATGAATTGATCATTTATAAAATATTGCTTTAAATTTTCAGAAAAACACATCTATGGGTTCTAAACAATGAAATACTGCTCATTTATAAACATCATACATGCTTGATATACTTCATGGATTAGTCTCAGAAATACTCAGGATATGTGGAAAATCAGGCACTAGAGTTTGGAATGTATAATTTCTGATGTGCAAATACATAAAATTGGAATATAACCTAAACCGGCACAATAGGAAACACATCCCAGAAAGAATCTAGAAACTCCTGGGCCTAACAGGAAATGTTTGGTTAGGGCCTGGTAGAGAAAGCAAATTGCAAGTCTTCTGTGATTTCTTCACTCTTCTTTTCTTCCTAGAATGAAACTGGTTTCTGTACAAGGTAATAGGTTTTAGCAAAGGAAATGCATTATGGCTGAGTTCTCTAAAATACATAGAATATCAAGAAAGATTATTAGATCTTCTTTAACCTTTTTTTTCTCTTTAGATAATACACTTCAGCAATCTAGCTTCACCACCTTATTTCAGATAAAACACTCCTGGTCCCTAATCTTTTTTGATCATTAAAAAAAAATATTAAAATTCTTCTTGAGATTAAAGCACAAAATATGAAAATCAGTAGTTCTCAAAGTGCTAGAAAATTTCACTAAATATTTGGGGAAAGGTCAGGAAATCCCTCCTCATCAAAATAGAGAAAAATTTGTGAAGAAGGGACATCACACCAAGACTTAAAATTGAGCCTTTCAAAGTGTTAGTGAATTGCTAAATAGCTGACATAAAGTATCTGGTCACTTTCTATTAATATATACCTATTAGAGATATTTATTTTTTTAAATATTAGGACAATCTTCTACTCTAACTTAAGGAGAGGTAGGGCTTATTAGGTTGGGTGAACAAAGTTTAATCAAACTAGAAACTTAATTCAGCAAAAGTTGCTGTTAGGCTTAGAGTACTGTAGAAATACCTTGCCATCAATTGCCTGAAAACCTTCTAGAATTAGTTATTTTTCATCTCAATTGGACATTATTGACTTTTTCTTCATACCAGATGCCCCTAGTCTTCCCTTCAAACATCCTGTCTTCTCCACTTTTGTTCATATTTAGTTTTTTGGCAACTACTGCTTGTATAATTATACTAAGTTGGAAGAGGCCCAAAATTAGGAAAAATTACAAAATTTTCCTTTTGGCTCACCTCCTACCCCTAAGGTTCTGTGGAGTAATAGCGTTTCTCTTCATCAAAGACTTTCCTAGAGTGTTTCAGAATTATCCTCAGGGTTTCATTAGCTTAAATTCAGCTAAACTGATTCCTTCGGATCATATTGTTTAATACTCCTCTGGGGTTCCATTGTACAAAGAGTAAAATTCAACTTGCAGATTTGTGTTCGTTAGGATGGCAACCCCATTTCCCACCGTAGCCCAGCTCCATTTCTGAGGTGCAAAAGAATTGCCTTCCTGTGATGCCCTCCTCATCACGAATGAAAACCATGACCCTGTCTGATGTAAATACATTAATAGCATGAATCCTATAAAATTAGTGTGATTTACAGTTTGAGATTTTCCTGTGGATTTCTAACTCCCACATATAATCGCAAGTTATTTTCTCTTTATTGTGAACAATGCTATAAGAATGGAGAAGAAGAAATAGTAACAGAGGCGCTCAAGTGACCAAACATGTGGTTTCTTTTGACAAAGAGAAGCTTCCAGACATAGGTTGAACATTACATTCATCATCTCACCTGAGGCATGCTGGGCATCCCAGTCCAACACACGCAGTCCCCTTTGGACCTACGCTGGATGTACCCCCAAGGTCTCATGAGGTAAAAGGCTAGGACACTTGCTCTTTCTGACCAGGCAGTGCTGTGGCTCATTAATATCCACCCAAAGCCACAGTCACATTCTGATCTGAGGAGCAGGTGACGTGGAGTTTCTGGAGGCTCTTGATAAACTGTGCAAGCATATCAAACAGCACAGGTTACAGAAAAATATCAGTCACTGCGGTGGTTGGCTTTCTGTCTTAAAAAACAAAAAACAAAAAAACAAAGCAAAGCGAAGCTAAATAGCTAATCATCCATCGCTGGCAGCACCTATCCCAATGGCAGTGAACAATAAGGTATCACATGGGCATTGCTTCAATGCTTATATTCTTTCCCAGTGGAATGTTTACAAAAGGAGAAGGGAAGGGATTAAAAACTCAAACAAATTCCAGTTACAGACAAAATCTTATATTCTCACTTATTTCTCTGTAATATAAAACAATTTATATTTAAGAACCAATGATTTTGTGGCACTGCAGTTTACCCAAAACTTTCATTCTCCTTGCCAGTTTAAAACACACCAACTTCTAAGCATTTTTTATTTTTTTAAGGCTGAATGTTGACTGACCCATGGCCTTCATTACCCCAAATATTCTATATGATTTCTTTGACCTTAAATACTCTACCTACATTTACAACAGTGACTCTAATACAGTCACAAACATGCAATGAATTACTTTATTGTCACTCTGTTCTTTGTGTTTATTTAAACAGCAAAACTAATCAAGGAATCAGTGAAACCACAGGTATCTTTGCTTTCCACATATTTGGCTATTAACAGGCAGGTGATACATTTATAACATTAATTGAAAAATGATTCTTCATACCATTCCATTCAGTATAGCAAAATCACACAGTGATTCATATAACAGAAAATAAGTTAATGTATAAAATTTGTAAGATTATAATCTTAATTAATTTAAGTCTCAAGTTTTCACCAATAATAGAGAGCATCAAAATTATAACAATATACATTATTATTATTATTGGCTCTGAGTACAAAAAAGTTTTTAACTAAGCATTTCAAGGCATTTCTAATATAGACACATAAAACACAGTATTTTTTAAGAACAGGAAATTACTTTTTCTTGTTCTCATATACTTTTTCTAGATATGATGCATTAAACACAACATATCTTAAGCATATAAAGGTTTCTATGTGAGCCAAAGAAAAAATGAAAGAACTGTGATTATTAATTCTTTTGTTATATTATTTCAGGAATACCAGCAAGTGTTTTGATTGTTTTATTTATTTAGTAATTTTTTTCCTAGAAGTGGTTTCTTTATGTATCCATGGCTGTCCCAGAACTAGTTCTGTAGACTAGGCTGGCTTTAACTTCACAGATATGAGCCTGTCTCTGCTACACTGGGATTAAAGGTGTGTGCTACCACTGCCCAGTGATATTATTTTAATTGAAATGGAATATCACTTCTCTCCTTCCTTTGCTCTTTCCATCCGTCCCAATTAATTATCCCTTGAGCCTCTTCCATACTTATGATTTGTTGATTTTGTTGTTGTTGTTATTATTATTATTATTATTATTATTATTATTATTATTATTGATAAGGATATATGTGTGTACTCAAAAAATACATATCAGCAGGAATTTTAGAGTCTTTTTTTTTGGTGGTGTGTATATTGTTTCAAGGCTGACCACTTTGTATTGCACATCTAATAAGGGGGCTTATTTCTAGGAGTGGCTAATTCTCCTTCTCCCAGCAGTCATTAGTCTAATTGCCTTTAATTTTATGTTTTGGGGCATTTTGCTAACATATCTGTACATGCACTAGTTGCATGCTGTGCCCTCTGAGGCCAAAAGAGGGGTCAGATCCATTGGAATTAGAGTGTCAGAAGGAAGTCAGCCACCATTTGCGTGTGGGAGATTCAACCCAGGTCCTCAATGGTTTTCCTGTTCTTTCTATTCTTTAGTCACCTGTACTTCTTTTTATGGACTTAAGGCCTCGTAGACTTGGCCCCATTTATTTTGACATGGTTGTTGTTTTTGTATTTAGAAATGTGTGTGTGTGTGTGTGTGTGTGTGTAAAACAACAAATAATGGAAATGGACGCCATGGATTTGAGAGAGAACAAGACTAGGTACATTGAAGCATTCAGGGAAGAATGGGAAGGGGTAAATGATGTAATTATGTTATAATTTCAGAAAGTAAGAGAAATACCTTCTAAAAATTCAGTTGGGAAGATGGGTTTGGGTGGGAATAGGGAGAGAATAAAGTAAGATATTAGGAAAAGACTATGATCCAAGAACTAACTCTCTTCTCTCTCTCTCTCTCTCTCTCTCTCTCTCTCTCTCTCTCTCTCTCTCTCTCTTTCTCTCTCTCTTATATATATAATTTCTATCTCTAACTCTCTTTGCCTGGTGGGTAAAAATTGTGAAAGAGTAATTAAAAATTACAGCAATAATTTTTAAAGTATCACATTTGTCTCTCAGGTTAGAAAATAGATCGTGGTCATTTGATTCAGCTTATAATCAGCCCTGGCCAGGAGGTCAACTTGGGGCCTCTCATATCTGGGCACTCCTTCCAGCCATGAAGTGGTAATCCCAACACAGATAAACTGAAGCCAAATCCCAGAAGTTATCAGAAACACTGAGGGGAAGCATATGTTCAGACTGCAGCTGTATTATTGCAAAACCCTACAGAGGCAGGCATCTTAGGAATTTTTCCCAGAAATATACCCCCCCTTGGATTCCATGATCTTGAAGGCAGAGCATACCCGGTATCATAATAATAATGTCAAGTTCCATGGGCAGCCGTGTGATAGTTTTTTTGCCAGCATGTAATTCACTTGATAGAATTCAAAGGCTTTCGTTTCTTGTGACTTGCATTCTTGGCGATCTGATATTGAGTTACAATAGGAACATGACCAACTTTTCACTCAGGTCCTCCCTGAATTTTTCAAGACAGTTTGCAAGTGATAACAAACAGTACCCTGCTGTAGTTACTGACAATTCAATTACTATTTGAAGGACATAATTTCTGTAGCATTTCTACTTGAAGTGTTTATACCTCTGTCCAGCACTTTAAAAAATAAACTGAAATAAAAATATATTGTAAAATATAGAGAGTAGGAGTAAGGATGAGGTCTGGAGTGAAAATATAATGGCAATTCTTTCATGCTAAGAATTGAACTCATATTTTCACTGAATGTTGTTCTTGAGTAATGACTTACCAGCATTCACTTTTGCATACCTTGAGTTTGTTTATGTCATTTCTCTTATTTAGGGTCAAATATTTCTATGTTTGATACACAAATCGTTCTGGAGCAGATGCATGTTATCTAATTGTTTACGTTTTTGTTTTATCTTTTTCAATATTTCTCCTTTTGGACTGTCCCCTCTTTATGTTTGTTCTGTAATACATGGAATGAATATCCAAGGTAAAGCTGCATTCCATTTACATTTTGTTGACATTTTTCAGTGCAGAAGAGAAGTATAAAGGCACATGATGGGAATGGACAGTTTTTGTAGCAAAACACAGTAATAAGTCTTGTCAATAGCAGCACACCAAGTAGTACCTGTAGGCCATGGTGTCTTATTCTTAGCTCGTTCAACTAATGGGACTTAAGAGGACATAAACTACATTTATTTTATTTTTAATGAAAGGACTGTCTCCTTCTCCCTTTCTCAGAACTATGACACCTCAACATAAGAAATATTTTCACACAGATAATGGCAACCCCTACTAAAATGCCCGATCTCTAAGGAGAAACTGGGCTGTATTCAATTCTTAACAATATCCTGTCATTGCTATTCCACTCATTTCCAAGAAAGCATCAGCTAATAAAGATCCAATCCAAGAAAATACTCAACCAGGCTGTGTAGAGAAAACAGGCCGGCTGGGGTGTAGGATGCCTGGCAGCTGGAAGTCAGCAGAGAGCTAAAGAAGGAGAGCCAAAGAGAGTGCTAGCATGTGCCTTGCTCAGCAGCCTGCAAGTAATCTGATTTGGCAGCATGGGTCTTTGCAAGCAGATTCCATACTTTAGCAACAGCAACTCTTGCTGAAAACCAGTCTCCCTTTAACTTAGTTAGATGCATATTCTTCATGTTTGATGGAGAACAGAGGGTGACTAAAACTGTTCTCAAAGCACAAGTTTAAGTTCAGACTCACGGGGGATGCTGATATACAAGGGTCTCTGTCATTATTTTGTCACTTGTTTATGCCCAGTGTGTGCATCTTCTCTATGTGTGGCTTTACTGGACAAGAGCTTTCTTTGGCCTCGTCAGTTCTGTTATAATTCAACAACCATGGCCTTCTCTGAGGATGGTGTCAATGTCATTACTGTTTTTATTTTCACCATGGACAGCTTAGTGGGCATGGAAGTATGAATCTACATATAGCTAGTGAACCAATGGGTCTGAATTTGTCCTAACACACTGCTCACTCCATTTTGAATCAGCAGTTTTTTCACCTTTGTATATGTTATTTCTTGTGAAACCAATAAAATAATGGTCATTTTTATAGGTATGTGAGCTATCCTTATTGCTGAAAGATTCAAACTAATCTATAACTTCAGCAACAAGTCCATTTGACATCTAATTATAGTAAAAGGCTACTTTCATTTGTAACTAAAATGTATCTGCAGTAAAGAAAACTTATTTAGAAAGCAATCCAATAATGTCAACTGACACATTTTCTTTCTATTAACAAGTCACTCTGAAAATGATGACCTAGACATGGAGAGCTACAGCAACCCATCCTTCCCTTTCCTGACAATCTGTCTTTTCCTTTAGAAAGTTGAAAGAAGTAGTGTTAGTAGAATGCACATATATTAGTGATTGAAATGGAAAATGTAGATAGATTTGTGCAGCTATTTCACTATTCTGTTAAGTCTGAAATACATATGCATATACAATCTACAAAATGGTAATTATACATTTTAGTGATTCCTGCTTATTGGTTAAATTCTCATATAAAATAATTTGAATTTGACATTATGGAATATAAAGATGAATGGTAATGCTTATAAAATGATTTGACATATTAACCATTTCTTTGCAAAAATTATTATTGCATAGCAAACATAAACACCATGACTCGTTCAGAGACTAGACTCTGGAGAAAGGGAAGAGGGTGATTTCTCAGGAGCCTAGATTTGGGCAGAGGAACTTTTATTTTCGTTTTTCAGTGGGTTTTACAAATTTTATTCTTTGAACTAATAGACAATCCTGCTAAACTTGGCAGGTCAGGTGACATGTTTAGCGAGAAAAAGACTATCATCACATCCACAGTGAAGGCTAGAAGATCATTTAGATAGCTTCTTATGACTTAATTGCAATAAGATTCTGAGCACCTGACATTTCTTACTGAGCATGTGTCCTCTGAGCATGTGTCCTCTGATTTCTACCACCTAGGGGTTTGTATTTGGTACGTTGGCAGCTTTTACCAGACATGTTCATATATCTCTATGTGATTATGTGCCCAATGGGAAACTACAGAACACAATGCCTATGCATAATTTTTTGTCCACAAATTAAATAGGCATTCCAACAAAATAGAATTAAACTTAAAAATATACCTAGAAATAAGACCAACTCACAGTCAATTCATGTGGCAAAACAAAATAAGGACTATAAATCTATCTTACATTTATATAAAAGTTATTAAGTATCCAAACTGAAAAACAATTTTTCAGACATTTTTCCTGAGTTTTGCTCTCAGTATAAGTTGACTGTTATAGAAAATCTGTAATGAGGAAAAAAAAATGACATGGTGATTTCATTTGGTTCTATTGGCCATTCTTCTCTTTATAATCAAAGAGAGCAGAAGGAACCCTGCTTTCAAGGTCAACATCTCAATAGAAGAAAGCAGATGCCCATTATCATAGACACTGATGCAGGAAGTGATGAGTTTACCATCCAAAGCAGTAGCACTTTAGCTCCCTCAGTCAGCTCCAGCACACTCATTCCAAAGCCGACTTTGAACTCATATCCTTTCAAGCCAAAAAGGATATAATGAGAAAGGCTATTCATTGAACTTGGAAAGATATTATTCTTTATTGAGATAATTGAGGAGCTAAGATGTGGGTCCATCACCAGACTCTTTATCTCACACAATTAAATAACAGAAACATTGACTTGTTTGCCCCACAGGGGACTGATGGGCAGGGTTTCCTCTTTGACCTTAGTCCTTTGTCTCCATGCTCCCCGTGCCCTCCCCATTCTACCCCCTTTTCACAGGACTGTCCTTACACAGGTAGCCTGGCTGGCTTGCCATGATGATGTGATCCTCAAATCTAAACAGTGAAGCTTCTATTATTTTAATACTAAGTCTGTGACGGAATCACTCATGAACAAGAAAAATTAGCACTGATCCTCCTATCAAATGCTTAACACTTTCTCCATGTAAAGAGTTTTGAGCCAAGAAATCAATTGCCTTAAGGAAATGTTTTTTCTCTACTTGGTGAAGTCTTATATAGATTGTAAAGTTTTGCTATCGATAAAGGCACAGGATGGCAAACCTCCTGGATAAGGCTAAGTAGATGGAATTACTCACATGATTCACCAACTGACTATAAATGCATAAATATGCTAATATACTCAGGGGAGCAAATGAAACCTTTGGTGAGGAAAGAGGCAATTCTCTTACTATGTGTGACAATTTTACTTTTCTTAAGTGCAAGCAACAAATTGCACACTGCTCAGTACTAAGTATTTCCTAAGATATTTAAATAGATTTAAAAAATCATCAACAAAAGCCCATAATAAGATAAGAACATAGGCTTTTCCACGGCCTCACCTATTTCTTTGTCAATATAATCCTCCCAGTGGAAATGCTTTACTATATCAACACATTCTTGAACTAGAGTATTATTATCTAGGAGTAAAAAACAAAATTGCATTTTGATCCTTAGCAGTGTTCATAATATATGGAGAAGAAAAAGTTTCTTAAGCTCTCATTGTTGCCCCCAGACAGCTACAATGTTCCTGTCATCTCCTTATTTTATCCAACCTCTATCACATTAAAATTATTCTTTCTTCTATCCTTACCATATGTAGGTTACTGAAAACTGTGAGAATGGTAAATAGGTATATGAACAAAGGAATTAAATCATCCTATGTAACACTAAACTTTCCATGTAAAAATTCAGGGTTATGATTTTGATCTGCTGGGTACTCAGTCATATGTGATCAAACATTTAGTCACATAACTCACCATCTTCTATCTTGAAATTACTCACTTGGAATTAACATCTGTTCAGTCCACTTGAAATGTTTATGTTGATATGCAAATGAACTAATAATAAAATTAAATTGCTTGGTTGTAGATTTTGCCTTAAAGTCATGAAAATAGTAAAAATAAGTGAAATGAACAATTAATGAAATCCTAAAAAGAAGACTTCTCCAAACCTAATTTCTAATCAAATGAATTGAACTACCTTGTTTTGTCTCATAACACTTCTTTCCCAGGGAAAAGAGCCATCCCAAAGATATATTCAATACAATAGGAAACAGATAATGAAAATTGCCTATAGATTATGCATTGTTCTGCATCTTAACACATAGCCAAAAGTGTAGATTTTGGGTTTAAAATATAAAACCAGAAATTTTTACTTATATTTACTACTCTATTTACAGCTATACCAACATAAAAACATGGAGGTGTTTTAGCAAATGGCATTCATCTTTACATAAAGTACATTTTCCTATTCAAGTTTATTTTCCAATGTTTGGATGACCAGTCCTCTTATGATCAACATAAAGGTCTTTATGTCTCTTCTATATTTGCTCTAACCTTATTTGGGTGATCACTGAAATCAACCTGTTCCCTCGTGTATCAAAGTCTGCTCTCTGCATTCTTTCCCAAAGCTGGAACTGTCACTTACATTGTCATTCTCTTTCCTTAGAGTTCTGGGAGGCTTTCTTCTTGTTCTCAGCGTCTTCTGTTCTACCTTAACTCTCTTCGGTTAGTGGAGAAAATAATCAGTACCGTCATAGTGCTCAAATCCTGAAAGTGCTCAATGGTTCCTCTTGTCTTAGAGTACAATCAATCTCTTCAGCATTGGTATTCAAGATACTTGGCATCTATTATGAACATGTTTTTTTTGCCCTCTTACTACATCCTATTCACCCACCTTAGGTCTTCTCTGTCACCTACTTGTTACATTCCAGTTTGATATTGCTCAGAATTGGAACAACCTTTTTATTTAATAATAATCCTCGTGTCCTTGGTTTTTTTACTTTTTCATATATTTCTGATTCTTCAAAGGCTTCCTGTCCAATCTCTTTGTAATGGTACTCAAAACTTCATTGAATTAATTTCTTCTTTTTCTCTGTGTTCAGGAAAAAGAAGCACAATAAATTCCAATGAGCTTCCAAATTGTACGTTCAGGTAACAAGATGAGCTCACTATGGCCACCTGAATTATGTAGCACATGTGCCTGTTCATTGAATGTGCACACAGGCATGTTTCATTTCCTATACTCTGACTTAATATGGGGCCCATTGGCCAGTGAAGTTCAGAGTGTTTCTGTTATTTTGAAAGGACTATTGTTGCATGGAGTCCCGTTCCATATGACCTGAGGAGCTAGCCAATTAAAGGGATCCTCTGGAGAAACACTTGTAAAGAGAGAATTCTTAGTGAAACAACTAATAACTGTTAATTTATAAAAATGCCTATGAAGTTAGGTGCTTAAAACAAAATGGCACTTGAGGGATCACTACACACTAAAGTGCTTCTTCAAGCACCTAACTCTGAGGAAATTGCAATGTTTTTGAGGAAAATTCCATTGTAGATGATTTAAGATGTTAATTTTGATTCTTTATAGAAGAATGTTAATAAGGTTCTATTTGCTTTCTGACTTAAACCTTAAAGCATAAAGTTAGTAAAAGAATCTCCACAGGTTACACACTCATATTAAATTCCCTTTATTTCAGGCAAAATGCAATGAAACTTTTCTATGATTAAAATAAAGGACTCTGATGCTATTTCTGTCTCTGTGAATGTGGCTCAGTATTTTGGCACTTCCCCCTCAATATCAGTAGTGATAATTTTTAAAAGACTGTAGTTAGATGGATTAGCAATTTTTTTCTCCCAGGGATGAATGAGTTATTTTTTCCTATAGATGAAGAGCTATGATTTCCCCTTGGTCATTTTTTAAATCAGCTATCAGAATTTATAGTGAATAATACTATTATTTTGATATTCTAATTGTGATAAAGGAAAAGACATACGCAGTCTGTTCTTTCCTATTGGTCCCTATCCTTTCTTTCTTTCTCTCTCTCTTTCTTTCTTTCTTTCTTTCTTTCTTTCTTTCTTTCTTTCTTTCTGTCCCTATTCTTATAAAACCTAAAATATCAGCTTCAGAATTTTCATGTATAAAATGTCCACATGCTGCAATACTTGGAGGTTGTCATACTGAAATCAATTCTGTAAAGAGTGATCATAAATCTTGGAAATAAAGCAGAGGAAGCATGTTCATAGCTGCTGCCCACATTTCAGCTGGTAGCTCTGATTGCTTGGTAAACGTCCTGGATCTTGTACCCTTTCTTTTCTTTTCTTTTCTTTTCTTTTTTTCTGTACTGTTCCTTACCATTCTAGACAAAAGGTTATTTTAGTTTTCCTTTAAGCCATCACCACAACATTAATACATGTCAAATAAAATCCTGACCAAAGTATTTTTACCATGACCATTCACTTACCAAATTTACCTACCAATAGGTAGACTTCCTATATCTCATGTGCTTGCAATTAATATTTAGAGTCATTGAAGAAATACACTACTTAATTGGGATTACACACTAGTAACAGAATCAGCATGTTTTAAATTGAAATTAAAGTTGGCCTTGAAGAAAAATTCTCTCTTCATTCCTGAATAACAGAGTGAAACTTAGAGATGTGTAAGCAATTCTCTAAATCACACAATATTAGCATAAATGCTTCTTAGGTCCCTGAAGGGACTATAGATCCATACACGTTCAACAAAATGTCCTTGCCATTCTTGAACTGTTTAGGGGGTTAAGGTGTTTTTTAGGTCTAGATAGATGTTTTAAGTTGATAATGACAAGATGTGATGGAGATGGATTTACATTCAGAATCTTAGATGCACCAAGATAGGAAAGATGTTTTCTTCAAGGTTGTCAAATACAAATAGTCGAAACACTAAGAATGTGACATTTACATAATTCCTGATTGTGTCATAGTTCTTCTTGCTATAGGTAGTTTATTTTTATATATGTGTAACAATATAAATTTATGTGGAAAAATTAAAAAATGTTTAATTAAAAAATAAATGTATATATAAAAAGAAAAAAGAATAAATCAAAAAAGAAAGAAAATATCTTGTAAAGAGAAAGTAGGGAGAACTATAAATTACTTTATGTACCTGATGAGCTAGTTTCAATCTTTTTGGATTGTTCCTTGCTCTTTGTCATTTAAAAAAATTGTCTACTTGTTAGCATGCTAGCCTGACTATAGCAGAATATCAAAAATAAAATAAAATGTGTTTCTTATATTTGTGTTTGTGTGTGTAGCCTTTAATGACTGAGCCAGCTTTCTAGCCCAAAATTTGTTTCTTAAAACTTCTGAAATTGTCCAAAATGAGGTTCACTGGGCTTCAGATTCAGACATAAAGGATACACCTATTTTTAATCTAATAGCTGTCATTAAATATTTGAACAATTTGTTGAATTATCAATGTTCTCCTAGAGCAGGCATATTTTTGCCATATGTTACACTCTTTCAGAATTTAGTTAAAAATGTTCAGAAGCTGTTTTAATACAGCACTTAACTAACAGGTAAAGGACTTTAAATAAAGTAAGATGCTTATAGTGGCTTACATGGTCAAGCCCAGATAGGGCCTGCAAACACTAGCATAGCTGGGAGACTAAGATAAAAGACCTGAAACCATATAAGGGAAACTATTTTGGAATGCATGAAAGAAAGTGTAAACCTTCAATCATATTGAATTGTAGATCACCTCTTAAATATTCTATATTTTATAGCAATCACCATTGATCTTAAATGACCTCAATGTTTAACACTTTTAGAAAGTAATCTTTTGAAACTCTTATGGATTAAAAAATACACACACACACACACACACACACACACACACACACACACACACACACACACACACACATGTTCCTCATTGAAGATCAAGAGGAATGGTTTTTCCGGGGTCAACTGAGATAAGCTCATAGGTGAACTAGACTAATCATTGGAAGAGAATTTCTACATTAGTAAAGGCTGGATACTCAGCCCTAGGCAAGTGAAGATTAGATGAGGTGAGTTCTCATTGATAGTCTGTGAGTGACCCCACATCATCCAGCTACTGTTGGTTGGCCTGAATTAATTTAGATATTCTTTAAAGAACATTAATTAGTATTAAAAAACACTTGGTTTCATGTATACTTAATAAGGACCTTCAAATGAAATTCAAATTTTAGAAGAGTGAGTTTCAAGTCCTTTTTCTGTCATCTGTCTTCTTATTGGTCCTGGATCTATTAGAAATGTATACCTTACATAAACGTAAAGACTGCTTGCTAGTGTACAGTCTTACCGTAGTCATAAAATTTATCAACAAACAGGATAACAATAATTACAAATGCTAAAAACGAGAAAGCACAGTGCATGTTTAAATGTATTTTCTAACAGAACATCCCACTCAGCTGTCTGTAGAGATCTAATTGCATTTTCTTACGGATACAGAGGAAATGATACTCTGCAATATGGTCTTTCAGCTCTCCCTTGAAGTACTTCATTTAATTCAATGCCTTTTTGCAGACATTGGTCTTATTATAGTCAATCTGCCAACCCTGCTACATTGCTGCACTAGACATAATAGAATCTTTGGACAGTCAATTGTCCCAACCCTCTGTGTTCAATGGGACTTCACCCATCATTTTTAACTGCCCTCTCACAGAAGCACTTCTCAGCAGAGCTAATTGCAATTTACTAACACAAATTACCTTTTAATTTTGACTGAAGGATCAGAATGAGAAAAGTAAATATAGAGGTATATTTTGCTTTGTTTTACTTGAATGTCTCTTTTGGTATGGAGATTCTACCCATTATTCAGACATCAAATCCAGATAGAACTGGTAAAGTGCTTCTCTTATACTCAGGGACAACAGTGTAGACTACATGCACATATGTCATGTAATATTTGCGCTCAATTTATACAAGCTCTATTCCTTGTAAACAGAGTTTAAAATCTTCAAAAGAAATAATTTATATTCCTCATGTTAGGCAGAATTTCAAAATTACACATAAGATACATGCTTAATATATTCCATTCCTATTTGTCCCACATTTATTCCCTCATCAGTCTATCATTGTGAAAAAAAAAAAATTCTGATAAAAACTAAAGCCCCAAAGCAATTGATTTTTGAGGATAGGTTGACTCTGACCTATTTAAGTCAGCCAGTAATTTAGCTCTGGGAAAATCCAAAGCATAAAAAGATGTTTAAGTCCATCTTCACTGCCATAAACTAAGACTGGGTAAGTTTAACCAAACAACAACAACAAAACAATTTATTTCAATTTATTTCTTACAGTTCAGAAGCCTGAGAAATCCAAATTCAAATGTTAAGTTTACTGTCCTCTCCTAGCTTAATCATATTTAAAAGGTCACATTTCTTACTAACATTGCACAAGAGATGAAGTTTTACCATTACTTTTAGAGAAGCAGCATATTCAAGGCCTTGCTTATAACTATGAAACGGTAATTCTTTCATAAGTTGAAGGAGGCTAGAGCCGAGTTTAGTCTTGGGGAGCTGGTGGCATCCTATCGCTCAAGAGCAGACACAGAATGGGGTTCATAGCTAACAAGTAAATTCCCTAAGACTTTGAAGAGGTTGGAAGCACACGCCACACTGATAAATGTGAGCGCAGCCTTTCAGCAGTTTGGGTTTGATGATGCAAGGACTAAAATCATAAGCCACTTCAAACATGGATTTTGATGCATAGACTGAGTTGATAATTAGTTGTTACTTTAAACTATTGAGTATGTGGTAATTTTCTTCTAAAGTAAAGAAGATTGCAAAAAAAGCACAGGGCAAAAAGATGCAACATACAGCATGGAAATAGAGGTAGGCACAACTACAGAGCATCAGTACATTGAAACATCATGCGACTATTCAAAGAGTAAATGTAGAAAACCACCATCAACCATCATTGACTAGTAGAACACAACTGCTTTGCTTTAATGGACTCTGTGATTAGTATGAAGGTGGGCATCGTATACCAGGTTCACTGACACATCTGAAAGAGCCGTAGAAACACAAAAAAAGGGAGTAACCTTACTCTAGGAAAATTCTGATACATCCCTGTTATTCCTCATGCTTTCTCTAAGTTAGCTCATGAATAACCCTGTGTGCAATTCAAGTTTACACAGTTCCTAGACTTTCCAAAAGTCCAGTGATATTCCTATCCTGAGAAAGTCTGCATATAAAAATTACTGGGGGCTCTTGCCTTGCAATAAACACTTCTCTGTTCCTTACTGCTTCTTTTCTCTTAATTCTTTCTCTGGCAGTGACAGGAAGATGGAAGTACTGACCGTTCTATGTGTTTCACCTCCTCAGACTTTCCCCATTAGGAATAGTAGAAAGCCAACACTTGGACAATGCGGCTAAATAGTTCACTGACCTTATAAGTGGGTGAAATATGTGTCCATGTACTGGGACAGTACTGGGATAAAAATCATGTGTATAATTTTAACAAATGTATACTTATGATATAACAAGCCTATAAGGAATGTATGAACTGATTACCTGTTTGCAGTCAGGAGTCAAGCTGTAAAATGCCACACATTATAGTATCCAATAAAATCTTGCCTCAAGATATAGTTTCTCCAGCTGTGAGATGAGAGGCTGGGGACAATCATCTCCAGAATTCATTTTAGGTCAAGGACCCAAAATGTAAGTAGCTGAAAAATAAGTGTACAAGCCAAGGTACAATGGGAAAAAAATAGTACTTGGAAAAAGAAGAAAAACTTTGGGTCAGATTCTATCTATATTATCCACAAGCAACATGATCTTGAGAGAACTATTTCATACTTGGACACTAATTCTGTTGTTTGGAAAGTGGGGATAACATTATTCTAGCCTAAAGCTCTTTGTAAAGATCAAAAGGGCTGTCCTGGGACTCGACACTCAAAAGGGCAGAATGATAAATTCTCCCATTCTCTGATACAACAGCAAAGTGGAGCAAGTAATGAACACAAAATATTTCAGAAGCCTTGGAGTTATCAAGAGCCCCAGAGTGTCTATGTACTCTCATCCCTTGGACTCCTGGAATTCTTAACTCAAGTCATACCTTGTTCAAAGTTTTAGGTCCCACGATATTCATAGATAAATTGAAAATTAACAACACTGAACAACCAATGGGTTCAAGAGGTAAATACATGGCAATAATGCAATAATGGTGAAAAACAAAATTTTAAAATGTTTGGGATTCAGGTAAGGTGTGTGCAAAGGGGAATGTATTGCTAAACAAGGAAAGTTTTAAGAAAAAAAAATGTCTCCAACCATCTCACCTTCTCTTCCTGTTTAGAAACAAGAAAAAGATTAAATTTCTAAACTGATTAGAAAGCAAATAAAATCAACAATAGAAAAATAATAAAATCAAAAATTGAATTCTCTGTCTCTCTCTCTCTCTCTCTCTCTCTCTCTCTCTCTCTCTCTCACACACACACACACACACACACACACAGACACACACAGACACATACACATACACACACACATACATACACATACACATACACATATATACAAACACACACATACATGTGATTTTTTAAAAATAAAATATCACTGGGCCTTATGATTTTGAAATGAGTGAAAGTAATATTTTATAAAAATAAAAGCAAGAGAATACATAAAATAAATTGACTAAAGAAGTTCATGACTGAAGAGGTTGTCATTATAGTCATACTTAAGTGAACATTAGCTTATACACTGAAAATACTAACATCATTGGAATATATTGAAGATGGCACACATAAATTAAAATGCTTAAATATTCAGGATGCATGACACATATTAATGTAATAAATCTTAAATCTGATGTTCATAATCAAAATAATGACATTTGAATCCCATAATCACCTTTTATAGTTTTGTAAGAAATTTATAAACATATCGAAAGAGACAAATTCTTCTTCAAAATTCTCCCAGTGCTCAGTTGGATATCCAAATGAAAATTACAATAACTGAAACAATGTAGTACCGGCATCAAGATGCACACACAGGTCAATAGGGTAGAATTAGAAACAGAATAAGGTAAATAGATCTGGAAAAGGCACAAATACAAGTAACTAGGGGAAGTTTTGACTTTAAAGAAATGTTGCTGTAACAACTCAATATTACAAGCACGCTATTCAATGCAATTGTTTTGGAACTGAGAAGAGGGTTTTCAAAACAGAAAATATTAATAGCTAATAAACAGGTTTAAAGTGTTGAACATCTTATGCTACCAGTAAAGCTGAAATTAAAATGACATTGGATTCTATATCACCCCAGAGAGTGGGAAAAGAACATTATCTATTGATGAGAGTTTAAGCTCAGGAAACCACTACTGAATTCAGTGTGAAGGTTTCTAAGAAAGAGAGAAATACATTTATCATATGATTTAGCAATATCTGCCATAGGCATATTCCCAAAAGGCTATGTATCCAGAGATACATATACATCCATGTTACCTGCTGCTGTAAATCAGCCTAAGCGTCCATCACTTGATGTGTGGATAATAAAAATGTGGCACATATATACCACATAATTATATTCAACAGAGAGAAAAAATTAGTGAAAAAAATGTAGGTATGTCTATAGATCTGTAAAATATACAGAGTGAGTTGATTTGAGTAAAAAAATACTGGCATCATGATCTCTCACATGCTATTATTATTGAACTTTTAGTTCTGTGTGTGTTTTACCTAGAATAACTATACAGACAAAAAAGACATTGGGGGAGGAGATTTTATGAAGGTCAAGAGTATAGTAAAATATACATAATGGGAAAGAAGAAGAAAGCTGTGGTAGATGGGCTTAGCTAGAGACAGACAAGAGTGGGTGGAGATAGGAAAGGGTGGAGACAGGCTAAGGTAAAAAAAAAAAAAACAGTATGAAGTGATGTGTTAACTCACTGTCTTCTAATCAAATTAAAAATGTAATGAAAAAACAGAAAATATCTGTGGTGCACTGTACGGCTGAACAAGATTGGTTTTATTATCCATGAGTTGTTGATATAAAAATAATAATGTGTGTGCCTTATGAAGTTCATCAGGGAGATTCAAGAGAGCACCAACACAATGCCAGCCCGTGCCATTCCTCTTGGTTTCACACCGAGATGAGAAGACATGATTGAATTATTGAAGCCAACACACATGTTTGGTTGCATGGCACAACTGTTCAATACGCTGAAAACAAATGACTCTTGGCACGTAGCCTTAAACCAGACAATTGTGCCAGAGCTACAAGAAACATCATGGAAGAGAGAGGCAGAAAACAGAAGCAGAAGATGAGGAGTTTTGTAAAATGTGCTTTTTTGGGATGTGACATGGCTGTTGCACCTGTGAACCTGCAGTACTGGCGCCTACTGAACAAGATCTACATAAAGCTGTGCCCATCAGCATTCTGCCATATGTACTCAAGGGAACATTAAAACCTCACCTCTACCAGACGATCTAAATAAAAGTTACAGAGGAAGGCAGTCTTATTATTCAGTGGTGGAATTCCTGGTACATTACCCATGCTCAAGTAAATAAACTCCCACCAATCACTCTCCCCATAAAGTTAAAAGTAGGATTGGAACTTGGGAAAGAGCCCTTTGTTGCTGGGGGGAGGAGAGAAGAGATGACAAAAAAAAAAGTAATTTTGATTAAGTAATATTATATATGACTGAAATTATGAAGAAATCAGGTAGTTAAAAATTAATCTGAAGCTTTTGTTTTCAACACAGTGAGAAGGAGACAAACACGGACAAAGAGACAGATAGAGACAGAGCTACAGAGACAGAGAGAAAAAGAAAAAGAAAAAAATCTCAGCATGTATCTATGACTTAAATACAGATTTTAACATGCACAGAAACACACACACACACACACACACACACACACACACACACAAAACAAAACAAAACAAGACAAAACACAACAGAACAGTTCTTCAAAATAGGGCTAGACAATTGTTTTCTAGATTCTCTTTGTTAGGAATTCTATTACAGCAGTAAAATTATATGATCAAGAGAAACTTGGGAAAAGGGAATTTATTTTCTCTGGCACTTCCAAGCAACAGTTTACCATGATGGGAAGTCAGAAAGAAAGAAGGATTTGGAGGCAGAGACTGAAACAGACAACAAGGAGGGAGCTGCTTACTGGCTTGCTCTCCAAGGTTTGCTCAGGATGCCATATACAAGTCAGGATCACCTCCTCAAGGATGACACTCCCAAGGAGGATCAGTCATTAACCAATAGAATAATTTACAGACTGCCTACAATCAAGCTGATGAAGGTATTTCTCAATCTTTTCTCTTTACAAAGATAAATCTAGGCATGTTTTTAATTTGATAAAAACCAATTAACACAGATAATATGCTTAAGGACAAAAACAATGCTATGTCATTTAAAAATTTATAAAAATAATATTTTGTTTCATGTTGAACTCTATGAACACGCACTTTTGAAGAAAAGTTCAGATGTGTCCCTTCTCCTTTAAATTCCCCATATGAGATTTTAAGAAAAGACCAGCTTAGTTTCACAATTAAATCTTTCAAACAATTTACTTTCCAATAAATTAAGTTGACCTATTACTTTTTCCTAAATTGAAATTACATGTACAGTCTGTGTGTCAGTATGTACATATCAGTGCAGTTGTCCACAGCTGGCAGAGGAATCAGTTTCTCTGGAACTGGAGTTGTGAGCAACCCAACGAGAATGCGGGAAAGACAATCACATAGCCATGAGTGTAATTTCCATGGAAAAAAAATGATAAAGCAAATCATAATTCTAGCTCTATGCCACGATTCCAGTGACTCAAAGTTTCTTCCTGTTTGTGTTACATTTACCTTTCTAATACGACCATGGATTTGGGATGATTTTACTGATTCATGGTTAAGAAAGGACAGGCTTTCCTAAAAATCTCTAGGACAGTGGTTCTCAACCTTCCTAATGTTATGACATTTTAATTCCATTCCTTGTGTCATGGTGACCCCCAGCCATAAAATTATTTTCATTGCTACTTCATAGCCATAATGTCATATCAGATATGTAATGTAAATATCTGATTTTTAGGATATATGATATGAAGACCCCACAGGGGTCCTGACACACAGGTTCAGATCCACTGTTCTATGAACACACATCTAAGAGCAGCCTGTCTTCCAAATGAGTGATTTCTGAGCTCCATGTTCTAAGCAGTCAAGCTGTGATCCAAGTGCTCTTAGCTCTTCACTGGAGAAATTTTCAAACTCTGAGAAAGCACTCACAGGTTGAAGCAGAGCTGTTGTCTCTTCTCTTATCTTTTTCTTTAGTGTTAACTTCAGAAGACCCATACTGATATTTAGTATTCAAAATATTTTCTAAAACAGTCCTATTTTTAAGAGCTTGTCATATTTTAGATAAATGCTATCTATATCTTTTCTAAGTTAAATAATAATGAAAACAGCAACAGGAAAAGAAGTGGTGATTTGGGATAAAAAAGGAGACTATGCATGCTTTATTAACCAGATGATGAACATGAATAATAGCACAGTGGTTCTGATACAGAGTGGGCTTGGGCTGCACTCTGTCATAAGCTAGAAATGAGGACAGATGGCCAATATGCACTATCAAAGTGGAATGTTAATATCATCATAAATGGTGTGGCAAGGTCAAAGATGCTGGTGACTGAGAGAGCCTACATATGGAATCATCTTAAGAACAGCCGTGTCAAGATCAACAGGAGAAGTGGAATAAATGACGTCACCAAATAGAATGGTTTCCAGGGGACTTGTATTCGAAAAATTACACCCAAAATAAAGAATGCCGAAGACTACGTCTCACCAATACGCCAATTTACAGAAAAGAGCAGCAAAATGACAAAAAGAGGAGTGGGATTTCTGCTTGAGCAAAAGAGTTTCAAAGGGCAACTGACGTAAATGCAGTGCTAAGGAAATTCTAAAGACTCCAGCATTTTAAACTCCATATTTTCGTAAATATGACTGATTATGTTTTATGTTACTCATTTTTGTAACTGGTAAGTTAAAATAGTTAATAGCTAAAAGGGGTGTGTGTGTGTGTGTGTGTGTGTGTGTGTGTGTGTGTGTGTGTGTGTGCGTGTGTGTGTGAAGTTAAAGAACAGTTTATGGAGGCTGTTTTCTCGAGCTGCCATATGGGTCCTTGGGATCCAACGCAGGTCATCAAGCTTGTTAGCAACCACCCTTACTCACAGAACCATCTTGTCAGCCCCTAGTAACTGACATTTAATTTTTAAACATCTATAGTTTTTGGTTGTAGTCAATTTTGGCCATCTATGCAATTACTTATAATTTTAACAGAATATAAATTATATTTTTGTACAAATCATACTAATCAGTTTTAGAAAGAAGTTACCAAACAGATACTTACTTGGTCTATAGTATGGATTTATTTTTTCCTATTTACAAAATAAACTCCTCAACATTTTATACCTTTTGTTTAAGCTTCATTTTAGAAGAGGGAAGTTATGGACCCCCATCCTACATTTTAGATGAGGACAGTTATGGACCCCCATCCTACATTTTGGATGAGGGAAGTTTTGGACCCCCACCCTACATTTTAGATGAGGGAAGTTATGGGCCCCCATCCTACATTTTAGATGAGGGAAGTTATGGGCCCCCATCCTACATTTTAGATGAGGAAAGTTATGGGCACCCATCCCACATTTTAGATGAGAGAAGTTATGGGCCCCATCCTACATTTTAGATGAGGGAAGTTATGGACCCCCATCCTACATTTTAGATGAGGGAAGTTATGGGCCCCCATCCCACATTTTAGATGAGGGAAGATTTGAACCCCATCCCTAGTGGTTGACCTACACCACCAGATGAGAACCAGAACTCCTATTTTGATTGTGATACTCAGCAGTGTTCTTTACAATCCCAGGTTGAGGACTGGGCATAAATACCCCAGCATAGTATTCTTGCCTACCATCCATGATACCTTTAGTTTAACACCCAAGATTAACAACAACATTAACAATAGCAACAGATTTGACCGAACCTTTATTAGGAGCTGGAAGGGCTCAGCTGGGGGCACTCATTACTTTTCAAGATGACCTAAGTTCAATCCAGGACTCAGAGAGGGTATACCACAATACCCATGACTCCAGCAACAAGGGATTAAACACATTTTATAGGTTTTTCAGGTACCTACATGGAGATAGCAGGCATCCACACAGACATAAGTGGAAATAAATAATAAGTATTAAATAATAGAATCTAATTTTTTCTAAAAACATCAAATTTATAGTGTTTTTCTGGTTCAGAGGCAACATATGCAAAAAAAAAAAATTACAGTCTGCCCCATTCCCACTTGAATGAACTAATACTGTTCTGTAGGGAGTGCAGAAACCAGGGCCTCTGCTTGGCAGGACCCCAGTTAGTTTTAGGACCCCAGAGAGGGACTAAGACCTTAAGGGACAAAACTGGAGGGAGGAGACCAGCATCTTGCACCCTTGGGGCCCAATGGTCCATTGGGGTGTGTGTCTGTCTGTCTGTCTGTCTGTCTGTCTGTCTGTCTGTCTTTCTGTGTGTCTGTCTGTGTAGGATGGGAAATGACCCATCAAGGATCTCCTCTCCCCAGGATAAGGGTTAGGGAGCTGGTATAGAATCTAATATTATTAACAGGGTCTTCAGTGGCTGCTGGGGGAAGTGGCAAGAGGCTACAGAGAAAGCAGGACTAAGTAACCACATCTACTTATCTTTTGATCAAATTCAATAATGATTAAGTCTACAAACCTTAAACCCCTACTCAGATCTAGCCAATGGACAGAACACTCTCCACAGTAGAGTGGAGAGTGGGATATTACTTTCTCACATACTCTGGTGCCTCACCTTTGACCATGTCCCCTGGAGGGGGAGACCTGGTGGCACTCAGAGGAAGGACAGCAGGTTACCAAGAAGAGACTTGATACCCTATGAGCATATACAGGGGGAGGTAATCCCCCTCAGGAACAGTCATAGAGGAGGGGAATAAGGGGGAAATGGGAGGGAGGGAAGAATGGGAGGATACAAGGGATGGGATAACCATTGAGATGTAACAAGAATAAATTAATAAAGGAGAAAAAAGAGTCTACAGGATTCACTCTTATGCTGAGTTTTCGTTTTTTGTTCCCATTATATTAACCATGTCAAAGTAGTTGGCCTTCTAATTCAACTTAACACGGTTGCAGCTTTGCCCTGGACTGAAACTCAGACAGATTCTTCATAGCTCTCTGTGGATTCTCCAAGCCTTGGTTTCTGTTTTCTCAATAGCAGCCTTCAGTTCTTTATTCTATTGTCTGCCTTAAAGTAACATAGGCCTTGAAAAAAATTGATGACAGATAATAATAATACAGACCTGTAATTCCACTATTTGTAGATGTGATGTAAGAGGACTGCGTGTTCAGTGCCAGCCTGGGATACCTAGGGAGACAATGTTTTGAAAAACTGACAGAATTACAGGTTTTCCTTTATGATTACAGAAGGAAGCAGCTGACAGTTACTTAGAGAGACTCAATGATTAAAAAAAAACACTCTCTTTTTACCACTCATATATTTAGAATATCAACTAAATAATTCAAAATTCAATTGTAATGGAGCAAACCATTTGTTTTATCATCCTTAAATTTCATATGTGGAGTTCAGCAAAAACTAATTACTCCTGATCATTAGACAGACTGATTTCAAAAACTATGGAAAGAGATAATTTGCACCATCAGGTTGAATAAACAATCAGTCTGTTTTGCTAAGGGTCTGATTAATTCTAAATATAAATGTCTTGTTTAGGACGCACCATACTGTGCACTGGCAATGTGCATTTTCCCCTCAGTGCCACAATGCTTTATTAGCTAGTCCTGTTTGTCACACATGGGCTGAGTGTAATTGCAAAGCTCACAAAGACATCAAATTTAGAAGTAATGGCATGTGGTAAAATTCCAAGGGCTTATTTCAAAATTGCCGTAAGATGAATTAACTACTTTTATCAATAGTAACCTTGAAATTAATAAGAGTTTTTCTCTTGTGTGATTTTTTTATTGGTGGGTAAATGGTAAAACCAATGTAATGGGTATTAACTTTATGTAGGCATTTTGCTTATATCATAGTTAAGTTTACTGCAAAGTAAACCTGCACCTCAAGTAGAAACAAAAGTGTGTTCACGGTTTTCAAAACCCAATTTTTAGGAGGACATGAGGATCTACAAGTGTACCTATCACAAACAGGATATAAACCTGGAATTTCCTTAGATAATAAAATATAATGACATAGTTAGAATCAGTCTTACCAGTCATGTTTTTGGTATATATTTTTCCATTTATTTTATGGTAAAGATGATCTTTGCAATATATCTAATAGTAAATGAGAAACTCCCGAGCCAGGTTCTTCCCTACTCACTCTTGGCTCTTAGCTTCCTTGATCTGCGATATTTAATGCAGTGCAAATCTATCTCCAGATAGCTGGTTTTCTCTCAGCTGTGAATTCTAAATAACCCTTGCTTTTTCTACAATGGCCACAGAGTTGCCTTGACATCTTCCATCCCTCAGTAAATTTCTATTTACATTTTCATCAGCACAAAATGGCCCCTTCTGTGGAAATCTGTACCCATATCCATTACGAAGATTTACATCTCAAATGGATTTAAATGTTTCCAACATAGATTTTCATAGCTGCATCCTTCCTTAATGCTTCCCCTTTGTAACACATACCACTCTCTACTTAATATGCCCATGTATTTATGTGTTACAGATCCTTCAGTAATTCCCTTGGAGAAAGAGGATGGATTATATTTAGTTCCATATCTCTGGCAGCCGCGTAGTGCTTGATTTACGGAAGAAATGAATTAATGACCATTTTGTGGCCATTCCAGTGGTATATTGTCTGTCTATTGATTGTGCATATGTGCTGACACTATATTTAACTATAATTTCAGGGTTGGTTACTTTGGTTTTGAATATGTCATACCACACACATCCTATTATGCAAAACATATAATTAACTGGATTGGTTATTTCTTTGATGTAAGTAAAAATAAGAGACCTGGTCTTCATATATGTTGCCTTCTGACCTTAATTTTACAAATATAACAAGGAACACTAAGATCCGTTGTCTTGATCTGGTGTGTCATTGCTCTCTCACTGATACACTAAGGTATAAGGAAGACTTTGTCACACCATTGTATAATAGTTCTTGCCACACTGAAGAAGACTGTAATTATAGCACTAAATTAATACACAATTATTAAAAGACCAAGAAAATGTCAGGGTTCTCTTGTTTGTTCTAATTAGTATTTTTAACAAACAATTACAGAATTTTTCTATAATTTCTTTATTGGTGTGTTCCTAAATCAGGACAACTTACTATACTAATCAGGGAACATCTAGGAGAAAAAAACATTTACGGATCTCTATGCATGTTCTATTTCCTGTCTAATGTGAATACAGGGAAAAAATAGGTATGCAGGTATCTTTGTGGTAGGATGGAGGGTCTTGTGGAAATATGCAAGGAATGGTATAGCTAGGCTGTACACTTGTTCCATTTTAATTACTTGAAAACCTCTATACTGATGTCCATAATGGGTATACAAGCTCACACTTCTACCAGCTACAGAGAAGAGTACCTCTATCCCTGCCTCCTCTTTAGCCCTTGCTCCCATTTAATTTCTATTCTGATTTGTGTAAGATGAGATCTCAAAATGGTTTAAATTTCCCTCTCCATGGTACGGAAAGTGTTGAACATTAAAAGAAAAAATATTTCTCTGTAATGTGTACTGTTCCATTTAAGAAGCGCTTGTTCATTTCATCAGTCCACTTGTTGAAAGACAAGATTTCCTGATGTTTTCACTTTCTATGTGTATGTATTTAATTCTCTTTTACGTGAAAATTCTAATTAAAAATATTTTATACACTAACAGAGAGTTTAAATAGACATATAAACACTGAAATTTAAGGCCTGAAATACATTGTATATATATATTAGTGATGTAGGCGGGAATAAGCTATGAAATTAAAAGTGATCGAGGGAAGAGAGTTAGATGAGGAGAAGGGTAATAGAATATCGGTGGCAGAAAAGTAAATGGAAAGGTTCAAGAAGAGAAGGGACATATAGAAGAAAGGGGAACAGAAAACTATAACAAATTTAATGAAATATAATATATATATGCTAAAATTGTAATTTTTGAAACATACTAGAAATGTTTATGTTTTTTTCTTCTAATTGATAAAATCGTTATACCCAAATTTTGTTAGCATAATTTTTACATAGACAAAAATAAAAATATGTATATGAACCAAATAGAAATAGCTTATTTACACATACCACTCAAATCATATGTATTAGAACTTCAGCATATTTCTATTTACTCTACCTTCCTCAATTACAAGAAAACTTACATTGCTTATAATGTTTTTTAACTTGGTTTTTTAATACTTTTATTTTTCTTACCTTCTTTGAAAATAAAATAGTCTTTACTATGAGTAAATACACATTTTTGAAACAGATCCTTAATAATAAATAGTTTGTTGATAGTTGTTTATAATTACTTTACAACTATCAATTTACTGCCTGATAACAAGTACTTATGGGGACCTTAAATGTATTGTTTATATACACACTTATATACATTAGGTTGTAAACAACAATGAAAGCCAATATTGCTGCCATTCATAGAACTTATCTCTTGCTTAAAAGGGGGAAATATGCATGAAGATGTAATATGTGGTTTATTAGAGAGGAATGCTCAAAATACTGGAGGGAATGGAAATGCCAGGTGGTCAAACATCTGTGTTGGAATGCTCAGAGATCTTCCATAAATAGTATTTAAGCAAAATCTACAAATAAGTAAGGGTACAGAGCATCCAGGGATAGAGTTAGTGCAAAAGAGAAAGGGGATTTCATGAAAAAGCGTAATCAAGTCCAGTTAACCCCTGTCTTGTTCAAGGAGTAGAAGGTCACACTAATGTAGAAGGATGGAGAGTAGAGATAAAGCTAGAATTGTTCCAGGATGGATGTGCAGGAGTTTCACAACATTGATTCTTTTTGGTCCCTACTCTTAAGGATCTAGGAAGTCTCTACTCCTTGAGAAGAGAAGCACTAGAACCGAACTGAAGGTTTAAGCTGATGGTTCCTGCTTCTCTGATAAAGTAGTCTCAAATGTCAAATCAAGAGAGTGAAGCCATTGAGATGCTACACAAGAAGAGAATGAAAGAATAATAGCTATGACCGCAGCTTTGTGGTGACTACAGTGACACAATTCTGAATCTATTGCTCTATCAAATGTGTGATAAGTAGGTAACTAGGGTTCTGGTATTATGGCCCAGCAGGTAAGTCTACTTGACATTAAGGCTGACTACATGAGTACACTCCATCAGAACCCATATTGAGAAACCCTACCCCTGAATATTGTCTTCTAACCTCATATGTGCACTGACATGATGCCACCACATGAATGAATGAATGAATGAATGTAATAAAAAGAAAGAACGGGATCTTGGATGATGTCAAACCTTTGGATATGAGCAGCTTGAAGAAAGCATGCACTATCCATGAGGTGGGCAGACCACAGGAAGAGCAGGTTGCCTAATAGTCTTCTAGCTCCTTCCATTTATATCCATGTCTTGATGCTAAATAGGCAATGGGATGAAACTATCTGGAATTCAAAGATGTTCTGAATAGACATATAATTCTGGGGTCCTTGGCATACAGATTATATTTCAAATAAATGTATTTACTCACATACATCTTATAATTTCGTCTTTTTCTTTCAGTAAATGTCTATTCGTGGAACATAGATTTTAAATTTTATGATTCTCTCATTTAAAATATCTTCCCCAAACACTGTGTCTATTTAAGCTTTCTGTATAATCATTCTACATATTTGTATATGTTAATTTAAAAACAAATTATATAACATATACATACATAAATACAGTTTTCACTTGTATTTTAAAATTCTTTGCATAGTTACTGAACATGTGCTTGGAAAGAAACTAAATGGAACTATGATTTCATCAAAACCATCAAATCTACCAAAATACATAGATATATGTATAACTGTACGCACATATATATATATATATAACACAGACATTATCACAAACCTGAAGAACTTTGTTAAGGACATAAAATTTATGGAATGTACAATTTTTTTACTGAGCTAAAGAAGTAGAGCCGTAAATATTTCAATTATGGTTAGAATATAAAATAATGAAGATCTGTCAACTGTTTTTATTGAAAAATACATTTTTATCATATCCTTTCAAAATTAGCTCACAAGAGTATTTTTTTCTATCTAGAAAATTGTTTAAAAATAGATTTTCAAAAGGCTTTAGATTAATGAAATTCTTACTCAGCTTAATATTTAATTATATTTAATAACAAAAATAAGTACTACATTGTCAGCAAACTATATAAACTTAATGACAATTTACTATCCTGTAGTTACATGAAAATGTAACAAAAGAGATATTTGCAACTGAATAAAAGAGATAAATAAGTAAAAATAAAGTGTGTCTATATAATAATATAACATATTACATCCTGACAAACACAGAGTATGAATTAATTTACTATGTTAGAGTATTATCATATTTCTAAAGATTGGAAAATCTTGAGTACCATTTCCCTTAGTTGGGTCCATACATTTCTAGGACTGTGCAGAATCAGCAAGAGTCTTTTATTTGCTTTCTTCTGACGTTTGGAAGTATAATTATGTATAGTTATGCATATATAAATCTGACTAAGAAAGAAAAGGAGGGTGTGAGGCCAACGTGGGCTACATAGTTTGACTGAGTCTCAAAATACGTGTGTGTTGTTGTGTTAATTAGCTAAACAATTATCTAAATAATCATATAATAAATAGTATTTTATCATGTAAAATTTTTATTATGTTATAATGAGTACAGCTTATCATACTATTTAAAATAATAATGGTGATCGTTACCTCCAGGCCTTTCACTTGATAAGATTGGTATTTATGTTCAGGTAATCATCTGATGCATTCAAAATATGATTTAGCACATTTGTCTACTTTCAAGCTCTGCTAAAATTAGCATGCCTTTTTTGATTTCTCCAATCTCTTTTATACACCCCAATAATTTTTCTTAGAACGCTTATAATAGCTATAAGAGTTTTGAAATATATTGTATGCTTTTCTGCTTCCATTTATAACCACATAGTTCATTGCCATCTTTGATTTGTAGAAAAAAAAAGGCAACATTACAATATATCATCACAATCTCAATATGCAGAATATGTAATGAGAAACTATTTTTTACTTACACCTCTCAGCTTCCGTTCTCCAAACTCAGCTTTATTTGGGGAACATAGACAAGAAGTTGTATATAAATAAAAATACTGAGGAAATCACACCATTTCAATTTGACACTTTAAGTTTTGTATTTAAATAATGTGCTTTTAATCTTAGTGTTTAAGGGAGAAAATGTGGTATTTAGAAGAATCTCAGAGGACATATAGTTCACAGCACTTGCTTTACATTAGCTTTTGATGTTGACAATACTTCTTATGTAAAACTATCAACAAATGAGGAGAAGTGAAGAATAAGAGTTGGTTCTGGGTGTTTAACTTGTCCTCAAATTTCTCATTTGAGAAGAAATAAGAATAAGGTAATCAAAATGCATAAACATGAGGTATGTATTGAGAAAAATGTTAGTGTTTTCAAGATATGTGTTAATGCACAACATTAATATAGTCCTTTCAAATAAATATATTTCAGTCAAAATGTATTACAAAATTTTATTTTTTAGTTTTTTTTTTTTTTATTCCTAAAGAATCTTGCGATTCCTTAAGAATCCTTCTTTTCCCAATGCTTTTCCATTATGATTGTGCATTTTCAAATAAGAGTTGAATGTCCAGCTAACGTGCTATGCTACCTGTAGACAGATTTTGAATTTGAGGATACTACAGCATATAAAATTTCATTTCTGCCTTGATAATTCTCTCATCCAATGACATGATGAAATATGTAAATAAAAAAGTTGAATCTTCTTGTGCTAAAAAAAAAAAAAGATATCTATTCTTATTGCTTACTTCCATAAAACAGGATTGTAAAAGAAGAAGGATAGGGAAGAGAAGAGAGAGAGAGAGAGAGAGAGAGAGAGAGAGAGAGAGAGAGAGAGAGAGAGAGGTGTTCTCAACCAAAGCTGTGTCTGGGTTCCTAAAGTAGCTTTCAAAATATCAAGGTCTAGCACTCAGCACTGGAGATCTAATTGAATTCATGTTCCATTGTGGAAATTGGATGTTTGTGTTTATTAAAATAGTTTTCTGGTATTTATATGTTTATATGTGGGTACGGATAATTTTAATTTTTAATATGAATCCATTTATTTTTAAATGTTTATAGGTAGGTAAGAGTCACATGTGGATAACATGTTCTAACTTAAAAATCTACCAGTTTGTTGGCTCTATTGGTCTCCTTGTAGCATGCCGGACCCCCTGCAGTTCCTTCCATTCCCCACCTCGTCCACAAGACTCCCTGTTCTCCACAGGAAGGTTTGTCTGTGAGTCTCAGCATCTGCTTGGATCTCCTGCTGAGTGGAGTCTTTCAGAAGACTTCTATCCTTCTCTCACCTGCATCTGCTGTCTATTCTATTTGTCTTTCTGAATGAGAATGGAACATTCTCCCTAGGGTCCTGCTTGTTATTTAGTTTATTTACGTCTGTGTATTGTAGTGTGGTTATCCTGTATTATTCGACTAATACCCGAGTTATAAGTGATTATATACTATGCGTGTCTTTCTGGGTCTGGGTTACTCTACTGAGGGTAGTCATTTCTAGTTCCATCCATCTGCCTACAATATTCAAGGTTGCCTTGTTTTTAATAGCTGAGTAGTATTCCATGTGCTGTAGAGACTGATGCACCAACCAAGGACCATGCATGGGGAGGATCTGGCCCCTCTGTTTATATGTAGCTGTTAGGCAGCACAGCCCTCTTGTGGGTACCATAATATTAACAGGGACTACTTCTGGCATGGACTCTGGCACCCACACATTGATCACTTCCCGTGGTGGGGTGGCCTTGTCAGGCCACAGAGGAAGATCATATAGGCAGTCTAGATGAGAGTTGATAGGCTGAGGACAGATGTTAGGGGAGGAGAGCTACCTTTATGAGGACTAGGGGAGGAAGGGAGAGGGTATGAGGGAGAGGTGGTGAAATTGGGAGGCAATGAGAGAGGGAATTACAATTGGCCTGTAAAGTGAATAAATTAAAATAGCAATAATAATAACAGCATTTTTAATATAGGAAAATTGCTATCATTGAAGAAGCTATTTACAACACAGCCAATTCTCTTAATTCAATATCTTTTTAAAATGTTCAACTAGATGGTCATTCCAATGTAAATTAAAATATCAAGAATTCATTCTCCAAACAGAAAGTGAATGAATACATTACGATGGGTTGCTATGATGGTTACAATAAATTGTCAACTTGACAGCTTTTGGATTCTCCTAGGACACAAATTTCTGGCCATGCCTGTGAGGGATTATCTACCTAGGATAACTGAGGTAGAAAGACCTATGTGAGATATAAGCAGGATTATTCCATTGGCTTGGAGCCTGCTTTGAATTCAAGAGGAAGAAGGAAACATCACTGGAAGTTTCTGCTCTGGTTTCTAACAGGAGACATGGTGTTCCCAGCTGTGGTAAGCAGATGCTTCCCGGACTTGTCCACCAAGAACAACTTTTCCTTTCTTCCTTTTCTTCTTTCCTTCTTTCCTTCCTTCCATCCTTCCTTAAGCTTCTGTGGCCAAGTATTTTTTCCGAACAAATGGAACAAATATAGCAGGAAAACTCAATTTTGGTTATTTATTTTTGTTTTGTCATCCTGTAAATACAGTTTTCTCTCATCCAGGAATGGGCATTTTACAAAATAAGGCTAAATTTACTCATCTGCTTGAAGTTGAAAATGACTGGAAAAGGGAGTGATTTTTTTTTAAAGTTTCTACTTTCTATTTATATCCCTAAAACAGTTAATCAACAATTTTTAATGACATGGCTCTAAAGTCAGGTGTAGTGTCTGGTATGAATACCAAACCTATTCCATGTAGACTAAACATGGACAACTTCCTCAAACTCTCTAGTATTTTTTACAGCAATAAAAGGAAGATAATAAGGGTAATAACACTGCTTGGCAAAGTTATTGAAATAAAGAAATGGGATAATCACTCCTTTTTTAATGCAGTTTACCACTATGTATTTCAACTATCATAAAACATTCTACTGTCTCAGATTTTGGAGGGCTAGATTTACATTTATTTGGCACCACTTCTATAACATGTAAATATTTTAAGGTAAAGTCTCTATCTAAATAAATGTTATTATGGTTAACAGCTTATTGGTGGTATATTATATTTGATATTCTTTTAGACATTCTTATTGTAATATGGAATGCTGTGATTCAAATCTAGCCCGGTCTACAAAGTGAGTTCAGGACAGCCAAGGCTGAATCGAGAAACTCTGTCTTAAATACAGAGAAGCAGAGTTTTGGAAATGTTAAGAAATGCATTCTTTTATACTGAGTCAACTTATAGCTCTACCTCCATGCTTAACTTTTAAACTTTATGGAACATCCTACGGGTCAAGACACTGTTTTAACATAATTCATTTTTCTTTAGTGTTTGTACATTGAAGAAGCTCCAAAAGTGTCCCCACAATTCACTCCTTATATAGTTCTAATTAGATTCTATTGCCATTAGTATTTCTAATCATTCATAAGTCACAATTTCTAAAAGATAATAAACTTCTGGGGCATTTTAAAGGCATGATGAATATACCTCTGAATGGAGCATTTGCTGTGCTACTGTATAAACAGGAAGTAATTCCAATCTTTACAATACATTGGCATATGTGTCTATATCTCTTTTTATATGTATCTGATACACAAGCACATCTTCTTCATCTTTCTTTACCTATTTCTGTTTATTCATAATACACTTAAACTATGGATATACTTGAGTATGCTCTTCTAGGAAGACATTATGCTGGCCATGATGAGATAGAGTGGTTTTACAGGATAAGGATTCTCCTTCCTCTATAGACTTAGACTGTGTTGGTAAAGGAAACTGTTTTAAGATTGGTGCAATTTGCTTTTATTAGGATAATTTTAAAGAACAAAGAATCAAGAATAAAAGTGGTTTATAGGTGAAAGTGAATCATCTGATAAGGACTCTGAAGAAGTAACTTTTGAGATGAGTTTAAATGAGGGAGTGGATGAAATCAGACAAACAGTGATAGGAAGATGTACTTCTGCACTGGGAACAGACTGGGACATGCGGAAGCAATATGCAGAGACAGCTGAGAATGCATCTGATTATCAGGAAGCAAGTAACATGGGTTCTCAAGGAAGATTTGGCTTGTCACTGATAAACAATTGGCACTATTCTGAGCCACAGAGAAACTGAGAAACAATTGATATGATTAGGTTATAGTCTTAAAATAATTCTTTTGGTTTCGGCGTGAAGAATAAATTGAAATTGCAAGAATAATGTAAAACACAGCAGTTGGATTTGTGTGACAGAAATAGACATGAAACAATTTCAGAATATGTATGAGCTAGAATCAAAAGGATTGTTAAATGGATTATACAGGAGATGTGAGGGAGAGTCAAGTTTAAGAATAATTCTCTGGCGTCTGGCATACTATGATGAGCAGAAATATCAATCTCCAGAAAGTGAGTCCCAGCTGGGGACAAGTTTATAATATGTAAGAGAAGGATTCAGTATTTGGCAATTACAGTGAAGTTGAATATAAGTTATACATTCATGATAATCTTTAGGTAGCGGAATAATTGACATAAAAGCTGAAGAGGAAATTTGTTCTAGAGAAACAAATGTGGTGCTCAAAAAGCAAATCTGTTATAGTGAAGACAATCTGCTATGTGGAGAAAAAGATACCAAGGTGACTAGTTCTGTTTGGATGGGAGGTGTTTTTTTTTTAAATAACATTTCCGTTGTTTTAAAAAGGAGGCATTCCCTTTGTAAATTGCCTTTGTAAATTGCCATTGTGTTCCTGAAGTCACTTGGGTCTTTCATAGAACACAGAAAAATAAAAACTAGTGCTCACCTGAAATATTCCAGCATGCAGGTTAGCTTTTGTGTGTTGAAAGAGATGATGTGTGCCACTACAAGAGAAAGGTAATTGACAATCCTACCCAGATGTGAATGCTGAGAGCTAAAGTAATGATCAGCCTGTCAAGACATACCACCTGGCAAAATAGTAGCTTAAATCTTATGGAGGTAACAGACCACTTTCTTACTACGCTTACGTCTTGATGCACCAACCAGAATCCACACCTGACACTTTTATTGGGTCTAGAATCTGTGACCAGACAAGTCATGTGTCTAGTCCCCCACTAAAACGGTATATTAACCCTGAGAAGATTCTTTTTGCAGAGGATGGCAATTAACAGGGAGAACCACAAGTTTCAGAATACAAAAAAATTTCAGAGAATGCAGAATGATACCCAGTCCTAATTAGGACATCTTTATCAAATCACCTCTTCCCAGTGGTAAGAGATCATTAAGGAAAGAGGTTGTCAAAAGTACTTAAGAGCCAGTTTCAGGGATGACAACAAGGAAACAGTGTTTTCTGGACACAGCATGGCCATTTGCACATTTGAATCCACAGCAGTTGATGCAACATGAAGAAAGACATTGCATACTCAAGCTAAAGACAAACTTAGCTTGGTGAGAAGAGGCAAGAAGTAAAGGCCCACCACTAATCTAAGGAACTAGTGACAATTGAAAGCTGCTATGAAAGAAATATTTGCATTACTGTAAGGGTGTCTCTGTGGGTGGTTTGACCACAAGGCAATCCAAGTCCACTCATCAGAGAATATATGGGTAGTACCAATTGTATTTGATGAGTTTCAAAGGAAGAGGGGCACAACACTGAGTGGATTAGGAAGAGCTGTGTGAATCTGAGAAAGGCAAAGGAAATGTTAATATGACCACATCACTGTGTACAACAACTCAGAAAATAATGCAGAGAAGGTCTTAACAATACAGACTTTCAGGAAATACAATTATATTAGAAGAAGCAGTGTGATAAAATGTTCCATAATTCTTTTTTTTTCTATTTTTTCCTTTATTAATTTATTCTTGTTACATCTCAATGGTTATCCCATCCCTTGTATCCTCCCATTCTTCCCTCCCTCCCATTTTCCCCTTATTCCCCTCCCCTATGACTGTGCCTGAGGGGGATTACCTCCCCCTCTATATGCTCATAGGGTATCAAGTCTCTTCTTGGTAACCTGCTGTCCTTCCTCTGAGTGCCACCAGAGGACATGGGGGACATGGTCAAAGGTGAGGCACCAGAGTATGTGAGAAAGTCATATCCCACTCTCCACTCTACTGTGGAGAATGTTCTGTCCATTGGCTAGATCTGGGTAGGGGCTTAAGGTTTACCGCCTGTATTGTCCTTGGCTGGTGCCTTAGTTTGAGCGGGACCCCTGGGCCCAAATTCTTAGAGAAACTTACTAACTCAGCTTGTACTTCCAGTTTTTCATTTGTATAGTTTGTTCTTCCATCTGCCTCCGTTCTCGCTTTCTTTCTCCGTCCACTCAAATTCTCACATAACAACTAGGATACTATGAAGATATATAAGATAAAGAAACAAAATTTGTGGCCCTAAAATTTGTAGGCCATTCAAAACAGTTTCAGTTGCCATAACAAAGAGCAAAATACATGAGCTAAAGATAGCTCCAAGCTCTGCAAAGCTGCTGCTCTTTAAGTTAAGTACCCACAGGAATATAGGCAATCTGCTCGTTATAGCCTCTTTTCAACTCTAGGGTATGCCTGGCCCAAGAAAAGGCTCTGTGTATTTGATCTTCTTCATTCATGGTTATGCTAGAGTGGAAACCTGATCCAGGACACACTACTTGATTAGCTGATACAACCTGGTTCTTATGACTTGGAAGTGCATGTTTGAGAAAGGTGGATTGTAGGGTCACCATCACATACTTCAGGCAAGATGGGATGGAGTAAACTAGGGAGAAGAAACAGAGATGGAAGAAAAATAATGAGAAAGGGAGGGATCAGAAGACAGAACAGAGAGAGCAAGAAGCGACAAGTAGGGAATTTACAAATGTTTAAATGTAGTATCAAACTATGTGGATGAAGTTGCAGCTACCAGTGGACTGTTATTGGTGACAGCATGCATGGTGCCTGCTATGAAAAGCTATAATATGTGACATTGTCCCCATTTTTCAAAAGAGACCCTTCACTGAGCCCTCTTATTCTACTCAGAAGACATTATATAAAGTGTGTTCCTGATAGTCACACTCTTCATTTGAGCTCTGCAATTGTCAACCAATCAAAATACCAAGCTAGCACAAAGGACTCTGATTCCAAAACAAGCTAAGTCATATCCTGATTGAAAGCCCTGATTGTGCCTATCAACTCATATATAGCTTAGCTTATTAATCAGTGTTTAAATTGCTGAAGACCATTCATCTCAGACTGAATATCACATTTATCTTTCTGTTTAGAATGGTGAAGCTCATATTGAGATTTACTTCTACATAAGAATATCATATGAAGGCTGGGTGTGGTGGCACACACCTTTAATCCCAGCACTTGGGAGGCAGAGGCAGGAGGATCACTGTGAGTTCGAGGCCAGCCTGGTCTACAAAGCGAGTCTACGACAGCCAAGGCTACACAGAAAAACCCTGTCTCAAAAAAACAAAAAACAAAAACAAAAGCAAAAACAACAAAAGGAATATCATATGTGATTACTGAAGTCAGTGAGAGACGAAAATCTAACTTAAGTTGACTCAGTAGCTGTGGTCAATCAAATGTGAATGCCTCCTCTTGACACCTGTATTTGAATGCTTGGTCTTCATTTGGTAAAATGGTTTGAGTGGGATTAGGAGGTGTGGTCTTTTGGAGGAGGTGACAATGGATATGGGCTTTGGGGTTTCAAAACCATGCATCATTCCATTTAGGCTCTGTCTATCTGGTACTTGTGGATGAGATGTAAGCTCTCAGGTACTGTTTCAGTGCTGCCAGGTGCCAGCCTGCTTGGAGATAGTCCTGTTAAGAAATTAATGGACTCACTCTCTAAAATGCTAAACCCCAATAAACTCTTTCTCATATAAGGTCCTGTGATCATGGTGCTTTGTTACAGCAGTAGACATACATTAGTAGCATGGAATATTTCCAAATTTTAAAAAGAAAAAGTAAAAACTATGAATCTCCTCTTAAAACCCCAACCCCCTAGTGCAAACTCATAGAGCCATTTTGGAAATCTATTTGGTGCTATCTCAGAAAACTGGGAATAGGGCTTCCTCAAGACTCAGCTATACTATTCCTTGGAATATACCCAGAAGATGCTCCAGCACACAACAAGAAAATTTGCTCAACCATGTTCACAGTAGCCTTATTCATAATAGCCAGAACATGGAAACAGCCTAAGTGTCCCTCGGTAGAAGAATGGATAAAGAAACTGTGGTACATTTACACTATGGAATACTACTCAACTATTAAAAACAAGGAATTCCCGAAATTTGTGGACAAGTGGATTGAACTAGATATGATCATAATGAGTGAGTTAACCCAGAAGCAGAAAGAGTCAAATGGTATATACTCACTTATATCCAGACACTAGGCCAAGGGATATGTCCCACGGTCTTCACTTACCAGGAAAGTGGGTCAGAGGGGAAGACATCCTACTGAGACTCTAGATGGGAGAAGCATGGTAGAATGGGGGAATAGAAGGAACCAGAGGGTCCTAGAAACCTATAAGAAGAACATTGTAATGGGCAGATCTGGGCCCAGGGGTCTTGCTCAAACTGTGGCACCAGCCATGGACAATACGTGCAGTAAACTTTGAACCACTACCCAGATATAGCCAATGGACAGAACATTCTCCACAATTAAGTGGAGACTGGGGTCTGACCTTCACACAAACTCTGGTGCCCAATATTTGACCACTTCCCCTGCATGAGGAGGCCTGGTGGCACTCAGAGGGAAGATAGCAGGCTACCAAGAAGAGACTTGATACCCTATGAGCATATACAGGGGGAGGAGGTCCGCCTCAGTCACAGTCATAGGGAAGGGGAATAAGAGAAAAATAGGAGGGAGGGAGGAATGGGAGGATACAAGGGATGGGATAACCATTGAGATGTAATATGAATAAATCAATAAAATATATTTTTAAAAAACCCAACCCCTATAAGGGTACCTAGTTTGAAAGTTGAAAAATGTAACATTTATATAATTCCTGATTGTGTCATAGTTCTGTTTGCTATAGGTAGTTTATTGTACATATGTGTAATAATGTAAATATATGTAAAATATTTTAAAATATGAAGAAAAAAGTTGAAAATCAAATTTTACTTTTTGATATCCATTATTTCAATTCTGACTTTAAATAATTGGCTACAAGAGCTATTTTCCTCTGGGAAAGCTTATCTAAATATCTCAGGCATTCAGGTTTGAAAATATAATTTACCAAGCCAAGATTTTCATAACATATCACTTTTCTTATAAAAAAATACTCAAAGAAACTTTTGATTACTGTCACTTATAAATATACATGGAATGTTTCTAGCATTCATATAAGCTCAGGCGTATGTATGGACTATAAAACATGGGGTCAATTTACAACTATAGCTGGGAGACGCCTCTATTGTACTTAATAAACCCTAAGTGATGGGAGCAAACTTACAAAGAAAAAAAGCTGGTCTAAAAATGCCCTCCAATGACTCTTCACTGGTGATGACAATTTTGTGATGGGCTAAAAAAGCAGAAGTAATCTGGCAATTATTCACAATTGAATCTTTCCAGCAAGACTGATGAGTCTCACAGTCAAGGTCATTGGATATTTAGTATTTGAGCAAAATTTCTGTGATGATAAGAAGACAGGACTCTTGTAGGAATATAAAAATTTCCTTTTGACAGTAAGGCATTTAGAGTTACTGCTAACCATGTACCTGATTTCACATTCAAATAACATTAGTCAGAATTGTACTTGAAGGAAAATGTAAACACTGAGTGCAGGAAGGACTAGAGGTTACAGATACATATCATTTGAAGATGTGCTCAAGCTGTGCTAGCAGTATGCCAGACCCTGCACCCACATAAATACCACTCAGCCGACTGTACCAATTAAACCAAAGATATACTTTTTTAGTTTATTCGTACAAATGAAGTGGTGTAAAGCAGGTGTGCGGTAGAAGAAAAGTATTCTACCTGTATTAGGTGAAAATAAGGCCAAAGCAAGCACAGAAAGTTGATTGCTGTTTACATGAAATGGCAAGAAGAAATACTACCACAAATATCAGGAGGGAGCAAAAGCCCCTTATTAATCGGAATATACTATCTTTAAATTAGTAATAGTAATAATAATAACAATAATGATGATGATAATGTTTGCTCAGTAAATGACTCAGAATACATTTGATAGGCTCATGGCTGTTCATTTCATATGTCAAGCACGGCAAGACAGAAGAAGCCAGACCTGGCATTTTCATTCTCCAATGCTTATTTATAAGCATCTCTAACTCTGTTCCACCCATCTTTACCCTCTAGTTCTTCTACTGAATAATGCAGCCTTCTTCTTGCCTTTTGTTTTTATTTGTTTTGGCAGGATATCTTTTTTTCCCACTGCTCTCACTAACTCTGAAGAAAAATAGTCCAAGCTGTACTCAAGCCTGCACTTCTCCTGCCGCAGCCTCCTCAGTCTTAAAATTATATATACGTAAGTAGCTGTTTTAGTCTTAAATCCATGACTTGATTTCTCTTTCCTGCGTGAACATTTTCTTTTATCATTCCCAGTCAGCTTTACACATAGGGCCTGGTGGTGGAGCTCTCTTACATAATAATAGCACCTCTTTCAATTCTAAAAAAATCAATCTGGAATTTGTTATTGAAGGGTGTCTTAGTTCATAAGTCCATCAAAAATGTGTGGTTTTCAATGGTCGCAAACTGCAGGTTGAGAACTGCTTTTTTAAGACATCACAGATTATGCACCAAGTACTTAAGTACGGGCCTAAACTGATACAGGTCCTCATTACTCTACAATAGCGTGGGTATTTATTATTATTATTATTATTCTTTTGTTTGTTTGTTTGTTTTAAATGGATAGTGCCACTCTCTCTCACTCTAAGCAAAGCCATCGAAAATGGAGAAGCAGCATACTGCATCCTGCTTTGGAAGTCATAAGACACATTTCTACAGAAGAATAGAAGTCAGGTCCCTACCTTTCCTGGACACTACATTTGATAAGGACAGAAGCATAATAAATGAACATATTTTATTCCTGTAATAGTCTTTATAATGTTTAACAGACATAGGCATTCTAATTTACTAGTCAAGCAGTACCTTGAATGAGCTTTATACACATCCATTGCCTAGCTTGTATTGCTGAGGTATGAATTGAGTTTATTATTTTCAAAGCAATTCTTACATAAAGAGCACATACATGATTCTAGAAACATTCAGCCTTGCTATTGAGATGACCCCAAATATTACTGCAAAATTATTTCATATTTAATAATGAATGGATATCATCCTGGACTCCTTATTCTTAAAAAAAAAATCAAATCTTGTTCAGAGTATTGAAACATGGGCAGCAGTGATGTATAACAGTAATGTGTTTCTCCTTTTCTGTTGATCAGCAAAATTCTATACCAGAAATTTGTGAATTGTTCGATAGTAAATAATGCATGGTGAAATGACCTTTGGGGATCTGTAATAACAACAACAATAAAACTAGCAAAGATAATATGAGTTATTAATTCTACATAAAATAGTCAAAGATGTCTGAAATTTCTTTCTAAACTTAAAATTACCATCCACCTTGGTGATTTTAAAGTGTACCTACCACAAAATTAATTAAGACACGTGAATAAAATATACGTAGTCTAAACTTGCTTCCCTTGGCTTTTCCTGAAAACAGCTTTGAATAATAATAGCAAATGGTTAGTATTTTAGTACATGCAGGTGTGTATATGTTCTTGTTTATGTGCATTGTGTTTGTGCATGTGTACAAGAGTGTGTGTGTGTTTATGTGTGTGTGCTTGTGCCTGTGTGTATGTGCATGCACACATGAGTGAGGGTGGTGGAGATGGGCACCCCTTGTGTGTATATGTATGTATGTATGTATGTATGTATGTATGTATGTACATGTGTGTATACATGTGTGTGTGAGTGTGTGCCATAGCACATGTGATGAGGTCAAAAGAACTTGCAAGAGCTGCTTCTTTCTTTCCATTATAGTGGCACTAGGGTGGAAGTTGAGTTTTCAACACTTTGCCTGTTGAGTCATCGCAAGGAACCAGGGGAAGAATTTTAAAACCTCTTATCCCAAATTACAAAAATTGAAAGAGAAAAATATAAAATACTATAAATAAAATTCTATTTATTCCAAATTGAACTCTTCATATCTATGCATTGTTTGATAACCATACTTTAATTAAAATTTGTTTGGTAATTGCAGCATGTCAAGTTCTTCCTCTGGTGATAAAAAAAATTAATTAATTAAAGCATGAGTTTTACTGACAGAGCTATCTTGCCAACTGAAGAATGAAATTCAAAGCTTAAAATCATTCTTATAAATGAAACACACTCCAAAATAACATCTATTTAAGTATAAGTGCACATCTAAATATGCGTATTTACATTATAAGCGCTTTCCCAAGTAAAATACTGTGTTTGCATCAGAAGGAGATGGTAGGGACATGGTTTAAATATAAATATATAACATTTAAACATCAAATTAATGATTTTTCAAAGATTGCTATTTCTGTGTACCATCCACTAAGCTTAGTGAAATGCTGTGATTTTGTGTCTCAAAAATAAAGAAATAAAATACTAATTACATATTGAAAAGAAGAGATCTAAATTCCCTTGTACAAGACCTGTAATTTCTGGCAGTAGATTTTAAAATGTTCCCTATAGCTTTACGTAAAGTACTATTTGTGCAAAAAAAGATAATAACAAATGCATAATAAAACTACAACATAAAAATGAGTATTCTATAAACATTATTTATCAAATCCATTTTTAAAAGATGGCTTTTTCTTGGCTATTCTGATAGGTGTAAGATGGAATCTCAGAGTCGTTTTGATTTCCATTTCCCTGAAGGTGAGGGAGGTTGAGCATTTCTTTTTTTTATTAATTTATTCCTGTTACATCTGAACTGTTATTACCTTACTTGTATCCTCCCATTCCTCCCTCCCTCCCTTTTTCACCCAGTTCCCCTCCTCTAGGTCTGTGACAGAAAGGGACCTCCTCCCCCACCATATGGTCACAGCCTATCAAGTCTCATCTTGGTAGCCTGCTTATCCTTTCTCTGAGTGCCACCAGGCCTCCCTACCAAGGGGAAGTGGACAAATATGGGGCACCAGAGTTCATGTCAGAGTCAGTCCCTATTGAGCATTTCTTTAAATGTTTCTTGGCCATTAGATATTCCTCTGCTGAGAATTCTCTGTTTAATTCTGTATCCCATTTTTTTAAAGTGGATCATTTGGTTTGGTGGTGTTTAATTTCTTGAGTTCTTTTTATATTTTGGATATTAGCCCTTTGTCAGATGTAGGGTTGGTGAAGATCTTTACTCAGTCTGTAGGCTGTTGCTTTGTCTTATTGACAGTGTCCTTTGCCTTACAGAAGTTTTTCAATTTCATGAGTGACAACACATGCTGGCAAGGATGTGGGGAAAGGAGAACACTCCCACATTGCTGGTGGAAGTGCAAACTTGTGCAACCACTTTGGAAATGAATCTGGTGCCTTCTCAGAAAGTCAGGAATAATTCTACCTCAAGACGCAGCCATACCACCCTTGCACATATGCCTGAAAGATGTTCCACCATACAACAAGGATATTTGCTCAACTCTGTACATAGCAGCATAGTTCGTAATAGCCAGAATGTGGAAAAACCTAGATGCCCCTCAACCAAAGAATGGATAAAGCAGCTGTGGCACATTTACACAATGGAATACTACTCAGCTAATAAAAACAAGGACATCTTGTAATTTATAGGCAAATGGATGGAGCTCTAAAAGATCATCCTGAATTCAGTAACCCAGACCCAGAAAGACCCAGAAGGCATAAGCACACTACAATGCACAGATCAAAAGAAATCAAATAACAAGGAGGACCCTAGGGAGATTGCTTAATTCATATTTAGAAGGACAAATAGAATGGACACAGGAAGCAGTTGAAGAGAAGAAGCAGGCAGGGAGCCTACTATAGAGGATCAACAGGAGGCCACCAATATGTATGTAAAGTTTGTTCTTGATTTAGAGAACAGTCTTTTGCCTAACTTGGGTGTTTGTGAGAAGACCTTTCCTTGTGAGTGTTCATATGACAGGAGGAATCACCACAGTAATAAATTAGGCAACGCCAACCCTGTGGACTTAGTCTTCTTTCAAGTCATTCACTTCAGAATTTAATATCATCCATCATGTCTAGCCAGAACAAGCAGATTATCAATAGATCCTTCGTTTTCTCTTTAATGTAATGGGTATGAGTACTTTGTGCACACGAATATCTGATAACTAAAAACTGGACCTGTGAGGAGTTAAAGATCATTTTGCAGTGTCATGTGGCTGCGGGTATGTGAAGCTAGGTCCTCTGGTAAATCATTCAGTGCTCTTAACTTTTGAGCCATCTTTCCATCCTCCCTTTAATTTCTCTCTCATTGGTAAAGGAGAACAAATTTTACAATTACTTATTTATATGTCCTGAAAAGCATATTCATCTTGTTTGACTTTAATTATTTCAACTGTCCCTCAAAATCATTCAATAACCTTAAATAGACAGGTGTGGTCACTGTTTTGAAATAGGGAGAACAATTTTAAACTTTGCAACAAATATTTACATGTAATCTTTAGAAACAGTACTGTGGTTATACTAAAATCTCCATGAAACTGTGGTCCTTTAAGGGATGTGATAAAAAAAGAAAAGAAAAGTTAGGAATGGTCAAGTTAAAGATTTGAATCATGACTCGGAAAATAGTTTCTCTAAATTTTAGTATATATCTGCTCACTAAATTATGTGAACTTAAACGCTTCCCCCTTTCAGTACCAACCTTAGCCCCTGTTAAAAACTGAACACATGCACATAGAACAAAGCTAAATGATCTCACTAGGGTATGTGTGTTTGTGTATGTGTATGATGTATATACATATATATATATATATATATATATATATATATATATGTATATCTTAAAGAAGAAACCATGTATTTGTGAGAGGGAGGAAGTTTTGGGGTTAGAAATGAAAGAGACAAAAGCCAGAGTGATGTAAATGCAATGCTCATGTAAGAAATTCTTCAAAATCTTTTAAAATTATGGTGTTTCTGATACTCAGAAGTATCAAAAATCATAATATATCATTCACATACGCCCATCAGTTACTGAATTTGAAAGTGCATCATTTTATATTCTTTGACCTGTTAGTATAGGTAAGATCATCATCATAATTTAATTCATTAAGTTCTAAGGACAGGATAATAATTTTTTGTTAGTTTCTTGATAGCAGAGAAAAGAATATTTGATCTAAAATATGGTTTTACTCATGAACCAATTTTTTAAAACTTACAAGAAGTTTAAGGCTCATCTGTGTCATATTGATTGCATATTACATTGAGTTTATAGGATTAATTTGTGCAGTTAATGATTTTACATTATCTCCCAGGCCACTCCTTTAGATCAATTATTATCGCACTTCAGTAGCAAACACAAAATTGAAGGGGCCTTGTTTTAGGTATCTACATGTCTACCAGTCATGAACTGTTAATTCTGAAAACTATTAAAGAGTTCCTTGTATCCAGTCACCCTACTTCCCAATAATCTCTCTCAGTCATTCAATTAATTTATTGTAATCAATGTTCCTGTTGATTCTTTGATAATTCAATGCGATATCTCTTGATCACAATCATTTCTCTTTCTCTTTTTTGGCATAATATTCATTTTAATCCCTATTCAAAACATATCCAAACTCTCACAACTGCCACCATACTTACAGAATTATACATTTACATTATATAGTCAGATATTTAAAAATCCTTGACCTACATGTGACTTTTTTATTATTATAGTTCTTTTTTAACATATACATTTATATTATTTCACAATCATTTCTTACCCAATCTCCCCCTCTCTACCCTCTCAACCTTATATTATTTCTTTCTCTCTTAAAATTATAAAACCAATAAAATTAAATTAAAAGTAAAAGCCTGGAATCAGTTTCTGAGCATGATGCCTGCCCTGGAGTTTGGCTGATATAATTATCTTTTTAAACAATTATGTTTCTTTGCTGTGCAATTCACCACCTACAAGCTTTAATTTTGAAATACCCTTTTGTTTATCAATAGATATCTGTCTGAAAATGTTCTTACTTTTATTAATATTCTGAGGATGCCTATATATATACATATGTATGTATGTATGTATGTATGTATGTATGTATGTATATAGCTGATTTATAATATTCAGAAGTATTGTTTTTAGAAACTTTTAAAATTAATTTTTATGAATTAACATTAGTTCACTATTGATATTGCTAATGTTCTACATACAATTTTTGAGAGATTCTTTGGCAATAACATGTGAGAGTTTAAGGTTACATATATGGAGTCTTTTATTATAGGACATGGCATTGAAGCAATTAAACCATCTGAAATTAATTGTATATTCCCCTCCTCTGGATACTCTTTGTCCACCTCATGCTTGTTAACGGTACTCAATTCCATCATTTATAAACCACTAAATTTTTATACTTCTATAAGCCAGGCAGATCATCAGTGGCCACACACTTTAGGGCATGAATTTTATCATTAGTCAAAAACTGTACCCTACTTTTAATAACTACTTAACCCCATTAATTCATGATGGATATAGCATTCAATTAACCTCTATAATTTTAGTAAATAAATTTCAGTTTGGGTTGTCTGAACTTTACAGATTAGTTGTCTTATGTAATATAAAATTTTAAGTTTCACTTTCATTTTTTTAGTATTTTACTTTAAGCTATATTATCTCAAAAACTCTATTGACCACTAGTCAGTCTTTTTAAATTTACACCACCTTTAAAAATCAATGTTTATTCTTTTATGTACTCATTTTAATTATTGGTAAATGTTGCTAAAGCTAAACTCACAGAATGATATTATAAAACCTCTCTACCTTACAATGATTTTTCCTCTAGCAAATTAAAAATATATTTATGCAGCCAGCTTCTTAAAAATTTTACACACCAAATATTAACATTCTGTACAATCTGTGCAACAAAATTTTTAAAAATTTTGCCCAAGATCTGTAAAGTTCTCTTCTGGACTTCTGAATATATATTTCTAGTCTCTATTTTGTGAGCATGTAGAGATTTTATGATAGGTACTAACCATTGCAACCATAGATTCATAGCCTAAGCTGTTGATTCTTTACAATTGACTGAGAAATGTTTCAAATTTGTATTTTACTTCTGTCACTATTGTGGAAATGATAATGATGGCATTTGAAAAAAAATCAATGAGTTTCACTCAATTGTAACTTTCTTATTTTTATTTAAGGATGAAAATCTTTTTTTGGAGGTGAAAACTAGATGCCATAGTAGGTCTCTTCGATAGTTAATACTGATTGCCTCTATAATCAATAAACAGAAAACTTCTGGTCATGCCTGTGTGGATTTAGTTAGCTTAATTAGGTTAGATTATTTTAAGGGATAAGACAGTCTTTAAAGAAGGGTGATGTTTTTTTTTTTTTTCAATAGACTGAAGAACTGAACTGACTAAGCAGGAGAAAGAAGAGTGAACACAAATATTCATATCTCTCTCTCTCTCTCTCTCTCTCTCTCTCTCTCTCTCTCTCTCTCTCTCTCTCTCTCTCTCTCCTTCCTAACTGTAATGCCATGTCAGCAGCTGCTTTGAGCTCCTGTCATGATGACGTTCGCACGAGAATAGACTGTATCCTAGAACCGTGAACCAAAATAGACCCTTCTTTCTTAATTTGCTTCTGCAGGGTATTTGAACATAGTCTAAGTTTTTTCAGTACATTCAAAATAGATATGACAAAATATCCAGCGATAGATGATCAGTGTTTGATGCAGACTCATAAGTGTTTAAAGTGACGAGAATAAGTGACATGAATTCCCAGTTGTGAGTGAGACATTTATAGTGATGCTGCACACCAATGCTAAAGTGAGAGGCACAGGAAAGACTCTAAGAGCCATATATATGGAGAGAGAAAGAGAGAGAGAGAGAGAGAGAGAGAGAGAGAGAGAGAGAGAGAGAGAGAGAGAGAGGGAGGGAGAGAGCAAAGATATGAAAACATGAAGTTGTGAAAGGTAAGTATTGGAGAGGCCTGGCAAGCTTGTGGGAAGAAAAGGTGGTTAAATATGATATAAGTATATCATGCACATGCATGAAATTTTCAAAGATGAATAAAATATATATGTGCAGGCAACACTGAGTGGACATAGGGGGCTATAGTTTTATGTTATGGGTTTGTATGTTCATGTAACAACAATGGTTGAGAGGAGGATGTCATGAAATTTTGAGGGAAGACGGCATGAGAAGGATAGGCATAGAAGAGAATGTAGAAATTATATAATTGTATTATTTAAATTTTTAAAAATATCTGGAAACACATAACATGGGAATAATTGTGTAAGTATTAAACCTCTATCTCATGGGTAGTAAATTGGTCTTACTCTCATTATAAAAATACAAGTTAAATAGGTTCTTGTTCATGTATGATTTGTGTTTTGACTGAATGATGGGATAGAAATATTTATCCTGTCTTCATTAAGCATGAAGCACTCTGAGTCTCTGACACATGTCAAGTTCATTTCCAGGCTTTCTTAGAGGTGACAGTTAGTAGCTGTGAGAGCTGCTGTAACTGAAACTGTCAAGAGATATCACCACGGAGAGGAGCTCTGCACTTGCTAGAACTCAGTGTTCTCATTTTTAACCCACTTCCAGTCTACCTAAACTCCACAAATCACTGGCTGCAATATTCCATTAAACTTTGTTGAAAAGAATTACAATCAAAACCCTAAGACACTGGTACATCTATTGAACACAGAGGAATTGCACAGTTGAACAATCATTTCTTCAGCCCTATAATCCTGGCAGCTAGCCTTGGACAACTACTCATCAGTTAATTTACGTAATTGATAGATATCTAAAATATTTATTTTATGTGAATTAAATTTTTTGTTTTCTCTCTGTGTCTTTAGAGATATATGCAAGCTATAGCACACACGTGGAAGTGAGGACTTGGGTCCATTGCTTCTTTTCCTCTGACATAAGGATTCTGTGGATCAAACACAGGTCATCAGTATCAACCGGTGTCAGGCTTAGCAACAGGCAATTTTACCATATGAACAATTTTGCCATGTTGATTTATTTCATACAAACGTAACTTAAGAAATGATGAATAATAGTTACCTGGTTGTGGAAGTACTTCATTAAACAATGAATTCATTTTCTATAATTTCAAGACATTGTATACTGAAATAACCACAGTGGGCCACACAATAATCATGTTAATATTAAAATATTTTACATTGGTATATACACTATTTTAGAGGTATTTTTCAGCCTTCTTCTTTCATTTAATTTCATTTATATTCTAAAGAACTAACTATAATAAGAAGCTAGTTCTATCTTGTGCTTTATGGGGAAACCTAAAATAAAACCTTGTATACCTAGTTGGTAAGAATTAGTATGAAATAACTTTTAATATCCAAATGCATTTTACAAATCTCCCTCTGTACATACCAAATATTAGTATTACCGCTTGCCCCATAAAATAGTGTTCAACCTATTCTCATTTCTTTATCTCAGTATCATAGGGAAGAGTACCTATGTAGATGATAATGGAAGATGACATTTATTTATAATTCTATTTGCTGATATATAAATATCAAAACTGATGATTTAAATGATAAGCAGATTAGAGGGAAATGAGAGGTCCACCAAGTAAATTGTTCATCAGGAAGTCTTTCTTGAAGATTACCCAAACAGAGGAAATCCTGCCTTGCACCATCTTGCTTAAGACAATGAATTAAAAGGGAACTTGTGCTCGTTCTTATTTACTGCACACGAATCATACCAGCATGAAGCTCGTTCCAACATGTAAAGGCTTCCAGATGGACATGGTCCATAAAATGCCAGTTTGGAAGAAAATTAAAACCATCTTCCTTCAGCATAGAACTGATTAAATTTTATCTGATAATACATGTTTATAACTATGCATATTTTAGAATATAGATTTTAATGTGTTTTCATTTTGAGACAAATAACATTTTAAAAATTGCATGCTTCAAACAAAGATGACATAATATGGAGTATAGTACTGATGTTTCCAAGTTGCCATGGTTACTTGCTTTTCAACTCATATTTCTTACTCACACTTATAGCTGTCAGTGATGGAACAGCAGCGCACTACTCAGGAAGCCAACACTCACCTGAGAAAGCCCAAATAAAAATGTCACAAATGATGGCATATATATAGATCTTGGCAGAAGTTTGACATACCACTATTTGCCAGAACCTAGAGCTTCCCAAAAATGATGAAAATTGAAAGGTGGGTTGAATGTGGTTCCAACAGCAAATAAAATGCATTCCTCTGTCCTTTAGATGATCACCAGCAATTTCTCTTCCTGCTTTACATCTACTTCTAAGTCTCCCTTGAGCTCATTTTTTAAAAGGCTAACAACCAACTCTGGAATAATAAATCTAATACTTACTTAAGCATTTTTGCTTGATTCTAGCCCAAGACTTACTCTTCTTGCTCTATTTTCTGGGGATAGTATGATGGATTTAAATAGTGAACGTGATTTAAATATTTATAGTCAATGTTATGCATTGGTTAGAGAAACAAATTACTGAAAGCATATATGTGTAGGCAAATATCTTTATGAATAACATTTAGTTTAACTAATAATAGAAAAATGCCTTTCTATTTTTCAATGTATTCTTTAAATGGTAAGCTACCCAGACTAAATAGCTAGGGATGTAGCATGGGTAAAGATAGAGGAAGAAAAGGGAATGGAAGGAAATCCAATTCTAACTTCAAGACATTTAAAGACATTTATTTGTATGACACTAAAGCAAAAATATAATTTACCTATCAAATACAGATTTTGTATAGAAATCAAGTATACAATTCAGTCATCAAACTCCAATAAATCCTAGATGTATTTCCTTAACTGTGCTCTGAAACTTACATGTTTTTTAAAGGTTATTATCTGTGGGGAAACTGCATTCCCAAAGTTACATTCTTTATCTTTGTGCACTATGGACTGTGATGGTCAATGTAACAGTAACATTGAAGTTTATTTATCTCATAATATCTTTTTTTTTTCATGGGGAGTGTGGGAGTCCAGACATTGTTTCCTGCTGCCACATACTGCATAATAGTTGATCCAATTTTTCTAAGAACACTAAGTAAAATTCCATTCTCTACATGTATAGGTTTAATAACTAGTAAATCTGTAAAATTCTAAATTTAATAACAAACACCAGACAGGTAACTAATTAAAATTCTAATTTAATGGCACCAGGTAAGAATAGCAAGCAGGATTTCCTTTTCTAAGTTACTTGAAAAATTAGTAAAGGTCCTCAGTCAACTGGGTTGATACGAGTGAAGGTTTCTTGTTTCAGAGCCATTCCTGGGATGTCTGATCTACAAATATATCAAAAGACTACAACAGCCCTTTGGGGCCCATTTTATATGGGAACATATAAAATGGTTTCTACATGAGAAAATGTCACAAGGGCATGATGATGTTCTTGTGAAATTCTCAATATCAAGTTTTTACATTTATTTAATTTTGTGTGGTGTGGTGTGGTGTGGTTGTGGTGGTGGTGGTGGTGTGTGTGTGTGTGTGTGTGTGTGTGTGTGTGTGTGTGAATTCACACATTTGACTGTGGGTGTGCACATGCTAAAACATGTGTATTGCAGTCAGAGAAGTCAGAGAACAACTTACACAACTTCTCTCCATCTACTATATGGATAGTGGGAGTTGAAATCAAGCCATTAGATTCCATGGCAAGTCCCTTTACATGTTGAGCCATCTCCCTGACCAAACGCTAAGTTTGAAAATAGAAAACAAGATTGGCTGGAAGAATAGCTCAGCTGTTTTTAAAGGCAGCTACTGCTCTTTCTGAGATTCTGGATTCAATGCCCAGACACTATTGGCCTCTCACAACAGTCCCAGGTCATCCAATGCCCTCTTCTGGCCTCTGGGGGAACTGCGTGTATGTGATATGTGGCCATCCATGCAATCAAAACATCCTTACAAGCAAAACAGTATTATAATTTTTGAAAGGATAATGAAATAAACACTGCTAAACTGTTTATAAAGCAATAGGGTTCACTCATAACCTTATTAGTCGTTTGTTATTTATTTTTCATGGATATGAGGACTGAATCTGTGGCCTCGAATATTCAAGACAAACACTCTAACACTCAGCTAAGTCTTAATTCTGAACCAATTCTTCTTTAGAAGTAGAATGTGTTCTGAAAAATTATGTAAATTACAATCATCCCTGTAGTGTATGTTTGCATTTGTAAGATATATAAACACCATATGTTTGATGTGTAATGTGAATTACCTGAAGTCACATAACACGATAGCAACAGGAATATCTTTTCTTTCTTTTTTATGCCCTCTCTCTATCTTTCAATACAATAAATATTTTTTTCCAATCATCCTTCCCTGTGTCTCTGCTCCTGGTAACATATGAATGGACTTTAATTGGGAGAAATTCTCTATTCATTAGAACAACAGGGGCAACCAATGAAGGCGACTTGTCAAGCACTGCTTGGAAGAAGATAAGACAGTATGGGAAAAAATGGCTTCAGTGATGTATATCTGGATTTATTTTAGTGACAGTACTAAGAATAACACCTACCAGGATTGTAATTTGAAATCTAAACTAGGAAATCTTAAGTAGCAAGCACACCTAAAACAATTACAGAATAGTCATTCAGATACATTACAACAGCCTTACCAAATGAATAGTTAAAACTTGGAGGAGACAGATTTCCCCACAAACATTAGTTATGCATCTGTAAACTTTCAGAAGACATATTTCTCCCTGTGTTCACTGAGCATCTGTTTTGGTGACTACTATGATACCTGCACTTCAGAAAAATCTCACATTCTAGAAGAATTTGCTTCATGGCTCAGGGCCAGCCCAACAGCCCCTCTGTGATTCTCTGACGTTGCTCACACAGGCCTTTATAAACACAATCCTCATCAAACTAAGCCTAATACATGTGTGCTACATCTCATTTATGGTTCTTATTCAGTCAGAGAGAGACAGAGACAGAGAGACAGATACACACACACACACACACACACACACACACACACACACACACACTAAGCGAGAGAAAGAGTGAGAGAGAGAGAGAGAGATACAGAGAGAGAGAGAGAGACAGAGAGAGAGATACAGAGAGAGAGAGAGAGACAGACAGACAGACAGACAGATAAATAGACAGACACAGAGAGACACAGAGAGAGAGAAAAACAGAGAAACAGAAAGAGAGGCCGAGTGGGGGGAGACTTTGAATTTCTCAGAAATCCACAGCTAGATTTACATATAATAGGCTTACTATGTGTCAGAAAAACAAACAAACAAACAAACAAACCTGTCACATTCAAATTTTAATTTAACTTTAGCTTTAGCAATAAAATCTGGGTGTAGTCATTGCTACTTAAATAGATGATTTGGCGATACAAAGTTCATTAGAAAAAAATGTGCCCTGGCATAGTCAGCTGATACAGCTATTAACTAAATAGCACACACATTGCCAAGTAAATCTCTCACTGCCTGACTCATCAGTCATAATTTATCAGCTTCAGGGGTAAGAGGGCTCACTGCCATGTGATGACTGTGATCAATTTTACATACTGCCCTGCTGACAATAGCAGCAACAACAACAATAAAGTGGATTTAAAAAAAAAAGGAAAATTCTGATAACATATAGAGTGAGCGCAATTAAGCATGTGAGTCTCAGTTGTTGACATGTGATTACTTCTTTTATTGTCATTATAATTTTAACCCAGTAGAAGGGACTCTACTGATGGGATCCTGAATGTGAAACTCATTCCTATGTCCAATATTTTTTTTTTATAATAGCGTTTAGTTAATAGAAGCACTGGGTTAGAGAAACTGTTCAGGTAACCCCAAATTTATATTACTGAAATCAGGATATTTATTCGATATTTTGGTTTCTCCTTTCTGTGAGACATATTCTAGTGATCTATTGATTCACAGCAAATGCCTTTCATTATAAATTGAAAAGCCCAATGCAGACTGTGTCAGCTCCAAAGAGTGTGTTAATAGATCACTCACACTGCATCTTATTTCCATATATATGAGCTCCCACGAAACGTGCAGTGGGGCTAGACAGAAAGAAGTAAAAGAGAGGTCATGCATTTGTTTGTGTGCATTTGTCCGATGCACACAAGTTCTGACTGCATTTGGAAAATAATACTTCTTTTTTTCCTTACTAGTTTGTACCATCTGTACCTTTATCACAATATGAAATTAATTAGGAAGTAAATGTAAGATAACTTAAGGCATAACATCTGCCTGGTTTTGCCATTTCCGGGAACTATCAGTTCTATTAATCCGCATTACCTTTACTCAATTTCTTCAAGATAGTAGGGTAATTATTATAATGCTTGCTATTATTTAATATATAATAAATATATCCATGCAGTGGACCTCAAAAATTGCCATCTTGGAAACACAAATACACATTAGAGCCAAAGATTTTTTTTAAATAAAATGATTGCTTAATTTTGTACTTGAGATTCAGAAAACGCTGAGTTCTTCTTGGGAGGCAAATGAGGTGAGGAACCTATGCCGCTGACCACAAGTTTACTGTGATAACTTCTGTAAGGGAGATTGTAGATGATTACACTCCCTGCCGAAGAGGCAAGAGCAGCGGAAATCAGGATCACCATGGTTACATCTGTTGGCTTTGTTCTGCCAGTTCAAATAACAAGGCTCTCAGTGCCAATGTGGTATAGGTTAAGAACATCTTTCCCTCAGGGAAAAGTGCACAGTTTACACATATCTCTCTAAATACTGACAGTCTCTCACAGCACCATTTAAAAAGTAACATTATCATATATTCTTCTCACAAATATGTCCATCTAAATGTCTCAAATGTCTCTAATCAGACAAGTCATTATATTCAATTGAAATGTGCAATCTTTATTTGAAGTTTATGGATATTTGATTTTAGGTAAAATAAATAATGGAAACTATTCAATAAAATGAAGCAAATGGATGCATTAATTTTCAAAAATCAGCTATGCGTTTTACAGTTTCTTTATACATGTTTTTAAATTCTGATTTTTAAAAACCAATGGTTATCATTCTTAGTATATTTAGGGTAGGCTTTATTGCCATTCTGGAGGGAACAGAAGCCACAACAGCAAAACTGAAATTCTGGCCAGATCTGGGGCTGTAGTTGGGTAAGTGCAAAAAAGGAGTTCATGACATTAAAAAAAGAATGATGAAAGGCATAATGGAGGATTTGAAAGAGAAAAGGGAAGTAGGAGATGATGTATTTGTAAACTTGAAATATATAATAATAATAAAATTGGTACAACTGTCTTTAGAATATCATATCAGAATTTCTCTGTTTAAGTAAGAACAGTAGAGCTGACCAACATACAGTACATGCTAGGTGCCAAGTGACAGCTAGATAAATCTTAATGAAAACATTTCGACAACTGTGACTTCATACACAAATGTAATTAGTCAACCTAGAAGTGGCATATGCTTTTATGAAGAGCTCAGGACTCAAAGGAAGACTGGGCATTCCAAACCTTTCCTACTGTGCTATCTCTGAGACCTTGATTTTTATTTGATTATTTTAAATGTGGCATTGAGAATAAATAATGAATCATATTTGTATTGTATTAAGTTATTGGCATAACTCAAAGAATTATTATTTTAAAGGTCTTATAATAGAGCCTTTCCATTTGTGACACTTATGTCTGTCAAATAAATTTAACCCAGATGACAATATGACCCATGTGGTGCCTTGTTTCCAACCTGGAAAGAACATAAATAAATGAAGAAAGATGTCATGAACCTGAACTGCTTTTGGTATATTGCACATCAATGGTGAATGAGCTAAGCAGTGCCTCTGATTGTACTGTAGCCCAAGAAGTGAGTAGAATTGGTTTTCCTGTCTGTGGGATAGCTTGCCAGTTACTCATAGAAGAGCCTAGGAACATTATCGTAGCCCAAAGGGAAGTGGCACTGTAATAAGACAGAAAAGTGCAGCTGATGATTCATGGATCACGCGCTAGTGAGGAGGCTGCTTCACACATCACTGTCGGTATGAAAGAGAAATCCTGGCACCCTTGTTCAAAGGACTAAAATTATGGTAAGTTCTAAAATGAACACAAATCTGAAATTGAAAGGAAAGAAACATTCAGTATAAGTAGTGTAGTGAACAGCTTGGGGGTGAGTGCGCATCCTTCCAATTGCTTAAAGAGTGACTCATAGAAAGGCAACACACAGAGAGCTCACCAATACAGAAAAAGGTCAAGGACAGACTTGAAGGGGCTCAAGACCAAGAAATAGTATGGAGAAGGCGATCAACGTCTTTGATTAGAGATATAATGAAGGCAGGTAATCAAAAGAAGTGAACACAGAAATAAAGGCCTCTCCCTTAACGTACAGAACAAAGTGGAAGGGATCAGATTGATACAGTAGGAAGCTAACTCTCATGAGGTTTTGATCATTAGGATATTTGCTTTTTACCTAACAACAGTCTTTATCTCTACATATTAGGTACTAATTCAAGGAAGGTCATAGTGATGACTTCTAAAAGGCTCAATGGTATTGTGATGTCAACACTGACCAAAGAAAGACAATCATCAGTTAGGTGGATAGACTATAGCCAATTACACTTTATATCAGAATAACATATTTCCAATTACTTGTGGTTGTCTGGAAAAAGTCATCTTCATTTGTGGCAGTTTAGAACAGTGCTGCACGGCCTTGAACATCTAGAGCACCCGGTGAGGTGGTTGAGGATTCCTCTCAATTCAATTTCTCCTTACTTCTAGGAAGGTCTCCAAGAGCATGCCCAGACAGATATCCATAGCCCCACAAGAAAGGGTCTTTTTTCAGACCAGAGACAATGCAGTAGAGGACTTCCTGAATAGTAAGATGGTCAGTTCTTTAGATGAAAAGTCAGACACCTCATCCCAGAGTATTCTATTAGTCTTTGTACAATTAATGACAATCCATCAAAAATTAGGGACAGACTGATAAAATGAAATAACCATTTAGACCATACACTTGAATATGGGAGCCAGAGAGATAGTTTGGTAGTTAAGAGCATTTGCTTCAAGCAGAAGCCTGTGGTGTGGTAGCTCACAGCAGTTTGTAATCCAGGCTTCAGAGAAACTAATGTGTTCTTCTTGCCTGACTGACAATAGGTATGCAGGTGGGACACATACATAAGTTCATGCAAAGCACCCATACACATACATAAATAAGATGAAATGAAAATAACAAACTATCTGTATTCTTTTCATATCCTAAGCAATATCAGTCCAGGAAAAAAAAATTTTATGCAGAACTAAGCAATTGTGAGATTTCTGATGACTTAGGAAAATTCAAATCACTATTTCATCATTTCACTATCGTTGAATCTATTTTCCTTAATAGAATCATGTTGATGAAACTTGGAGTCAAGCCAAGAGGTACTTAATCCCTGCTGTGGCTGCTTAACTTCAAATACCCCTTAGTCAGCCTTAGACCTTAGGGGACCAGATGTGTAAGAAATAAAGTATGAGCAGCTTGAGAAATGCCAGGAGTGCAAAGTGCTTAGACTGTGTTTTGGGACAAAATTGTTACGAAGTAGGCCATTTGGACCTTGCTCACTGGGTTTTAAAAAATACACTTCACGTGGCTGGATTAAATATAGTTATTACATACACTTATATAAAAGAGCACCTATCTCATCAAACATGCTTTCCAAACAAAAATGATATGCACCAATCAGTATAATTTGAAAACACAGCAAATGAATTGAATGTAGGCTTTTTGGAACCATAATTTAATCCAAGATTCCTTAGGTATAATAATAATAACTTTGCTTTCACAATCAAAAAAATTTAAATTAATCTATAGATTTATTAGCCTATTTCACTTGTACCTGGGGAGAGTCAAGATGCAATGTATGATTCTTCTCTTCTAAATCTCAAAATATGTTTATATAGTCAGGATAAAATAACTCAAAGGCAACAAAATATAGACTAAATACAGAGAAAAAGGAACTGAAAATCCACCCTGAAAAGAAATGAATTAAGGACTCAGTTGCCATAATTCAGGGATGTCCCGTAGAATTTCTGTTTGGGGGGATGTTTTTTACTACAGGTTACAGATTTTAGTTGATCCAAGAAAGAAGAAAGGAGTAGTTTTCCTCACTTTCTAACACTGACTGCATTAACTGTCATCATGGGTTGGGCTTCTACACATGTGCTCTGTCTTTGTTCTGTAAATGGATTTGCATCTTCTTCCTAAGTGTAGGTTTGAAAGGTCTTTTTCTGACAGGAGAAGAGATATGGCAAGAAGTACACACCTGGCTAATCACTCCAGAATACTGGTTATGCTAATGTTCAGTTTCTTTTTCATTCATTCATTCTTTCTTTTTTCTTTCTTTTTTTCTTATTGTTTGTTTTTAGTGTTTTGTTTTTTGTTTTGGTGTTTTGAGACAGCATTACTCTGTATAGCCTTGGCTATCCTGGACTTGCTTTATAGACAAAACTTTTGCTTTCTTAAAACAACAACAAGTCATATTAATGTCTAGAAAACTTGGTAAATGAACAACCTTTCATTCATCCTACACTTTGTTAGGATTATTCCTGTTAGTCCCTATAAAATATCCCCAAATTCCTTACGTATAGTAGTCTCAACCCTGATTATGACAGCAAGGCTACAGACACCTGCATCACTGGTCCATATTACAAAGATTTTTAAAACTTATTTTTCATACAATATGTTCTGATTATGGTTTCATCTCTCCCACCTTCCAACAATCAAATGCCACTCTTTTATTTATTTATTTATTTTTGCTAAAATAAATAGACATTTTAAAAAACAAAGAGAAATAAAGAAAAGAAGAAAATTTGAATAAGGTAAAATTAAAATACAAAAAGACATACCCAAGTAGGATAAAACAAACAACTGAACAAGAAAATGGGGTGGAGGTAAAGAAAAAACAAAAGAAACAGATAAATGCAGAGACACATTTGTACACACAGTTATCAAACTTTTAAAAAGGCACAAATTTAGAAACTATAATCTAGAGGCAGAAGACTCATAAGGTGAAATTAATTAACTAAAATGCGCAAAGCATTATGAGACAAATAAATAAATAAATAATCCTAAAAAATATCACTGAGTTCATGTTTTTGTTGGCTATCCACTGCTAAGCATGGGGCCTGCACTTAAGTGTGGTTTGGATACTGAGTGAGGCTCTGTTGGAGAACACTAATATTTTATCGGTGAGCAGTTCCCAATTGGAGATATATTCATTGATCTAAAAATCCATTTTCTTCTCTCTAAAGGAGTCTTTGTTCTTCCTTGAGTGCTCCTTTTTCATCACATTCTCCACTGAATGGAACGTGTGGATCACTCACTTTTTGTTCACTGGTGTTGGTTATTGGCATGTGGTCTCCCTGTGCAGCTCTGGCTAACCTTAAACTTCTGTATGCTGAGTTTATGGACACATGCTACCAAAACCCAGCTTAGTTTCTGACTTCATATTCATGCACCTGGTAAATAGTGCAATTGCAACTTTTAAGACACTGCTCCCTCTAAACAGCACTAGTCTCTCCCTCAGTGTGTGTGTCTGTGTGTGTGTCTATGTGTGTGTGTCTGTGTGTGTGTCTGTGTGTCTGTATATGTGTGTGTGTGTGTGCCTGCTTGCCTGCCTGCCTGCCTGTCTCTGGAACAAAGGGTTATGAAGCCAACTTCCTGTGGTTTATAATGTCTAATTATGATCCTATCTATCACCTGGCTTCTGTAATAGTCTTCTTATGTAGGCTGTGTGACTTTCACTACCCCATATGAATATATAAAAGTCAAAAGGACTTCTCTGAAGACTCATTTCTCTAGGCCCCCATCAGCCTATCGATGAGGGCCACTCTCTTACTTTTACTATAAACTATCACCTTAATAAAATTTCTTGCTATATTTTAAATGAAAACATTTTTTCTCTTTATGTCCTCTCTCATGTTTTCTCTCATATAATATGCTTTTTCTTGCTTTATTTAGATTAGTGATTTTGTGTTACATGTATGAGTGTGTACTTTCCTTGGACTTTCCTTGCCTGTAGAGGTCAGTAGAGAGTATTAGATTTTTCTGGGACTTTAGTTATGGATAGTTGTGAGCCATGGTGAGGACAGTAGGGTCCTCTACAAGAGAAACAGGTGTTCTTAATTACTGATCCAATTCCACAGCCCAATAGTTTCTCTTTTTAAAAATTATTTATTTACTTTACATCCAAATCATTGCCTTCTCCCTTGTCTCCCTCCCTCTTCTCCAGTACCTCCTCCTCTATTCCTTAGAAAGGGGGACCCCCCACCCCAGATCATCAAGGCTCATCAGGACTGAGCACAGCACATCCTCTTCCCCATGGCCTAGCCAGTAGGAAGTGATCAAAAAGAAGGCAACTGAGTCCATGCCAGAGACACCTATTCTTGCAGACAGATTAGCATAGCTGTCCTCTGCCAGGCTACACCCAGAAGTGGATGCCAACTGATGCAGAGACTCATAGCTCAACATTGGGCAAAGTATAGGGAGGCTTGATGGTCTCCCGGTGGGGACTCCTGAGCCCTCCTGCTCCTTCCACAAACTCTTACATTTTCATACAACTCACGGTGGTCCCTATCAAAATACACAAATATTTACAGATGTAAAAAGATAAATTCTCAACTCCATGTGGAAAAACAAAACCCAGAATAGCTAAAACAATCCTCTACAATTAAAATATCTTCCAGAGGAATCCCCATCCCAGACTTTAAGCTGTACTATAGAGTAATAGTAATAAAAATGTCATGGCACTGACATAGAAATAGGCTGGTTCATCAATGGAATTGAATTGAAGATCCAGAAAAAACCCCACACGTCTATGGACACTTAATTTTTTATAAAGAAGCTAAAACCATGCAATAGAAAAAAAGAAAGCATCTTCAACAAGTGGTGGTGGTCTAACTGGATGTCTATTTGTAGACAAAACGCAAATAGAACCTTACTTATCACCCTGCACACAACTAAAGTCCAAGTAGATTAAAGACCTCAACATAAAACCAGACACACTAAATCTGCTAGAAGAAAAAGTGGGGAAGAGCCTTGAACTCATTCGCACAGGAGACAACTTCTTGAACAGGGCACCCATATCTCAGGCTCTAAGATCAACAATTAACAATGGAACCTTATGAAACTGAAAAGCTTCTGTAAGGCATAGGACACTGTCAACAGCCATACCACTCCTGGGCATATACCTGAAAGATGCTCCACCATACAACAAGGATATTTGTTCAAATATTTTCATAGCAGCTTTAATCATAATAGTCAGAATCTGGGAAAATAACTTGATGTCTCTCAATTGAAGAATGGATAAAGAAACTGTCATTTTGCAATATTCTTTAAGCAAGACAATTTAAAAAACTCAAGAAAAGAAAGCATACTTTTCAATTTACATAAAACATTTTTAGAATCTTTGAACATTAAAAAACTTAGTGTCCTTAATAATCATGCATCAGCTAGAAACATTTATTTAAGATTAATTTTTGTCTTATAAAATATCATCAAGGTAACAATCAATGTAATAATATCCTCATGTATTTTTCAATATAATGAATTGAATTTGAGTATAAAGCAATTCAACACAGCAAAATGTTGTTTAACTTTTATTATATTACCTTATAATTCTTATAAGTATAATTATTTTATTAAATTCTTCTAGAAATTTAAGGCTATTATTGTACTCTAGTAGGTGAATTTAAAGTCCTTTTTTTCTGCAAGGCACATATATAGACATACAATATTAGTACGGCCTCCAGCACTGCCAAAGGTAAAGTTCTTTTTTGAACAAAACATTATACTAAGTCAAATAGCATATTATATTATTTTAATTTCTTACTACCTCTAATTTTTCTGCACACACAGCATGGCAATTCTTGCTGAAGGGAAAGAACATGGCATCCTAAGAATTGTGTCCTTTATTTTCATGTAACAAGAATCCATATTATTCAAGATCTGATGGAGCTGGGAAACTGATTTATAAGAAGATGCTTCTCACATAGAACTTTTCCATCTCTAGAAAATATATGCCTGGAAATAAATGAGCTGGAATTACTGAGTGACAGCTTGCCTCAAGTTACTTAGGAAAAAAAGAGAAAGAAAATCCCTAAGGAATCTTGGTATTCCAGGTCTGTGTAGCAAGATCAAAGTGTTTCTGATACTACAACTCTTCTCTTCCCGGGGTTTGCTCTATCTTCAGATTTCCTTGCTAAATAGTATGCAGAGAGAAGAAGCATATTTCTGTTTTGTTGCTTTTATTCATTGCAAGAACAAGAGAAGGAGTGTAGGAAGTAGTAGGAGAAGATCTTTGAAGTATTTGGGAGGAAAAAAAAACAGCACAAAGACTGGAGCTCACACAATGGTGAAGAGCAGAAGTATTACTCACAAGTTAAGTGACAGGCAGGTCATCTAAATTAGCAATTGATCTGACAAATGTAATGAATTCACCAAAGGGGATGATAAATCAAAACTAACATATAATATATTTAGTAAAAGAAGAATTGGATCCTTTAACTTTGATTTGATTTTCATATATATATATATATATATCACAGACATTAGTGAATAGTTTATAATAATGTGTTTAATTAATACATATATTATTCTTAATCAAATTCATACAAAAATAAATGTACAATGCCATATAGAATGACTTTGTCAACGACTTTTTCTAACATATGCTATTTGTCAACACTGTTAATTAATAAACTATAGAAAAGGAACCTTTAGGTTAAAATCAAACAGGCAGATGGTCGTGGCACACACTCTCAATTTCAGCACTTGGGAGGCAGAGGCAGGTGGATCTATGTGTGTGAGGCAAGCCTGGTCTACCAAGTGAGTGTCCAGGACTGCCAGGGCTGCACAGAGAAATCCTGTCTCGAAACAAACAGACATACAAAACAAAAACAAAAACCTAAAACTGAAATAAAACCAGAAATATAAATGTTTTTTTAAATTTTGAGTTGTTTTTGTGGTCGATTTGTTGTGTAAGTAACACTGCTATGAAACGTTTTGGAATATCACATGTACTGTAGAAGCATCATCAACACACTGCATTTCCTTTCATAACTGATGATAGAATGAAAGTGAATTTAATGAGTTTCATTGTCCTAACAACCTTCTAGCAAATGGTTACAGTTCCCAGATAAACCAGGATGATATTCAGATGTCAGGGAGAACTTAAAATTATTTCTTAAATTTCCAAAGCACTGCATGGTTTTACAGATTTTGACTGCTTCAAAGTATTAACTAATTTAAATTTAAAAATAAATTTTCAGCATATGCTGTACCAAGTAAGCTGACTATATCCTTATTTTCCAAAGATAGATCTTACTTTGAGTTAAATAATGCACAGGAAAGTGAGGGAAGTCAAAACTAAAGCAAAAGCAAGCACACGGAAGGAACAGTGACCAGCGTGGTGAAGATCCTATAAGGTGCAATAGGGGAGCTCACATCCTGGTGGTAATTAGCAGTTCTTTGCTTAGGTTTTTAGCCCACTCATCAGAAATAAATTCATGCCAGCTCCTGGAAGCTTATACAGCCTCCAATAACAAAGTAGTGGACCTTAGAGGATAACATACCACTGACTCCTTTCTAAACCAATATGATTCTTAGCTGTACTCTAAATTTACCCACAGATATGTGTAGCTCTTATCTCTTCATCAAGATCCTCTTTGCAGTAGATAACGACCATTACAGAAAGCCATAACAGATTCAAAACCCAGACAACTGATCTGGGAGTGTCTTGCACCAATTGATACATCTATAACATGACAAAGAGGGGAAGAAATATTGTAAGAGCCAAAGGACCATGAAGACTGATGTGAAATTGTTTCTTGAAAGTAGAAGAAGCTACAATCAGGAAACCTCAACAGTGTGGCTGCTTAAATACATCATGAATAATGAGAAGAGCAATGGGCATGCTAACATGGAAGGGAAATCCCTCATTGTGTCCTATTTGTAGACAAAGAGGTACAAGTAACCAATGACTGCTGCATTAGTCAGGTTTCTCTAGAGTAACAGAACTTATGGTTTGAATATTATATATTAGTATGTATATATATACATATATATAATATATACATATATATATATATATATAATTAATTATAGCTGTCTCTGATCCCGCTGTTCCAACAATGATTATCTATCAACAGAAAGCCCTAGGACACACTAGTTGTTAAGTCAATGATGCTGGATTTATCAGATGGTCATCAGTATGTGCCATCATCCCAAAGATGCTAGGATCTCCAATACTAGTAAGGAAATAAACTTGGCAGCAAGAGGGATAGTCATCAAGCAAAGAATGGAAGTTTCTTTCATCCATGTACATTATACAGGCTATGTGCAGAAGGTGTGTCCAGAATTAAAGATGAACTTTCTCACCACAAAATATATGGACTAAGAGTTGTATCTTCCAACCTCAAAATAACTGAATTTAAAGTAGGCCTTGCTACTTCAAATGATTTAACTGAGAAAAACTCTCTCACATCTGTACCCAGATGCTTGGGGTTTCCTTAATTCCAGATGTACTCAAATTGACAGAAGAGAGTAGCCATCAGAACCGCTAAGAGAGGGAGAATTAATCTTTCATGGGATGAGTCCTTTAATTGGTTATTCATTACCAAATGCTCATATTTCATATAAGTAGTGTTAAAAAGACTCAGCAGGATATATAAATATTTGAAGAAAAGAGGATAGAGGCAGAAATAGGAAAGGGTTCATCATTTATGTGAGGGGACTGCTGAAATGATTTCATCTAAATGACTTCTTATCTTTTAACATGATAATATATCTTTAAATTGAATACATTTAAGAACATAATAAACATGATTTCATTTCTTTCAAGGATTAAATTATTTTATGATTCAGTGCTTTTTCTGTCAACCATTTTACACTGTCTGTAAATTGAGGCAGGGTTTCCTTATTCATAGGAGAATGGAGTAGAATGGGTGCAGGAATTTCATTAGTGTCACATATATATGATGGTTTTTCTAACACCCTGAAACCTCGATATAAATGATATATTTTTTCAGTAATAATCAAGTGCTTCCCTTGGCCTCATCTGGCAGGTGTCTGTGAGTGACTTTTGGATGCCAAAGGCAGATTCAGAATGTAGTCCCTCCCTTCATGATTCTTCCATGCTTGCCACTGCCTTTCATGCTGTGTGAAAAAAAAAATGCATGAAAGCCAAGTCTCACTGCATTTGGCTTCTGCTAGGGATTTTCTGAGCAAAATGAAATTAATATCACTGGCATCACTAGAGATAGAATCCTGACTTCGTGAAATGTATAACCATGAACATTGGCACTGTTTGTAATGATGGTCCCATGTGTTGGGATTGCCAATTCATTCTCAATGCATAAATGTCTGTCATACTACTGAATATGTCTATGCTGAATGGGAAGTATTTGGTAACTTTGCATGGCCTGGAGTGCTCTAGGATAATTGAATGATGATATGATGTTATCATTAAACAGCTAACAATAAAACAAAAATCAAGACTCTGACCAAAATAGAGGAAATGCATATTATCTGACATAGTGATTTACTGATCATCATAATTCTGCCTTCAGATTTAGTTTTAAGTATATCATTGATTAATGAAAAACTGAGATGTAATTGACTGACACAGTTTTTGTTCTGTTAATCTTTTGGAGAATATTGGCTTTCAAATTCTCAACAGCAACAGTGAAATTCACTACATTTTTAATAATGAGGAAAATATTATTCAAATTAACATTTAAAATATAGAACATAATGCAATCTAAAGGCATAAGAACTTTGAAGATATTTATTCACTTACAAATTGTGGCCACTTAAGCATTTTTACTTCTGGGAGATTTAATTTACTATATAGAGAAATGTGTTTATTTTAATATGGAGAGATGGATGTCTAACCTGCCTATTAAACCATCTCACAGATACTTAATTTCTTCCAATCCCAAATGCCTACCTTTTAAAGGAAGCTGATTATATTCAATTTGTGAATGCACTCTAAAAATGCCCCTTGTGTACACAGACTGTGCTGCTTATAAAAAGCAAGAAGGGTCTCCTACAGATAAGAGGAGGCTGAATGCTATTAAGCTAAGAAAGCCCATGTGTCAAGTTTTTAATCTCACTCACATGCATTGTTAGGCTTTGTAACTTAGATAATACTAGGAAACCTAATGCATCTCTAGAATTTAAAACATCAGCCAGCAAATACATCTATCATAGAGTGGTAGATCTCAAAGAACAAATAAATTCAGACAAAACAATTTGATAACTAATCTTAATGTTTCCAAAGATATACACACATTTAATAGACCCCATCGTTGTTTTGATATCCATATTTAGAGCTCAGCTTTGGTATGATTATTTGTATAATAATGGTGGGGAATCACCTTGGATGACATTCCCAGTGAATAAACGGTTTGAATTCAGGACTTCACAGGTAATTAACTTCTATAGTGACTAGTAAAAGACAATGCTTCAATATTATCACCATGCAGAATTTGGCACAAGCAATTGCTCATTGTTATTTCAACAAAAATGTCAAGTACAGAGTAGGGCTTAGAGTTGATGTCTGTCATAGACTAAATAATTATGTCCAGGAACCTAATTGCTGACTTTTTTCAAACAATAGTTTTTCACTGTTTTTTTTTTTTTAAGCTGATTTTAGTATTATTTCCTGGCACCAGAACTAAATCCTGGAATCTCTGCAAATTGGGCAAAGGTTAATTTAGACACTGAGAGGTGTTTGCATTCTCAGTGCTGCTCTTTATTAACCTGGGAATGAATCATAAATCGGGTGAGTGTAGGAATTAAATGTAATTTGCTTGGGTGAATCGCTTGCTCACTTTTCTCAAATATTTTTCATTCTCTAAGGCCAGAATCATATTATAAGGTTCTTAGCTATGCCATTAGAGAAGGAAGATTTTGGCTGGGTGACGACTTTCACTATCTAAAGTTGATTTTCCCTTAAATGTTTGTGAGTTCCTGATCACATAATCGGTGCTCCCCATTCATTATTAGACACATAGCTGGAGACAGTCGCCTTTTATTTACGTATTATTTTTCTGAAAGCATTATAAATTCCCAGGCATTTTTAGGAATTTTTAGTAAACTCTATTATTCTTTCCTACTCCAGGTTCTTATAATTTTAGGTTTGAACAACATATAATTGCCCTAATGCAGTGTTGCAGAATAAAATTGATCTTGCTCCATGGGGTTTATTTCATAGCTTTCCTAGTACAACACTTGTACACTCTTTTAGTTCCATTATTAATATGACTGGTTAATTCAGGAACAAAAATCAAGTAGCAAGTATGCTGCATGGGCTAAACATTCTAGCAATCTGATATTTATTCATGAGAAATCTGATTAGGATTCAATATGTCACTGTGAGCTATGGGTACTTTTAGATCACTTTCAAATATTCTATTTAAACATTGAATAAATTTATAGGATTTAAGAAGATGGAAGATTATAAAGTAGGTATAATATTTGAAATGTTTACTTTTTTAAAAAAATGTATTTCTTTTTTTTTTCAACCCTGTCCCTCCTTTCCTCCTGGTCCCACCCTCTACCCCACTTTCTTCCTCCCTTTTTCTTCAGAAAGAGGAGGCACGCTGCATACCAACATACCCTAGTACTAAGTGGATCCTCTTCTACTGAGGCCTACAAGGCAGCCCAGCTGCAAAAGCAGGCAACAGAGTCCAGGTCTGAGACAGGCCCCACTCTAACTGCTAGGGACCCTCATGAACACCAAGCTGCCCATCAGTTACATATGTGTGTAGAGGACACAAGTCCAGCCCATGCATGCTCTTTAGTTTGTAGTTAAGTCTTTGTAAGCCTCCATGGACCTCACTTAGTCGATTATGTAGGTCTTCTTGTAGAGTTCTTATCACCTCCGGGTCCCTCTACCCTTTCTCCAACTCTTCCACAAGACTCCCCGAGCTCTGCCTAATGTTTGTCTGCGAGCCTCTGCATCTTTTTCAATCCATTGTTGGGTGGAGCTTCACAAAGGATAGTTATGCTAGGCTCCTGTCTACTAGCATAGCAGAGTACTGGTAACAGTGTCAAGAGCTGGCTCTCTCCCATGGGGTGGGTCTCAAGGTGGGCCAGTCATTGTTTGGCCCTTCCCTCAATCTCCGATCTATATTCCTCACTATATATTTTGTAGGTAGTGTAAAATTGGGTCAAAGGTTTTGTGGTGGGTTGGTGTCCCCCTCCCACCAGTCAAAATCCTGCCTAGCTATAAGAAGTGGCCAATGCAGTATCCATATCCCTGCCACTAGGCGTCTTAGCTAGAGACACCCCCCCCCCGTATCCCCCCAGAAGCCTACCCTGTTGGAGGTCTCCAGCTTTTCCTGGAAATGCTTCCCAACCTCATCCTCACCCTCACTCCTCTTCCTACTCCCTCTCCCACTCAGTTCTCTCTCCTCATCCATTTCTGATGTCTATTTGATTTCACCTTCTGAAGGGATTCAAGCATCCTCCCTTGAGCTCTCCTTGTCACTTAGTTTCTTTGGGCCTGTGGATTGTAGATTGGTTATCCTGTACTATATGGATAATAACCACTTATAATTGCATATATGTCAGAGGCGTAAGGACAAGTCACAGACACTTTGCTTAGCAAAGTTTCAAAGACCTCTGCCTGTTCAGCATGATCCCTAGACATCCAGAACAGCTGTTGAAGCTTTGCTTGACAAAGTTCTGAAGATCTCTCCCTCTCACTGATCACTAGCGCCTTTAAATATTATGCAAGGACTAGGTATAATGTTGCTTAAAAAGTAATTAGAAATCTGCTTTTTTGCCTAGAACTGATTTTCTTTCTATTTCTTATCCTTAAGGAAATTCACACTGGGAAAACATTTTCCCACAGAGAATGTTGAGAGAAGGCATCTGGCCAAAGGCTTGAGACAATGAGAGAGTTTTGGCTCTCACTGTGGGCAGCCAAGCAGAAACTGTTTGAAAAGAGAGTTAGAACTTTGACATAACCATACCTGGTTAGATACTGTTAGCTGTAGAAAAGTTTCTTTAGAATCTAAGAGCAATAGAAGGTGGGCTTGCAACATCATGCTCTACAGATATTTAATAATAAAGGTCCCCTTTGTAGTTAGCCTAGGTGTGGATAGCATGCCAGATGTTTTGGGACTGGAAGCAAGTCAAGTATTTTCTGTGTTAAAAACATTTAGTTTCAAGCTATGTTGCTATGACAATCATGTAAACACAATGGCTTTAGCCCTTGGAAATTTATGATTAAACTTTCTGAATTGTTTTTAAGAAATAATTAGGTCATGCTGACCATTGCTTGGATATTGAGTGATTTTTGCTATATGCCTTATTGTAGGTTATACAGAACTGTATATCTTTGTTAGATTGTATCCTTGCTCTGTTGATTTTAAAGGCTCTATTGATTATAAAAGATGAGAAAATTATAATGTAATCGGTAATTTAAAAAAAACTGAATTTCACTTTAAATAAAGTGCTGGGGTTGGCCCAAGGAGAGAAGAGAAAAACAGATAAAAAATAAACTATCATGGGCTGGAAAACCTTTCATTTTGCACTGCTATTATACCTAGGCTAATATTTCTTTTCTCCTCAGTTCCTCAACCACTCCCCACCAAATAGTTCCTTTAGCTAGTTGTTCAACCAACAGTTAGTTTGCCTTTACCACTGTTTCCAGCCTGTTCAATTCTCCCTTCCACAGAGCCATCAAGATTCTCTCTTCTCTCTCTGCTCCTGCACCTGGTCAGTAAGAAGAACGTACCTCATGTGCCTTTCTAGATCTGGATTACTTCACTTAGAATAATATTTTCTATTCCCATCCATTTGCCTGCAAATTCCATGATTTCCTTGTTTTTTAATAGCTGAGCAGTATTCCAGAGAACACTGTCAATAGAATAAAATGACAGCCTACGGATTGGAAAAAGATCTTCACCCATCCCGCATTCAACAGAAGGCTAATATTCAAAATATATAAAGAATTTTAAAAAGCAAAAATGAACAAACCAAATATTCTAATTTAAAAATGAGGTACAGAATTAAACAGAGAATTCTCAACAGAGGAATCTAAAACCTGGGAAGAATTTAAGGAAATGTTCAACTTCTTTTGTCATCAGGTAAATATAAGACAAAACTACTCTGAGATTCCATCTTACACCCATCAGAATGAATAAGATCAAAAATTCAAGTGACAGCACATGCTGATGAGGAAGTGGAGAAAGGGAAACACCCCTTCATTGCTGGTGGGAGTACAAATTTGTACAACCACTTTGGAAATCTATCTGGGAATAGTTTTACCTCAAGACCCAGCTATGCCACTCCAGAGCATACATTCAAAAGATGCTTCACCGTTCCACAAGGATTCTTCATCAATTATGTTCACAGCAGATTTATTCATAATAGCCACAAGCTGAAAATATTTCAGATGGCCCTCACCCAAAGAATGGACATCTTTACTTTTTACAGTGAGGCTGTCTTGAAGTCATTAAAATGGCTTTGGTCTTGATATGAATATTTTCTTCAAATTCCCTAATAACTCATTCCCAGAAATTCTAAATGACTGTTCTAAATAAACTGCTTTTGTTGTTGTTGTTTTTGCCTTGTGTATTTACAGTTTTTAAGCCTTGAAATCATTGTCATTGAATCTGAAAAAAAAATTACCAAAACCATTTTCCCTGTGTCTTTTCAGGAAGAGCTCCACCTTGCACTGTTCATAGAAATGTAGGAAACATGTTAACTGAAAATATGCTAAAACTTTTAAAACACTAAGATTAAAGTTAAGTCATCATTTTTAACATAGTGCTGTGAAGTGAATCTGGCTTCAATGTATCATGTTTGTAGAAATTTATAACATATGAGATAGAAAGTAATACTGAAAGTTTAGTTAGTGATAAATTAAAATTATGTGTGCCTCAATAAAGTTACACTAAGTTTAACACATTTTGCAACTTAAAGTGTTTAGAACTTGTAAGATTTAAAACAAACAAACAAACACTTAGAAACAGTAGTTACAATTTTTTCCAATGTACTTCCAGGTTGCTTCTGGCAAACTAAAATAGCAATATTCTTTATTCATATCAAAGGAGGGTGATTGTTCACACCCTGATAGAGCTGAATGAACAGCAAAGTATCTCTTGCATCAAGCTGTATAGAATTCAGTAAAATGGACACTTACTTCATGCTTTATAAAGTGAAATTAGTCCAAACTTTCAGTTACTTAATTGTAAGCAGCATGGGGCAATTGCAGAACCAGTATTTCATGTTACCAATTGAAAAGGTCTGGGCTATGCAGTGTGGTTATATGGAGGTCTGAGAGAAAGGAAGGAAGGAAATTGGGAGGAGGTTGGCATGGCACCAATTCTTAGAGAGAAGACACAGCCTCCTTAATGCTATAAACATCAGAAGACTGAGGAGACACAGGCAGGATTACAGGCAACAGGAACTCAAAGCCCTGATGTCCTGATTTTACTTTACCTTTTCTTATCACAGATGAAGAGGTTTTCTGAACATTTTGCAAATAGATATTGACTTGATTCTAAAGACGGTGACTATTATTCAATATGTGTGATCTCCCTGTACTTCGGATTCACACTAGAACTTTGGCTGATGTTATCTTATGTGGGTCTTGTGCATGTAGGTACATGTTATCTGAAGATGTCAGAAAAGTTTGTTGTAGGCATTCTTTTTGTTGTTGTTGTTGTTGTTGTAGGCATTCTAATAGTTAATCTAAAATAATGTTCACATAAAAAGTATTTAACTATTTAAAATAATTACATATGCCATTATTTGAGAATAAATAATAATTAACTTTAATATGCACATTAACCACCTGTATAATCTAATAGAACAGAAAATGTCTTTTATATTTTTGTAAATTTTGCTTTTTTCTTTTATTGAATATAGATTTTTTTCTTATTCAATATGTCCTGATTATATTTCTTCCTCTCTCTACTCCTACTCCCATACATCCTTCTCCATCCAAATCCACTCCCTTTCTGTTTCTCAATTAAAAAAAAAGCAAAAGGCTTTTAAGGGATAACAACAAAATAAAAATAAATTATAATTAGATAAAACAAAAGCTAACCCATCAGATTGGACAAAACAAACAGAAGGAAATGAGTCTAAGAGATGGCACAAGAATCAGAGAACTCCACTCTCATTCACACACTCATGAATCTCATAAAAACCCAGAACCGGAATCCATAATATGGTGCAGACCCAGGCAGGCCCTGTGCATGCTGCCTCAGTCTCTATGAGATCATAAGGAATTTTCTAATATTGATGTAGGGGCCCTCGCCTCCTGGTTGTCCCCCATTTCTTCTGGCTATGACATTCTTTCTGCTTCCTCTTCTGAGGTATTTCCTGACCCCTGATGGGAGGGATTTGATAGAGACATCCCACTTAGGGCTGAGTGATTTAAGACCTCTCATGGCTACATACTGTTTAGCTGTGGGACTCTAATGTTAGTGTTACTATTAAATAGAACAACATAAAAACTTAAGTTATATAGAAAATATTGAGGATTGAAAGAACAGAAAAATTTGCACACACACACACACACACACACACACACACACACACACACACACATATCATGAATGTGCACAATATTGAGACATAATTTAAATATATTCCCACCAAGAAAAACATAGGTCCAGATGGCTTTTCAGGTCAGCTCATTTCTAGAAAACATTCAAGACACAAATAATTCCATCCTTGCACCAATTTATCCATAAGAAACATATTTTGAATCTAAATGTGCTGTAACTTTTAAAATCATTTTATGTAACCCAAGGAAAATTTGAATGACCACACTAATCTATGAATATATACTTTCTGTGGTGACTATTTCTCTCATTTTATTTTTAAAGGTTATATAATGAATCCACAAAGAAATTCAGGTTTTTAGGAGATAAAATATATAAATTGAATAAATATAAGTGTATTAAATGCATAGAATAAGAAAAAAGCCTATGGATATCATCAGAATTTTAAAGACATAAATGTTATAATGTTAAAAACAAATACAATTTAGAACTAATCTTGCTTGCATCTGGTTAAAAGCAATGACACAAATCTGAGTTTGATGGCACATGTTTACATAAATCACACTGAAGTTGGAGAAAGAAAGATACTCTTTAACTGGGGCGGTGGTGGTGCAGAACATGTGGTAGTGGCTAAACAATGATTTAACTTGAGGCCCTCACCAGGAGAGCGTGCCCATGCCCTACTCTTCCTGGGTGGACAGGAACTGCATACTGGATAGCCCAAAGGCCTATGATCAGTGCCCTCTCAACAGAGAGGATCCTTCCAGGAGCAGACATGAGCTGGTGCAGATACCCACAGGCAGCCATTACGCAGAGAGATTATATCAGTTGGAGGTCTCCATTGGGTCCTAACCATCAAGGATTGGGGAACCATGAAAAAAAAGAGGAGGAAGAAAGATTGTAGAAGTCAGAGTGGATAGAAGACACCATGCACTAAGCAGCAATCAAATGGGTTCACAAAGGCTAAAAAGGCAAGCCGAGGACCTTCATAGGTCTGCGCTAGGTTCTCTGTATATAGGCTGTTAGCTTGGTGTTTTGTGGTACTCCTAACATTGGGAAGCTCTGCCTGACTCTTCTCCTGCTCTTGGGACTCTTTTTGTCCTACTGATCTGACCTATCCATCCTGGACATGAGGGCCTTTGCCTTGTCTCTTTGACCTTGTTATTGTTCTACTTTGCTGTGGTCTGTTGGAGGCCTGCTCTTTCCTGAATGGGAAATAGAAAAGAACTGTATCTTGGAAGGAGGAGAGGTGAGCGGATCTAGGAGAAGTGCATGGAGGGGAAACTCTGCTTAGGATGTACTGTACAATAGAAGAATCTATATTCAATTTTAAAAAAGAAAGCTCTACTTAAAAAATGTTTTATCTCATTCCAAATGACTAGATAGAAATAAGAATTGACTCTAAAAAAGGATTTTATTAAGGTTGATATTATACTTGAAACATATTGCAACTTTGAACTAACGTTTAATAACTACTTTTTAATTTTTTAAAATATATTTTATTAATTTATTCATATTACATCTCAAGTGTTATCCCATCCCTTGTATCCTCCCATTCCTCCCTGCCTCCCATTTTCCCCTTACTCCCCTCCCTCTATGACTGTGACTAAGGAGGACCTCCTCCCCCTGTATATGCTTATAGGGTATCAAGTCTCCGTAGCAGCTATTTTGTTTCCATCAATTTACTAAAATTAGTACCTAGCAATTGTCAATGGTAAATTTTATCTCATGTTTACCATGCATCAAAAATAATTCCTTTTGTTACATCACCTTTAAAAAAAAAAGAAACTGTAAAAGGAATGACAAACATCTGCTTATTTCACTGTCTCCATCCAGCTGTGCTCAGAGCAGACATTACTAATAGAGTATTATTTTTCACCCATAGAGTCCATACTGCTTTGGTGACCCCCAGTTAGCACCTCAACGCTAGTCTAATAGGACTAAATCAAACAGCAGCTACTCCACCAAGGCAATCAGTGTCAGCCAGCACCCCACGCAGACATCTCATTAAAGAGCTCTGGGGTGTCACTGGGTCCTTCAATCCTTTCCAGGATGTCTAATGATTTATCCCTGTGTCAAACTTGGATGTTCTCAGCCAATTTCAATGAGATTACAGACAGCAATGAGGACTAGAGAAGGCATGTGAGTTTAACCTTAAGCCAAGCTTCATCAAAATATCTACCAGTTGGAATTTCCCAGCTAAAGTTGATCCCAATTCATCCTGGGACGGTATCTAAGCCTGCAGTGAAATGTAAGAAGAAAAAAAATCAAAACTAGTTAGAATGTATAAGAGACTACAACTGTGTTCTCAGCCCACTCTTCAAAGAATGGTCATTGCTCATATATATTAAAATATGTTTTAGGAATCAACGATTTCTAAGGTTGATATTTTAGAGGATAATACACACCTTTTAAAACAAATTTAATACACAAAATAAGGTAATTAAAATTTTCACAAATTAAGTTAAACAAAATTAAATTAAATCAAACAATTATCACTGTGTTAATCAAATTATACTTTAAAATGAAAATAATCATATTTGAATCCTGAACAACTAAAAAGCTGATATCATATTTATCCTATAGAAGTATCCATTTTTGCTAAAATATGGCAAAAAATTTCATTAATCCACAGTTATATTTCATATGAAAATATAAAAGTTTTAAGGTAAAGATAATGTGAATCATAATCTCTGAAGTGATATAATCTTTACAGTATCCATATCACTTGTTACTTGACTTCAGCTGGTTCCTACGTTGTCTTTCTTAAAAGACTTGAGACCCCATTGACTTCAACTTGGAGTTACTACTTCTGTCTCTTGGGGACGGTCCATGAATCATGTGGTTCTCAAATTGAAGCTTGTATGGCAGTGAATGTGCACTTTCATAGTACATAACTGACAAAACTGATGCAATCACATAATTGTTAACAACTTAGTGTTGTGCTATGAATGCGCAGTGCCTGGTGTAAGCTCATGGCCTTGAGCACCTGGTCCTCGATGGTCGTGCTGTTTTGTCAGGTTGTGGGATTTTGAGGAGGAGGATTTTACTACAGGGAAATGGGTCAGTGGGGCTGACCACTTTTATAGACCTGCTTCTCCTCCTGCCTAGCCCTGTGTTCTGGCTTGCAGGATGTGAGCAAGTAGAAGCAGTATGCCTCTGTCACATCATCCAAGACCTAATCATGCTACTGTACCTTTATCATGATAAAAATAAAACATTATTAATCTGTGGGTCAAAATAAGGGACTTTTCTCCCTTATATGGCTTCATACACCTGCGACATCTTTGTCACAGCAACAGGACAACTAGTATAGTATGTAGATAGCTTGTTATTAATCTCAAGCTTCCTGAAATTTCATAAAATGAAGTGACAACGTCCAATCATGTAGCTATGGGGAAGCTGACGTACATAAGCCCATACAATGTTTCTCATGTTAATGAGCACACTGTTTATAAATAATCACCAAATGTTGTCAAATTTGAGATCCAATAACAAAGCAGACTTAAATATATATTAAGTGTATCTTTTGATTGGATGTTAAGGTTATGCTGTAAGTACAAGGCCAACATGTGTTGAAGAAGGCTTCTCTTTGCTTGGTCGGCAAAGGTGACTCATTTCCTTAAGTAACATGCTTGTATTTTATTCAATGAAGACTAGGGTGCTTTAAAAAGTCTAAAATCTGGGAACCAAAGGGAGTTATATAAGCATTTTTTACTATATATATAAGCAGATGCATGTATGCCATAGCACCCTCTCTGTTCTAAGACTCCAAAAACTCAAGTAGATCCCTAAAACCACAGTTATACTAAACATTACATATACGCAGATATGTGTATATCTCTGTAAGGTTTTCATATATAACACATGCACCTATATCTGTGGCTACATATGACAGGATTTAGATATTGTGCACAGTAAGAATTTAACAACACAAAATATTGAAAATTATGCTCTAAGGAATGCTTGTGTATTTTGTGGCCTCTCTTCCCTTTATCTCACTCCATCTTCTGATCTGTCTCTATCGTTTCTATCTCTGTCAGACTGTATCTCAAAATATCTCAGCAGCCAGCTCTGTTTATACATTGATGGCGAGGGTATCAAATTAGTTCTGCTCATGTAATCTTTATGTTTTACTAATGATCCTAAGGTATAACCGTAATGATTTCTGAAATTTGTAGGGGTCAAGGAGAATCTGTAAAATGTTTCCTTTATTAGAAAAGGCAAATCCTCTCAAATTAAAGAAAGAAATATGTTGTGCTATGTCATTAATATGTACTGTGAGAACAAATTGATAAAACTTAAAGACTGAGAAAAAGAAATATATCTTAGGGTTTCTATCCAGTTGGCCATGAATAAGTAAGATATAGGTGAAACTATGAATAATATGTGGGTAAAATGTTAAAGACATGAGAAATGAAATCTTAAGACTTTCATAAAAAGTGATAGGAAAATTTCGACAACACATATGGTCCAAAGAGACACACATTGTTAATAATTGGACCTGTGACCCTCTTATGAAGAAAGAATTCATACTCATTATTATGTGCTTAATGGCATGTGAGGTCGTGGACTCTAGAGGAGAACCACAATTGTCATTTTCCTAAATTATTGTAAATTTGTGCATTATAAATACTTATCTTTATACCCACAGACAAGTGTAATGCTCACCCTTCACAAAAAAAAACCCTTAATTTGACACCAGATGGAGTAGTCTTTGTAAAAATCAGAACTAGTCAAAGAACAGAAGTCAAATGACTGTGGGGTATCTATCCCTACTTAACACATTGACAACATAATCTTTCACTTAAGGATAAGGGAACATCAAAAAGAGAGGACAGAAATATAGTAAAGGTCAAAGGGCCCACACAACTGTGACAAGATAGTCTCTACTTTAAAAAAATATAAATAGTATATATTCTTGTGATAAAAATAGATTAGTTTTAGACATGGGCATGATTTGCATCATTATATAAAATTTAGTATCACTGAATTAAAAATAACCTTATATGAAGTATAATATATAACCTTTAGGAGGTACAATTGTTAAATAGGGTCTTCAAAAATCTCAGAGACCTACAGAATATGGCATTTAAAGAGGTCTTAATTATTATAAAGAATCTCTGACAAGACAAGTTAATTCCTGGCAATACCCTGCCTGCCTCAAAAAAGATGATGTGCATCAAAGAACCTCATTATTCAGGTGGCTTCAAATATGGCAAACGAGCCACTGGGCAATATTTCCTCACTTCTGCCACAAACAGAATTCTGCCTAAAAACATGGGCATGCTTAGATGCAGGCAGAGTCGAAGGCCAAATTCTGCCCAGACAGGGTAAGCAAGTCCTCAATAGCTCCTGCCTTGCAAATATGTCTGTCAGATATATTGGGCCAGAAGGCTGAAAATGATATTCCAACGTTACAGGGAGTGTTGGGAGACAGTTTAGACAGTAAACTTTCCAGTCATTTTTTCATTTTGGAAGCTGCTAACCCGCAGTCCAGGTTCACTCAGGTATTTAAGTTTTATCCCTTTCTCTCTCTCTCTCTCTCTCTCTCTCTCTCTCTCTCTCTTCTCTCTCTCTCTCTCTCTCTCTCTCTCTCTCTCTCTCCTCTCTCTCTCCCTCCTTCCCTCCCTCCCTCCCTCCCTCCCTCTCTTGGTTTTTTGAGATAGGGTTTCTCTGTGTAGCCTTGGCTGTCCTGGACTCATTTTGTAGACCAGGCTGTCCTTGAACTCACAGCAATCTACCTGCCTCTGCCTCCCAAGTGATAGGATTAATGGTGTGTGCCACATTCTCCACAGTTGTGTGGAGAGTGGGGACTGACTCTGACATGAACTCTGGTGCCCTGTATCTGACCAATTCTTTTTTGCGGGGAGGCCTGGTGGTACTCAGAGAAAGGATCAGCAGGCTACCAGGATGAGATTTGATAGGCTGTGAACATATGGTAGGGAGGAGGTCCTCTTCTGTCACAGACTTAGTGGAGGGGAATAGGATGAAAGAGGGAGGGAAGGAGAAATAGTAAAATGCAAGTGAGGGGACTACAATTGAGATGTAATATAAATAAATTAATAAAAATATTTTTAAAAAGTTTTATCCCTTCTCAAGTCTCTGATGGGTTTGAATACCAGATAGTTTAGTCTTTCATTTAAGCTTAGTAGGTTAGGGGTTAGGATGTTTTTATATCATGATAGATGTTTTAAGTTAATAGAGGTGAGATATGATAGATATTAATCTCCATTCAGAAATTTAGACCTAAAAATATAGGAAAGATGTTTACTTCAATTTTGCCAAATACAAATGGCGAAATCACTGTTTGTAACATTTATATAATTCCTGATTGCCTCATGGTTTTTCCTGCTGCATGCAGTTTATTTTTATGCATGTGTAATAATATAAATGTATATGTTAAAAAAGAAACACAACAAAAGATTTCAAAAAAATATGAATAGGGCAAAAAAGTAAGGGATAGAGAGGAGGCAGTGGTAGATCTAAACATTTGGAGGGAGGGGAAATTAGTGAGGAATGAATGTAATCTAGATGTTTTTTATGAAATTCTCAAATAATTAACAAAGTATCACATTATTAATTGTGTTAATTGTATAAATAGATTTTATAAGTTAATAAGTAGGAAGAACTAGAAAAGTTGAAATAAACACAAAATTTACAAGTAAAGTAAAAAAAATGAACAAATATAAAAATTTCAATATTCAATAAAATGTTGCCTAAGCCACAGAGAATATTTTCAACCATCATATAGGTAGCATGAAAAGAAAAGTGACCATCCGGTATTATTAAAATGAGGCTTCCTTATATAAATTCTTAGTCGATGTACAACATATTATAATAATTTTAGGAAATATTTCATGTATAGAAAATTATCCCAACATTATAAAAGTGATCTCTAAATAAAAATCTATAATTAAGACTATTAAATGAAACATTATTTAATAAAGAACAAAACAAAATGCAGTCAATAAGAATTAAAATATGATTATAATATTCTAAAGGTATTTGAATAATTGATGGAAAAATAATAGAAATTGCAAAGAAGCATTTATTGTATGTTTAAGAAACTGTGGTACATATACACTATGGAATACTATTCAGCTATTAAAAGCAAGGAATTCCCAAAATTTGTGGATAAATGGATTGAGCTAGAAATGATCATAATGAGTGAGTTAACCCAGAAGCAGAAAGACTCAAATGGTATATACTCACTTATATCTGCATATTAGCCCAAGGGGCATGTGCCATGAAAGCCTTTACTGCCATTATTAAAATTATGACATGATATATAAGAAATCATGGAATACGAAATGAATAATATGCATATATACTATATGTTTGTGCATGCTATATACCTTTGACAATAACTATGTGAGTTGAAACTTGTATCAAGAAGTTACAATATGGAATGCCTAAGGTTGATAAATTAATAATTGTTTCTATATATATTGAGTTTTGCTCATGGCTTCAGAAGAACTGCTTAAAATCCTATTAATGGGTCTATGTCATTAAGAAACACAGGCAGCAGACATGGCATGAGCTTAGGTGGTTTCCATAGAAACATCTTATGATGCTGCACTCTGCCTGGGTCCAGAGCCTGGTCCCAAATCTTTTGTGTGTGTGAACATGGATGAAATGCTTTACAGATAAGGACTCCATTTCATGATAGGCTTAGACTCAACCAAGAAAGTCATATAAAATCAGAATGCTATTATATTAATGTAAAATTTAATTTTCTACAGAATAAAATATAAATTTTATTTTCTTTATCTGAATAACTGACTATTATTTAGTTGTCTTCAGAATTTAGATTATTAGAATAGTATCTAATTAGTAGTAGTTATAAATTAGTTATTATTTAAATCCACATATTTTCTAAAAGACAACATTAATGAGAAATACAAACATATCTTAAATGATAACTTAATGCCTAAATAATCAGATATATGAGGTCAGCTAGATTATCAAGTATTTATGTACAGCTAGGTAAGTTGGCCTGTTCATAAAGACACTGTCTTGATATATTTGCATTGACAGCTTTACCCATACTCCTCTGCTTCTATGGCTCACCTAGGATCATGCACAATTCTACTCTCTCCCTGGATATTCTCATACACTCAACTGTGATGTAAACTGTTGTGATTTGAAAGAGAACGGCTCCCATGTTTCACACAGTTAAATACTCAGCCCTCGGTTGATGGAACTGCTTGGGAAGGACTAGGAGGTGTTGTCTTGGAGTAGGAGCTGTGTCACTGGGGGTAGACACTGAGGTTTCAAATTTTCACACCGTTCCTGCCTAGCTTTTGGCACGTATTGTTGTTGATCAAGAGCTTATCTCTGCTTGGTAACCTGCTATCCAAGAAGAGACTTGATACCCTATGAGCTTATACAGGGGGAGGAAATCCCCTCAGGAACAGTCATAGGGGAGGGGAATAAGGGGAAAATGGGAGGGAGGGAAGAATGGGAGGATACAAGGGATGGGGTAACCATTGAGATGTAATAAGAATAAGTTAATAAAAAATAAAATAAAATAAAATAAAATAAAAGAGCTTATCTCTTAGCTATTCCTTCCCTCTACCATTATGGACTCTAATCACATGAAATCCATAAGCTAAATTAATTGTTTTTTTATAAGTTGTCTTGACTATCGTTTTACCACATTAATAGAAATGTAACTAAGACACAGTCTCACATCACCAAGGTCAGAATTATTTCACGCAACTGAAGTGATCTCACAACTATACACTGATTCATTATGTGGTTATCTTATACTTTTAAATGAGAAGCCATCTTCTATGCTACACTTGAGGTTCTTAGAAGAACTTTATTATCCTTCCTCAGACGCTGACAACAGCCTATAATACAACTCTTCAGAGGATGTTGTTTAACATGTGTACCCATATTTTCAGACTGATTGCTGAATCATGCCTCTTTTTTTTTCAGACATATCCAACTCTTATATCTCCTAACTAAGAAAAATAAAACATTATTTACAATGAATTGTCAAAATGTGGTAATATTTCAGTAGTATTCACAGGATATAGCAAAAGTGATTCACAACATTACATTCAAAATACTTGTACTGTTCCCCTGACTCTCTAAATCCCAGCTATTTAAGTGTCAGCAAGGGATCCATTTTCAAAGATATAAAGCAGAACCTCTGAATGAGGGTGGAAACAGCATTCTAAAATGGGACTATTTACTTGGAAGAAATAAAAACAAATGTTAGTTTAGTCTTCTGCTTTAAACCTGTAGCAAGATGCCTGAGCCACTTCCGTTGCTCCCAGGCTATCAGAGAAGCTCAAAATGATAACAAGCACTTGCCATTCTGAGTGAAAGTGCTAATATCTTGAATGCATAAAATATATAGTCTCTGTATGTATTGCATACACTCCTGTGGGGCTTTGTGAGCCTCCTCCATAGGTAATCCAGGCGGTAGAAAATTCATCTCTCTCTCAGCCTCACTGTTCAATGAGAAAAGAAGGGAATAGCTTCTGCATTTGCCCTCTAAATGAGAATCAAAGGTATTTAGCTCTCCTCTGCCAGCTTCACTTCAGTCTTATGGGACCTGTAGTCTAAAGCTTACTGGTTTTACCACCTTTGGGCAACTTTCAGTGGGTCATACGGCTTATCACATTAGCTCTCTTCAAGAAGTTTACACCCAGTTGTTAATTCGAGGTCAGTAGGACAAGTTCTATTTTTCATGTATCATTATACCTTATTCCAATAATAATTCCACAGAAAAAGTATATTCGGCCCCAAACTGATTTCCTGAGCCATGTGCCCAGGAATGGGAGATAAGACATTGTTACCTTTTTTATTCCAAATATTCTCCATAATTCTACCTGTTTTTTTTTTTACTTGCAATATATGCTCCTCCCTACCATAACTTGATCATATTTCCTTGTGTACATGAATGAAAATCTCTAGCTGAGGTGCTACATACAAATGACATATTTATGACCACACTTGTAGTATCTATTAAATTTTAGTTCCATAAAATGCAAAAAGATGACATATAAGATACGTTAATTATTAAAAAAGCAGTATGTAGATGAGTATTTAATCTAGGAATTAATGAAATGTGAAAAGATATCATGATTTTTTTTTAAAGCTTACTGGCAGAGCTAGCCTAAAAAGACATTTTTGGAAGGGGAACAGGAAAGAAAGCTCAGTGACTAAGAACACTTGTTGCTCTAACAGAGGAACCAAGTCTGGTTCCCTTCATCTACATGGAGGGTTACTATGGCTTTAACTCCATTTCCTGGGAATTTGATATCCTCTCTTTCCTTAACTGTCACCAGGCATGCATATAGCACAAATATATCCAGGCAGGCAAAACACTTTTAAGGATAACACAAAACACATAATTATAAAAAAATTTTCCTGATTATGTACTACAATCCTAATATGAGTTCTTACAAATGTTCCTATAATGTGTTATTTTTTACCATTCTAGGAAATAAAATTTATATATAGTTATATATACAAATATTTTTAACAAAAATATATACTGTAAGAATGAAATGATAAGATATTTTCTCAATAAAGTAATACAGAATTTTGATCCCAAAATGGGATTTTTACTTTCATGATCAGAAAAAAAATGATATTAGTATATATGGAAAACTTATGTTATATTTATGTTATATAAAACAAACATAGTTATAGCCTTAACCACAAAGAAGTGGTAAAACTATAAATGAAATTTTATGAAACCTAGCTTACTAGTAAGATTACTGGTCAAAAATTTTATACATAACATGAGGACAAA